>NC_064626.1:851856137-852481137 GCF_023864275.1 Schistocerca cancellata
TCTTGTCAGTTCTTCCCTTATGCTCTCCCTGAAACACTGTACAACCTCTGGTTTAGTCAGTTTATTCAGGTCCCATCTCCCTAATTTCCCACCTTTTTGCGGTTTTGATCTACAGTTCATAACCAATAGATTGTGGTCAGAGTCCACATCTGCCTCTGGAAATGTCTTACAATTTAAAACCTGGTTCCTAAATCTCTGTCTTACCATTATACAATCTATCTGATACCTTCACATACACGCCACACATATATATATATGAATTGTCAAAGTGATGTTTAGTTCCCCATATCCTGATCCATCATGTGCAGAATCAGCCTGGTCGCCAACTCTGTCCCAGTTCCAGTATCCAGAACATCAAGAACCAGTTACAATAATTGTGTGCCATCTTGCCTGTAGAGAGGATACAATGGCTTTACGATACCCTTCGCAAACAAATTAATGCATCCATAACAAACAAATATGACTCGATTTTGTGATGACTCCAAAGAACTATTAGCATTCTGTTTACAGCAAATTTTCGGCCCATATAAATACGCATCCCACTATCATTTATGTGGCGACAACAGTTAACCTTCGCAAGCTTAATAGAAAAAAGAGTCTTGAATATCAAAAGTAAATAACTGAGGTTGATAATGATTACTTAGGTCTATGAATAAAGTAAGTGAACCAGGGAGAGCAAATTTAACATTTTAATGTTCGTATAATAAGTTGCCGTCTCTTTAATCTAAGAATAGATTATCAATGCAGCTAGCCGCTATCTCTGTGTAATGTCTTATCTGTATAGACGTGTGTCTGTCGTCTTTAAGATGCTTCACCTTCACACATAAGTCTATACAGTAAAGTAAGGCCCTCCCAGTTCTTGGCTGATCCGTGATAAGACAGGCGAGAAATTAGACTAATGGAGGATTATTAGTATTATCTTTATTTTCATTCGCTATCTCTCTTTCTCTCCTTTATCTACGTATGGGTTTTAGTATAAGATTTCATTACGTGATATAGTGATAAAAAGAATCAGCCAAATAGAATCTTTGGTGGAGTCCTTCGTCTTGGTAATCAGCGGCTGGCTTGCTGTAAGAGATCTTTACATTTATTATTACTGTTAAACACTGCAGTTAGTCGGGAGAATCAATCGTTTGGACAATTTGTTCCTTTTAGGAAAGATTGCGAATTCCAGATGTGTACGAAGCCTTTTTGGACGATTTAAGACAGACTCAGTGATTGCAGGCTCTCTTCGACATAGCTCAAACTTCCCCACTAATTATAGGGCCAACGTATCAACAAATGATTCAGAAAAAACTCATTCCTTCATTCACTCCAGAACAAAAAACGTCGCAAACCTTATTTATGGAGGAAATCGTGTATTAAATCCATCTCCATTCTCCATTGCATGTCCAGATCTTCGGTGATTCCACGCCTTAATTATTTTCCTTTTACAATCTCTTTCTCTTCAAAACAAACCGCTAGCGGCACAAATGTTAATTGGCTCGCTTTAGCGAGAATATGTATCTCTCAGAAACATGTCAATCCCTCGACAGATACTCCAGAAGCTGTCCTAGTTACCCCTCTAATAACCATGGAGAATGCATATATGCATCTCTGTTATTTCAAAGAATAAATTCACTAGAAAATACTTTGGCGTCGACGAGCTGTCGCCGCATATATTACGAGAAAATGAGATCAGATAACTTTTCCATAGTGAATGAATGTGGATGGTTTGATTGAAAATGATTAATTGGTGCGTAGTAGAGGGTATTTGCTGTGGGGACATTACACAAAGATTACGAATTCTTAGTTCATTGGAAGCATCACCCGTGGCACGCACATATTTGCGGCAGTTTGTACAATGTGTAACAACTCTGAACATTACTTGAGTACATAAGCACTAATATCTGAATAAAAAACGAGTTTCTATGTGATCAGTGGTGAGACCTTCTCTATAGCAACTGCTGGATGCACTGCCGCTTTAACCATCAGTCCACTGTGTGACTAATAGCCTGAAAATTCTGTAAGTCGCGTAATATGTAATAATACACCTAGTGCTGTGGAAAGTGCACAATACTTGTGAGCCGTAGTGTAGTTAAGCAGGAGATCGGACCACAGTACGGTCTGTGACAGATTGTGATCATACTTAAGCACGTGGCTGCAGAAAAAAGCAAAGGAAGCTTCGGAAAAACAGTCATATGGACGCCAGGTTTGCAAATAACCTGCAGTGTTACTATAACCACTCCTTTTACAGAGTAATTTCAAGTGCACTGAGCGTCGTCAACCAACATCGACATTCGAACCAAGTGCAAAAAATACATCATCTTACAAGACACATAAAATAATGCAGAGATTTGGACTGATTTGCTACTTAATGAGGGGAGGAGGGGGGGGGGATGATCAAGGATGGCAACGGAATGCATGAGTATACCTGTTTACTTGTGCACATGACTTAAACATATACACAAAGAATTAAGTTCTGTTTCCAGTTAGAAATGTGGAATGCCAATGTCCTCCAAATTCGCTAACGTTAGGTTCCAGCTGGAGATTAAACATGAATGTGCATCCGCACTGAAGGTTGTAGATTCGTTGTCCATTGAGGTGAAGGAATTGTATGAATGAATGGTGTATTTTGTTTCTGTCCAAAAGACATTAAATTACAGAGCACAGAGGTCATGGGCGGTGACTCGAGATACATGGCAATGCATGAGAATGTGGGTCGGCTGAGGGGAATGCCGAGATGGTACATGCATTAGTGATAAACATTGCATCTGGGTGTCTCAGTGGTTAATGCAACTGAAAGGTGGCAAGCCACTCTCTCACATTAACTACTCTGTCGGTCAGATTAATATTCATATTTTAGGTCATGGCCTCCGTGTTCTCCAGTACTATGTTTGATATGTGTGGCTTATGACTTTTTTACATGAGGAAGCTGTGAGCAGGCTGTTCTTATATCTGCACGTGTAGCCTGTAGGAGAACTTGTACCCAAGGGGCCTTAGTGGAGGCGACGGAGAACCGGTAGATTGTGGGCCATAAATGTTGTGTCCAGCAACCTGGCTGTTCGAGTGATTCAGGGAAGGAGCGCTCTGCGAATTGTACCTCAGAGGGCCCTCAGAGCGTAGCACTCCACCCTTCCCACGTAGGGTCAGAGCAGGAGGGCGTCCACTCGAAGTACATTTTACGTGGGCCAGCCGACAGTCAGTCGCGAAGATGGACGATGATGGAAAGTGTGTGGAGGAAGCCATTTAAGAGAGACTACTGTAATCTGAGCTTTTGTGCAAACGGTGGGACAGTCATAAAACTATAAGCATACTCACATTAGAAGCTGGGACGATGCGATCAGAGCGGCTGGTGCACATCTTTAGTAGGGGCAAGACTGTAGCTCCCCTGATGCCAGGGAGTCGCCAGGTTCTTTCAGCGACAGAAAAAAAACATATTTCACAGGCACGACTGTCTGGGAGGCTTAATAGCCTTCTTTCACAAACTAAAAATGGTCAGCGTGGAAAGATTAGATCTTTTCGTAAATGAGGTAGAGTGATCCCAACTAGGTAGTCGTTTTTTGCTGAAACATGGCCATGCTTAACGTGAGAACAACACCTCCCTCGTCTAAAATCTTCTTTTTTCAGACAAGAGGGATTCTGAGCCGCTGATTGGCTCCCCTAAGGATACGCAAAGCAAAGGCTTGGTCCCCCAGTGTGGGAAACTGGTGCTGCATCTGCATTTGCTACCAGGCCATCAGAAAATCCAGGAGGGGAAATTCAATGGATGGAGGACAGTTCGATTGGTTTTTACAACTTGGAGACGTTTTTCTCCTTCTAATTCGGCCCCTGTACGAGACTTGGTGGAAGTTGTTTGTGATTCTTAGTTTACAAGCTTTCGTGCGCACGTCAGAACATTGCAGCTGCAGCCTTGCTCTGCTCCTTACTCACAGCATGCCGTTTTCTGCTGTTCCCTGAATCAAAGTGAAGGGGCAAAGTACTGCTGTACTGGCGTAGGGTTGTTAAATGATATTCACAGCTCCCTGTTCTCCGTGAACCACAGTTAGTGGTGTACCTGGTCGTAGTTGATTCCATTTGAACAAAATCTTGCCTCACAGTGGATTCATGAAAACAAAGTTTGATAACAATGTCAAAGGGATCAATTCAGGAAAGCACTTTTATAGTTTCACCCCAAAGAATCATTTGCCAATCAAGTACCATTCCTTTCCAGATTTATAGTTG
The DNA here is from genome assembly GCF_023864275.1 of Schistocerca cancellata. Classification (NCBI taxonomy): domain Eukaryota; kingdom Metazoa; phylum Arthropoda; class Insecta; order Orthoptera; family Acrididae; genus Schistocerca; species Schistocerca cancellata. The sequence continues at coordinate 851,860,341 of NC_064626.1, forward strand.
TAATATTTTTGTAAGACTATCAGCTCCATTGTTTTTATTTTATTGTGGTATACAAGGGTACAATAGCAATTCAGGATGCAATCGCAGTATATTAATTAACTTGATAATTAGTTTAAGTTCTGAAAGTGACTGCAGACTAAGACAACAAAAGTGGCATAAGAAAATTCACTAATTTGAAATATAAGAAACAATGGTGTAGCTCACGATTTGAAGATCGTTGAGGAGATAATACTTTTCTATATGTAAAGATAATAACATTTAGTATCACATGGACATATATTAACGAAAAAGCAATCGAATACTTGCACAACTTCCTAGTAAGCAAGTGATCATGGGTTCAAGAACGGATCTTGCACACATTTTCGTTCCTTTTGTTACTCCATATCCTCCTTCAATTTACATAATATGTATTTCAGCTGGGGATCCCACGTGTGTCAGTCCTTTGAAACATTTTTGAAAGAACGGACACTGCACACTTATATAAATGGTCAGCTATGTTTCCATCTCATTGTATAAAAAAGTTGTTAATGGGTTGTCTCACCAGACACATCTGTAAATTTACTAGGAAACTATATACCACTGATGTTGAAATATGAGAATCAATATAAAACATACTCTCCATAATTAGTCAAAAACCGACATTTGCTTATGCAGTATATTTAATGAATTAGTCGTAAGCACGTAACTGCATAGGTTTCTGCAGCCAGAGAAGGTTGACATTAAAGTTTCCTGGATATGTACAACATCATGTTGTGTTACTGGTAAAAGATGAGTTTTACTCTGAATACTACTCCAAAAAACTTCAAAAATGTGAAATAAAATCAATTACTGTATTACACTCATTCTGATTGTTATCGCCAACAGATAGTTGCCTGCACTTGCAAATCTTCAAATTTCGATTACTGTACTATAGCGTAAGCCACAACAAAGCCTTAAATTAATCATTGTCATTTGATATGTAAAATATTTGCAAGAAGATGTCAGTGACACAAAAAGTCTAACATTTGCCTCAAGTATCACGAACTTACTTACCATAAACATATGCACACACACTAACGTTGGCATGTTTTCGCATGCACTTCCATCTGTCGAAATGGTGTCTAAAACATGATAATGTATTCCAAAGTCTATGCTTTCCAGTGTTATTTTCATTCCTAAACACAAGTGACTAAAAATAACATGTTAGACAGGTACACTTCCTAGGGGTTGTGACAATGAACGTAAAACATTGTCTACATAAATAGTTAAAAACGAAAAATAGATTAAGTAATGCAGTTAATGAATTAGAAATACATGGTGTCAAAGACAAGTATTACTTCAAATACTATATCGCAGATCTTCAAAAAAGCAAAATGAAATTAACTGCTGCTTTATGCTTCTGTTGTTTGATGTGACCAACAGAGGACTGCCCTTGATAAATATAAAAAAATCGATTATTGTGCCATAGTATCAGGTACAACAGAGGCTCAAATTAATTTTTTCCATATCTGTGAAGCTTGTCATGTATGACAATTTTCTTTGTAAGTCTAAAGTGGCAGTAGCGCAAAACTGCAAAATGTTTAGGCCTAGTATCACTATGTTATCCATCATGTACAGACACACACATATCCATCAAATTGTCGTCTAAATCATGATTGTGGAGCCCAAAGTATGTGCCCCAATGATGTGTCCATGGTTCAGATAACAGACAGTTGACATTTCAAGTTAGACCTAAAAGATCAATGCCAACTAGCCCAGGCGCAAAAAATGTGTTGGCTATAACACTGGACAAATACACATTCAAATACTCAACCTGGATGTAACTAATTAGTCCTAGTCCTAGTGGAAGTCTTCATGCAGTCTCACATTAACTATTCCACACCTGTAACTGTTACAGTGGTATCAGATTATGTGGTGGGCATTGCCATTTCAATTTGATGCTGTATACTGTCACCTAACGTTTTTCAATACCAGTCTAGGAGGGAAGAAGATAATGTATCACTAGAAAAATAGAACTGATGACATAGATTGACGTTATTGATTTGCATTTCAAATGATTGGAACTAGTTGAGATTAATTACAATACTGTCTTATGAGATATTTGCAAATGGGAACTATGTTCTCAAGGCTGTCACAAGCATCTACCAATCCTAATTATGGTGACAAGTCTATCCAAAACGTTTATCAGTTGGAACCAAGGCGCTCTAAAACGTTTGAAGACTGTATTTCCTGTAATAAACTACTAAATATCCCAACACGTAAAATAACCATTCAATGCAAAACATGACACAAACAACATAGCCAACCACCTAATTGTAAAGGAAGGAAGAATATTATTTATTAAGATGTATCACATAAACTGAAGAGCATTTGCTTATTTACATACAGACAATAACAAAAGATGATTACAGAGATTGAACTTCTCCAAAGAAGATGACAGAGTCATTATCTAAAAAGTAGAATTAATTAACACGTACAAAAAATTCATATATACTGCATGCAAATATATTACAGATCTCAAAAAGTCAAACTGTGAATCAAAATAAGATGATACAGTTTTATGGGGAACATTTATACAGTTTTGGTGGTAAATTGATATAGCTCTGAGACAAGTTGATACAGTTGGGCAGCGAGGGGGGGGGGGATAAGCTAACACGGTTTGGGGTAAGATGACATATTTTCAGGACAAGCTGATACATTTTCAGGGAATTTTGATATTTTGATATAGTTTTGGGAGCAAGTTAATGCAGTTTACATGTGCATGCAAAATCTGAAAATTATGTGCAATATTTCTACATGTGCGTCAGCATCATCACTGTAATCAGCATCAGAAGCAGCAGGAGCACCAAATTTCATCTCCCTCATTTATGCAGCACAGTTAATTGACAGGATAAGTCCCAACTCGCTTTTGCCTATTGAGTCAAGTCACAACTTGCCACAATAAGACTCATCTTATACAGTCAGCACTGTCATTAGATCTTCTGAAGTCTGCTTATGTGTACTGATACAATTTCCTGCCAGCTCACGTTTCTCTGAGTACGGGGCAATATTTATCTGTAACCAATTATAGAATATTGACATATGGGCAGTTTGATGCAGTTTGTTGCCATTTGTTGTGGCATAACCCTAGATTTTTCTTGTGAATGCAACATGAGAAATTGCAAAGAAAAGTCAAACAGAGGCAAAACACCAAAAGAAACATGTAGCAAAGCATCAAATGAAATAATTAATACCTTAATCATTGACGAAAACCATTTATAAATATGGAAATCATCTCAGGATGTTACAACGATTCTGTAGAGAATTGAAACTGATTCTGCTGGTAACAATATTTGCAAGTACACATAATTCCACAGTTTAATAAGCAAAGGAAACATTTTATTATGGGCAGCAATTGAGTGGATATTTTAATATGAATTAATTTTCAAATTCTTTGTCATTATCTACAACATACACGGTGAATCAATGTGTAAAAGAACATTAAATACGATAATTATAGTCTCTTACAATGATTTAATGAAGATATTAATGAGATATATTATTCTCAGTTTCATACCCTTATCCAGCTGTGCTTAGTGTTGGATACAAATGTTCTTGCCTGATTTTGTCACAGGAGAAGATGCAATTCAAGAAGCAAGCACTTCAAAATCCTATCAGACCCATTTTCCAGAGGGTGTTAGAGAACGTCAGTTGTTACAAACCGAGACAGATAAAAACGGAGCAGACAATGAAAACAAAGTGTTTATGGAAGTGGAGAATAAGAAGTTGTGATGAAGATGATGATGACAAGGAGAAGGATGAAGAAGAAGAGGAGGGTGATTATGTTGATCATTATTATGTTTATGATGGTCCGATGACGTCCACGAATGGGAGATGCTGTCCAACAAAGAACGAGTGCTTTACACATTCAGAACAATTTGCTCTGTATAGGAAAAGTATAAATGTATTTATTACAATGTAACGGTTCTGTTCCAATATAGCAAAATGGCTGATTGTTATACTAAGCATGTGTCATTCGTATTGTATACATTTTGGTCACAAAATGCAGCAGAAGACGGAAAACATTTTGTACCGTAATATGCAGTTAATACTCTAATATGGAGTCACTGTCCTATTTGGCTGACTTTCAAAGCCGGCCGGAGTGGCCGAGCGGTTCTAAGCTCTACAGTCTGGAGCCGCGTGACCGTTACGGTCGCAGGTTCAAGTCCTGCCTCGGGCATGGATGTGTGTGATGTTCTTAGTTTAGTTAGGTTTAAGTAGTTCTAAGACCTCAGATGTTAAGTCTCATAGCGCTCAGAGCCCATTGAGCCATTTTTTGATGGTTACAAACGCAAGACACACCATTCACGCCAAAAGACATTACAAGCCCATGTGTTCTGTGACAACTGTTTGGTTCGGTGGTGAACGAATTCCAGAGTTCCGAAATCATTTACACCGATGCACCATGCAGATAGCAGAACGTGATACGTCTTCGCACCTACAGACGTCAGCGAACAAGATTTACAACCACAGGAACGTATGTTTTTACTGAGTATTTCTTAGTCGGCATGACTCTCTGTGCGGTTTACAAGCCATAATCCACTGCTAACCAAAGAAACACCGGAAGATAGGTGGTATCTCACCACCTGATTCTGCCGATTCTGTTCCATAACCGGCTCCTGCAGATCAGACGCAAACATTGTGGGTCTCGCTACTCGGCGCTCCAGAGGGCCTTCACTTGTATCCGGCCTGGATATTTCTCCTACATTATGGCACTTTTTCTTTCCTCAATAACTGATTTTATCGTTCCCAGACTTACTATAGGTATTAAATTCTTTATATCGTACAGAAACAAGTCACAAATTGTTTTAAGTTACTCTATTAAAAAGTACCGTTACTGTTTACCAATTATACACCGGTTTCCTGTGAGTTGCCGTGAAATGTCCATCGCGGCATCTCACAGGATACCATTGTACACTCCTGGAAATGGAAAAAAGAACACATTGACACCGGTGTGTCAGACCCACCATACTTGCTCCGGACACTGCGAGAGGGCTGTACAAGCAATGATCACACGCACGGCACAGCGGACACACCAGGAACCGCGGTGTTGGCCGTCGAATGGCGCTAGCTGCGCAGCATTTGTGCACCGCCGCCGTCAGTGTCAGCCAGTTTGCCGTGGCATACGGAGCTCCATCGCAGTCTTTAACACTGGTAGCATGCCGCGACAGCGTGGACGTGAACCGTATGTGCAGTTGACGGACTTTGAGCGAGGGCATATAGTGGGCATGCGGGAGGCCGGGTGGACGTACCGCCGAATTGCTCAACACGTGGGGCGTGAGGTCTCCACAGTACATCGATGTTGTCGCCAGTGGTCGGCGGAAGGTGCACGTGCCCGTCGACCTGGGACCGGACTGCAGCGACGCACGGATGCACGCCAAGACCGTAGGATCCTACGCAGTGCCGTAGGGGACCGCACCGCCACTTCCCAGCAAATTAGGGACACTGTTGCTCCTGGGGTATCGGCGAGGACCATTCGCAACCGTCTCCATGAAGCTGGGCTACGGTCCCGCACACCGTTAGGCCGTCTTCCGCTCACGCCCCAACATCGTGCAGCCCGCCTCCAGTGGTGTCGCGACAGGCGTGAATGGAGGGACGAATGGAGACGTGTCGTCTTCAGCGATGAGAGTCGCTTCTGCCTTGGTGCTAATGATGGTCGTATGCGTGTTTGGCGCCGTTCAGGTGAGCGCCACAATCAGGACTGCATACGACCGAGGCACACAGGGCCAACACCCGGCATCATGGTGTGGGGAGCGATCTCCTACACTGGCCGTACACCACTGGTGATCGTCGAGGGGACACTGAATAGTGCACGGTACATCCAAACCGTCATCGAACCCATCGTTCTACCATTCCTAGACCGGCAAGGGAACTTGCTGTTCCAACAGGACAATGCACGTCCGCATGTATCCCGTGCCACCCAACGTGCTCTAGAAGGTGTAAGTCAACTACCCTGGCTAGCAAGATCTCCGGATCTGTCCCCCATTGAGCATGTTTGGGACTGGATGAAGCGTCGTCTCACGCGGTCTGCACGTCCAGCACGAACGCTGGTCCAACTGAGGCGCCTGGTGGAAATGGCATGGCAAGCCGTTCCACAGGACTACATCCAGCATCTCTACGATCGTCTCCATGGGAGAATAGCAGCCTGCATTGCTGCGAAGGGTGGATATACACTGTACTAGTGCCGACATTGTGCATGCTCTGTTGCCTGTGTCTATGTGCCTGTGGTTCTGTCAGTGTGATCATGTGATGTATCTGACCCCAGGAATGTGTCAATAAAGTTTCCCCTTCCTGGGACAATGAATTCACGGTGTTCTTATTTCAATTTCCAAGAGTGTATAATTTGTTTTAATGAAAGCATGAAAAAACCGTTTGACGATGACTTGCGAAAAACTCAAAACCGGTACGGTACTTTTTAAATAAAGTAAACTAAAACCAATTCGTGGCTGGTTGCTATACACTATCGACAATTTATTTCATACAACAGCCACTGTCTCCAACCATGTCTTAGTTTGACAAAATTGCACAAAGTGTTGTAGGTTGTCTGGGATAATTTTATTGATTTGACACTACAAGTTAGAGAGACCAATGATTAGTTTGGTCCCTTAAATCATCAGTCCAGTCCCATATTAACAGAACAATACCATTATGGTACTTTTAAAGTAATTTATTTAATAATCAACCTTTACCCAGTAAACATCAAAGACAAGTCGCATCTAACGTAATATGCCGTAGATAGGAATTTAAGTTCGCCTTTGTTTGTCTGTCCATGTGAAACTATTATGTTCAGCTAATTTAGTTAGTAACTGCTATCTTCAACACAATGTGTATTAGCTGCGGAAGTTTGGTTAAAGGCACACATTTCCACTGCGTCGTCGCTGACTGCTTGACGATTTATAGCTGTAGCTCCTTCTGACTAATGGTTATATTCTACATCCCCTACCCTGTTGAGACCTAGAAATTAGTTTTGTCTTCTCTCCGCCTTGTATGTGATCCACAGCTCGCAAAATGACGAGGGCGTGCTGAAAAGTAATGCCTTCGAATTTTTAAAGTAAAAATCCTTAAAGCATTGTCAATAAAACGAACGTTATTAACGTTCTTTATTCTTAATATCTGTATATCTTTGCAGCCATCTGCCACTAGAGGCCTCTGAATTGGAGCGTGTATCAAGGCGAAGTGCAACGTAGCTATGTTGGGGCGTGAGAAACAGAGTGCTGTAATCGAGTTTCGGATTAGAAGAGTTGGTCCACACAAGGGTTACCCTCTCCTTCAGCGAAACAAAGCCAGATCACACATGAGCGCTGAGGCATCTGCAACGATCCGATTTTCATCTGTTTCCAAAACTTAAAGGACATCTTCCAGGACTTCACTTTGACAGAGATGAAACGGTGCAAGCAGAGGTGAGGTTATGGCTCCTTCAACACTACCAAACATTTTACAGTGACAGTATGAACAAATTGGTCTCTCGTTGGAAGGAATGTTCGTCTCCAGGGCAACTACGTTGAGAAATAAATATAAGCGCTAAAGATGTAAAATGTTAATAATGTTCATTTTATTTAAGAAGTTTAACAGTTTTCCCACAAAAAATTTGAAGGCATTACTTTTCAACGCGCAGTCGTACATCTAATTGTCTTATCAACTTAGTAGCGAGCAGTCTGCAATTAAGGACGAAAAGAATGCATTTAAGCCAAAATCCGCACCATATAGGAAGGTGGCCCAAATTTTAGCCCCCTCCGTTAATCACTGGCAGCCAATAAGATTCATTCTCTTCCTGAGAGGCTAGCCCAAGGGGTGACGGAAATAAACGTGAAATAGTTCATAAGCAGGTGAGGGGGATTACTTACCGCATTTCAACGTAAATTTTAAGGCGGGATTCCTACTGTTGACATTTGAAGACACAAGAACGGACTGCGGAAGCATGTCGTGTCGGTAACAGAATTGTAAGGAGAACTGTACATCGAAATCGCAAGAAAACTGTGACACAAATGGATGGTTTTGACGATGCTTTAAAGCGCTGCATGTGAATGGTGAATACTGGACGTCACAAAAACTTGTTACAATTGTGCATGAGAAAATTTGCTTCAAAGGCAGCGCTTCGTTAATGTAAAGAATTTTAAAAGACACAGCTTGTAGTTGAAAGAAGTGACATTGGTGCAGCGCGTACCACACCCCTCATAAAGACGCACGAAACAAGAGAAGGAGGTAGTTGAACAGTGCATTATACTGGTGAAACAGGGGTGAATCACAATCATTCCAGGAAGACCAGCTGGAAAATAAGCAATGATAGAGAGGTTTTAAAGCTCCCATAGGAACAGATTCACGGATAATTACTCTACATGCTGGCTCTTCTTCTGGTTTTGTTCCTGAGAGTAAACTTATATTTAGCTGTAAGAGAAACCGTTGTGACTACCATTCTTCGAAGTCTGTCACTGTAATTATCATACCAGTTATCATTTAGCTGTTAGAGAGAAAACATCAAGTACAAACACCAGGAAGCGAATATATAGTCCTAGCTTAAAAATAAAAGTATTTCGCACAGTATATACCAGACTCGTCCCGAACTCCTTCACCTCGTTAATTTATACAGGGTGGTCCATTGATAGTGGCCAAATATCTCACGAAATAAGCTCGCGTGCGGTTGAAGCGGTATTGAATAGCATATATCATGACAGGTGGATTGGTCGTCGAAGCACCATACCGTGGCCCGCACGTTCACCGGATCTGACGTCCCCGGATTTCTTTCTGTGGGGAAAGTTGAAGGATATTTGGTATCGTGATCCGCCAAAAACGCCTGACAACATGCGTCAGCGCATTGTCAATGCATGTGCGAACATTACGGAAGGCGAACTACTCGCTGTTGAGAGGAATGTCGTTACACGTATTGCCAAATGCATTGAGGTTGACGGACGTCATTTTGAGCATTTATTGCATTAATGAGGTATTTACAGGTAATAACGCTGTAACAGCATGCGTTCTGAGAAATGATAATTTCACAAAGGTACATGAATCACATTGGAACAATCGAAATAAAATGTTCAAACGTACCTACGTTCTGTATTTCAATTTAAAAAAACCTACCTGTTACCAACTGTTCGTCTGAAATTGTGAGCCATACGTTTGTGACTATTACAGCGCCATCTGTCACAAAGCGAAAAAAGTGGTCCAACCAAAACATTCATATTTCTTTACGTACTACACGAATATGTAATAAAAATGGGGGTTCCTATTTAAAAAAAAAAGTAACCAGTTGATATCCGTTTGACCTGTGGCATCGCCATCTAGCGGGCCACCCATAGCGCCATCTGGTTTCTCCCTTCAAGCTAGACAAGTTTCGTTCTATTTAGTTTTTTCGTTTGACGCTTATTTCGTGTGATATTTGGCCCGGTCACGATCAATGGACCACCCTGTATAAGTCACGCGACGGAATCTACAAACCTGATCTTCTTGCACGTTTACCCACACGTGACTGTCAGTATAATCCTATGGAATTAATTTGGGCATAGGTTGAAGGCTATGCTGGAGAAATAATAAAACATTGAAAACAACAGACACTGAATCGCTTATGTATGAACGGATAAACAAAATTCCCCCTTCAGCGTGGGCATTCTTTCGTAGAGAGGTGGAGATGGATAAAAGCCTTCTACTTAACATTATAAATTTACAGTTAGATGGCTCGGACACAGACTCAAATAGCAGTGACGATGGTATTACGATGTAGACTTTGGAACAAACTAAAGTAATAATATTTCAGTTTTAAAAATTGAGTACATCGTATATGACATCTTCCTAGGGTTTTTTTTTTATTAGAAATTTGTATCCTATGAAGTACGCAGACTACAGTGTTCGACATATTGCCCAAGAAGAAGTTAATCTTTCCCCAGCGTGTCATATCCTCTAATATTTTGCGAAAATGCGACCGGATAAATTCGTAAGAGCCTCCGATATTTCCACAGATAAGTCCATCTCATTTTCAAGGTACTAATTGGAAAATGCCTCAAAATGACATAGGCGGTTACTTGTCGAGATATCGGTGGTTTTTGATGTTATCGGCGAGCATTCCCTCGAGTTATTTGCAAAAGATGGCTAATTGTTTGCATGTTCAATGGATTATACACTCCTGGAAATGGAAAAAAAAACACATTGACACCGGTGTGTCAGACCCACCATACTTGCTCCGGACACTGCGAGAGGGCTGTACAAGCAATTATCACACGCACGGCACAGCGGACACACCAGGAACCGCGGTGTTGGCCGTCGAATGGCGCTAGCTGCGCAGCATTTGTGCACCGCCGCCGTCAGTGTCAGCCAGTTTGCCGTGGCATACGGAGCTCCATCGCAGTCTTTAACACTGGTAGCATGCCGCGACAGCGTGGACGTGAACCGTATGTGCAGTTGACGGACTTTGAGCGAGGGCGTATAGTGGGCATGCGGGAGGCCGGGTGGACGTACCACCAAAGTGCTCAACACGTGGGGCGTGAGGTCTCCACAGTACATCGATGTTGTCGCCAGTGGTCGGCGGAAGGTGCACGTGCCCGTCGACCTGGGACCGGACCGCAGCGACGCACGGATGCACGCCAAGACCGTAGGATCCTACGCAGTGCCGTAGGGGACCGCACCGCCACTTCCCAGCAAATTAGGGACACTGTTGCTCCTGGGGTATCGGCGAGGACCATTCGCAACCGTCTCCATGAAGCTGGGCTACGGTCCCGCACACCGTTAGGCCGTCTTCCGCTCACGCCCCAACATCGTGCAGCCCGCCTCCAGTGGTGTCGCGACAGGCGTGAATGGAGGGACGAATGGAGACGTGTCGTCTTCAGCGATGAGAGTCGCTTCTGCCTTGGTGCCAATGATGGTCATATGCATGTTTGGCGCCGTGCAGGTGAGCGCCACAATCAGGACTGCATACGACCCAGGCACACAGGGCCAACACCCGGCATCATGGTGTGGGGAGCGATCTCCTACACTGGCCGTACACCACTGGTGATCGTCGAGGGGACACTGAATAGTGCACGGTACATCCAAACCGTCATCGAACCCATCGTTCTACCATTCCTAGACCGGCAAGGGAACTTGCTGTTCCAACAGGACAATGCACGTCCGCATGTATCCCGTGCCACCCAGCATGCTCTAGAAGGTGTAAGTCAACTACCCTGGCCAGCAAAATCTCCGGATCTGTCCCCCATTGAGCATGTTTGGGACTGGATGAAGCGTCGTCTCACGCGGTCTGCACGTCCAGCACGAACGCTGGTCCAACTGAGGCGCCAGGTGGAAATGGCATGGCAAACCGTTCCACAGGACTACATCCAGCATCTCTACGATCGTCTCCATGGGAGAATAGCAGCCTGCATTGCTGCGAAAGGTGGATATACACTGTACTAGTGCCGACATTGTGCATGCTCTGTTGCCTGTATCTATGTGCCTGTGGTTCTGTCAGTGTGATCATGTGATGTAACTGACCCCAGGAATGTGTCAATAAAGTTTCCCCTTCCTGGGACAATGAATTCACGGTGTTCTTATTTCAATTTCCAGGAGTGTATGTGCGGTCTCTCACTGTAACGTCGAACGAGTTAGTTTAAAGCGTAATGCCCGTTGAAAGTGAAAATTATGTCAACATAATGACCCTTTCTACGATATCTTTTACATTAAGATTTTCTATCAACTTAACTACAGTCCGACACACACACATACACGCCTTATACATATTTTTAAAAATTATATGGATTAGAAGCAGTTGCCAAGCAAATATAATGATTTCGGTTCGTGCTTGGAGTTAATTTTCTTGGGCGTTTCATTTTTACTTGCAATATTGTCCAAATCGCTATAAAAGACAATTATTACAAACAGTTTCAATAACTTTGTTGTGAGACAACTGTGTTTTTGAGAAAGATTGTACGTGATGTCTTCACAAAGATCTGTCAGCTGTTGTCGCCTTCCGGCGTCACGCGGACTGAAGCTGTAAAGCGGTGGATGCGTGAATTTCTCTCATGACGGTTGATGGAAATCGGTTTTAGAATTTATTAGTTTCCTCATACTTTTGGACGTATAAGACGATGTACCGTAGGCAACTAAATCTGCCTGTTTTACTGAACAGCTGTGCAATGTTAACTTACTTCAGTACATGTTTTTCTTGTTTAATAAAATATTATGCGACAGAAGTAATGTCAGTGATTCAGTAAGTTCATGCACGTAAGGAAGAATTATTTGTTGTGTTAATGCCAGCTGCTTTCAATTCCTGCTATAATTTCATCCACTGGAATCTGTCTTGATGCTAACAACAGTGGTAGCAACAATGGTCAAAAGGACATGACAGACTTGTTTCCTTCATCAGAAATTTACTGAACAATCTTTAATTTTAAAACATCGAGGTTTTTTCTTGACTGCGAACCCGTGCGTGAATGTATAACAAGGAACTAAATCTAGAATAAGTGATCTGTTCAGCGATTTCTAAGAGAGCAGAAGAAATCTCTTAATACTGAAGGACACGATAGTTAAGTTGAAGATCTTAACACAATATACATATCCGCACTGTGAAAAATACAGAAAACAAAGCAGTATACTACATTCTTTCCATGAACATCAAATAATGTAACTTGAAGAAATTGTAATATTTATCAACACAAATACAGCAACTAACTACCTACTCAATGATGAAATTGAACTGAGAAACAAATATCCTGCACAACTTTGAAGATCTACTACTTCAAAACAAATAACCACTCAACGAACTCTACATCGCCTCCCCATCCCCACCCCCCAAACGACCCCCGCTCTCTCTCCTCACATCCTAACTAACACCGGTGCCAATGTAATATCCTACCACAGAATAAAACCTCTACTATATTTTTAAATTCTAAAGCCCTCTACCGCTAACATTAATCAGTACTTTTATACATATTATTTCTAGCTGGAACAAACGGAAGCTGCCTTTACCAATTTCCAGATCACTTTAATGTTGGAATAAAAATAAGTCAACAATTAAAGAACTTTTGTTCATGGTTTTTAAATATACAGTGTACAGCCATACAAACAGCTTTAGTCCATTACAATCACTATAACATTTATACATATACCTTTAGCTAAAATAAACAGAATCTACTCTTGCTAATATCCCAGATCATGTTAACGTAACAACAGAAATAAATCAACAGTTCATCTGAAGGTTTGTTATTAATTTAAATTTAAATATAAAGGTCCTAGTCTAACAGACAGCTGCATCTCACTGCGATACAATAACTCTGTATCATTGATTCCTGGGTATTCATGTTAATGCCGATCACGTTTAAATAAAAAATAATCTGTAAACTGCCTGTATTATACGTAATATACAAATAGAAATTAGAAATCAGATCACCCGAAGTTGGTTCTCGTAGTAATTTATTTATTTCATTTTGTACTCTCATGTTATCGCCAGTCTGATTAAAATATTTGCCCTTATATCGACTTTAATACATGTGAAGAAGAACAAATTACATCTCTGTGCAAAGTAGGCCTATGTCATATCTTTCTGTCAAGATCTTTATTACAGCAACAGTTGTAAAGCGCATGCTGGATGCAGGAAAAGTCTCGCTGTCAGAGCGTAAATTAATATAGTTTGTGTGGAAGTGTGTGTAGTGATATAGCAACTGGACATCAAAATGGAAGCAGACAGATGGACATTGACGGAAAAAAGCCGCCTATACTGTCACAGTAAGTAAGAAACAAAACTTACATCCATATCCACAGATAAGCTATAATCATAGCGATACATTAAATTGTGTTCCATCTTTTTGTCATAGAGCGAGCACCCAGGATTATGCTAGCAATAATGACGCAACTTCCTGAAACCATCTGAAGATGAACCCGAAAAGGTTCGAAAACCAGTTCATGGAATAAAACGTAATTATTCAAAAAAGTGACTGGTTTCAGTTTTGTATAACTTATTTACAAACAATAATTTAACTATTTCAGAAAGAACAACTGTACATACAACAGTATGTCGTCTTTCTTTTGTTGTAGCATTACAGAGAGAAAGAAAAAAATGTGGAATGTGGAAGGTAAGACTATTAATTTTAAATGCGCTGTGTCGAGCAGCATGCTACGCAGCTGTCATGAGAAAATTTATGTCGTCCAGTCGTGTAGGTGTAAAAAGAGGCGTGCATTGAGAGCGGTTCCGAGGAATGCGAAGTCGACTCGTAAACTCTGCGAATCACTATGTAGCGCGTGGCGAACGGTACCTTTTATCGTTTTTAGGTTCCATCCGCGGATATAGAGTGGTAGTGATGGCTGTTTCTATACCTTTGTGAGAGCTGTTATTAACTAATTTTAACTTCACAAAGTACGTTTTCGATACTCAGCGGGTTGCCGAATTATCGATTTCCGTCATGAAAGTTTATTCTCGAAGCTCGCCAACTGTTTTTTTCAGAATCCATTTGTTCACTAGGAACGGATTAATAGAAATGTTGATATCTATGTTTCGGTTCTGACACACATATTTTTCCAGAGTTTCAGCTTCTTACTTCTCAGAATTCTTGACGGATTCCTTTCAGCTACTTATGAGGCCACAGGGAAAGTCAACGGGTATAGCAGCGTTCATTGATCGTTTTTGTCATCTGACCGGTTTGCTAATTCTAGAAACTAACGTTATGGGGAAGACAATGAACTTAAGTTCGGAGAGTACACCGTTAGTATCAACAACCGACCACTTTAATTATACTGCAGTTTTCGTAAATGACTTGAGACGTATGCCTGGACAGTTCCTTCGTAAAGCTAATGACCAATTTTGTCTTGATCTATGACCACTTGTGCTATTGATCCGCTTCTAAAGTCGTCTGCGAGAGTTTATAACTACTATTTTCTTACTTTTCAGTCGCTTTCCTTCTGATAAGGAAATGTTATACAAAAGAGTTTACAGGCTGCACAGATGTCTTGCTGCCGACCATAAAGTTTACCAAAACCACTGTAGTGAAATGCTGAAGGCGTTCAGAGTATCTAGGATTGACGCTGGGGATGCAAGGTGACCCTGAAAGTAAATATATGCACTTTATTCCGTGTAACTAAGCCAAAACACGCATTACTGACCGTTCACAACACTGGCAACTGAAAACTCGAGAAATTAACAATATAAAATACCTAAGAGTTACCGCCCGAGCGGCCTACAGTGGGATCACCACTTACAACTAGTGTTAGGAAAAATACGTGTCAGGTCGAGGTTCATTGGAGGAATCTTAAGGAAATGTTTGTAATTCACCCACGAAAGAAGAGGCTTAAAAAACTCTCGAGCGACCGATTCTAGAGTACCAGAAATTACTTAATTGTTTAGGGAATCAAACTCTTATGTATGAAAAAGCATCAAACGTGTGATTACTCAGTTCATTATTCTACACTGTATGAATATGGTCTATTAGAGAAACGCTAGCTTTTCACGTATCTCACTGTTCATGATGACATAACTCTCGAACTATATGCAATACACTGATATAAATTTGATGCCCATTAAGTACTATACGTGGATACCATCTGCAAAATCTGTTGTGATTAAAGTTAGTATTAAGTTTTACTGCATCAATCTTATCCTCTTTTTATATCCATTTTTGCTTCTGGTAACACTAAGATGTGCTAATCTAATCTATATAACCCTCACAGCCCTTTACTATTATTATTATTGTTATTAGTATCACTTACTATTACTATTATCAGTATTATTATTAATATCAGTATTGGTGTTATTAATATTGTTATTGTTATTATTATTACTGGTTGGTTGGTTTGTGGGGTTCAAGGGACCAGACTACCAGGGCCATCGGTCCCTTTTTCCACGAACTTGAAACACCCACAGAGAATAAGAACAAACGATGGAGATGACAAGAGACGACACTGGACAAGAAACACACAGACAGAGACCAGAAAAAAGGAATTAAAATCACACCGAGTGAGACAGTGATTGGCCGACCATAGAAACAAAAAAGGAAAAGCCAACCACCAAGAAACGCACTAAAAACCCCAGTCTAAAATCGTAGGCCAAAGGCCAGACTCAACACAAAAAAAAGGACAAACACTTAGATCAAGCTATAAAAACCCCCTGCACGAATAAAACTCAAAACTAAATCTGCCATCGCAACGTCATCTGAGTTAGTGCAAGAATCGTATCAGACAGTGCAAACGTCTGACTGAGCGGAGTTAAAAGCAGGCAGTACAACAAGATGTGGACCACCTTTTTTTTTTTTCACTAGCTGCTTATATTTTATGACCCACCGTCTAATTTCTTATGGTGGGTCGTATATTGCCACTTAGCCGCTGTGACTGGGTCCGGGGTCCGCAGTGACTGAAAGTAACACCACACCGGCTCCCGTCCCCACTCACACCGTTGCCCGTGTCCCGCCACGTGGAGGCGGGCTCTGTTTAGATCCATTTGATATCTTTTTTTTTGCAGCATTAGAAAAACGTATAACTAATACAAAATCAAGTAAGATATTAATAAACAAAACGAAATTAAATATTTGGAAAGAAGGAAGGAAGAGAACTGAATAGAGAAGTTATAGGTATAATATTGCCCGTCACCTGGTTGTGGGCGGCGGCCCGGGTCTTGGAATGAACCTCAAGACGCTGGCCGTTGCTCACCATGCCTTTAACATCTACTATCCTAAAAACTACCTTAACTAGAAGAGATTAGGGTACGTTAAAGCTAGAAACTAAGACTAAGACCTCCATGTCCAGCCTACTAATCTATTTACGATATACAATAGAGAGGTAACTGATTTTGTGCTTGGCTCAAAGTTGCTAATGAAAGGGTACTTGTAGTAAAAGTAATAAGGTAATGACGCTAACGGTTTGTGTTGAGCCTACAAGGCTCCTAGTAGAGTACATCAGGCGCAAGCACCTCCCGGCCCCGCCGACAACACGACCTGAACGGTGGTTTTCCCCGATCTACCATAGGTATCCGTCGGGTTGGGCTCAAAAGAGAGGAACCACAATTAAGATCCTTCCATCCAGGACGTGCGCCGCCTCTTACCAGGGGGGCGTGGGTCCCTTGAAGAGGTGCCCAACTTTAAGCTTCAGATGAGAAGTTCTTAGTATAGTGGAGGTTGAGGTATAGGCTGTGTAGGTTAGTTGTACAAACAGTTCACACTGAGCCAATGAGACTTACAATGATACGTGGTGTGGCAGTTAGCACCTTCCGGCCCCGCCAGCAACACAGCCTGAGCGGTGGTTTTCCCCGATCTACCATAGGTATCCGTCGGG
Organism: Schistocerca cancellata; assembly: GCF_023864275.1. Lineage (NCBI taxonomy): Eukaryota > Metazoa > Arthropoda > Insecta > Orthoptera > Acrididae > Schistocerca > Schistocerca cancellata. The sequence continues at coordinate 851,877,576 of NC_064626.1, forward strand.
TTGGGCTCAAAAGAGAGGGACCACAATTAAGATCCTTCCATACAGACTGTGCGCTGCCTCTTAACGGAAGGCGTAGGTCCCTTGAAGAGGTACCTAGCTTTAAGCTCTTATTGAACATGGAGATGCTGTTAACTGTTTATATATAAGGTGCAATCTGTTTTTAGGATTGTGTGTGACTTGTGCACCTCTTGCCGGTTGTTCCACTCTATTCTTTGAATTTAACTTGGTTGACACTATGGATCATCCGCGCTGGACGCTTCAATATTTGTGTTGGTGTCCTGGTCTGTATCTGTTTCTTCTTCATCACTCGCGGTGCTAATCATATCTGTGTCCCCCTGGGCATCGTGACGTCTGTTTGGACCGACTTGCCTTCGGTAGGGTCTGTTGCGCAAGTATTCTATTTGTTGGATCTTCGAGATTTCGTCCGTTAGTTTGTTGAGTTCAGTCCACCTTTCCGGGTCGCGTATTATGGCATGTAGTTCGTTCTGTGTGTTCAGGCGATTTATGTGTACTGTGTGTCTTATGTTCGTGCGTTGTCCGCAGAAGAAGACAGTATGTTCAGGGGAACCTTCTTCCCCGCATGTGCATCTATTAGTCTGCTGCAGACTCACGCGGTACAGGTGCGTGGGATAAGGGCCATGTCCTGTGATGAAATGTACCATACCGCGGCTGGGATCAATATGTTTTAGTTTTAGTCTTTCCCGGATGTCAGGGAAGAAGTTGTATACACGGCGGCCATTATCGCTGTTGGCCCACTCGATCTGCCAGGTATCCACTCGCCATGCTCTGAGTTGGCGTGTTGTCTCAATCGGTACACCAGTGATCTGCCGAACCTGGTCTATTCTCCCCATCCTAAGCCAGTACATTGCTGCGCGGTACCTGATGGTGATATCTATGGGGAAAATTCCCATAACGACACATAGTGCGTCATTTGATGTTGTGTTAAATGCCCCTGTTAGTCGAAGTAGAACACTTCTTTGGCCTCGACGTACAATGGTTCTGTTGGTTGAGAGATTTAACCTGTGGGCCCACGTACTGGCAGCAAAGCATAGTACTGACTCGAAGAGAGCGCAATGGTGTGTTCGTGTCACTGACAGGGGTAGTCTCAATTGTTCCGAATTTAGCCTAGCCAGTTTGTGTAGTATCTTTTCTGCTTTGTTTGTGCATATTCGCATGTGTTCGTGGAAGTTCAATCGTTCATCAATGTATACTCCTAGATAGCGTGTGACTGCTAGTCTTTTTATGTTAGTGTCCCCGATTTTGACTATTGGGTTCCTGCGCAGGACACCCTTTAGCAATGTATAAGTTGTTTTGTTTCCTGCTATCTTTAATTTATTATCTGTGCACCATTGGGTTATTGTCCTAAGTGTTCCATTGGCTCTTTCTTCTAGCTGGGCACGGTTGGTTATTTGCTGAAACTACGACGAGTAGATCATCAGCATAAGCGACAGCTCCATCTGTCAAGATGTGCTCCTCTAGTAACAGTAGGAGCGGTTCTATAACTATGTCCCAGAAGATGGGGCCGCAGATCGACCCTTGTGGACAGCCTTTTGTAATTCGTTTAATCACTTTCTGGTTGTCCATTTGCCAAACGACCGTTCTGTCTCTGCAGTAGTCCATGAAACTATTATACAGAGACTCCGGTACCTGCAGGTGTCTGAGCCTCTTGAACAAGGCCGGCCACCAGAGGTTGTCGAAGGCACCTGAGATGTCTATCATAATTGCAAGTGTGTATTTGGAGGGTGTGTCGTGTACTATTTGGAGTGCTCTGTTAATTGCGTCGTCTATAGATTTCCCTTCCCTGAAGGGGAAGCGTCAAAGCGTCAAAGCTGACCGGCAGCGACATAAAGGTGGGTCCTCACGGAACCATAAATAGCTGTGTGTTATCCAGGTGTGGCCAACGCACAGCCGGCAGAAGACAACAGAATCCTTGCGAGAGACCCGCAAAGATGAGCGCCACGCACCGGTAACCTCCTTGATGGCCCAAACTTTGTTGGGTGAAGGAAGGGCCATTCTTCACCCCAGGTGCGAAGTACCTTCTGGCACAAAACTGACCTGAGGTCACTCTCTGAAAGTCCAATCTCCAGGGTTGGTGCACTGACAGCCTGTTTGGCCAGTGTGTCAACACATTCATTTCCCAGGATGCCGACATGACCCAGGGTCAACACAAAGACCACAGAGCAGCTACAACAGTCAAGAGTATGGACGGACTCCTGGATAACCACCACCAGACGATCGCTAGCTTGTATACTGCTCAAGGAGTCACTACAGATAACGAAGGACTCACCTGAGCAAGAGCGGATATACTATAGGGCGCGAGAGATGGCGACCAACTCGCCAGTGAAAACACTGCAGCCAGCCAGCAATGAGTGTTGTTCATAATGATCCCCTAGACTAAGAGCATAACCAACACGACCAGCAACCATCGAACCGTCAGTATAGACAACGTCAGAGCCTTGAAAAGCGGCAAGGATTCAAAGAAAGTGGTGGCGGAGGGCCTCAGGAGGGACTGAGTCCTTCGGGCCCTGTGCCAAATCGAGCCAAAGGCATGGACAGGGCGCAAACCACAGGGGTATACGCAGAGGGGCCCGGAAAAGAGGTGGAAGAGGGAAAACCTCAAGCCCAGAGAGAAGAGCTCTGACGCGAACTGCTATCATACACACTGACCGGGGCCAATGTTCCGGAAGATGGACGACCGACTGAGGGAACAGGAGATGATAATCGGGATACCCGGGCATGCTACAAACGTGTGTAGTATAAGCGGCCAGTAATAGTTGGCGTCGGAACCGCAATGGAGGGACATATGCCTCCACAAGTATGCTGTTGACAGGGCTTGTCCGAAAAGCTCCAGTGGCGAGTCGCATCCCGCTGTGAAGGATGGGGTCAAGCAACTGCAATATGGAAGGTGATGCCAAACCGTGAGCCACGATCCCATGATCTAGGTGGGACTGAATTAACGCCTAGTACAGCCGTAGAACGGTAGACCGATTCGGCACCCCAGCTGGTGTGACTCAAGCAACGAAGAGCGTTAAGATGCTGCCAGCACGTCCGTTTAAGTTGCCGAATATGACGGAGCCAAGTCAGCTGTGTATCAAAAACCAATCCCAAAAACCGATGTGTCTCCACCACAGCAAGATGTTCGCCATCAAGATAAAGCTGTGGCTCAGGGTGAACAATGCATAACGCTGGTCTTGGCAGCCGAAAACTGGAAGCCATGCGCTACAGCCCAAGGCTGCGCCTTGCGGATCGTGCCCTGCAGCTGCCATTCAGCAGCTGCAATGCCAGTGGAGCTAATGTATATGCAGAAGTCGTCAGCATAGAAGAAAGCTGAGACAGACGTTCCCACCGCCGCAGCGAGCCCATTAAATGCAATTAAAAAGAGGCAGACACTTACGACAGATCCTTGCAGTACCCCATTCTCCTGAACTTGGGAGGAACTATGGGAGGCCGCAACTTGCACGCGAAGAAACGAAGCGACAGAAAATTTTGTATGAAAATCGGGAGAGGACCCCAAAGACCTCAACCAAGAAGCGTAGAGAGGATGTGATGTCACCAAGTCGTATCATATGACTTCTGCATGTCAAAAAAGAAAGCGACCAGATGCTGATGGCAGGCAAAGGCCAAACGGATGGCAAACTCCAGGCACACCACATTATCGGCGGCAGAGTGGCCCTTATGGAGACCACCCTGAGAAGGAGCCAGAAGGCCCCAGAACTCAAGAAGCCAACTAAACCTCCAGCTCCCCATGCATTCGAGCAAATTGCAAAGAATGTTGGTCAGGCTAATGGGGCGGTAGCTGTCCTCCTCCAGTGGGTTCTTGCCAGGTTTTAACATGGGGATTACGATGCTTTCCCGCAATTGCGACGGGAACACACCCTCAACCCAGATACGGTTGAAAAGGTCTACAAGGCGTAGCTGGCAGTCCACCGTGTTTGAGCACCTGACAGTGGATATGATCTGGCCTGGGAGCCGTATCAGGGCAAGCGGCTAGGGCACTTAGGAATTCCCACTCACTGAACGGAGCATTGTACGATTCAGGGTGGCGCATGTGAAATGAAAGGCTCCTACATTCCAACCGTTCCTTCAGGGAGCTGAAGGCCAGTGGGTAATTTGCAGAAACGGAACTCTGAGCAAAATGCTCCGCTAAGCGGTTTGCAATTGTGCTGGAGTCAGTCCAGACTGCTCCATTCCGTGAAAGTGCAGGTACACTGATGGGGATCCAATAGCCATAGAGTCGCCTAATCTTGGCCCAAACCTGTGATGGAGGGGTACGGAGGCCAATGGCGGAGACATACCATTCCCAGTACTCCTGCTTGCATTAGTAAATGAGGTGGCAGGCGCGCGCATGGAGCCATTTAAAGGCGATGAAATGTGCCAATGAGGAATGCCACGTGTGATGCTGGAGTGGCCACCTGCGATCTTTAATCTCCTCAGCGATCTCGGGCGACCACCAAGGCACAGTCCTCGGCTAAGGGGACCCAGAAGAACAGGGAATGACAGATTCTGCGGCAGTAACGATGCTGGTGGTAACTGAGTGAACCACCGCATCAATGGCGTCATTGTAAAGACGCTCAATAGTGGCAATGGAGGTGAACAAGTCCCAGTCGGCTCATTTGCAGGGGCGCCCAGAAGACTGATGCTGTGGCAGTGACAGAAAGATCGGAAAGTAGTCACTACTGCACAAGTCGTCATGCACACTTCATTGGACAGATGGTAATAGGGTAGGGCTGCAGATCGAAAGGTCGATGGCTATGTGCCATGCACCACACTGAAATGTGTGAAGGCACCAGTATTTAAAAGATAAAATAAAGGTCGAACTGTGCCAATACATGCTTAATGATGCTGCCTCAGCCTGTTGCGACTGATCCACCCCACAGAGAGTTGTGGGCGTTGAAGTCGCCCAGTAACAGAAATGGTAGCGGCAATTGGGCTATCAGCGCAGCCAGGACATGCTGCGGGACATCACCATCCAGTGGAAGATAGAGACTGCAGAGGCGTCCATACCCGGACAGCGACAGCCTCTAAAGGTGTTTGTAGAGGGACAGACTCGCAGTAAAGAGAGTGAAGGACGTAGATGCAGACACCACCAGATACCCTCTTATAAGCTGCCCGGTTCTTTCAACAACCCCAATAGACATGGAGGGCGGGGGTTAGCATCGCTGGAAACCAAGTTTCCTGAAGTGCAACGCAGAGGAAAGGGTGAATGCTCAGAAGTTGTCAGAGCTCAGTAAGATAATGGGAAAAACCGCTGCAGTTTCACTGGAGAATGGCATTGTCCATGGCCGAGAAAGGTCGTGAAGGGACCGAGGAGGCAGATTACGCCACTGGGTCACCTGCTGCCACTGATTGAGTAGCGACAGGAGTGACACCCATCATGTCTGAGGGACTAGTGAGATCTAGGTCCTCAGTGGATACCAGAATCTCCACTGCATCCTCAGACGCAGAGCTTGTAGGTAGTGGTGGAGTAGGTGCCACCGCAATTTCCTTGGTCTTAGGGGTCTCCGATTTCGATTTCCCACACTGTTCCTTTGGCTGCCCTTGCAGGGAGGGCTTCTCTGATACAGGACTTCAGGACTGAAGAGGACCGCAAAGACCTATGACCATCTATCTGGGGCTTCTACAGCCCCTGGTGGGTGTCTGGTTTGCCACTAGTAGGAACCTGGGAAGGAAATGACCCAAGGGATCCCTTCCTATTGAGAGAAGCCGAAAAAGACTTACACTTCTCTGGCTTAGAATTGGGGACTGGTGTCCCCGACCGTTGGGGGGGGGGGGGGGGCAGGTGCTGCTCCCAAGGTAGGTGGTGTGGGAGCAACAGGGAGGGAAGTGTACCACCATCAAGGGGGCAGATATGGTTCTTCAGCTCTGAGCGCTAACTGTATGTGGTGCAACGGATGGAGCTGTAACAGGAGTGACAGTGGCGGCATAAGGTGACGTCATGCACATGGGATGAAGCCGTTCAAATTTCTGTTTAGCCTCACTGTAGGTCAGTCGGCCCAGGGTCTTGTATTCCATTATTTTCCATTCCTTCTGTAGAATCTTACAGTCCAGCGAGCAAGGGGGATGGTGCTCTCAACAGTTGATACAGGTGGGAAGTGGGGCATATGGAGTATCGGGATGGGATGGACGACCACAATCGCGACATATGAGGCTGGAAGCACAGTGGGAAGACATATGGTCGAACTTCCAACACTTGAAGCACCACATTACAGCTTGACATCACAGCTGTAGACCATCACCTTCACCTTCTCGGGTAATTTGTCACCCTCAAAGGCCAAGATGAAGGCACCGGTGGCAACTTGATTATCCCTCAGACCCCGGTGGACATGCTGGACAAAATGGACACCTCATCACTCTAAGTTGGCGCGCAGCTCGTCAATGGGGGTGTACAAGAAAGTCCCTGTGGGAGATAATGCCCTGGACCATATTTAAGCTTTTATGGGGCGTGATAGTAACAGAAACATCCCCCCCAGCTTCTTACAAGCGAGTAATGCCCATGACTGGACAGACGATGCTGTTTTTATCAAGACTGACCTGGACCTCCCCAAAGTTGTCCTCTAAATGCTCTACGAAGAACTGAGGTTCATGAACACAAAGGATTCCCCATCAGCTCTCATAAAGACTAGATACTGGGGCAAATACGTCTTGTTGTCATACATAGCCTTTTGTTCCGCCCATGGTGTGGCCAGGGTGGGGAACGATTTGGTGTCATATATGTTTGCGTTAAAGTGAGCCCTCGAATGCTTAGAGACTGCTGGTGGTTGGCCACCAGCAAGAGAAGATGTGCCACACTACATTGCATGTCATCCACCCTGATGCCACCTACTCCGAGCAAGGGCCCTCCCCACGGGCGCCAACCAGACACAGCAAGGGCCACCTGGCAGGATGGCCATTGCCGGGAGTCCCAATGCCCCAGGGAGATAGGCATCTACTCCTTGGCATACCTGGGGAGTTAATGGCGCAGGCATCAGTAGAGCGATCCCTGTGTTGTCAGGGGGCTACAACCAACAGGGTACATAGTGGCCCCACTACAACGGACTGGCTACCCATACTGGATTTTTAGGTGGCAAGTGGTCCATGGTCGTCGTCAGCACATAAAGCGACACTGCAGAGTGTATGGCGGAAATCGCACCCAGTAATGTATCCTCGCCCAAGAGATGGAGAGCGAGCGGAACTGCAATGCAACAATGAATATGCTGACTAAAGGTCTCAGTGCATGATGGACACAATGCACCAAGTAAGGCAGCCTTCCCCAATTGGCTCGCTCTTCGAAATAATTTTGAAATATGGTGGTCAAACCAAAGATGGGGCCAAAACGTTGGAGATTTCTTTTAGTCGCCTCTTACGACAGGCAAGAATAACGCAGGCCTATTCTTACCCCCGAACCCACAGGGGCTAACTCCTTTGTTATGTGTTTTGCCTGAGCAGATGTAAGAAAGAGCCTTAAGGCTCTACTCTGATCAATCTATAAAAGCAATAAATAAATAAATATAGTAAGTGATAAACTTTTCCCCTTCCTTATTTTGTAGCAGGTGACAGTGAGAAAAAGTTTAGGAAGGGTTTGACATTATGTACAAAACTTGCAGGAAGCCATTAAGTTCTCTCATTCTCAAATACTAGATGAATAATTTCCGAATAATTTGCTCGCCATCAGTTACCTGGCCTCAAGACATATCCATAGTTTCTAACTTTCTTAATGTTACATTATACCTCTCAATTAGTAGAATATGACAGCATTTCAAACATTCAGATTCGATCAATAAGTATATGAAATTTTGCCTGTGGTTTCGCCCGCCTACACATGTATATCAAAATATTTCAGTTCTTTGCTGTACTCATTTCAGATATTTTTAACATATTTAATACAAATTTGTATACCTATTTCATCCATATGCCTAAATAATTTGGTCCTGCATTTTCATCTGAATTCCGAGGAACTGTAATTCTGTCAGTAATTGATTGTTGTTCCCAGATTCCATTTTTTTATTGCAAAATTATTGATTCAGTTTAGTGTTCACTCTCACAATATGGATGATCCATTAAACAACACAAACAGCATACAGATTGCGCTTCATACTTTTTCAGTATCCCAAGTCAGCTAATTACAGGAAATATACTATCAGCTCATTCACCCATTATACCACTACCGTTTATTACTAAATTAGCAATACACCGATATTGTTACTCCTGTGAAAGGATATTTATTTGACCATGGGTGTGCATAATGGAAAGGTATCGGACTATTTTTGTTTCTTTACAAATTTCTATAGAAAGTGACTAGTAGCAGAACAAATGGGAATTGAATCAAGGTTCTATTAGTAATCAAGTAAATTGCAATTACGTAAAAGATGATGATGTTTGGTTTGTGGGGCGCTCAACTGCGTGGTTATCAGCGCCTGTACAAATTCCCAACCTTTCCTCAGTCCAAACTCGCCACTCTCATTAATGATGGTGAAATGACGAGGGCAACACAGACACCCAGTCATCTAGAGGCATGGGAAAATCCCTGACCCCGCCGGAAATCGAACCCGGGACCCCGTGCTCGGGAAGCGAGAACGCGACCGTGAGACCACGAGCTGCGGACAGTTACGTAAAAGGAAACGATCGCCAATCTAATTAGGCAAAGTTGTACCAAGTACTAGCGTGGCTCATAAAGAAAGTTAACTGTTGAGATTAACTTCATTTGATACTGAATTTTGTTTTGCTGGTAACATAGAAGACAGTAACGTAATTAAGCAAGTAATGTGTCATTGCTTTGACGTGAAGTACACAGGAAGAGTTGTTTCGGCAACAACTGGCTGTCAATAACAGTTAATATCTGTACATTACAGTAGGAAGCCAATGATCATTATAGGTAAATGGTTACTAATGTGGAGCGCTACTAACTTGAGCAAGGGGTTTTTCTGTCAATTTAATTATAAGAAAATTATTGCCATTGAAATAGTTATGAAGTAATTGTATCTTTTGCGAGATTTTAACAATCCTTTTAAGAAAATTACTTGAAGTATTTCAAAACTTAAGCTCAGTAAATAATTATTTACATTACAACACCACAACGTTTATTAACTTCTGTTAAGGAAGAAAATTGCTTTTCGGTTCCGTAAAACAGGATACTCGAAATTATCGTAGCACATAGAATAGGGCCCTGTCTAGGTAAACAACTAAGGATAAAATACGATGGCTCAACACAAACTTTACAGAACACAAAACAATTATTGAAAAAGAAGCCACATAACTGGTCCACGCCGTAATACAGTACTCAGCATATAATTTAGTATGAATGTGGTGGCAGTGTTGATCTCTTGTATTATTCAAAAAAGGCAGAAAAAGTATCCATTGCTCTTGCTCTGTACAAAGCTCTGAAAATTCTCGTCTTAGCATCCGATTTTCGTAGTACAGAGCTAATCAAAGCATGCCATGAATAATAAGCGAAATTAAGTCTTCATGCGATGCTATATTATATAGTCTAGCAGTTGTTTTGCCCCGTTCAGTTCACAAGATGCGAACGCTTTGCTCGCTCGGCACCGACTGACTCATGCCACAAGGGAGCTTTGTAGTTCGATCGCGAGATCCATCTGATCTATTCCCGCCAAGGTAGTTTCGTTGCGGAGGGAATACCCTCCAAGTTTTACATGTTTGCAGACTTACTTCCCCTACGCATGAACCAGTACTACAAGTAAATTTTTAACATTTTCGTTCTCTTACAGTATATTACTTTTGAAATTAGGTTCAATAGACTGATTAGAATTGCGTACATGGTAATAAATAGGGAATGAAACAGTTATACAGATGTTACATCAAAGAGTATGGTTATACAGAAGTCTCATTAAATAAAAACAGAAAGAGAACTGAAATAAAACCATTATAGGTGACATCGATAATAGTGTTACGCCCTTTCCACCCCAATCCCCACCGCTAGGAATAGTACAGGTATCTTACCCCCACAATATTTCATACAAATCATATACCAAATCTGATTCAATTTCTGCAAACGTTTTTGAGTTATGCTTTTATGTCACGTGTCTTCATCCCAAACCCTCAGCCGTAGGGTTACTTGGTACGTCTTACAGTTATAGAAAAATTTTTCCACTTGGCAAATGATAAGTTTGCCAAGTTTGGTAAATTCCTTCACACGGTATGCTGATATTTTACTGTCCTTGCAGCTTCCCCGCCCTTTACTCTCAACTCTAGTGGTGAAAAGTTGTCATGTCTTTCACCAATAAATCTTGCGACCCCAACATTTATGAAATTGATACCAATATTGGTGAATATCGAGCGTTTTTACATGACAGGTCATCTCACTCCATTCCCACAGAGAGGGTGGGTCGGGATATATTATCCCCTCACAATTTTTAAAAAAATATTCTACAAATAATGAGCCACACAATCACAAAATTTGATTGAAGTAGCTCCAGATGGTCCTGGTTTGTCTTCTTCAGTGCTACCCCCTTTTTACCCCTACCCTTGTAGGGTGTCCACACAATTCACCACACTTTCATCACAGTCGTATGAATGGTATGACAACGAATAGAATATGTACTAACAAATATTCATTTGACACTGGATAGGTCAATATTCCTAATACAGAGTGAAAATGTGTTGTAGATGGGGCTCTGGACAGCAATATTTGGAAGTTAACCCATGTCCAGAAATGCACTACTTGGAAGATAAACGAATTTGAACGATGGAAAGCAATACACATTGACAGAGTTCTGTGTCTCATGTCCTGTGATATCTTTTTATGACATGATGTCACGTGTCGTCAGAGAAAAACAATTAAGTGAAGTGCATGTACATCAGTAGCTACTGAGTGATCAAGAAAGATGGCGCACTCCAGAACGGCAGTGTGCCCGTGAACTGAGTACACCAACATGTTACTCATCTGCTGTGAAAGTAGGCGAAAAGGTCCATTAGTGGTCCGCAGCTCGTGGTCGTGCAGTAGCGTTCTCGCTTCCCACGCCCGGGTTCCCGGGTTCGATTCCCGGGGTCAGGGATTTTCTCTGCCTTGTGATGACAGGGTGTCGTGTGATGTCCTTAGGTTAGTTAGGTTTCAGTAGTTCTAAGTTCTAGGGGACTGATGACCATAGATGTTAAGTCCCATAGTGCTCAGAGCCATTTGAACCATTTGTTTGGTCCACTAGCACAACGATTCTACCACAAACTATTTCTGGTAAGTGCCCGCCGTCCATCACATGCCTTCTTTGCAAGATTGGGATAATGGCTTTGGGAAACCGGCACCTTAAAGACTAATAGGGCTGATTGGGGTCATAGCCGAATGCACCACACTGTTGAAGCTTAAGAGAAAGTCCTCCAACTGGTCAATGAGAACTAATCATCGAGGATCCAGAAATTGCTGGCTTTTAGGATGTATCTCAGAGCAATGTCTGGCAAGTTCTCTCTGAAAAGCAGCTTAACCCATACCACCTTCTGGTAGTGCAGGCATATTGATGTCATGGTGGAAAGTTCAAATTTTGGTGCCAAAATAGGTCAATTGTACTACCTTCACTAACCTAACCCTCTCTACCTCCCCTCCATCCCAAATAAAAGGGCAGAAAGTTCAAATTTTGGTGGGAGAAGTCACTTGCACTGCCCCCACTAACCTAAGAAAATAGTAGGAAAATTTTGGCAGGACAAAAGGTCACTTGGGCTACCTCCACTAACATAAGTCATCCAACCACCGCCTCTTCCTTGGAATAGGCGGAAAAGGACTCAGACTGTGCAGTGCTGCTGGATAGGATAGATGGACTTCTTCATTTTGCATGCAGTCTTTATTTAAACAGTTTGGGTTGTCATAGATAGTAGCTCAATCCACTGTGTTCATCATGAGGTTCGGTGTCCAAGTGACCTAGTACACAGCACTGCCACCAGAGAGCACTGTCATCCCATGGCGGTGTGGGAAAAATGGCGAGAAAAGGACTCATTCTGTGTCCAGCTACTGGAGAGAGGAATTACTTTATTTACTTTATATGGGAAGTTGGTACAATTCATTTAGGGACGATCTTCATGTAGCCATTTATGACACTGATACAAAACACTCTCCTTGGTGTGCTTGTGGTCACAACAGATAGCCTACAGACTAGCAAACTACTCGTAAATCACCGAAATAATGCAGTACACTTATGTACAGACTCACAGACAACTCGTAAATTGTCTAAATAATGCATGTATAACACTCTGCAAATTTTCTCAAAACGCTTAAACTGCTGAGAAAATGCAGTGCTCAAAAACTCATTGCATGTAAAAACGCTTTCTGAGTATCGTTAAGAAATTCGTCATAACATATCAGCGAACGGTTCCCTACAGAATTCCAAGGAGGAATAATGACTGAATGCATTCTTCCTAGCGATCCTAACAGGACAGCCCATCCCACATGTGAGACACCTCATCCTGCGCACATGTTTACCTAGCCACCATGGCTGACGTGGCTTTCATAGCTGCGAGTTCACTGCTGAGTGAGAGTTTGCATAGTAGCACACCCTCGCAGGTGCAGATAAAAGGTTGTCAGTGTTATACTGATGTCACATGTCTGTATAAATAAGAGCCAGATCTCCCTCTCTGTAATTGTAAGGTGTCGCAGAAATACATAATGGTCGCTTTTTTTGTAGGAGCTTTCTTGATGTCTCAGCTTATCTGCATGGCAATTCTTGTCTTAACAGGACCTGTTTACGAGAATAGTCCAGAATAACACTGACTGCATTCTCCTTGATTGTCCTAACGATGCACCTAATCCATCACAGGAATCGTAACATCCTGCTTTCAATATACCTCTCAGAAACAGAAAACGTTCTCACCACTGAAAGCCTTCATCGTGTCTGTGCATGCTAGCGAAAACAGTGTTAATCATAAAAACATTCTTTTTGTTGAGAAACAGAGCACTGTCTAAGCACAGACGGGAAAATCAGAACAATAGTGGTGGATGAGGGACAGCATCCCGGCAAACATGGATGGTCTGCTTCAACTTGTCTTTGAACATCTGAACAAAGAAGACATTACTTACGCTCAGAACTTTCTGTAGATAATTTGTCTCCTTCTAGCTAAACGAGCCTGTAGAGGCTCTTATATCCAAGCATAAAGAACACCTTGTGCATGAATGGAGCATTCTGATTGGGCCTTACTGAATTTATCTGCCAAATTACTGATGCTGCTGGTGTGAGAGCACTGTCCGCCTTTTTTCTGCAGACCGGACTTCCAGGGGCATAACTATGTTGTACAGATCGCCATATTTCAGTGATAGTTAAACCCTGAAAAAGTGATCTACAGATCGTCAAATACGAGAAGACACTTCCTCAATTACACTGCTCTGCCATTGACGATGGAAGCTTGAATATTTCAGCCTGAAACCGATCTCCAACCAGGGTACATGTCACCACATACCGTATCGATGTAGTAAAGGCACAATTCGTATCCTGCGCCATATAAAATCACTACTTCTGTAACCTGCATATAGCTATCGACCATCAGACACTCGTACATAAACTGCGAAGACAGACAGCATAAGTACATGGACTGTATATAGTCCTAGCAGCACTAGATATATCCCGCAAGCTCGGTTGGTCATCCACCACTGCTGACACTCGCATGTCACCTGCCCCCACACACACACTGGGCCAACATGTGAACAGAGCATCCTCCATGTGCTGAAGTCAGTCTCCAAATTGTTGTACAAAAGCTGGGTCGGTTCCCCTCTGCACAAAAGCGTTAGTGTTTCTGGCCCCAACCAGCTTGCTTGCTGGCTTTCTGCGCCCATCTCCAGACTCTGGAGCTACAAGAACATATGTATTTTCACATGGTTTATCAGAATATCGTACCATTTTCGCAATCCTTCTCGATATGAAGCACATAGCGATATCGCTTGCATAGTAGAATTGCCTGCACAGTATAATACCAAAGATGTAGACTGGAAATTATTTCTCTAGAATACCGGAAGTTAAGCGAAATGGAGCGTGCTGTAAACCATTAAGTAACTAGAGACTTATCTCGTCTGTGAATACCTCTGCGTGAAAACTCCAAGAAAATAGAGCAAACTGACATTTCCACTCGCGAATACCGACATTGGCGATATAACAGATTCCAAATCATTCTTATAACGTACAAAGTCAGCTAAGGTGTTTCTCATGTCTAGAGAAAATGTGTCTTCTACAGGTCTTTCACGTGCTAAATGCACACAACATACGCCACAATCGATATTCTCAAAACCAAATAAAAACGGGAAATTTGCAGAAGCAGTCAACCAGACAATTTACATGGGAGGGAATAATGCTCCAGCGCAAACACACGTCCATACTGTATCTTCTCAAATTTCCACAGAGAACACACGCGATCACAAAGGCTGTTCAACACACACTGATTATTAGTTCGCTATTCAGCTCTCTAGAGGACGACACAGTTAGGTCAGCTACATTCCTGTACCCCAACAGGCCTTTGCATTCAGACAGCTCCTGCTATTCGCCGGCAACGTGTATTATTCCCACTACAGGCCTCCGCCGCTGCGCACCGCACATCCTCAGACAGAATTGTCCTAGGAAACTGGTTACATATATATTTGATCACTATACTTACAATTCAATATTACGATTGCGGTCTCAATTGGTCGACATTCGACAATGAGCGAAGTATCGCAGATACTCCCTGCTGACGGCTGTGGCTCTGGAAATAGAAATACCTGTACCATTCTTATGACTTGACATACTTTCCTAAGTAAAAAGAAATCTCTCATTCCCTTTGCTATTCCACCTCCTTGGTAACTATGCATAGTTACCAACCATGCACAGCAGGGTGACGACTCCAGCGAGCGACCAAATGGTGTAAATTGCTCTGAAGATGACCCCATCGCGGGTTGAAAGCGGTTGGCGGCAAAATAAATAAAGGGATTGTGATTGTCATTTTGAATAATTGATAATAAGTAAATTAATCGCTGTTTACCTCGATACAACTACGTTGTCAAAAAAATAATTGGCTCTACAGTTGTCGGTCAGCATTGTAAGTGCGTCTGCGATTATCAAGACTCTCAGATATGCAAAGAGGTGCTCACGATGTGTTCGATGTATGCTCACAGTGGACCATAAGATTCAAAGAAAGGCCATCTCATCTAAATTGCTGGAGCGTTTTCAGACCGATGGAGAGGCCCTTCGGCCAATGATCGTTACGGGGACGAGAACTGGGTGCACCATTTTGCGCTGGAAGCAAAAAGGCTACGCCTGTAGGACAAGGGCTTTTACCAACAGGGAATACATACTCTTCCACAACGTTGGCGTACGGCCATAGAACGTGATGGATACTACGTAGACAAATAGGACATGGACAAGACATGTTGATGTATATTGTCACCAAATTCTGGCTCTTAACAACAGATATTTTATGAGAAAAAAATGTGGGGCTTTAGTTATCGAACGACCCTCGTACTTCCTCCCAAATACGTCTCTCGAAAGACGATGATTAAAAAATTACACAAGTTAGAGTTCACAAGGAAGTTTACCAATAGTCGTTTTCACGTACCATTCGCGAATGGAGCAAGGAGGAAGGAAAATGATACTGGATCCAGAAGTATCCTCCGCCACAAACAGTAACGTGGCTTGTGCAGTATAGATGTAGATGTATATGTATGGTTATAGCGTAGCTTTACATCAAGGGTGCCCAACCTTATAGCTTACGTGGGCCACAATGAAAGAAGACGAGTATCTATGGCCCCGCGCATAATGTACTTAACACCTTAACACTAGTAACAATAGCACCTGAGCAAAACTAAGAAAATAGAATGAAAGAGAGATAGGATAGTATTATACGACAGGAGATTCAGTTCGGAAATATTCAATTTATCATAGCTTTTCATAAACAGAAAATACACGAAGAAGAAATGTCCTAAGACGTATAGTTTGTAATATTGGTCGAACCACCACCGAGATTGCCGGATACCTGAAACATACTCTCAGTGAATATGCGGAGAAGTGTGTTCGCCATATTCGCAACTCCACTGACTCTATACGTCGCCCCTGTCAACTGCGGTTACAAATGATGGATGTTATGGTCAGTTTCAATGTAGTCTCCCTCTTTAGGAAAATTGTATTTTCTGATTCCTCAGAACTAATCGCTGACAAGTGCGGCAGTTGTTTTACAGAACATGTTCTGACCTCAGGCTATTTCCTGTTCGGCGGAAAATATTACGAACGAACCGACGGCGTAGCATTGGATAGTTCTTCGTCGTTTGTCATGGTAGAACTATTGATGGAACACGGAACACTATTAAGCTAAGCCAAGTTGAAACAAAAGTGTTTGTATCGTGCGTGCATGACGCGTTTATAGTGTGGCCAGATGGCACAGAAAATCTTCAAGAGTTTCTGTAACATTTAAACTCCATCTCATGACGGAACATGAAAAAGAGGGCCAACTAGCTGTGCTCGACTTGTTATTTATGGTGAGTACCGACGGATTCGTAAGTCACAGTGTATATATGGTTCAAATGGTTCTGAGCACTATGGGACTCAACTGCTGAGGTCATTAGTCCCCTAGAACTTAGAACTAGTTAAACCTAACTAACCTAAGGACATCACAAACAGCCATGCCCGAGGCAGGATTCGAACCTGCGACCGTAGCGGTCTTGCGGTTCCAGACTGCAGCGCCTTTAACCGCACGGCCACTTCGGCCGGCACAGTGTATATAGATAACCTGCGCACACTGACCCCTGTCTTCACGCCAGGAGTCATCGTCATACGTCACAAAGAAATTCGGTGCTAAGAGCTCTGGTGTATAGAGATCAAATACTTTCAGACAAGGAGAGCCTCGCTGAAGAATTATAACACTTATAAAGAGTGTTGCGAAGGAATGGTTACTCATACCATCAAACTGGACAAGTGATGAAACCAAAATCAAGGACGCCGTGAATGAAAAGGAGGAAGAGAAGCCAGAAATGCAAAAAGAAGCAGATGCTGCCCAGGTACCCGGAAATGGAAATGAGTGTACGGCATTGTGGGGCGGGAGTCCCCCATTCAGGGAAGTTCGGCCACCGAGGGCAAGTACTTATTGCATTCGACGCCACATTGGGCGACTTGTGAGTCGGAGATGGGGATGAAATGATGATGAGGACAACACAACACCCAGTCCATGAGCGGAGAAAATCTCCTGTCCCGGCCGGGAATTGAACCCGGGCCTCTTGGTATGCCGCCGTGCTGACCACTCAGCTAATGGGGGCGAACAAGTATCCGGGAAGATCAGTAGACTCCTACAGGAACACAGTATCCAGTACATTTAGCTTCCTTCACCTAAGATAAGATGTAATCTTTGTAATGTTAAAGATGCGCTAGGTCTCCGAAACACGGGCGTGTATCGCATTCCACGAGAATCTGGCGCCGGCCGCGGTGGTCTAGCGGTTCTAGGCGCTCAGTCCGGAACCGCGCGACTGCTACGGTCGCAGGTTCGAATCCTGCCTCGGGCATGGATGTGTGTGATGTCCTTAGGTTAGTTAGCTTTAAGTAGTTCTAAGTTCTAGGGGACTGATGACCACAGATGTTAAGTCCCATAGTGCTCAGAGCCATTTGAACCATTTTTGAGAATCTGACAAGTCTTACGTGGGGAAGACTGTCAGAACAGTCAAGGAGAGACGGAAGGAACGTCAGCGACATACTCGATTAAAACAATCAAAGTAAATCAGCTTTTACTGAGCACCAACTCTAACTTAATCTTCTTCTTCTGGTGCCTTTGTCCCAAATCGGTACGAGGTCAACATAGTTGTTAATGGATCTGGCCGGCATGTAACAGTTTAAGGGGTGGCCGGATGCCCTTCCTGTCGTCACACCGTTATCCTAAGTGTACTGATGTGAAAGTGAGTGAAAGTTTTCTAAATGTTTGCGAATCTCGTAAAAGAGGTGGGACTTGGGTACCAGCTGGGTATTCACCTAGAGGGCGTGGAAAATTCGCATCAAGACTGGCCTACACACCACCAGGCGGATTGATCCGGGGGATGCGCTCTCTGCTACGGTCGCAGGTTCGAATCCTGCCTCGGGCATGGGTCTGTGTGATGTCCTTAGGTTAGTTAGGTTTAAGTAGTTCTAAGTTCTAGGGGACTTATGGCCTAAGATGTTGAGTCCCATAGTGCTCAGAGCCATTTGAACCATTTTTGATGCGCTCTCCCCATCCCTGAAGCGGTGCTTTAACGCACAAGGCTACCCGGACCGGTATTGTCTCTAATATAATCGTAAATGAAATAAGATTGTAAGGTTGTGGTTAGGTAGTTTCTTATTCTATGACTGAACACAACTGTGTAAGCTGTAATGACTTTGTTTAATATTGCAATCTTGTCACAGAAATACACACTTTTACACAGTTTACAATGTGGCAATGTTAAGACAGTTGTCAAAATGACGCATCTCGTCCTCTGAAAGTGAACTAATCCTAAACACAACAGTATTAAATTTTAACTCTCAGAAAGTTAATTAATCCTAAACACAACAATATTAAACTTTAATTAGAGGTTTCTTTACAAAATTAGTCTTACAATTACGTTATGATGTTGGACAGTGCTATGATAAATTATACAATTCCTGTTCAAAGTTTGGTACTATTTTTTGGATGACAATCAAGTCTACAGAGTACGGTTAGTTTTGTGACAGGTTGAGCAAAAGATTACCCAAGGTCACTCAAGTTTACAGTGGACGCAAGCTGGTGAACCAACAAGTTTATGCCTCTGGTCACAGTATTTACCTTAGCTGCGACGAGCTGTCGTCTGCTTGGCTGCTCTCGCCTTCTGAAATTCCTATAAAACTAATCAAACATTTGCTGAATTTTCCACCAGAAACTCTCCCTATGTTTCTCGATATGCGAGAAAACATGAACTCGTCCCTGGTCTCAGACTATGCTGATATACACGTGCGTCGTGCATATTATAATGCTCTCCTAGTTCTTGCAAGAACAATTAAGTAACTGGCTGGTTCGTTTCTCCACAGCTGGAGCTCAACGATGCTATAGCTAATTTGTAGCTAGATGTCAGCCACTGTGAATGCAGTGGTCACACAAATTTCTCCTCTGCGTCGTACAGAGCATTATGCGCCCCGTTCTGCACTAGACGCCAGTTCAAGGAAGAGTCTCCCAAATATTTCCATCTTGTCTTTCTCATAGCCGAACTGTCTCCCCACCTGGGTTCTTTCGTACTCCAAGTCATGGCTTTTTTCGACCAGTAGGAGCGTTCCTCTTATTTTGTGGATTGTCTCTCTATCGATCGCAAGGGTCCTCCCATTCAACTGCGTCGTAATCTCGGCACTTTACTCCTTCCCAGTATGGCTCCGCCAATCAGACGTTTTGTGCCCGCTCCAGACGCCTAAAAAGTTAGATGTGTCTATCACGTGCATACCATGCACAGTTCGTGTGATCGAATGCGTCATTAGTTTTGTTCGTATCCATTTGAAATTCTGAAATGCAGCTCTCTAAAGCTTTTTCTGCCGTCCTCCTGCTGGCCCAGCCTATTAGTCTCTCTCCCGTCTGAGTCACCTGGTCGGTCGGTCGTTGACTCCTGCCTGGGACGCCCCTTAAGTGGTTTCCATGGTACCCCGTGTGCTGCAGCATTCACCTCTGCTTGCTCTTGCTTCCAAACCAAAGCGTTTCCTCTCACTGCTTCTTCCACCTTCTGCTCATAGACATACATTATATAGGATTGGTGTGTTAATACCGTCGATTGAGTGTCATCCCTTTTTGCATTACATACTGATAGGCAAATTTGCTCATTACTGCCGAATTAAGTTAGGTGTCGTATTCACCTTCCCATTGCGATGTATAAAGTTCTTATGTAAGGCGCGGAACTGTCCTTCCTTTATCCTGCCACCTTACAAGATGAGAGCAGTATCGTGCTGCATACGCCATCTTTCTGGGGCAGCATAACTAACGGGTCCATCGAAATACAGACGTCAGAAAACCTAATAAACTCTTGGTTTCCAGCACTCAGTTTATTAAAATTTCGCCGGTCGTCAAATCTACCAGAGTTGGAAAACGCTAAGAGAATCTGCATGTCACAGAATATCAGCACGAACATTGAAAAAAAAATAAAAATTCAGAGGGCGTAGTGGGCTAGTCTGGTTGGAGCGCAGGCATCGAGTACACATAACGGAAATACTCGTAGCACCTGAAGAAGATTGCTGGACAAGTTGTCGAAATATACGCATAAAATGGAAACAACAACATCCCACAACACCCAGAAGTACACGATTAATCAGTCGCGCTGAAAAATCTTTCAAAATCTTGTAGAAAAATTATAAGTAATGCAGAGTTTGCCTGGAGGGTAAATTCTCTACCCCTATTCTTCTACGGAATCCGCATCTACCAACTGTACACAATATCCAATTGATGGGATCAACACCCCTATTGATCAGTAGAGGTCCCCTGGATTATTTTTTAGAGGACATTTGAGGAGTGTGAATTATAGAACTTCTGTGGAGTCAGATGA
Organism: Schistocerca cancellata; assembly: GCF_023864275.1. Lineage (NCBI taxonomy): Eukaryota > Metazoa > Arthropoda > Insecta > Orthoptera > Acrididae > Schistocerca > Schistocerca cancellata. Next base: position 851,897,998 of record NC_064626.1, read on the forward strand.
CAATTTCTGTGGCAGGCTCAGCGCGTGAGAGTGCCCCATTAAGGCACCCGAAATTGACTGAGTGCCTGTCTATGGTAAGCGGAAGCCAAGCGATCTGCAGCACTTGGTGCTGGCACTGCGAATTTTTCTGCGATTTTGTTGGTCTCCTCTTAGCACGAGTATTAATAACAGCGATTACTACTTCATTTTTATTTTTCATGTTCCGTTCCATTTTGTCTCAATTCTTTAAAAACTTGCCCTACGACTGACGTTAGTGAACAGTGTTAATTTTCTCAAACGCATACTGCTATTTATGAATCTCGACTCACTGCTGTCTGAATTAATGCCAAACGTTGCCCCTCATATTCCCGCTGCTCTGCGGCGTCTAAGATGAGTCTTTCAGATGTAGTTCTTGCAAGCATTTTATACAATACCTCCAAGAATGGCCATCGGCAATCGCACAGACAGTGCATAACTACTTCGATTTTACTTCGTTCTTTTTACTTGTTTATTCAGACTGTTTTTGGAACATAACTGTTTACTGACTAATAAAGATCACGTGATTCACAGGTGGCTGACAAGTAGTTTGCAACGTTTATCTTCCTCGCGAATTATGTCTAGCGTACATCTAACGCAGATGATTAGCACACAGTCGAAAAGCTACGATTTTATTGCTATTTCTCTGTGCTGCGCATACCGTGATCTCATCTAAAAATTATGAGAAGGGCTGTTACGTGCAGCGAAATTCGTAGACAAGGACCTAATGCGAAGACTTTCACTTGACACAACACCTACAACTTAGCATTTTCTAAATTCCTGCAAGGTGGCTCGATTGAGGTTCGAGTCCTCCCTCGGGCATAGGTGTGTGTGTGTGTGTGTGTGTGTGTGTGTGTGTGTGTGTGTGTGTGTTGTCCTTAGCGTAAGTTAGTATAACTTAGATTAAGTAGTGTGTAAGCCTAGGGACCGATGACCTCAGCAGTTTCGTCCCATAGGAACTTACCACATAGGTATCACCTATGTCCAACGCCTGAACGTCTAGATCTGTAAGATTAGAAAGATCATCTTAATTAATTCTGCACAAAGTACATAGTTCAACTGATATTCAACTGTTTAATACGGAAATATTTGCTCTTTGGTCCGATATTATTTGGCCATGCGTCGTTTGTTGAGTGCTTGTGAATAACGACTGTTAGCAAACCTCCATGTGAATTTATGTAATTTTTCTCTTCGTGGTCATTTCAAAAAAATTGTTCAAATGGCTCTGAGCACTATGGGACATAACTTCTGATGTCATCAGTCCCCTAGAACTTAGAACTACTTTAACCTAACTAACCTAAGGATATCACACACATCCATGCTCGAGGCAATATTCGAACCTGCGACATTCGGGAGGACGACGGTTCAATCCGGTCTCCGGCCATCCTGATTTAGGTTTTCCGTGATTTCCCTAAATCGCTTCAGGCAAATGCCGGGATGGTTCCTTTGAAAGGGCACGGCCGATTTTATTCCCCATCCTTCCCTCACCCGAGCTTGCGCTCCGTCTCTAATGACCTCGTTGTCGACGGGACGTTAAACACTAATCTCCTCATCCTCCTCGAACCTGCGACCGTAGCGGTCGCGCGGTCCCAGACTGTAGCGCCTAGAACCGCTCGGCCACTTCGGCCGCAGACGTATTTTGGAGGAAGGAATGTGGTTCCAGACTATTCTTGGAACGTAAGCTCTCTGCTGGAGAGGGTTCATTTATTGAAATTTCTTTTTTATAAGGGACAGTCAAATGACAACGAGACCAAAGGAAAAAAGTGAGTAAGTTGTTTATTATTTCAAAAGTAGTCGCCATAACTACGAGGGTAATCCCAAAAATAAGGTCTCCTATTTTTTTTTATAAGTACATAGACCTGTTTATATCTACAATGGTTTACATCAGCTTACAGCTTGAACATTTAGCTATTTTTCGACATAATCACAATTTCTGTCGATGCATTTTTGTAGACGCTGTTCCATCTTTTGTATGACCATGTCATACCAGCTCGCCGCCACGCTGTTTAGAAAGTTATGAACCTCTTCTTTCACCTCGTCGTCGGAGCTGAATCGCTGGGACCACAATTACCGCTGAGAAGTACTGTGATACACTGAAAATCAAACGGGCAATTCAGAACCGGAGAAGAGGAATGCTGAGCAAGGGCGTACACATTCTCCATGACAACGCTCACCCATACATCGCTCGGCAAACCGTTGTTCTCCTGCAACAGTTTAAGTGGAACATAATCACCCACCACCCAACATTCCTGACTTGGCGCCCAGTGACTATCACCTGTTCCCTAGGTTAAAAGGACATTTGGCCGCAAAGCAATTCAGTTCCGACGACGAGGTGAAAGAAGAGGTTCATAACTTTCTGAACAGCATGGCGGCGAGCTGGTATGACATAGGCATACAAACACTGCCACGTCTACAAAAATGCATCGACAGAAATGGTGATTATGTCGAAAAATAGTTAAATGTTCAAGCTGTAAGCTTGTAGACATAAACAGATCTACGTACTTATAACAAAATAGGAGACCTTACTTTTGGGATTACCCTAGTATTAAGAAATTTATCCACTGTGAGACAAGACTCAATGCCTCCATGGAAAAATGTTTGCGGTTGCCTACCGAACCATGATTGTACCCATGCGAGCACAACATCGTCTGATGCAAGTCGACGGCCACGAATGTCTTTCTTCATGACTCCAAAAATATGGAAATCGCATGGGGGAGATGGGACTGTATGGAGGATGTGTAGGGCTTTCCAGCGAAACTTCTGATGCTTTGTCGAAACAACCTTGGAAACATGTGGGCCCGGTCTCTTCCCATTCGATATCCATTTTTTTCGAACTCTGAAGAAGACATTTCGATGGCCGTTGATTTGCTTCGGATGAAGATGTGCGCACCTGGGTACAAAGATAGTTCCTTAGGCAACCACAAACATTTTTCCATGAAGGCGTTGACCGTCTTGTCTCATAGTGGGATAATTCTACTAACAATTAAGGCGATTATTTTTGAAATAATAAACGGTTTACTTTTTTCATCTGTCTCGTTTTCAGTCTACTGCCCTTTCTATTAAAATTGCGTTATTTAAATTAGAAACAACGACGAAGTTGACCGGTTTTTACTGCTAAGCTGTTTGATCAAACAATTTTAATAAAAGTATATTTACGTAAACCAGTTTACGTACTGTAAGGGACAATGTCAGCTTCCTTGGAGTTTCTTCAGCATTCTCGTAACGCTCGCGCATTTACTAAACAATTCCTTATAAAGGTGTGTGTGCAAATTTTCGTCGCAATATTTCATGTTTTTGATGTGTGGATGGTTTTGATTCCTCAAACATGCGCGCGCAGCCTCGGCAGAGAGGCTGCGCTGCATAGAGTTAAGTTAGAGGTGATGTTTCCACTGCGCCAGCCAGGAATGTCTTTCTTCGGACTCCAAAAATATTGAAATCGCATGGGCAGAGATTGGGACAACATGGAAGCCATATTTATACGATGATCGCGAGGAGAGGAGACAAACAATAGTGTTTTGCTGTTAGAAGTGAACAGTCGAGTTTTGGTTTAATAGCAGTAAGCGGGAAACAATGGAGATTTTTGGGAATAATTTTATGAATTAGTGGAAGATTTATTGTGGAGGAAAGAAATTGATTTTTACGTTGGTATAATTACCCTTTTCGGAAGAAGGGATTAAAGGGAACGATTAAGTTGGTTTTCTATGCAGTGGTTTGATAATGCAGCATCTTGGTTGATTTTCTTCGGATTTATCGTTCATTCTGAGAGAAATGGATTCAAGAATTAAATTCTGCAATTTTGTTTAAGGAAAGACTATACATGTGAAGTTACGTTTTTGTAATACAATGGACTATAATTACGATCTCAGATAAGCTTAACTTTTAAAGTTTCATAAAACATTAATAAGTCAAATGACATGAGCCTGCTACTGAATCAATTTAACCCACAGTCATTGTCTACATCTCCAGAGGCAATCGATTTATAATTTACTTAAAAACATTATCAAAAATTGTGAACCAAGGATGATAGCAATGCTTTTAGATAATGCTCTCACCTTTTGCAGCTTTGTTATCGCGACACACTGCAGTTATGAGAGCAGTTTGCACGGCGTTATTCAATGCCACCCAGAGAATCCATGTAGTGTAGAAAACAGATCGTTTCTTTACGTTTCACAGGGTACAACTTTAGTTTCAAAGTAAGCAGGTTTTCATAGAAGTTCATACTAAGATTTTATGATAACAATGAACTCCCCACAGGGCGAGATTTTCCTAGAACTCATGCAGGTCGATATCTCTATGCATTCTCCCAGTTGAATTTCGTCACCAACACAGTAATTCAAGCTATCAAATAAGTAGTTGTGGTCTTCAGTCCGTGCAAGGTTCCTCATCTCCCAGTATGTACTGCAACCTACATCCTTCTGAATTTGTTCAGTGTATTCATCTGTTGGTCTCCCACTGCGATTTTTACCCTCCCCGCTGCCCTCCAATACCAAATTGGTGATCCCTTGATACCTCATAATATGCCCTACCATCCGATCCCTTCTTCTAGTCAAGTTGTGGCACAAATTTCTCCTGTCTCCAATTCTGTTCAATACCTCCTCATTATTTATGTGATCTACCCATTTAATCTTCGGCATTCTTCTGTAGCACCACATTTCGAAAGCTTCTATTCTCGTCTTGTCTAAACTATATATCGTCCATGTTTCACTTCCATACATGGCTACACTCGATACAAATACTTTCACAAACGACTTCCCGACACGCAAATCTATACTCCATGTTAACAAATTTGTCTTCTTCACAAATGCTTTCCTTCCATTCTCAGTCTACATTTTATATCCTCTCTGCTTCGACCATCAACAGTTACTTTTGTACCCAAATAGCAAATCTTTTTTACTACTCACATTTCCTAATCTAATTCCCTCAGCATCACCCGACCTAATTCGACTACATTCCATTATCCTCGTTTTTCTTTTGTTGATGTTCATCTTATATCCTCCTTTCAACACACTGTCCATTCCGTTCAGCTTCTCTTCCAGGTCCTTTGCTGTCTCTGACAGAATTACGTCATCGGCGAGCCTCAAAGTTTTTATTTCTTCTCCATGGATTTTAATCCCTACTCCAAATTTTTCTTTTGTTTCCTTACTGCTTGCTCAAAATACAGATTGAATAACATCGGGGAAGACTACAACCCTATCTCACTCCCTTCCCAATCGCTGCTTCCCTTTCATGTCCCTCGACTCTTATAACTGCCATCTGGTTTCTGTACATGTTGTAAATAACCGTTCGCTTCCTGTATTTTACCCGTGCCACCTTCAGAATTTGAAAGAGAGTATTCCAGTCAACATTGTCAAAAGCTTTCTCTAAGTCTACAAATGCCAGAAACGTAGGTTTGCCATTCCTTAATCTATCTTCTAAGATACGTCTTAGGGTCAGTATTGCCTCACGTGTTCCAACATTTCTACGGAATCCAAACTGATCTTCACCGACGTCGGCTTCTACCAGTTATTCCATTCTTCTGTGAAGAATTCGTGTTAGTATTTTGCAACTGTGACTTATTAAACTGATATTTCGTTAATTTTCACATCTGTCAACACCTGCTTTCTTTGGGATTGGAATTATTATATTCTTCTTGAAGTCTGAGAGTATTTCGCCTGTCTCATACATCTTGCTCACTAGATGGTAGAGTTTTGTCAGGACTGGCTCTCCCAAGGCCGTCAGTAGGTCTGATGGAATGTTGTCTACTCCCAGGGCCTTGTTTTGACGTAGGTCTTTCAGTGCTCTGTCGAACTCTTCACGCAGTATCATATCTCCCGTTTGATCTTCATCTACATTCTATTCCATTTCTATAATATTGTCCTTAAGAACATCGCCCTTGTATAGGCCCTCTATATATTCCTTCCATCTTTCTGCTTTCCCTTCTTTGCTTAGAACTGGGTTTCCATATGAGCTCTTGATATTCATGCAAGTGGTTCTCTTTTCTCCAAAGGTCTCTTTAATTTTTCTGTAGACAGTAATATGTCTTACCCCTAGTGAGATAAGCCTCTACATCCTTACATTTGTCCTCTAGCCATCCCTGCTTAGCCATTTTGAACTTCCTGTCGATCACATTTTTGAGACGTTTGTATTCCTTTTTGCCTGCTTCATTTACTGCATTTTTATATTTTCTCCTATCATCAATTAAATTCAATATCTCTTCTGTTACCCAAGGATTTCTATTGACCCTCGTCTTTTTACCTACTTGATGCTCTGCTACCTTCACTATTTCGTCTCTCAAAGCTACCCATTATCCTTCTTGTGTTTTTCTTTCCCCCATTCCTGTCAATTATTCCCTTATGCTGTCCCTGAAACTCTGTACAACCTCTGGTTTAGTCAGTTTATCCAGGTCCCATCTCCTTAAATTTCCACCTTTTTGCAATTTCTTCAGTTTTAGCCTACAGTTCATAACCAATAGATTGTGGTCAGAGTCCACATCTGCCCCTGGAAAAGTCTTGCAATTTAAAACCTGGTTCCTGTATTTCTGTCTTACCATTATATAATCTATCTGAAACCTGTCAGTATTTCCAGGCTTCTTCCATGTACACAGCCTTCCTTTATGATTCTTGAACCAAGTCTTAGCTATGATTAAGTTATGCTCTGTGCAAAATTCTACCAGGCGGTTTCCTCTTTCATTTCTTCCCCCCAATCCAAATTCACCTACTACATTTCCTTCTCTAGATTTTCCTACTATCGAATTCCAGTCACCCATGACTATTAAATTTTCGTCTCCCTCCACTATCTGAATAATTCCTTTTATCTCATCATACATTTCATCAATCTCTTCGTCATCTGCGGAGCTAGTTGGCATATAAACATGTACTACTGTGGTAGGCGTGGGCTTCGTATCTATCTTGGCCACAATAATGCGTTCACTATGCTGTTTGTAGTACCTTACCCGCACTCCTATTTTCCTATTCATTATTAAAACTACTCCTGCATTACCCCTATTTGATTTTGTATTTATAACCCTGTGTTCACCTGACCAGAAGTCTTGTTCCTCCTGACACCGAACTTCACTAATTCCCACTATATCTAACTTTAATCTATCCATTTCCCTTTTTAAATTTTCTAACCTACCAGCCCGATTAAGGGATCTGACATTCCACGCTCCGATCCGTAGGACTCCAGTTTTCTTTCTCCTGATAACGACGTCCTCTTGAGTAGTCCTCGCCCGGAGATCCGAATGGGGGACTATTTTACCTCCGGAATATTTTACCCAAGAGGACGCCATCATCATTTAACCATACAGTAAAGCTGTGTGCCCTCGGCTATAAGGCCCGGTAAACACACTGTTTAAAACAGGAAACCCGGAGTTTAGCATCTAATATACAATGTAACATTAAAAGCACAATTAACATTATAGATTCACTTTCACTGAAATAAATTTAGAGAGATAACTTTCACCGTGACGAACCGTTCTTCTGTTTCTTGTGTAGCGGATCGGGGATTCCAAGAGCGCTACTGCTTGGTGGGCGTGTATCTTACGAAGGCCCTGTACTCTCTCACCACTACTGGCCTTTCTACGGAAAAAAACGAAATACAGAAACAAATGTAGGAAGAAACAATGACAATAGAGTTTATTAATGACAGAAACAGAATTCTTAGTGAAAGTTATTGTCAAATGTCGTGTGGTAAATTGTTGACACTCCTGATGAATGACAGGTTAGGAAAAGCGTCATCCAAACATTTCAGAAGATTTGCATTTATTTGCTAGAGGAAATATATATTTGCAAATAAGTCAGATAATATGCGGCACGTAGTAATTAGCGCCTATTTGCTTTATCCTTTGTAACCTGTTTTCTTGCTAACTGCCAAACAATAATTTTGACATTTTCGCTATTGAAATAATTTTAATTAAACCCGCTTATCTATTTACGTTCTTGTAGTGCAGGCATTTTTCGCCTGTAAAACGTTGCCACGAAAACGAAGCAAACAACACAATAAAGAATAAGAAGACACGAAAGCCCAAAATCATATTCTGTAATAGGAGTGAGCTCGACCGGAATAGGCTATAACTTCCGATATTAGCTTAGGCCGCCATAGTCCTTTGATTCTGCGCATGTGCAATGTGCCAATATACTCGGAAGTTTAGATCTCCGCGCTCGGCACAATCTGTAGATTACTGACGTCATACACTAGCTCGCGACGTGTTCAGTTGCTGATTTACAAGCAAGCACGAAAGATGTACGCACTTCTAGTAGTCTATTTTGACCACAAAGTCTCTCGTGTGAAACGGGCTTCAGGCTGGTGAGGGACGTGGAGTCAGCTTACGCTGACCGCTTCTCAGCTGAACGCTTTGGTGAGTGAGAGTTTCTACTCGCCCCATCCGCTGCCACGTTCTGCCGACTGTGGCGCTTGTATTGGAGATTGTCAACAAAAAATTTCAACTAGTGCTAGTTGATAAGCAATGTAAAATGGTGTTTGTGTGGAAGGAAAGATTAAGAGCAACGGCGATACCGAACTGACAAGAGAAAAAACTACAACATAATGTCTGACACCTGGAAAACAATGCATTTGTTAAGAAAAGCTACCTAATAAACAACCTTGTAGTTGTTGTGGTCTTTAGTCTATAGGCTGCTTTGACGAGCTCTCCACGCTAATCTTACCTGTTATAACGTGATGTGGTCTGTGATGGATTAATAAAAGTGCTATATGGCTCCTCACCACCTCGAAATATTCAGTTATATTCTTTCTTTTTCTACTAATTTTAGAAAGCGGTTTGTGAAGGTTCCAATTTGTAATATGTAATGGCAGATCACAGACCGTACGATTTATTTCTGAAGCTGTTACTCGTCTGAAGTCAGTTTAACTGCGCTCAGTTCAACAACACGTCATATGCCGTCATATAACATTAATCATACTGAAACATCAAGAGCATAAAAACGTGGGACGAATAACTGGACTACATACATTGTTTCAGAACACGCATGTCTCTTGCTAGCGCGGCCGACCGACGACAGTGAGAAACTCGCCCACACTACTGTGCTATGCTAGGCGCACGGACGACACAACTGCGGCAACTTAAATACTGGACACGGCTTAACCGGCGGTAGCAGCATCAGTGCAATACTGACTTTGCAGTAAACTGACAAAATGTGAAAAAATATCACGAATATTCAGGCGGGGGAGGATACAGGAACATTACACTGTGCAAGTCTCCTTTTCTCTGCTTAACTGCTGGAGTCTACGTCTCTTAGAACCTGTGTGGTGCACACAAGTCTTGTCTCCCTCTAAAATTTTACGCCCAGACCTCTTCCCTAATGAGGAAGTTGACGATTCTTTGGTGCATTACGACATCTCTTATCAACCGACCACAGTGTTTATTCCCCCAATTCGATTCACTAACGTCTCACTAGTTACCCTGATCTGTCAATCTACTCTTTAACATTATCCGGTGGCATAAATTTCAAAAGATTTTTATCCTTTTTTCGCTTCAAATGTTTATCGTTCATGTCTCACTTTCGTTCATGGCTACACTCCATGCGGACACCTTTAGAAAAGACGTCTTAACATCTTAGTTTATGAAACTTCCTGGCAGATTAAAACTGTGTGCCGGACCGAGACTCGAATTCGGGACCTTTGCCTTTTGCTATTGACAGTTTCCATTTTATATCTTCTCTACTTCGGCCATTGTCATTTATGTTGCTTCCAGTCCCTCATTTACTAATCCAATTGCTTGTACAAAAAGAAACTTCTGTCGGCAAACCCGGAACCCGGACTACTTTTCGCACTAAAGTGTCATATAAATGAGAGCCGCCATCGTCGCGTTGTTTCGCCAGGCAGTGTTACAATAGTCACTGTTCCCATAGCACTAATCAGTGCACTGTAGGAATATAGCTAGTTTCCAGTGAGTCTCAGATCCAACCAGCAGACTGGCTGTTTAATCACTTCACCGTCACCGTGCGGTTTCTATCATCTCCGTTATTTACAACACAGTACTACAGCCTCAAGTCAAAAAGGAAAACATTAATTAAACACAGTAGCGATCGTTCTTGCTAACCTTAATATGAATCAGCTGTGGGGCACTAAATGACCAAAACTATACAAGAACTGCATTCTTCAAGTTTTCATTGGAGCGGAAGACAATTTACTGTCGTCTAACAACCGTCGCCAAGTCCGCTTCGTTCGTTAAACGACACCTCAGGCTCGATAATAGATCCACTCTCTGTCTCTCTGCGTTTCCTCCCAGACAGGGAACTACGTCTACCAGACAGGGACAGAAATTTGAAACAAGTGAATGATCGAGCCAGTAGCTGCGACAGAGCGCGGGAACGCACATGCGAACGATTTCGGAACTTTCCACTCTAGTAGAACCACCTCACTGGTCAGTACCAACTATCAGTAAAGGCTCTGCAACGTTAATCTGCCCCAGAAGTCACGAAAAACGTGCATCGTACATCACAGAGGGTTTGTTGGTCGACTCCTCGATTTGGCGACGTGCAGACCGCTCCACAACTGTGCTCCTCTAAGCGGAGAACGAATTTTAGGAGCGAATCAGGAACTTCAGTTTTGCTGGACCTATCCCGTTTCGTGCGGAGCAGATGACTGGATTATAGGCAACTCAAAAGTCGTAGCACGCTCGCATCTCAGGGCGTAATAAACACAAAAGGACGCCCAACGTCGCCGGGAAATGTCAGCGAAAATTCTGTCTGTTACGAAAGTTGTTCCGCATGATTTGGTCTTCATTTTAAGACAAAAAATGACGTGCCATGCAGGAATCATGTGAATAGGATGGAAATCGCTAGATGTAATGCACATGTACAGATAAACAAATAATTACAATTTTAGAAAAATTGGATAATCTACTCAAGAGAAAGAGCTTCACAAATTGAGCAAGTCAGTAACGCGTTGGTCCACCTCTGGCCCTAGCAAGCAGTTATTCCTTAGTTGGTTGGATACCTCTGCTCCAAGTCATCTGAATTGGGGAGGGACCTGGAGGCCTTTCCGGTCAAGTTAGAGTTTGGCAAGCACGAAGACAAGCGGCAGGAACTATCGCCGCATGCGGGCGGAAATTACATTGGGGAAATGAAAGCACAGCATGACATCCCATGAAGAGCAACAGGACGGGCTGTAGAATCTCGTCGACTTACCGCTGTGCTGTAAGGGTGCCGCGGGTGACAAGCAAAGGGGTCCTGCTATGAAAGAAATGGCACCCCAGACTATTACTCGTGGTTGCTGGGCTGTAAGGAGGGCGAAGGTCAATTTGGTATCCCATCACTGTTCGAGGTTTCTCCAGACACGTTTTCGGCCCGGAATGTCATTGGCTGGAGTACAACTGTGTTTACTTCCGCTTCGTGTTGAGAGCCAATCGACAGCGAAGATGTGTCGGGAGACGCCCCAGACAGTCGTAAGATACCACCAGCCTCACTGTCAAGTGGCGGTCTGGCATACGATTTCATTTCATAGCAGGGCGCCTTTGGTTGTCATGAGATGCACCTATGAGCAAAGCGATACGCCGACGGTATTCTAGCAGAACACCCTGCTTTGCTACCATTCATGGCAAGTCATCCTGGATTTATGTTTCAGCAAGTTAATTCCAGTCTGCAGAGGGTGAGAGTTTCTTTTGTTTCTCTTCGTGCTTCCCAAACATTACCTTGGTCAGCAATGTCACCGAATCTCCCCTCAATTAGACATAATTTGGCACGGTATTCATCAGGAGGACATCCAATAACAATGTCAATCAATGGCAAGCCGAATACCTGGTTACATAAGGGCCAGAATTGGATCAACGTTTTATTAAGACTTATTCTATTTCTGAAGCTCTCTCTCTCTCTCTCACTCTCTCTCTCTCTTTAATAAATCATTCAATTCTTATGAAATTGTAATCATTTGTTTGTCTTTACATATTGTAAGGGGTATGTGCTGCCTGCGATATGTAAGCTATAAGAGAATCTGAGACCAAAGAACAGTGTTGACTGCAGTACGAACTGTGTAGCAGTAGCAGTAAGTTGTGGCTAGCGAGCAGTCGCCTGTCTGCTCTAGTCAGTCCAGTGTGGTGTATCATGTTGGCTGGGCCTGTCGCGGTGCAGCGATGCCGGAGCCTGAGTATTATTGTATAAGGTAAAAAGCAGCCTCGCGCATATCCAGTAATGTTATGTGAAATTCCATGTAAATCTTTTAAAAATGTCCCAATAATAATCTTCATGATTTGAAGTAATTTCTAAAAAAACATTCATTTCAATTTAAAGAATTTACTAATTTCTTCAATCCATGATCATTCCTATTGTTGCAAAAGAAAAATCAGTTGCTTCCTTTCATAAAATCACAAATCTATCGGCCAGCATTGCACAGAGCTGTCCCGGAAAAATTTTATATAAGAGCAGATATATTCGCCGTTTTTATTGAGGTAATAATTTTTCCTTTTTTTTATTCAGAATGATCTTACAGGGCCATGACGCAGCGCTGCTGTCGTCCAAATTCTACCAGGTTACTGAATTTATTTTTCATTACGAGGTTTAGGAATTTTTCTGTTTCGAGCTTACATTAAATGAGAAAAGAATTTTGTGGGTACATTAAATGTAAATGCATTTCTATACGGAGATTATAAATGGGAACCAGTTTTGGTCTGAGGTTACAGTAAGAAAATTAGAATCATTATTCATATTATTATTTATAGAAAATTTTGTTCTGAGCTTACACAAAAATTAGATTCACTATGCATAATATCTATATTATTATTATTATTTTGTGAGGAGGGTACACTTGGCGACATCCGGCCAGGATCGTATTTCTTTGTGAATGTCTGAGAAGTAGTCATATATCTGCTCTTATTTACTTAAATGTAGTTTGCATCTGGCGCAACGCATTTACTAATTTGTCACTCTTTCTTTCACAGTTCATCGGCAATTTGTTGCTCTTTGTTGTAATTGTGTTTGTTCCATTTTTGCTTCGACTTTGTTTCATTTGTGCTTAATTTCGATTTGTGAAAAATGCCGCGAAAAACTGTTAACAGTACATCGCGATGTGCAATGAGTGAAATAGAGAACTCGAATAATCTGACCGATAATACTAGCGACACTCAGTGTCTTAATGATAGTCCTCCAATTACAGATAATCAGTGTGTGCCGATCACTAGTAACGGTTTTATTCCAGGTGATGAGCAAACAAATTCATTTATGTCCACACTTAATTTAACCGCAAATGATGACGAGGCACGTTCCATTACAATGAACGCTGCCCAGTTTGACACACCCGGTTTGCAAAATTTACGTAACGAACAGATAAATGTTTCTAACGAAAATGAACAGTGTACTCAAAGTACGACAGATTTACTTGATTCAGAGGTAGTGACTAACAGTGCACATCCAATTGGCAAACTTTTTCAATAATCAGAGAATGACCAAATGGTTACCGGTACACAAAACGTGACAAATGCATATACACCATCACACAGCACAGATGCATATACACTATCACACAGCACAGAGAATACAACACCTAATTTTGGCTTGGATCAAATTATGGCAGTATTGCTACAACAGAATGAAAGACAAGACAACAGTCACAAACAACTTAGTGAAAATCTCAAACAACAAATTAATGAAATTAATGAAAAACAAGATAACAATTCCAAACAGTTGAATGAAAATCTTAAACAGTTGAATGAAAAATACGACAACTTAAATGAACAGAACAAACGACTTAGTGAACAGATTACAGCCGTTGCCGTGCAATGTCACGATACTAAAGAACAATTACGTGAGGAAATTAAGGCTTGTGCTAGGAGCAGTAGTGAAGAAATTAGATCTGTGGCACAAGAATTAAATAATACACATGCAGCTACAACTAAATTACTTAGAGACGAAATTAGTGCAGTCGCTAAACAATGTTCTGAAAACGCAACACATTTACGCGACGAGTTTAAATTAATGTCAGCAGAACTTTCACGCACACTGGATGCGAAAGTAGATACGAAATTTGACCAGTAGAAGAGCCAAATTGACGAACGTTTTAATCACCACCTACAAAATAGTGAAACGCGTTACCGTAAATTTATACAGGAACAGAATAAAGTAAAGCGACATGTCATGGAAACAATTACTGCACAGAGACAGGAAGATAAGCGAAAATTGTTTACGAAAGCAAAAACATACGTAGACAACAATACTGCTACAATATCAGACGAAATTAATACTATCAAACAGTTGAACACCGAACTGCATGATGAAATCTCCGATCTTAAAACAAAAACAGACACACACATAGTAGACTTTCAGACAGTGACCGACAGACTTGAACAGTTAGAACTAATACAGGATCCCGATGCCATCAAAGCAGACGTTAAAAAATTGAACGAAACCACACGTAAAATACAAAAACAAATTAATGCTTGTGATACTAAAAACGATGCTCTGGTAAAAGCACTGACTGAAAAATATGATGAACTGGCCAGTCGTGTTGACGTTATCGAAAGTAATAATGACACCAAATCAGACGATACGTCACCAGTTTCGCTTAATAAAACACCCGAATTCCAAAATTTACAGCAGACGATCAGTGAGATAGGTTCGTCTAATAATACATTACGTAGAAAATTGTCAACTCTACAGCAAGAGGTAACAGAGATGAAAAATGTTTCAGCCTTTAACACATCACAGCATACGCCACTTTGCGAACATTTGTCAGACTCACACAGCCAGTATAATTTAGGTAATTTACAGAGAGTACGAGACTTAGATTCCGAACAGTCACAGACAAATAGATTCTCATACAATCCTGAACCTGTTCCGTCATACAGAGACGATAATTTTGATTACAAACAAACATTTTCTACCAGTAAGAAAATTTAAAGTATTTAAAAATGACAGAACACAGATTCACTCCCTGGATTGGATACAACAATTCAGCTTTGCTTTCCCACCGACTTGGCCTGTAACACATAAACTTGAATTTATTTGCAGTTTTTTGGAAGGCGAACCGGCAACTCCTATGAGACCGATCGCGAGACAATGCTATTCGGTAGAAGAATTTCAGAATGCTTTACTGTCAGCGTATTGGTCGAAGACGACACAGCACGGAATCAAGGATCAACTAATTAGTTTACCGAATTATGAGAACCCAAATTTTCCCACTGTCACGCAATTTTTTGAACACATGGTCCAACAAAACCAATACTTAAGTGAGCCATACAGTGAATCTGCACTTATCCAATTGTGTATTTCTAAATTACCACGATCGTTAAGAGTATCACTTTTAACAGGACAGCAGAAAGAAAATATTTCGGCATTTAGAGATCTGTTACAGCTTTTGGAAGTTCAGCAATCAGATTATTCCTTCATAAACAAAAATTTTTCACATCATAACCAAGGACAACCAAAATGCAGTAATTACGATCAGTCACGCTATTTCAATAGCAAAGGTAATAGACGGTCCAGGAACGACAACCACCAGAACTTTAATAACAGACAAAATTTTAATTATCAGTATCGTCAAAATTATCAGCAACAGGAGCCACATTTTGGTAACAATAGACGCTTTTCACCGCAACAGCATCAAAGCCAGCCGGTTAGCATACCTAACCAACAATGTAATGTACAAGGTCAACCAAGTTTTAATGTTTCGCCGCCTACACGCATAGCGTCGGCTCCACCAAATAGTAACGCACCGCAACAAGGAAACCAGTACGTACAGAAAACACATCATTTCAATTCCTATCGCAACGCGCCATATAGCAATGACTATCATGACAGACGTAAAAATAATGTGCACAATTTTCAGCGTACATTTTATAACAGTCGGTCTTATCAGCAGCAAAATCATCCGCAGCAACATATTATCATGAATGAACCAGACAGTATATATTATCCCGAACGTAATACGTCAGGAAGAAATAACAGAACAGTACAAATAGTGGAAATGCCACAGCATCCTCCCGAAAATAATAGCACGTCAGATAGAATTTGACTAGATACAGTACAGGTTGCATCTTCCAGCAACGCCAGCAATACTTCAGATACGCAGAATCTTGTTCACGAAAATGTTATTACTTTTGACAACATCCGAGACACTCTTTTGCAGGAAAAACGAGTTATTCAAAAAACCATTTCACACCCTGTCATTGAAGTAAAGACTGGATCATCTAAATTTTCAGCAGTAATCGATTCTGGATAACCTATGTCAGTTATAAATGAGGAAACTTTCAACGAATGTAACAAAGAGAATACCTATCCTACGTTACCATTAGGCAAAACTAAAGTAAAAGGAGCAATATCTGGTAAAGGAGTAGATGTAAAATTACAGACACATTTATCATTTTGTATTGCAGGTCATACATTTCACTCAAATTTTTGGATTGTTCCCTTATTGACAACAGACGTTATTTTAGGTACGAATTTTCTGGTACAACACGACGCAATTATTGACTTTCAAAATTCGTATTTAATGTTAAATGATGAAAATGTACAACTGGCTTTAGAATTTCAGCACTCTTTATCTGCAGAAGAACAAACAATTAATTGTACAGAGGTTATTTCCGCATCACGTAACATAGACTGTCATTCCACATTGTTCAGATACGTACGTACACGACTATAATACTCCAGACGAAGCCGACTATGATGTTTTGCAAATGATTTCCGATAAAGTTAAACAGAGCAGTGGAAATACAGACGACTAACGCACGCAACTACGCAAAATTCTTTTACAGCAAGCTCCAGTTTTTGACAACGTCCCTTGTACCATGTCCGGTTTTATGTATGAATTTCAAGTTAAACAGCACGACACATTTAAAGCCAAACATTATCCCATTCCGTATATTCACAGAGAACAAGTTAAGAAAGAATTGCAAGCTATGCTTGACCAAGGAATTATTGAACCGGCAGTTAGTCCGTACATAAACCCACTCCATATTGTTAAGAAAAAGAATGGTTCACTTCGCCTCGTACTTGATTCACGTCACATTAATGACATTATTATTAATGAAACAGATCGCCCACAGACACTAGAAGAACTTCTACAGAAATTTCATGGTACTGCTATATATTCCACATCAGATTTGAAATCGGGATTTTGGCAAATTCAGCTCCATCCGAACTGTAGAAAGTACACAGCATTTCTCTGTTTTGCCTGACTGTTACCAGTTTTGCAAATTACCGTTCGGTTTAACAATTTCTTCAGCAGCATTTATTCGCGGTTTGAATACTATACTTCCGACAGAACTTAAAGACAGAATCACAACGTATGTAGACGACATTATTATTGCAGAAGCTAACTGGTCTGAACACAATCTGATTCTTGAACAACCGTTACGAACTTTTCGTGCACAAGGACTCACAGTTAATCTCAGTAAATCGCACTTTGGCAAAACTTCTATCAAATTTCTTGGACATGTAATTTCAGCAGAAGGCATTGCGCCTGACCCGGAAAAACTTCAAGCTTTACGTGACATTACTGTTCCTACGACGAAGAAACAATTACTCAGCTTTCTGGGTTTAATTAACTTTTTTCGTAAATTTATTCATTACTCTGCTTTAGACACCCTTAGATTATGTCAGTTGACGGGTAAAAACACTATTTGGTCCTGGGATAGCCAAGCACATTCTGAATTTGTGAATCTGAAAGAAGCTTTGTTGAATGCACCACTTTTATCACATCCAGATCTTACTAGAAATTTTTCCATTGCCACCGATAGTTCTAACACCGCTTTAGGCGTACACATTTTTCAGGAAATTGAAGAAGATGGTTGTACAGTAATTAAAAACATCGCCTTTGCGAGTCGCAGTCTGTCACCTGCTGAACGCAATTATTCTGTTACAGAACTTGAAACATTATGTGTTGTATGGGCATTTACGAGATTTCGGCATTTTCTTTATGGAAAACACACTACCGTTTACACAGATCATAGAGCAATACAGTTTTTACTTTCCGCAAAATTTGCACACGACAGGTTAACTTTATTTACAGGAATTTAATTTTACAATTATTCACATTCCCGGTACACAAAATATTGTAGCAGACGCACTGTCCAGTTCTCTCAGCAACAATCAGCAAGTCATCGCAACCAACTTCTGCAAAGCAAATTTCAGCGTCATGTATATTCAACAAGTTGCATTTGAAAATTTCATTTCGTCGTCATTACGAGACATAGCACAAGAGCAGAGTAAAGACAACGTATGGAAAGAAATTAAACACCTTTGGCAAGATAGGAATAATGTTACCATTAGAAACCATTACACTGTACGCAATAATATTCTGTTTCGCCGCTCTCACCCTGACAGCAACAACTGGTTACTATGCATTCCTGACGAACTTGTTAACAAATTAATTTGGTATACTCATTTAAGTTACGCACATTACGGAGCCAGAAAATGTTTTCTTATACTGAGACAGAACTGTTATTTTGCCAACATGGAGAAACGTATTCGACGAGTTTTAGAGTCATGTAAAATCTGCCAGAAAGCTAAGTCAGATACGACTTCACATATTCCTCCATTACATCCCATTGTACCTGTTAAATTGAGACACATGGCCGCTGTAGACATTTTTGGTCCGATTCCCAGAACTAATAGAGGTTTTTGCTACATCTTTGTCGCTGTTGAACTCACTTCGAAATTTGTTACATTTACTCCGTTACGCAAAGCTACTGCTAAATCTGTTTCGAATGCATTTGTAAAACATTTTTTTATTCCATGTAGGGCATGTATTGAAAGTAATTTCCGACAATGGACCACAGTTTCGATCTGCTGTATGGACACGTATGTTACGAGCTAGAAACTTTTCTCCGATTTATATATCCAGGTACCATGCTTCTTCGAACCCTTGTGAACGACTAATGAAAGAAATTGGTAAACTGTGTAGAATATACTGCCATAAAAAACATATTGATTGGGATACACACATACTGTCATTCCAGGATGTAATTAACTCCATACCAAATGAATCTACTATGCTATCTCCGACTGTTATAATGAAAAATGTTGAACCACCCAACAAAATTAAAGAATTAGTATCCTTTCCTACATCTCGTCGACTACGACACCATGAAATAATTGACATTGTTCTGAACAACATCAAACGTGCCGCAGAGCGCCAGAGAAGACAGCAAAAACAGGTTTGTACACGCCGTGACTTTCACATTGGACAGAAGATATTAGTACGTACACACTATGTATCCAACAGAGGAAAGAATAGATGTAGTAAATTTGAGCTTCTATATGCAGGTCCATATCGAATTCGCAGCATCCCCCACCCCAATGTAGTACACGTCGAAACTCTGAGAACCAGAAAAAGTAAAGGCAATCACCATGTATCCAATATTAAACCCTTTATTGAATGAACATACTTTATGATTTATCACACTGTAATGCCATTTTCTGATTTTTATATGACCAATAATGCAATGATATTTATGTGACTACTTACTGATGATTATCATATTTTTTCTCAAATGGTTCAAATGCCTCTGAGCACTCTGTGGTCATAAGTGCCCTAGAACTCAGAACTACTTAAACCTAACTAACCTAAGGACATCACACACATCCATGCCCGAGGCAAGATTCGAACTTGCGGCCGTAGCGGTCGCGCGGTTCCGGACTGAGCGCCTAGAACCGCTAGACCACCGCGGCCGGCATTTTTTTTTTTTTTTTTTTTTTTGGCAAGTTCCCGGCAAGGTAAGGTTAGCAGGTCGCTTTTCTTGTCGTTACACATCAGACAGTGCACACTTTTCCATTTTTCGTGTATGTATCATTGTTTTCCTGTTTTGTTTGTATGCACTACGAAATCTTTAATATACAACAAACACCAGTTGACTTTAACATTTTTCCTTATGATATCTCAATATCTTGACTATTCTACACTCTTGGCTACTGCATTATGAGACTGTGTGTACATTTTTGCACCTGAACACTGTCTATGTTTTTGACATAATACGTTTTCTGTCATGCTACGCTGTATGCTTAATTATATCACTAGAAACCAGTTTTTATTTAATGGGTATATGATTTAAATGCAAGACATTAATCATTGTTCATCATTTTCAGAAAGCAAGAACGTGTAAAAGAAATAAATTAAACAAACCACTGTGGATTACTATGAAATGGGAATTTCACCTTCGGAATGAACGAAAGAAGATGCAATACCTCGTCATGAAGAGTAAATGGATCAGAATTAACAAGCATTAACAAGAATATACTATACACATCATATGATAGCAGTCCTTAACTAATTTTTTCTTTCAGAATACGAGGCGATTGATGCAGGCTGTCAGACAGAACTACACATCTTAGTTTTAGTGATGAAATATGCTAGAAATAAGAAACTCTATACTATGAATAGTTATATGAAGTAAATGGTAATATGAATAATGGATAATGTAGTGTCTTTTTGCAGATGATAATGAATGTTGATGAATAGTTATATGAAGAATATGCTAATATGAATAATGAAGCTTTTCTTTGCAGGTGATGATAGTCATGAAGTTATGGTAATATGAATAATGAAGTTTTTCTTTGCAGATGAGAATAATGATGAAGTTTATATATTTACTATTAGTTAAGTTTTACCCATTTGTGTGTGTCATTCATGAATGTGATCACATATACTCTACTTGTTTCATAACCTTGCTACAGCTGACTCATGACGAATGACGTTACCTATCCTCATTTGTAGCAATAAGTCAAAAGCAAATATTTTCATGCCCCAGCAATTAATTATCGATCCCAACGCAATGCATTGCTAGCACACAAAAAATGTATTACCAGTCCCAACTAATGCTACCAGTTTAAGAGAGTTCTGAGTAATGCTGAATAATGTTTTCTAACCACAGACCTTGAGTAATAGTTACAGTGTGTTACATTTTAAATATGTCATATGTCACTTGAATGATGAAAAATGTTTTGTAATATTCAATACTTGCTATATGTTTAGTCACTGGCCAAAGAGTGCCAATAATTATTTTAAATATGTCATATGTCACTTGAATGATGAAAAATGTTTTGTAATATTCAGTACTTGCTATACGTTTAGTAAATGGCCAATGAGTGCCAATGATTACTATAACTAGGTGAATTGTGTTAATACTATGCCATTCATTAGCTCCTGTTTTGAATGATGACTTCCGATAGTTTGTAACTGGCGAGTGAGTGGCAATGATTACTATAACTAGATGAATTATGTAAATGGTATGCCATTAATTAACTCTTGCTTTGAATGTTCACTTTTAAATAATGTATAAAAATGGTTTGTAACTGGCCAATGAGTGCCAATGTTCACTGTAATCAGATGATTTATGAACATTATTCTGTAATACTTCATACATAGTACAGAAGTGTCCAGTAACTAGGCAATGAGTGCCAACAATTAGTCAAATCGGTTGATAGACTAGTGTAATTCTCAATGATGACTACCATGAGACTTAATGTCCTTCACCTTCTGACCTAATTACCAGAAATTACTGCAATATACGTTTGTCCTGTCTATCCTTATGATCATGGAGCAGTATATTTGGGTTATGCACTAATTCTACGTTGGTGAATGAGTGTGGTGTTGACACATCATGGTGTCCACCACCTTGAACAATGGAGATGTTATCATGGTTCCACTGTTGGTGTACCTAATGTACTACCAAAATGATAACATGGAATATTAATACGACATTCCACTGTCTTGGCTACACTGATTAATACTTCAGGGAAGAGAACTTCAGATTGTCTCACTTGGTGTTGTGCTTCTGTAGAAAGATATGGATTTTCATTGCAGCTACGTGCAATCTAATGTGCTACAACCATGATGCAATCCTTCCCTTTCTTATCCTAGTTCTAGTAAAATGGTAAAAAAAATACTACAGTGCGTATGCACTTTATGTCATTTGTTAATATGTTTTGTACTCATTGCGTATACATTTTGTCATTGCTTGACTGTTCTGTACTACAGTACGTATGCACTTTATGTCATTTATTAATATATTTTGTACTCATTGTCATTGCTTGATATGTTCTGTACTACAGTGTGTATGCACTTTATGTCATTTGTTAATATGTTTTGTACTCATTGTGTATATATTCTGTAATTTCTTGATATGTTCTGTACTCAGTGCATGTGCACTCTATTTCATTTTATGTTCTGTACTTATATACATATGTATATATTCTGTGACTGTCAACTTAGTTAATTAAGTAGATTTTAGAAAAAAATTGTTGCTCATGGCAAGTCCAATTGACTCACCATCGCTGCCAAATTCCCCCCCCCCCCCCCCCCCCCCAGTGGAGGGTTATGGAAGAGGTATGTGCTGCCTGCGATATGTAAGCTATAAGAGAATCTGAGACCAAAGAACAGTGTTGACTGCAGTACGAACTGTGTAGCAGCAGCAGTAAGTTGCGGCTAGCGAGCAGTCGCCTGTCTGCTCTAGTCAGTCCAGTCTGGTGTATCATGTTGGCTGGGCCGGTCGCGGTGCAGCGATGCCGGAGCCTGAGAATTATTGTATAAGGTAAAAAGCAGCCTCGCGCATATCTAGTAATGTTATGTGAAATTCCATGTAAATCTTTTAAAAATGTCCTAATAATAATCTTCGTGATATGAAGTAATTTCTAAAAAAAACATTTATTTCAATTTAAAGAATTTACTAATTTCTTCAATCCATGATCATTCCTACTGTTGCAAAAGAAAAATCAGTTGCTTCCTTTCATAAAATGACAAATCTATCGGCCAGCATTGCACAGAGCTGTCCCGGAAAAATTTTATATAAGAGCAGATATATTCGCCGTTTTTATTGAGGTAACAATTTTTCCTTTTTTTTATTCAGAATGATCTTACAGGGCCATGACGCAGCGCTGCTGTCGTCCAAATTCTACCAGGTTACTGAATTTATTTTTTATTATGAGGTTTAGGAATTTTTCTGTTTCGAGCTTACATTAAATGAGAAAAGAATTTTGTGGGTACATTAAATGTGAATGCATTTCTGCACGGAGATTATAAATGGGAACCAGTTTTGTTCTGGGGTTACAGTAAGAAAATTAGAATCATTATTCATATTATTATTTATACAATATTTTGTGGGGAGGTTACATAAAATTAGAATCCCTATCCATGATTATTATTTATTTTATTAAATTTTGTGTGGAGGTTACAATATGCCCCACATCTACCGATATCCGTCACATTCCGGTAATTCCTTCGTGATGCGTTTCACTTTTTAGTCTTAGAGCGTGTATCATAATTAATCCCTAGCGACACGTGCAGTAGACTACAGCGCGCACTGCTGCGTTGCTATACAGGGAACAGATTGTTAGCGCGCATGTATGGTACCTGCAATAAGCCGCTTAACCCAGCAAGAGCTCCAGACTCCGCAGTAAATGTCTCACGGCACAATTATTCCAACCCTGGAGCACAATTGTCATCGCCGGGCGTTGTGGCCGAGCGGTTCTAGGTGCTTCACTCCGGAACCGCGCTGCTGCTACGGTCGCAGGTTCGAATCCTGCGTCGGGCATGGATGTGTGTGTTGTCCTTAGGTTAGTTATGTTTAATTAGTTCTGTCTAGGGGACTGATAACCTCAGATGTTAATTCCCATAGTGCTTAGAGCCATTTGAACCATTTTTGAACATTTGTCATCACAGGAAATCACAGGCATTTCAGTCAGCCATGTAGACTCCGGCTACTCTTTTATTGTCGGGGGACACAATTTTAAATACCGGCTCCATGGACATTGTTCGGTCTTCACAGCTGAGGTATTTGCCCTCTATCGGGCTGTTCTTTACACCCGCCGCCGCATTCTGCTTATGTCATCTGCTCTGATTCCCTGAGCGCCATCCAGAGCCTCAGTGATCCGTCTCTGGTTCACCCTCTCGTTCACCGGATCCAACGCTCTCTTCAGCAGCTGGCTGACGACGGTTCTCCGGTTACCTTTATGTGGTTTCCTGGCCATGTCGGTATCCCTGGGAACGAAGCTCTAGATGCCGCGGCCAAGGCTGCGGTCCTCCAGCCTCGAACAGCTTCTTGTTGTGTGCCTTCATCTGATTTTAACAGAGTCATTTGTCAGCGCATTTTATCGCTGTGGCGTGCCGATTGGTCTACACTTACTGAAAACAAGCTTCGGGCCTTGAAACCTATCTCTACGGCTAGGACGACCTCCTCACGCCCTTCTCGGCGGGAGGAGGTCGTTTTGGCCCGGTTACGGATTGGACACTGCCGGTTCAGCCATCGCCATCCGCTGGCGGCTGCCCCGGCACCGTCTGCCCATGTGGGCAATTGCTGGCGGTACGCCACATTTTAACGTACTGTCCGACTTTTAATACACCGCGCATTGATCTTGGCCTGCCATGTACTCTGGATGACATTTTAGCGGATGACCCAGGAGCAGCTGCTCGCGTTCTTCGTTTTATCCACTTGACAAACCTGTCTAAGGACATTTGATTATACTGTTTTCTTTTAATCCCTTGGCTGTTAATGTGCTTTTTATAGTGTTGTCATTTTTAGTTGCTGTTTTAACCTTGTGCCTCGCAGTGCATTCATAACTTAGTCTGGGCGCTAATGACCACTGTAGTTGTGCGCCCTAAAACCACAAAAAAAAAGGAAAAAATCTGTTTCGTACCCATCACTCTCCGGGTCGTCTACAGGCATGTTTCTGGCCTGGAAACTCATTGATTGGACTAGAACTGTCTTCAGTCCCGCTTCGAGTCGAGCGCTAATCACCAGCGAAGATTTGCCGGGAGACGCTACAGAAGAAGACTAGAGTAAGACTAGCCCATCACCTCCAGGCTGGAGAACACGTCTGGCTCCCATATATTGGCACTGGCAAACATAATAGCCGCCGGCCGTGGTGGCCGAGCGGTTCTAGGCGCTTCAGTCTGGAACCGCGCGACCGCTACGGTCGCAGGTTCGAATCCTGCCTCGGGCATGGATGTGTGTGATGCCCTTAGGTTAGTTAGGTTTAAGGAGTTCTAAGTTCTAGGGGACTGATGACTTCAGATGTTAAGTCCCATAGTGCTCAGAGCCATTTGAACCATTTTGAAACATAATAGCCACTTGACGAACACACAGGCGCGATCCGTAAACGATGCGTCAACTACGAGATTCAAGGCGGCCGGGGGCAATCCGGTAACGATTACTGGATCGGAACGTCTCTCACAAGGTCGCAATAAGCGCCGTGTGTTTCTTTTTTATAATAGCAGTTGTTGTTCTGCGACAGGCCTCCGAGGCTCAGTAAACATACAGAGTGCGTGGGCGCGGCCTGTGCATGAAACAGAGACGCAGAAGATGGGCAATAACGTGTCGGGCCACAAGTGTGCTCGGCTGTTAGCAGCGGTCCCGAGTGACGCGACACTCACTCTGCCATAAAATCAACAGCACAGCAGGCCGGGCCGCCAGCAGGCGCGGCAATTTGTCACCACGAGTGGACGCGACCGCGCGCGCGCTCAAACACACACGCGCACACAGGGCGCGAGCGACCGGAAACGCGCGTGCCGCCGTCCCATGGAGAAGCGCCTCTGTTGCAGTCAGCAGCTGCAGCTGGAGCTATAACCCTCATAACGTGCCGCTGGATCTTTGAAGACAAGCACACGATCAGCTGATGTGCAAAAAATATAAGAGGTACGTCCACAAAGTAAGATCCATTTGTATGATATGTATATATTTCTGAAAGCAAGTTGGTTTTATTGCTTTTATTCGGGATTCCAATATACCATGCTACTCGTATTAAGAACTCTTGTGGCTACGAAATCCTACTTTTGACTATAGTCTCCATTCAATGCGACTGCCTTATGCCGCCTTACTGAGAGGGCCTGTATACCCGTGTGGTGCTCCTCTATTCGTCGACGCCGGAACCAATGTCTTGCTGTATCAATAACTTCCCCATCATCCACATGTGTAGTGCAACCTTCACTGGACCAAACAGAGGGACGTCAGAAGAATAGTCCAATGTAGCTTTGCGAGCTCCTCACCGGTGCGCAGACTTTTGTGAGTCTTGGTTGTCATGGAGAAGGAAAAGTTCGTTGGAAATTTGTGGCGACGGACACTCCGAAGTCGTTTTCTCAGTTTCCTGAGGGTAGTGCAATACACTTTCGAGATGATAGTTGCACCATGATGGAGTACATCAAACAAAATAACCTCTTCAGAGGCCCAGAAAACCGTCCCCATGACTTTACTAGCTGAGGGACGGCTTTAAATTATTTCTTCAGAGGAGAACTGGTTTGGCGCCATTCCGTGGGTGCCGTTTTGTTTCCGTTTCGAAGTGATGAACCAATCTTTCATCGCTTGTGGCAATGTCCGACAAAAATTCGTCACCATCAGCCTTTCAACACGGAAGAAATTGCCTACAGATGGTCTTTCGTTGCTCTCTCTGGTCGTCTGCTAGGCTGAGAGGAATCCAACAGGCACACACCTTTGAGTACCCTCAGCACTACCAACGGAGACGTCCCGCTGAGCTGTGAAGTGTTTGATTGTGATCCGTCGATCACAGCGAATGAGAGTGTCCACACGTTGCAATACGGCATCAGTTACAGCTGTGTCCGGCCGGCCAGCTTGTGGGAGATCGAACAGGTTTGCGCGACCTTGTTGCGGTGATGCTTTTGTTCACTGCCAGGTCTTCGTAGACATTCTACAAGCGCCTACGAATATCTGCGATACTGTGGTTTTCCGCCAAAAGAAACTCGATGGCAGTTCTTTGCTTGGAGCGCACCTCCGTTTAGAGATGCCATTTTCAAGATTACGTATAGCGCCGCCACCTATCGGAACTTCATGAAACTGTAGGGGCTGGAGCGGGAATATTCCACAATGTCCCACAGCAAATTCCGCATTTATTCAACCGAGACTGTCTGAGGAAACAAATCTGTGGCATTACTTATTGAACGCCGCTCGAATTCTTTGCGCGACAGCGCCACAACCTTTCTTCGGCGCTTGCACATTAGTTGCTCTAAGTCAAGGAGAAAAAGTGACACCATGGTCAGTCCTCCCTCTGTTGTTTATGCTGTACAGTTCTTGTGACGAGTGTGCAAAGTTGACTGCAAAACCAGCTGCTTGTGAGATTAGAACTGTAATTCGTTTTCTGAACGCGAAGAAGACTAAAGCATTCAGGCTTCACTCACAGGTCTGCGAGGTTTTCGGAATTAATGCGATGAGTGATTCAAAGGCAGAAACACAGTTCCGGTATTTCAATAAAGGACGTCATGAAGAGCACAATGGCGAAAAAAAAATCATCCACGTTTATTTAGTGAAGAAGAGGTTCGTGCAGTTGAAGGACTCGTAAAAGAAAGTCGTAAATTTACTGTGTCCGATGTTTCTGTGAACTTTGCGCAAACTGAAACTGTTTCTCAAAAACTGAATTTTCTTACAGCGCAACACAAAAACAGTGTCTGGGCTATGAAACTGACTTTCTGTCATGTTTCAACAGAAATCGTGATGCTTTTCTAAGCAAGATAGTGACAGGGGATGAGTCCTATATTGTTTATTACATCCTCAAATAGAAACGAAAATGAGTGGAGTAGAGGCACACTGCGTCTCCATTGAAGACGCATCTGACCAGCAAACCTCGACACGTCGAAAAGTTATACGCAGAGTCCTTTCCGACAGACACGGTATTCGATTTTTGTATTTTTTAGCGCAGGGTGAAAAAATCGCTGCAAATATTTACTGTGAGATGTTTATGAAGCCACATCACGGAATACAAAATAGGCGCCGAGGATAGCCGACAAATGGTTTTGTTTTAATTCACGACAATGGCGGACATCACACTGCGAACAAAGACACGATAACTCCTACTGCACCCTGGCTGGAACTAGTCTGACCACTCTCGGTGCAGCCATGACTTACCGCCTAAAGAATTTCAACTCTTACTGCACCTAAAACGTTCCTTGGTGCTCAAAAATTCAACATCAAGTAAGTCCTCAAGAACTTAATCACGTAGTTTACAACACAGGCTACAACGTTCTGTGGGGAAGGCGTACAAAACTTGTGTCCCACTATTGCAAGTACTTACGAAACGGTGCGAGCTCTGAGTTTCTCTGCATCTGTACTCCTTTTGTTTTACGACCAAACGGATTTAGTTCCTCGACTCACCTTGTAAGTGTAGCTGCACCGAAACAACTTTACCCTTGTAAATAGTAGACTCTCACTCAACAGGCAAAGTTTTGGAAGTTGTTCAGGGATTATCATCTATATTTAGACTGTTACTCTACAATTCACAGTTAAATGCCTGGCAGAGCGTTCATTGAACCACCTTCAAGCCATTTCTCAACCGTTTCACTCTCGACGGCGCGAAGGAAAAACGAGCACTTAAATCTTTCTGTGCGGGCTGTGATTTCTCTCATTTTGTCATGATGATTATTTCTCCTTGTGTATGTGGGCGCCAACAGAATAATGTTGCAAACGGAAGAGAAAGATGGTGATTGAAATTTCAAGAGGAGATCCTGCCGCAACGAAAATGCCTTTGCTTTAATGGCTGCCACCTCAGTTCATGTATCATACCCGGGAGACCCTCTCCTTTATTTCGCGATAATACGAAACGAGCTGTCCTTCTTTCAACTCCTTCGATGTCCTCCGTCAATCCTATGTGACGCGGATACCACACCACACAGCTATACTCCAGAATATGGCGGACAAACGTGGTGTGAGCAGTCTCTGCAGTGGACCCGTTGCGTTTTCTAAGGATTCTAATTTAAGTCCTTCGTAATTGTGATCCCTAAGTATTTAGATGAATCTGCAGCATTTAGATTCGAGTGATTTATCATGTAACAGAAATGTAGCGGATTTAATTTACTACTCATGTGGATGACTGCACACTTTTCCTTTTTTGGAGTCAGTTGACACTTTTCGCACCAAATAGGAATTCTGTTTAAATGATTTTGTAATTGGTTTTGATCATCTGCTGATTTCACAAGATGGAAAATGACAGCATGATCAACAAACTATTTAAAAGGGCTGATCAGATTGTCTGCTCTGTTGTTTTCGTAGATAAGTAATAGCAGAGAGCCTGTAACACTCTCTTGCGGAACGCCTGATATCATTTCCGTTTTACTCAACCTTCTGTCAGTTACTACGAACTGTAGCCGTTCTGGCAGCAACTTATGGATCCAGTCGCACAAATGAGGCGACACTCAGCAGGCGTGCAGTTTGATTAGAAGTCGCTTGTGAGGAACGTTACCATAAGCCCTCTGGAGATCTAAAAATATGGAATCAATTTCACATCCTTTGTCGATGTCACTCAGTATAATAATTTTGCAAATTATTACATTCACAGAGTATTACATATAAAACTAGAGGTATAGTTACAATACAATCTCTTAAAACGCAAACTAATTAACATAATTATTACAGATTTACACAACCAAAGATCTTGACTATGCAGATATACTAGTGTACAACGTCAGCAGAGAACTTATATGCATTATACACAAATCTATCGATTATTGGTGTACAGTATACAGATAATGGCCGGTGACGTATAATTAGTGGCAGCTGTTTAAAAGTTAGTTTTTGACAGTCTTGTCAGTCCGTTTTATTGTTAATTGTTTGTTAAAAGTCGTTTGACTTTAATAAAGGCAGGTTATGTACTAAAGATGATGAATTCTGAAGCATTTATGTGGGGACCCCGGCCCTCCCTGTAGGGTGATCTGATCCCAAATCTTCCCACTTAAATTCCTGTTTGTCAACTAGCAACCCAGAGTATGATTGTTTTCCTTTCTTTGGAAAGAGCGAGAGGGGGAGAGTGGCCACCCTTTCCCTTCCTGCAACAGCGTTCTCAGATACAAGCTTACTCGTGTTAACTTTAAACTGTATTTGGTTAATAATGTATTGCTTTCCAGGTAGCAATCGTCAGCATGGAAACCAGGCCGTGCCCAGAATAGGCTACGTCAAGAAAGACCACCTACTGTACGAGTTATGAATTAGGCAGCTAACGGGCGAAGGTGCTGTGCCTGAATTGGCTGCTCGTTTGCACGGTGCTATGGGGAAAGCCTTGGACCTCAGCCTCGGCTCCAGTGGTGAGGCAGGAGCTGTGCTGAGTAATGATTCAGAAGTGTTGGCAGGACTGCAGGAAAATGGGAACTTCTTACGGGACAGTCGGAGCACTCGCAAACAGGTGTGTAGGAATCAATCGCATGCCACACATTGGGTAAATCGTCTTGGGGATTTGAAGCAGGCATCACTGAAGCCCAGTAAAGGTGCTGCTTAATTAGTCAGTTTATGGCGTTCCGGGTAGAATTGAGCCTTCTCGCGTTAGATGACCTATCCAGTGTAAGCGAGAAGAACGGAGTAGGCGATAATCCGAGCCAACAGGAGAGTGGGCAGGAAACTGAAGTACCAGTAAACGTTATCTCCTGTAATGCATTGCTAGGTTACCAAACCCCAGCTTGCATCTACTACAAGGGATTAACGAGCTCTCTACAGAGCAGGTTGAATTTGTGTTATGGTTCATAGTTCTGTTTGAATTTCATGTTGATGCATTGTGCATTTCACATGCCATTGTTCTTCACCATCTTTATCCGTTAACCTGCGAAGTTTTAAGCAAGATTTTCTCTGAAATTATGCAGAGTGCACAACGTTTGTTTTGATGAGATCCGCACTGACGTGCTAGTGCGGGCGTTGCAAGTAGTTAAGGTGATGTGGTTAAGACCAAATTACAAGACATGAAGCCTGAGGAGCGGCTATATGTGGGCTTTTCTAGGAAACCTATCGCCTTTTTGGATTAGATAATTCCGTTTCGAGATGGAAGGATTCAGATTTGCTAATGAACAACGGGAGGTAGGCGGGCGCCTAGTTAGTCCATCTGTGGGGAACCATCAAAAGGCCGCGAGATTTGTGCTCGGTAAGCTTAACCGTAAGGTCTGTTTCAGGTGTGGTGATAGTAGACAGTTTGTGTGGTCACGTACGGTGAAGCAGAGCCCGCATCCAAACGTCTGGCGCCATAGGACACCAGCGGGAACAGGTACTGTTTTCCTGTTAAGAACTGCTGCCACATTATAGCAGTGCGAAATCTGATGCTTCCTTAGTGTTTACCCACTTGAATAATGAGCCTGTATGCGCACTTTTGGATTCTGGGACTTCTGTTTCACTACTTGATTATAACCGGTAACTCAAATTTGGGAATTCATGTAGAATGCCTCCTCTGTGCACCCCATCTCAGAGATATTGTGTGGTTAATGGACAAGTTACCTCTGGTAGAGGAGGTTAGGAGCAAATTAGGCATACCGTATTTCACGTGGCCTGTCAACTTCGTCCTTGCTAAGAAATTGTCAATTAACTTGAAGAAAAGACAGCGTTGTTTTCGTGACGCTACTGTCAACCGATTAGTAATGTGCAGTCGGGGTCATCTGAATTTGTCACTGATCGTTTGGAACTTGGCGAGACTAGGCAACTGTTGAGCGTGTTATCCCGATTTCCCGATGTCCTCGCTAATAAATTAGGCGTCACTACTAAGATCCGATATATGATTCGCTTAGTTGACAATATTCCCGTTCGTCAGCCGCCTTGTTGATTATCCCCACGCAGGGATGAAGATTTTGCGTGGGCTACTTAATGACATGCACCAGGATGGTGTCATTAGATATTCGACTTCTCCCTACATTTCACCCATTTTTCTTGTTCGTGAAGGACAGAGAGGCGATTATCGGCCAGTCGTCGATGATATGGCATTCAGTTAGAAGCCCGTCTTGCAATCAGTTCCGTTGCCCGACCTTCACAACTGCTTCACATGGTTCACGGGTGCTTATTGGTTCTCTGTACTGGACCTCAGTCAAAACTACCATGAGATACTCATGATCGAAGATTCCAAAGCAGTAACTGCCTTTTGTACTGGTTAGAACCTTTATGAGCTTAATAGGGTTGTCTTCGGACTATCTACGGGGACGTCTGTGTTGTCTCGTCTTTTGGATCATATTTTGGGAGATCTTAAGTTCAAATCCGTTTATAACTATCTTGAAGATATGGTGGTTTATGGTGCCACGTTTGCGGAGCATTTGGACCACCTCTGTTATGTCTTAGGGAGAGCGGGCTTACTGTCAAGCCTTATAAGATTACCGTGCTTCGCACTTGTATATTTTTTTGGGTCATCTGGTTTCGCTCGAGGGGTTATCATTGATCGAGAGGGGAAACGTTCCTTGCGTGACTTCGCCCCTCTCTCCCTCCTCCCACTTCCCTAAGAACAGGAAGAGAGTGGCCAGATTTATTGGAATAGTGAATTATTTTCGGAAATTTTTTCCTAATTTCGTCCAATTGGCGGCGCCCTTGAATAACTAGCACAAGAAAGGTGAGCCCTTCATTTGGTGGGAGGGAGAGGGGTAGAGAGATACATCAAGCTTCGTTTGACGCAATTAAAGGCGCTCTTAGCAACCCTCCTATGTTAGTTATCCCAGATTTTGGCAAGTCCTTTATTGTCCACACCGACACATCCAGATCTAGAGGCCGGCCGGGTGGCCGAGCGGTTCTAGGCGCTACATTCTGGAACCGCGCGACCGCTACGGTCGCAGGTTCGTATCCTGTCTCGGGCATGGATGTGTGTGATGCCCTTAGGTTAGTTAGGTTTAAGTAGCTCTAAGTTCTAGGGGACTGATGACCTTAGAAGTCAAGTCCCATAGTGCTCAGAGCCATTTGAACCAGATCTAGAGTAGAAGCGGTACTGGTCCAAGAACATCAAGAGCAGCGGCGTCCCGTCACGTAGGCATTGCGCTGCTTATCTCTGTTCTTAATAAAGATATTGTGTGTCAAAAGGGCAAGGGTGACCGCGCATTTAAATTTCATTGTCTCAGGTATTGATACCCACTGCTTTATGTATTTTCATCGTTCCGCTGTGGACACTTACCTAGGGTTCCATAACACCTAAGCCAAAAGTAGACATATGGTTTGGCTGTCTATGTGCAAGGATCTATGCAGGCAAGGGAAACTCAACTCTAGCTCGCGCAAGTGTCTTCTCGAGTCTGCTCCTGAGAGCAGACCCATAGACCGTCTCTTTGTGGACTACATAGGACTCCTTCCATGTACCTTTAGGGAGGGAGGGGGACGACGGTTACATGTTGGTGGTGGTGAACGGGTTTTTTGGGTTTTGGCTGATTCATTCCCGGCCGCTGGGTCACTAGTGGCCAATCCGTGCAGCATCTTATGAAAATCTTTGCCGCCTTTGGACCACTGAGTAACCTAGTAAGTGATAATTCTCCTGCATTTACATCTAGAGACCTCTGGAGATTTTGTTTCGATCATGGTGTTACGTGTATTACCACTTCTCCTTACTGCACCCAACAGTCCTTTGCTGAGTGAGTGAATAGGAATTTGAAGGCCCGATTGGCAATATTTCATGCTGGGTCTCAAAAATGCTACGATCTACAGTATCTATCCTGCGGTTGAAACTTTCTTTTAATACCGCTCAGTATGAGGTCATCAGGATCATTTTGACCTCATAAATCTTGACCTATCCGATTAAAGTTCCCTTGAGTTATCTGACGAGCTGCTCCTGGAGTGAGTCCGACCAAAACCATCCACCATAACTGCGAGAGAGTGAAACGAAATATAGAGCTCGCTCATAGACTCACAGGCTCCAGGCATGTAGACACAATTGTGAGAGGTGTGAGTTCAAGGGGAAAGTCGCAGACTGCGTTTCCATGTGTAGGTGTAACGTCGAAGCCCAGGCTAGAGCAACTTCTTCTAACAAACTGGTTTACCTTTTTTGAGGCTGTAAAATTTTTAAGATTTCTGAATCCCGTTAATATCTTGGTCCGTAATGAATAGAACGGGAAGATCTCAAGAGTATATGTTTGTCAGATTAAAGAATGTACCTAGCCCCTAACTTCCACGATTGGTGCAAAACTCTAGTGGCGCGCCTTTGAGTTGCAGTCGGGGAGGTTAGTCATGGGGGCTTAGCCTTCTATCCATTTCGCCCTTCTTTGACGATCTGCGTCTGGATAACTTTGGAGGTACACTGGTGGCGCCATCAGTGGGAACAGCAGCCACAAAGCAAGAAGGTTTGGGCAGTAAGTGTGGAGCGCGTTTATTGGAGGTGAGAGAGGTTTTGAGTTCTGGATGGTACACGAGAGAACGAATCGGTTCCTGTGAAGGCGCCGAGCTCTGATTTGCTGTCGGTCATCGTCTGCCCTGAGAAGCAGTTTCTGTGAGTGGCATGATATTTTCGAACACACACCAGCGACTTGGAGGTTATTTGGTCAGTTTGAAGCTAGTGAATATGGTCCAGTTTCTTGCAGGCTTAAGAAGTGGAAAGACAGCGGCCATCATGGCCATATTAAGTAACTTCCCTGTATGTCCATACCTCTTGCTCTTCCCCTCCACTCCTTTACCACTACCCCCTCCCCGCCCCCTCCAGCTGGGTTTTACGCAACCACCAGCTGTTTCAAAGTCTTTTGGTTAGAAACTGATCAGTGAATTTTGGCTAATGGTAGATGCCTATTTAGTGACTGTTAATTGTTCATCTTTAAATTCTGTATTTTGCTGCCTACTGAACGACAATGCGTTCATAATAAAGGTAGCTGTTCAATAATCATTTGCTTAAAACCTAATCAGTGAATTTTGGTTATAAGATCTGATCGGTAAATTTTGGCTGATTGTAGCTGCTTATTCATCGACTGTTAACAGTTTTTAAGATTCATCACTTGCTTCAAATGTGATCAGTGAACGCTGGTTAACTGTAGCGAACTATTTAGTGAGTGTTAATTGTTTTTTAAAATTCTGTACCTTTGCTGTCCATTGAGTGACAGTAGTTTCGTAATTAATGGCAGCTGCTTAAAGGTTATTTAGTTAAAAAAAAACTTCTCATTGAACTTTGCTAACTGTAGTTAATTGTTTTTGGTTTTTTTTAATTCTGTACTTTTGACTTCTAGTTAACGACTGGCGGCTCATGATTAGTGGCGGCTGCTTAAAAGTTAATTTTCGAAAGTCTACACAACAAATTTTAAGGTTGATTGTTTTTTTAAAACTCGTCTGACTTTAATAAAAGCAAGTTATGTACTAAGATGAAGAACACTGAAGCAGTTACGTCTGTACCCCAGTCTATCCACTAAGGTGACCCGATCCCAAATCTTCCCACCTGAATTCATAGTTATCAACGTTTACTTCGTGCTTTGGATAGCACTGGTAAAAGAACTTCACCAGTATGAGTGTCTCTCCCTTACTTTCCTGTAATTACGCAGATCATCTAGTACAAAACCTATCAACTGCATATAGTAGTATTCTCTCTTATTTTTGAGCTATTATTATTGATATTGCTATTAAGATTGATACACTTCCTTATTTTCTTCTTCTTCTTTAGCGTTTGGCCTGTCTGATGGCAGGATTCGTTTGTGAATTCGCTGTCTCAGCTCCGTTCAGCAGTGGGCCTTGTATGGATGGACATTTACAGCCATCAGGTCGTTGTTCAGAGTGGACCCATCGCTGTGTTGGTAGTCCCTTGGGTTTCATTTCCATGAATTCCACTCAGTAGGCTGCCTTTGCTATAGTTATCGTCCTCTGCGCACAGCACATGTCAAAACAGTCGCAGACTGCTTTCTCGCATTTTCTTCTGGGTCAGTGCGTCCCCTAAACGTTTACTCTTACTATCTTTAGAAACGTGATCCACTCTAGTGATGCCACCTGTCCAGCCAAGCAGCTCAGTGTCGATGAGCCCCAGCTGTTGTTCTGCCCCCTTTGCAGCTGGTAAATTCTCTATGCCATAGAGCGCGACGATGCCGGATGACAATCCGGTAGATTTTAGATTCTAAATGATCCTTCATCCGACGCTCGTAGGTGACCCCTGTTGTCGCTCGCCATTTCATCCAGGCTGCCTGTGTCCTTACGTTGATCACGTCTGTAAGATGACTGAACAAACTCTAACCCTCCACCCCTCTCCATCCTTTCAGATCCACACCCTGCACTTGGCCGGTGAGAACTGTCAATTGTGACGTCGTGCAGGCTACTACGTGCGAGTATCTACTGCATTTGCTCATATCTTTAAAAGTTAGCTCACCATGTTCTGAAACTGTGTCTCACAGTCACTAAAGTCATCTCCATTTGTTGCTGGCGTTTACCCTATCCGAAGTCCTCGGTGGTAAACAGCGTAAGCGACATTCGATAAGAAACAGAGTTATAACATGTAGAATATTGTACGTGATGTGCTTTATTCATAACAGTTGACAGATTCACTATAAACTGAGAAATGGTAGCTCCGTCTGTAATTTCACATTCTCGTTAATGACGGCTCTGTCGCAATGTGTGCGTGTAAACAGTATAAGGGCCAAAAACATGGCCGCGAGTAGTAGTAACGTGTGAGAATTTCTCCTGAGGATGACTACGACTCAGATAATGCACCTGAATATGTTCCTGAACGCAACTGTTGTCCAAAAGTTGTTGCTAATCACGTGAATGTGAATAATTCTTTAAGCAAGTAAACTATGTTGTGACTCCTATCATTGTTTACATGAATTTACGTGGCACTGTCGTGCGCTTATGGCCTCAGCTGTTTTGTGTTCTAAAACAACAAACAACGTAACACTGTGACTGCAGGAAGGTTAAGTATTACCCTTAAGATCATAGATTATTTTTTGAGGTAAAAAACGTGGTAATGCAAGTCGTAGTGTCATAAACTGAAACAATCAGTAACTTTTGATCTGTATTTTTTTTTCACGGTAATGTTTAGTTATCTTTCCCAGGAGGTAAACAGAGGTAAGTCATGGTAATTCACTTGAAGTAATTTCGTTTTGCAAGTAAGCAATGTTAAGCACACATTGGAGTATTTTTAAGAATAAAGTTTTGGACAGAATTTGTGATTTTAACAATACGTCGTTACTCCAGAAATATTTGAAAATAACGACATATCTGAATATAAAATCACAATTGATGTACTTATAATGTCTTATTATGAGACTTTGTTGAAACTTTACTGTGCATTTTCTCAAGACAACCAACTTGTTCCTTAACCACTGTTTATAGTTGAGGTCTTTATTTGTTTCGCGAAGCTGATGAGCCTAACAACCCCGACCAGAGCAGAGTGAGGGCCACGTGTATATATCCTGCAAATGCCCCTAATTTAGAAAACAGTTTCATACATGCTTTATTTTGTGTCATCTAAAAAGGGAAGGAAAATAATGGTTTTACGTCCCGTCGATGAAGATTATATCATGGAGCAGGCCTAGGATTTTTTTTTTTTGTTTACTGTATGATGTGAGGCACATGGCGGCAACAAAGATTCATTTCAGCTAACTTAATAAGTAAAGTAAGGATTCAATACTACGTGCATTTTGCAGTATGCAAATAGTTTTTTATGTGCTGCTCTTCCAGAAAAATTGTATGTGAAGTACCATAATAATTGTATGAAGGTTTTCACGACCGGATGACATATCTTCTGGTAAACCTTCCGGGATGTAAGGTCGTGGTCCATGAAACTCTTCAGCTCCTAACGTTTCGTCCAGAGCTGCGCTGGACATCTTCAGAGGGGTGTTTCTCCTCCGGTGAGTCTTGCCGGAAGGTTTACCAGAAGATACCATAATAATTAACAGGCAAATCGGTTTTCAATGGCCATATTACGCATCACTAAGAGAATCGGACGGAGTTTTGCACCCTACTGGACGTTTTACTGTATTCTGCTGAACATTACGTATTTTTTGGCTGACTGTAATCAACTGCTGCTGCTTTAAACGACACTGTACCATGCCGTTAGCTCATCACAAGTGCGTGCTGAAAAGAAATGTCTCAGAAATTTTAAGTGAAAACTCGTAAAGCATTTTAAATAAAACAAACGTTATTAACATTCTAAATCGTTATTCTTCATGTCTACATATTTGCAGCCATCTGGAGCTAGAGAACTCCGATTTCTAGCGCATAACACGGCTGTGTGTGTAATGTGAGAAACCTCGTGCTGTAATCGAGTTTCGAATTCGAAGAGTTCGCCCAAACATGGAGTAACTCTCCTTTAGTGTGATGCCAGACTACAGACGAACGCCGCAACATCTGCGTTGTCTTGGGAGACCGAGGTTTACAGCACAACTAAATATTAGAGGCAAAAGTCTCCTCCATACTACATAAGCATCAAAAATCCCGACATAAGAAGTCTAGGATGTCTCTAGTTGCCGGCAAGGTCACGCCGATCGTCCTCGATACAGTCACGATTTTGCCCCATCCCATTTTCATCTGTTTCCACAACTTAAAGAACACCTTCGAGGACTTCATTTTGACAGATATGAAACGATTCAAGCACAGGTGAGGCTCCGTCAACGCTGTGAAATTTTCTACAGTGATGGTATCAGCAAAGCGGTCTTTCTTTGGCAGAAAATTTGGTCTCCAGCATGACTACGTTCATGTGTAGACATGATGAATAAAGATGTAGAAATTTAATAACGTTTATCTCATTTAAAAAGCTGTAAGAGTTTTCACATATAAAATTTCGGTGGCTTTATTATTTTGGATGCCCTCGTACTTGTGTTCTTAAATGAATCGAGCGACAGCGCCGCTTCACTGCCAACGCACCACGGCACTGCGCGCCCTATGAAGTGGGAAAATCATGCACGGTGGAGAGGGAGGGTGGGGGTTCTAATTTTAGCTGTGATCCGCGTCATCATCAGTTGTTTCAGCGCAACACGGGTCAGTTGGTTGTGCATTTAATCGGTTTTAAAGCAGATAATTTTATGAGCTGTAAAGTACACTAATCCAGCAGTTCATATTCATTTCGTTTTTACGCCAAACATTCATAGGCTTGGCGCATGACAAAAAAATCCTTTGATTTTCATTCGCAATGATACTTTCAGACAGGTAATCCGTAATACCTACATGAAAACATAAAAGAGGTTTAGTAAAGGTTACCGGGAAAAATTGTGTACAATTTAAGCCGTCGACAGAAAGGCAGACGTATTGTTACAGATAGTAACAGAATAAATGGTAATCACAGTAAAACGAAAAATTTGCCGGTAGAAAAAAGGTCGTTTTCACGTATTTGAGTGTGATATGTTTGAACGGCTCAGAATGATATACAAAAAGGCAGATTTGGATTTAACATTCCATTAATCACGAGGTTATGAAACACGAGTCTCTACTAGGGGAGGATGGGGATGGAATTCATCCGCGATTTTTCGAAGGAACCATGCAGGTAATTACCTTAAGTGATGTAGGGAAAGCCAAGAAGATCTAAATCTTGCGGTCTTCCACAGCAACAGGCCATTGTCTTACCGCTGCGCCCCCTCGCTCGGCCGATATTATATCATTTCTTCTGCTTATCACATGATAAAGTAAATAAGATTCTGAGTTGACGGTTTATCAGAGCACATGTATGTTAAATAAGTTTATTATACTGTTAGCATTTTAGGAAGGTAATCAGTGATTGTAGTGAAAAACAAAGTAACCTATATACAGGAGAGATATGAAGTCACCCGACCAAAATTGCAAACGTTTTCCAGAGATGTTTGCAGAGCTTTTAGTGTATGTTGAACTCGATAGACATTTCTTAAATAAAATTAAAATTCACTTTTGGATTGCTCCTGTATAGGATTTCATTATTTCTACTAGATACAATTAGGAACTAAAAATATTATGATCATTTGGTAAATAGCGTCTTGATTAAGTTTTGTAAAACAATACACCACTGATTTTGCGTGTCTT
This sequence comes from Schistocerca cancellata, assembly GCF_023864275.1. Taxonomy (NCBI): domain Eukaryota; kingdom Metazoa; phylum Arthropoda; class Insecta; order Orthoptera; family Acrididae; genus Schistocerca; species Schistocerca cancellata. The sequence goes on from NC_064626.1 coordinate 851,937,533, forward strand.
GGATTAGAAATGTTCTTGGCATGTTTGCAGACGTACGTGGTAGCAAATGCTTACTCAAGAGTCATACAATTCCCGTAGATTACGGGTCGTTGGCTTATAGGTGCGGAGCTGGCACCCGAGAGCCTCTGAGATTTGATCGGTCGGGTTCATGTGAGGCGAATTTGATGGCCAAGACATAGACGTGAGTTCACTATCATGCTCGTCAAACCACTGTACATGATTCTGCTCTTGGGACAGTTATGCTGCTGGAAAGTGCCGTCGCTGTAGGTTATGACATCCAGCGTGAAGGGATGCTGATGGTCCGGAATGACGTTCAGATGATCCACAGTTGGCAATGTGACTGACTACTACCATACGACCCATGCAAGCATAGACGAAAGTCCCCCATGTACAACAGACTACTGCCGCCATTGGCGTGGTACATGTCGAGCAGTTGCTCTCCTGGACGACGGCTTATCGGGACATTGACGTGGTGCAACAAGAGACATGATTTATCCAACCAGGTGACACTTTTCTATTGGTCCGTAGTCGATGATCTCATTTCTATTGCACTCATAATTTTCTATATCGTTGGATCAACATGAGTACTTGCAGGGTCTTCCGCTGGCTAGCCCCAGATTTGCTCAGTCGGGTTCAGGTGAGGCGAGTTTCACTGCCAAGGCAGACGCGAGTTCACTATCGCGCTTCTCAAACAACTGTAGCACGATTCTGGTCAACAGTGTGCACTGAACGGTGTGCTCCGAAACATTTGCGCCTGTACCAGCATTGCACTCTCTCGCCAGTCATCTGCAGAATGTCACCTGCTCCACTTTACAGAGTGGACAAGCTCGGACCTCTTGGTTTCGCGACGAGGCGCCGACATCCAATGCGTTGTCGCCTACTTGTGATTCCACCGTCCTTCAACCACGTCCCATGGATGCTAGTGACAGCAGCAAGCGAACAGCGGCTCTTCTCCATATCCTTTACCGTCTTTCCCAGGCGTAGGACCTTACCAGTCCGCCCTTGATGAAGTCACTTACATGTTTCCTTAGAGCGTCACGCGCCTTCTTCGACACATGGTGATATTCACTCTCGCGGTGGACAGTAGACGTAATGTTTGACACGTCAGTGTTTATGGTACGCTAAAAGTTATAGACGGGTATGCACTTGCAATCAGAGTAGTATTACTTGTAAGCTCCCAACAGTAAAAAATATCATTATATAATTCACATTCAGTCTAACTACCCAACAGTTAAAAATATAGTTATATCATTCACATTCAGCGTAACGTACCAACAATTTATTATTCCGTAACCTACTGAAACGTCCCCTTAGTACAATTATACATGACTGTGCTTAAACTGACACACAATATTTTTTTCAGCGCAACGCAATCTGACTTTCAAAAATCCCTACAAAAGAATGGCCCTGACTAACATTAACCTATACCTTTCACAAATCACTTACCTCACCAAAAATCTTCGTTATTCGAACTACTGCAATACAGCGAGCGCCACTACTGCCAGCTAAATAAAAGATTCAAACTACTGAAGGCACTAACTACTAATAGGCATAGTTAGCAAATGAAAGATTTTGATAGAGAAGAAACAATGTATTTACTTCAATAGTGTTCAAAAGTCATAAAGTATATAGCAGTTCATGACGTCCAGTCTTACACATTTCAAAACTCCGCCATCTCTCTCCCCACATCCACCACTGCTGGCGGCTCACCTCCAACTGCGCAACGCTACGCGCTGTTCATCCAGCTGCCCAACACTACAATGGCAGACAACAATGCAAACTAGCCACAGACTGCACACAGCACAGCCAGTGATTTTCATAAGAAAACATAAACAGCCTACCTACACTACCAATAATAAAATGTGACTAACCTCCTAATAAAAAATGCGACTCATATATAACCTTTCCATAATTAACTGACTGTGAATCTAAACTGGTAAATTTGGACGTCAGCAGTGCTGCGTCATGGCCCTGAAAGATCATACCGATTAAATTGAAAATTCTTACCTCAATGAAGTCGCCGGATAACGGATATATATCTGCTCCTATAAAAAATTTTTCTGGCACAACCCAGTGCAATGCTGGCCGATAGATTTATCATGCACAAAAGATACAACTGATTTTTCTTTACAATAATAGGGATGGCTATGGATTCGAGATATTAGTAAATTCTTTGAATTGAGATGAATGATTGTCAAAAGTTAATTTTTATAAGAAAGATTATTATTAAGATATTTTTTTTAAAAAAACAATTGAACATATACGCGAGGCTGCTTTTACCGTATACTACAACGCTCAGGCACCGCCATCGCTCCCCACGACCGGCCCAGCCAACTCGACACACACGACTGCTAGCTACTACTGCTACACAGTTCCTGCTGCAGCCAACGCTGCTCTCTGGTCAGAGATTCTCTTATAGCTTACATACCTCAGGCAGAGCGTGAGCAATCCATCGAAATTACATCTGCTCGAGTGCGCTAGCAATAAATTCCTTGGTCATGGACCTCTTACATACTCGAACATAAAGAAAACAATAGAAAGTAGTTCCTCATTAGAATTTACGAGAGGTTATAGAATAAGATAACTGAAAATCGTATGGCACACGGCCGACAACACAATCAGAAAAGTTCTGAAATCATTGTATATGGTTGCAGACTTTTGTCTCTCTACTGTCAGTCATCAGTAGTGTTCCTCTGGCCATGAGCAGATATCTTGAGCTCCGTACGACCATCAAACAGGTAGTAGGCCCATTCCCCGGTACTAAAGCGCCAACACCACCGTACTCCTTTCCACCGTGTTCCTGTGTTGTGTTCCCTACATGTCTCTCATGCACTGAATGTTGATACAGAACCGTGTGTAAGTTTCTTTCCTTCAAGGTCCCTTACAGACGTTGCTGTCTCCGTAAAAACTGTCCGCAGCTCGTGGTTTAGTGGCTAGCGTTGCTACTCCAGGATTACGGGGTCCCGGGTTCGATTCCAGGCCGGGTTGGGGATTTTCTCTGCCCGGGGACTGGGTGTTTGTGTTGTCCTCATCTTACCATCATCATTCATGAAAGTGACTAGACTGGACTGTGTATAGATTGGTAATGTGTAAGGGCGCTGATGACCGCGCAGTTGAACGCCCCACAAACCAAACATCCTCATCTTCCATAAAAAGTACCCGTCTGTGCCTTGTAGTGAACAGAGTACACACTGCTCGTCGTATAGAGCGCGGAACAGTTGTTTCTATACGTTGTACACGTTTGCTGGCAAAGTGCAACTCACGAGACGGCTGCCAAGTGTCTACACAACTGTTACGCAGCCGTCATTGGACATCATGGTGCAGCGAAAGTAAGATCTACGTTTCTCTGTGGGGTGATTGATAGCGCTTGTGCTGGACTACAAACGTTTCTTGTGTTCGCCAACACCTTGAAATGACACTTCGTGTCACATTCAATGACACTGTGACTGTGGTCTGTAGCTAAACTGCTTCAAGGTATCCGATGTCTGTCCCTTAAAACTAAACGGCCTGTTCAGGGCAGTACTTGCAAACTTTATCCTCAGACGATCATCTTGAACAGATGTGACTCAAGGCTTCTAACAGAGCTTTCTGTATTTCCATGTAAAATTTTTGGACATCAGATCTGCCTTATACAAAAATAGTTTTACTTTCTTCTCACCCAAACATGCTGCATTACATGCGTGCCATGATCAGCTGGTGAACTAATCATTCTCAAGTATCTGCTAATATCAAACACGGCTACCACACCGTTCCTCTTCTATTTCTTCATTTGCTTTACCTAAATTTTCTTACTTATTGCAGTGTGTTATGGAATGCTAGCTTCAGTTTAATAAATACATATTCACAGCACAAAATAAGTATTATACCTAAGGTACGCAAAAATTCCGATTCTTACTACATGCACTATCATTTGAAAATCGTAGCATTCGTCTTTTCAGCTATAATGTATGGGAACATTACAGTAACGTTTGTTTTCTACTTCTGTCACTGGAGGGATGAAAGTCTGGAAAGACGTCGTCAAACATACCATAGGTACCGATATCAGAACTGAGGTAAGTATAAAAAAATGGTTCAAATGGCTCTGAGCACTATGGGACTTAACATCTGTGGTCATCAGTCCCCTAGAACTTAGAAGGTAAGCATAAAGAAATGCGGTTAATTATTAATGTATCTCGTAGCACAATCGCATGGATTATAGTGATGATGACAGTAGTATCTTACATTTGCATCGTCTTATTACATGCAGGTCTGGATATTCATTTGCCTTCTCTCTTTCGTTTTTATTTCGTTTTAACGCAACGATTCAGTATGGCAGTTGTCAACAAGATTGTGGACCATTGTAAGGTTGTGCGTTTTGCAGGGAGACCGCACGGACAGAGAAGGAATTTGGAGTTATAGCTCGCTTCTTCTGTTTCCGTTTTCCTCTTTTGTCTATTATTTCTAACGTTTGGATAGTAAGATAATTTTTGAGTACAGGTGTTACTGTCGATACTGTTTCATCAAAAGACATCGATATAAATTCATCAAATCACAGCAATATGAATATAACACCTAGTTAGTGTGCTGGACACAGAGATACTGCCGGTTCGCTAAACCAGCACATCCAGTTAACATGAATTCTACAAGCTGCCAACCCTCACTTCTACTCAAAAAATCACTGTATTTTATAAAAATCTTTCCTAGTAGGTACATGTGACTTATCAGACATAGTTGGGTATACTTTTCTGAGTCATATGTCCTGTAGACCAAAAGAATTTTGCAACAAACATTTTCAGAACACCGACTTTATTTTGCTCATATTGAAATTATTTCCCAAACAAAATTCGTGTCCTGTTACTAGAGGGAAATTCACGCACCCTAAGAAAGTTCTTCTAAGGAGCGAGGGACCTGGCACGTGGGGCTTCTTTAGCGTGGCTCTCTGTTTCACTTGCGAGAGCTGGGTGAGTCCCCGTATTCTTCCGTGTCAGCCGCACGTTTGTCTCTCCACTCCAGAGGTTTTTAAATTTAGAACAGGGCGCGCCTTCTGATTTGTGACCCCGCTCGGAGCCGTATTTACTCTGCAGAACTTGGCTGGCTCGCTCTAAAAGCATTAAGCTCCGGTGCGCAAACTGTGTGTTTGACATCGAAACACTCGCTGCGGGAAGAGGAAGCAATCATATTTCGCACCGAGGTCCCAAATATAAATTTGTGTGCAAAATAAAGTCATAATTACACAAACTGAACTCTGGTGCAGTGGAAATTAAGCGGCTTTCACTGGCCGCGGACACCGTTGCCCCGATTATCCGCGAGCTCTGCCGTATATGTGAACGCCGCAGTGGGCGGTTTCGGTTAAACGTTGCGGTCTGATTGATGATTAGCTCTCATTCTGCGTCTGTTACATTTAAACCACAGCCGAGAAACATACTGATGGAATAAACTCGCAAACGCCGTGCTAAATGTGAACATCGATGCGCTAACGTGTCGGATGGTCTTCATGTTGCCTTCAAACTAATCTGTTTTTCTGTTACGTCTTGCAAAAATTACCGCCAAATTATTTGTGTCAATTTTTTCTGTGATCTCTTTACTCTTTAGAACCCAAAAATCCTCACTAAGATGGACACTAGAATTGTTATGCACGGTTCTATCTTCCTTTCTGTGTCATATGTGATTCACGCCAGTCGAATTTTGCAACAAACGTGTTGAAAACAACGGAAAAAGACGGGATAGGGATATATCTGATTCTCCACCGATCCTTTCTAGTCTACAAATCGTTGGAAGAGTCTGGTTTAGCAAAAGTTGTGTTAATATTAAGTAGGAGACTCTTCTCAATGTTCTATTAAATTGGCTTGCCTCTGGGGCCGAGCGGTTCTGGCGCTTCAGTCCGGAACCGCGCTGCTGCTACGGTCGCAGGTTCAAATCCTGCCTCGGGTATGGATGTGTGTGATGTCCTTTGGTTAGTTACGTGTAAGTAGTTCTATGTCTAGGAGACTGATGACCTCAGAAGTTAAGTCCCATAGTGGTTAGAGGCATTTGAACCTTTTTTTTTTTTTGCATTAAATTATATTTATATCGTGACGAACTCCGTTTTGACTGCTTAAGCCATCTTCAGGTGACAACTGAATGTTACAAACGCGGATGAAATTCCTGTTTATAAATGGTTTTCTTTGTAGCGGGAACGAGACCGATGCTTTCCGTCGACAACGGGCGTCTCACGAAAGATGTGATGAGTAGTATTACTTTCGGCTGACTCTAGTTACACATTGTAAAAACGAAATTGAAAGCATCTACCGAAACACCAAGGAAAATTCTCCAGACGACTCTTGGGAGAGAGACCAGGAATATATACACAGGGTGTTCATTTTAACGTTAGACATTGTAATATCTCTAAAACTACACATATTATCAAAAAAAGATTGTTTGTCTCGGAGGGGGACATCCAATGATAGCACACTCGACCCCCACTCCACCCCGTGCGTGGGTGGTGGGGGGCAATTTTAAAATCTTCAATGGGAACCTCGGTTTTCTATTGGAGGTTACGATTTTACGGCAAAATCTACATATGTTTTGTCTGAAACAAATTTCTTCTTTTAGCCACAGATGGCGCTGTACTCGGACAAGTAGAAATGGATACACAATCGTAATTTCGACGTGTTACTCAATGGTCCCTGAACATCCAATGGCACCTGGGACCTCACCTTCATTCTGCGAGGGTAGGACAGGGCACTATTTCCTAACTTTTAATTGGACATCCCATTCGCAACGCTGTATTCCTCCAACATGTCGAACAGGGGACTTCTCGAAGCGCCACCGTGGCCGGTAGCGAACTACGGCGTATCATAATAGGCCGTACACTGCGACCGGATCTCACGTATCGTGCAGACGTATAACAGATAGCGCTCTAAACATTACAATAATTGCGCATTGTTTATTGCCTGCACACCTACATATCGTTTGGAAAACAAAGGTGCAAGTGGACGATGAATGTTGGAACCACAGAAGAAAAAACTGAAATAATCCTAATTTACGGAGAATGGATGTAACACCTACAGCGCCTCTCGGTGTTGAAAAAACAAAAATAGCCCCCAAGTTAGCTCACATGTCCTTAAAATATCAATTCAAAATATGACCCAAGTCCCTCCACAAGTAGTAATTACGAAAAATAAATAAGAAACAAATAGAGGGAAATATCTAGTATAGAAAGCAAAAGAAAAGAAAAGGAAAATTTAATTATAAATTTTAGAAAAATGGAAGGGGCAAAACAGTAGAAAATATTAGTTATTCCAATACGTAAGAAAATCAATATTATAGTCATAGAACGTAGGCCTGGGACACCAAAGATAGAGTTTATTAAAGTATAAATAGCCATACGTTGTAATTACGATACTCCAGTCTCTTGTCTGTTCTAGTTTGGAAATTATTTAGGACGTACATCTTTAGAGAACAACAACTGGGACTTTATTAAACGGGGATCAAGAATAGATCGTGACGAGATTGTTTTTGAGGATTGTCAATTCAAGACTTTAATTTGGACATTTATCAGATTAGATAAACGGGAAGGTGAATAGTAATCTCTTTGGCTTTAATGTCAATTCGTGTGAATATTTAAACGCTTTATTGAATTGAGACTTTTTACCGGATTCGGACTTTGAATTGTGATAGTGGGAAACTTTAACTTCACACGACTAGTTATCATAGTTAATGACAGTTAGCAGATATTAAATAGAAATAACTTATTTACCGAAAGTGACAGGATATTATCTAACATCTCTGATGCTAGCGGGAATCCTACTTAGACATCTAATTAAAGAACTTCTTTGAATGAGATCGTATGAGTGAACCTATTTATTAATAATTCTTCTCCATAAACTGACGCTGTTAATTTGAAACATAGTATAAGTCTTGAACATTAATTTAACTTAGATTAATAAATGTTAAGGTTACGTGATCTGCGCTAAGAACAAACTAGCGATTCGTAACTGGAACAATTGAATGAAAGGTTAAAGTATCGGCGTCTGTAAACATTGGTAGTAAAGCTACTTAAGATTTTTTCTCTCAGAGTTGGGAAGACTATACGTGTAGTGACCCATGTTTAACATTGGGTTTTAAAAGTAATCAAACTGATACTTCGCTGGGACAATATTAAATAAAAGTGAAACCCTGCAATGACAGTCAATGTGTAAAAAATTAAATCAAACTTTCACCTATTAGACGAAAAAGCGAAAACAGAAAAAGGGCTGCTACATGAAGGAGAAATGTTGAGACTGCTGTTGCCTTGTATGCCGAGAGTTTTTCTGACAAAGCTTTCCCTCTCACGTTCGTTCTTTTTCAAGACTGTGTACGCCTTTATGTCTGATGGCAGCGTACAGACTGGCAAAAGAAAGCGAAGGAAAAGTGTTACGAAGCTTATGAACTAGTTATACTAGTGGTAGTGCACCACAACCCACGGATAAGCGACCGGCAATTTCACCGCTACTTCGGTATGTCCTTAGATAGTATGGTCACAGTACTGCATCGTCAGAAGTATCATCCATACCACGTGTCACTGCATCAAGAACTTCATGGCGCCGATTACCATAAGCAGGTAGTGTTTTGTGAGTGGACACTTCAACAAATGCAAACGACCCTCACGTTCTTTGCCGAGTTACTATTTTCCAGTGAGGCTACATGGACAATCTGTGGTAGTACCAACCAACATAACATGCATAACTGGAGTGTAGACAATCCCCACTGATTGCGCCAAACTGAACATCACCGTCCTTGGTCGGTTAACGTATGGTGTGGCATCATGGGGAACAATCTCACTGATCCGTATTTTACCGACGGCAAGTTGAATGGACGTAAATATCGAAAGATTTTGGAACAGGAACTAACGGAACTACTGCAAGATGTTGCCCCGGACGTTCGATAACTTGTGTGCTTTCATCTTCATGGTTGCCCAGCACATTACGGAATTCAAGCACGGGAGATATAGGACCGTATTTACACTGCTCGGTGAATTGGCAGAGGTGGCGCTATAACTGATCCGCTAGGTCACCAGGTTTGACGTGACTGGATTTTTTTCTGTGGGGATACTAAAAGATAAGGCGCACCAGAAAGTGCAAAAAGTCCGTGAAGATGTGATCGACCGCATCAGAAACACCTATGCTGACATTGCCGCAGATACGCTTCTGTCCTGTGCGCGGTCCTTTGAAAAGCGGATCACTAAGTGTATGGAAGTTGGCCGTAATAGGTTTGAACACTTACTGTAATTGGAAAAATTTAATAACTTTCTCCTCGAACCATGACCACCGTGGCGCGTCGAGAAGACCCTGTTCGGTATATCGGAGGAATACTACGTTGCGAATGGGGTTTCCGATTACAAGTTATGAAATACTAGACTGTCCTACCTTCGCAGCATGTAGGTGCCGTCCCACGTGCTACTGGATATTCAGGGCCCATTGAGTAACTCGTCGTAAATTACGACTGTGTACCCATTTCTATATGTCCAACGCCATCTGTGGTGGAACAAGGAAGATACTGCAGTAAAAAGCGTGTAACCTCCCAACAGTAAAAATAATGTATAACATTCACATTCTAGTGTAACTTCCCCACAGATAAATTCCGTAACCTACCAATAATACGATGTGACTAACCTCCTAATAAAAAATGTGACTCATATATAACCTTTCAATAGTTGACTGTCAATTTAAACTGGTAAATTTTGGACGTCAGCAGTGCTGCGTCATGGCCCTGAAACATCATTCTGAATAAATTGAAAATTCTTACCTCAGTGAAGTCGCCGGATAACGCGTATATACAGGGTGTTTCCAAAATGACCGGTATATTTGAAACGGCAATAAAAACTAAACGAGCAGCGATAGAAATACACCGTTTGTTGCAATGTGCTTGGGACAACAGTACATTTTCAGGCGGACAAACTTTCGAAATTACAGTAGTTACAATTTTCAACAACAGATGGCGCTGCAAGTGATGTGAAAGATATAGAAGACAACGCAGTCTGTGGGTGCGCCATTCTATACGTCGTCTTTCTGCTGTAAGCGTGTGCTGTTCACAACGTGCAAGTGTGCTGTGGACAACATGGTTTATTCCTTAGAACAGAGGATTTTTCTGGTGTTGGAATTACACCGCCTAGAACACAGTGTTGTTGCAACAAGACGAAGTTTTCGACGGAGGTTTAATGTAACCAAAGGACCGAAAAGCGATACAATAAAGGATCTGTTTGAAAAATTTCAACGGACTGGGAACGTGACGGATGAACGTGCTGGAAAGGTAGGGCGACCGCGTACGGCAACCACAGAGGGCAACGCGCAGCTAGTGCAGCAGGTGATCCAACAGCGGCCTCGGGTTTCCGTTCGCCGTGTTGCAGCTGCGGTCCAAATGACGCCAACGTCCACGTATCGTCTCATGCGCCAGAGTTTACACCTCTATCCATACAAAATTCAAACGCGGCAACCCCTCAGCGCCGCTACCATTGCTGCACGAGAGACATTCGCTAACGATATAGTGCACAGGATTGATGACGGCGATATGCATTTGGGCAGCATTTGGTTTACTGACGAAGCTTATTTTTACCTGGACGGCTTCGTCAATAAACAGAACTGGCGCATATGGGGAACCGAAAAGCCCCATGTTGCAGTCCCATCGTCCCTGCATCCTCAAAAAGTACTGGTCTGGGCCGCCATTTCTTCCAAAGGAATCATTGGCCCATTTTTCAGATCCGAAACGATTACTGCATCACGCTATCTGGACATTCTTCGTGAATTTGTGGCGGTACAAACTGCCTTAGACGACACTGCGAACACCTCGTGGTTTATGCAAGATGGTGCCCGGCCACATCGCACGGCCGACGTCTTTAATTTCCTGAATGAATATTTCGATGATCGTGTGATTGCTTTGGGCTATCCGAAACATACAGGAGGCGGCGTGGATTGGCCTCCCTATTCGCCAGACATGAACCCCTGTGACGTCTTTCTGTGGGGACACTTGAAAGACCAGGTGTACCGCCAGAATCCAGAAACAATTGAACAGCTGAAGCAGTACATCTCATCTACATGTGAAGCCATTCCGCCAGACGCCTTGTCAAAGGTTTCAGGTAATTTCATTCAGAGACTACGCCATATTATTGCTACGCATGGTGGATATGTGGAAAATATCGTACTATAGAGTTTCCCAGACCGCAGCGCCATCTGTTGTTGAAAATTGTAACTACTGTAATTTCGAAAGTTTGTCTGCCTGAAAATGTACTGTTGTCCCAAGCATATTGCAACAAACGGTGTATTTCTATCGCTGCTCGTTTAGTTTTTATTACCGTTTCAAATATACCGGTCATTTTTGAAACACCCTTTATCTACGCCTAAAAGAAATTTTTCTGGCGCAGCCCAGTGTAATGATGGCCGCTAGATTTGTCATGTATAATAGGAAACGACTGATTTTTCTTTACGATAATCGGGATGAGCGTGGATTGCAGAAATTAGTAAATTCTTTAAATTCAGATGAATGATTGTCAAAAAGTTAATTTTATAAAAAAGATTATTATAAAAAAATTTGAAAAATGTACATGGGACTTGATATAACAATAGTACAAATTTACTTTTAACGAACTACATATACGCGGGGCTGCTTTTACCTTATATTACATCGTTCAGGCACCGCCATCACTCCCCACGACCGGCGCAGTCAACTCCATACACACGACTGCTCGCTACTACTTACTCCTACTGACACTGCTCTCACTTCAGCCAACACTGCTCTCTGGTCTGAGATTCTCTTATAGCTTACATATCGCAGGCAGCGCGTGAGCAAGTCATCGAAATTACATCTGCTCGAGTGCGCTAGCAATAAATTCCTTAGTCATGGGCCTCTTACAAGCGTAGGTTCCTATTGAAGATGTCAATGTTGGCCCCCGCCACCCACGCACGGGGTGGGTTGGGGGATCGCGTGTGGTATCATTGGATGTCCCCCTCCGAGACAAACAAATTGGAATTATCACTTTTTGTGATTCGCTGTGTATGTTCACACACGTTAGCTTTTCACTTCCGGCCCTCTATTCGACTTCACTCTTGTACCGTCATTACTTACAGACTTGTGCCCAAAGTTATGTGCCACTTGAAGTTTTGGTACGGACCGGCCTGGCTGCTGATGTTCTGTAGAGGCAGCTTATAGACTCGACTCCACTACAATCGCTGTGTTTCATGTTTTCATGCCAGCTCAATTTTCAGCAGGGCATCCCTATTTGTAAGACGGTACTCCAAACGCTATTTCTTGTTCCCATTATCCATCCCCTTACTTAACTTTATTCTCCACAAATTTCCAGAATTTTGTTACAACCACACCACTGCTCTCAGGTACTTAGTCCAGCTTATTATTGATTAAGAAATTAAAATATGAGTAACAATAAAGAGAGAATCCGGTGCGATATAAGTACTTCCACAAGTTCCTCCGCGGATTATTTTCCGATTGGAATTTATTCTTTTATTTTCCTCATTGCAAGCGCAAAAAGATGTTATGTCCTTTGCAGCTAGAGATGAGACGCTGTATAGCGTGGTGGAAGTTACTGAATTCTTCAAACGATGATGTTTTATCTGTTCATATCAAATACGCAAGAAAACCATTACTTCATCCTAACGAAGCTGTTCATCAAAACATCGCATATTCTCTTTACCAAGGCTACAAACTAGTGGTGTGACCTTAATGACTTGTTTATAGACTTAGAAAGGCATGAAAAGAGAAACGGGAAAGAAGAAGAAATGTATAGAGACGAAGACAAAAAAGACTCATGGAAAACGTAAGAGAAAGGTAGAGGGGAGTGGGGGCAGGGGGCGAGGGGCGGCGGAAGTTAAGCCCTAACTCACTGGAGGAGGACTGGGTCTCTGGGCGCCGTATGTCAGTGTCATCAGTCGACTCACCAAGTAAACATATAAAATCATAACCCTGGCGTTTAATACAACTACCTTACTAAACATTTTAGGTTTCGGAAATATTTATGGTAGCATATATGGAAATGCGGTGTATGAATGCAAAATGAGATGCAGTAGCTGTATTCACATAATAGAGTTGTGCACTTCTTTTGCAATAATATACTGTTAGTAGTGGGATGAAGTTCGTACGGCTCCACTCTCCATTGTTGCTAGATGTGTCCAAGATGGCAGCGATGACATCATCAAATATGGCGGTGTGTAGACTTGGCAACAGCGAATTACCTCACCCAAGAGGGCGGTCATGACGTCATTCAAGATGGCTGACTTTGGTGGGAAGGTAGGTTAATTGGGCTAGCTTCACTAACCTAACCCTCCTCCCCCAGAAAATGGAAGGAAGTTCAAATTCATCAGGACAATGCAGCACATCTAACAAAATGGCGGGAAAATGCGTCACTTTGGCTACCTCCACTAACCCAATTCACCCGACCTCTACCTCTTCGTAGGGACTGGATCCTGTGCTGGACAAAAGTCTTTATTATTTTGCATGCACTATTTATTTAAACAATTAGAGGCAGTAAAGTAGGTCACTTGAGCTACCTCCACCAATCTAAGTCATCCGATCGCCACCTCATCCTAGGAAATGGCAGGAAAAGGACTCTTCCTGTGCTAGACATAAGTCTTTATTGTTCTGCATGCACCAGTCTTTATTTTAACAATTTGATGCAGTACAGCCATGAAGTGTGTTCACCATGAGGTCCAGACTCCAACTGACCTAGTACACAGTACCACCAGCAGAGAGCACTCTCATCCATGACGTAATCCTCAATGGCAGCCATGATGTCAGCTGATGATGCAAGTTCCATTATCTAAGTGGTGGCAAACAGTATGTTCGCCATGAGGTCTGGGTCTAGCATACAGTACCACCACCAGGGCGCACTGCTTTCCATTCCGTTAGGTAATTCAAGATGGCGGCCATGACGTCAGCTGATGACACATGTACCATTATCCAAGATGGAGGGAAACAGTGTGTTTACCATGAAGTCTGGACCTTGTACACAGTACAACCACCAGAGAGTGCTGTCTTCCCTCTCATCTGTTCGACCATTTTCTCTCTCCCTTGATTCTAATGGAACACGTCTGACGTGTATATATCGCGCACACATGCATACCGACGTCACAGCTTCTAGCCCGCACGCGCATAGTGACATCACAGTTCGTGTTCTAGAAATATGCTATCAATTCTAATGGAACACGTGTGACATGTAGCTAATGCACCTCGCATCTAACAAAGTTCTCAAGTCACATCAGTATGTAAAAATAAGAGCCAAGTCAAACGCTCGGAATTTGTATAGCGTCCCACAAATCCTTAATGTTCGCTTTCTTGATGTCTCCATAGAAGAATTCATGCCCTAACATAAGCTGTTTACCAAAATAGCCCAGAATTTCATCTTTACTGTTGTACACCATTCCTAAATGCTTAAAAAGAATCTCTATTTTATAATCTCAAGACTTTCTAAACGATTTGATTCAGCGTTTATGAAGCAAAGCTAAATCTAACAACTGATACCAGCAACTTAGAATTACACATATGTAGCATTCACATTCGAAGAAAAATCACTAATCTCACAGACTTTGAGCGAGATGCAATAAATCCTAGATCAAGAATATATCTAATTGCATTCTCCTCAGATGAGTTCATAATATACACATAATGACTTCAGATTCAAGGATTGAATTCAACATCATCCAGTGTGTATTCCAAATTGCATCTTCACTCATAGTATGAATTCTTTCACTGTAAATCGAAAAATTATCGTAGACTCAGTTCTTGAGGTACTGGAAGCATCTTTTTAGTTCAGCTTTCAGTCACTAGGACCGCTAGTGAGCCCTCTCCCCACCCCCCAAAATGTTCAACACCCATTGGTCCACGCTAATATCATGTGATACTATGTCATCACACCTTTAAAAGGAATTGCTTCCCAACAGTCTTTCTGACTCGTCCGTTGTTCGTCGCATCGTTCATTTGTTCGTGTGTGTGTTCGCTATTTCTTTTATCCCCTGCAAAGATGAAGAGAGTTAACTCCAACAACAACACCTCAGAGTTTGTGGGAAGAGACTTACAGTCCAGGATACGGGATTGCCAAGTGAGTAAATAATTTCTATTTTGAGTGTGAATTTTCGTGTTTATGTTAAATTCGCCATATTAATTCTGTCTCCTTGTTGTAGTACAACTCGCGGATTTTGTCCTCGAGTGTGAGGAGCTGGCTGGACCATAACAGGTTCTGGAAGTCCAGCCCCTGTGTTCTAGGCACAGTCGGAATTGCCTTATGAGTATAATTTTCATTCTAATTTGAACAACTTCTTCTATATTAGCCATTCAAAATTTTTTCTCTTTCTTACTTCTTATTTTTTTATTTTTTGTTTCTAGATCACCTGAAACAAATTCAGATTCAGTTGGAGGCAGAGCTGGGGGATGTTCGACGTAGCAATTCTGCAGTAGATAATTGTTTTCAGCCCCCAGCTGTAGATAACCGAGAACAGCATTCACGTAAGTATAGAGAAAAATGTCCATGTGTGTGATCTTTCAGTGTAACTAGACATTCAAAATAAATAAAATTATCTCTCATCCTGTTACAGGAACAGCACTAGACGATCTGGCTTTACTGTACGGGCAGCTGGAGGCAGTTCAGCGGCGGATGCAGGAGCAGCCTCCAGCAAATAGTAATGAGATGGCCAAGCAGCATACTTTTAAGTTTTTTTTAAAGAGAGTACCTATCTCTAATAGTAGTGCTAGTAGTAGTAGTAGAAGTAGTAGTATAGGAAGTTTTTTCTCTAACAAATCTATTGATATATCTTCTTTGTTCTAGGCGAGGACCGACAAGATCAATCATATCTCTAGCTCCTGTATGACAACCATGATGATTTTTTTGACGGTGCGGTGGACCCACCTCATGAATTTTTTTATGCCCTGGAGCCAGAGCGAAAAATGTAATTACTAACTCTGCTTATAACCATGTGATCATTATAATTCATTCTTTCATCGCGCCAGCAGCGGTAAACAGTGTACTTAACTATTATTATTTATTTTATCTCTACTTGTTCTTCTACAGCGGTCGCGCCTCAACACGGCATCGCGCGCATACCGGCGGCGGCTAAACCATCCTCATTATCATCAAAGCGGCGTCCGAAAAGGCATGCATCTCCTACAAGGGCGCCGCTAGTCGCCGCGACTTCGTCCCACTACTACCGTTGTTCTCTTGTAAACGGAATGAAGGAATCAATAAAAAAATATCCATCAATAATTTTCATACATTACTCATTGCCAGAGAGCATGAATCAGAATTTTAAGACCAAAATTTCCGAACCTCACAGCGTGGGACCAATACCGTATGAATTAAATGGTGCTTCGATTTATTAAAACATCCTACCAAGAGCTTGGTACAAATATTCAAACCTCTATATGCAGAAATCAAACCACAGACAGTGTGAACAATGTTTTAAGATTATTTTACAAGGTCCACATAGGCGAAATATATGTGGCTAAAGCAAATTTACATGATGCCAACTGCTGACAAAACAGAAATGAATAGACCCTTGGGAGCATACAACTAGAAATTAAAGTGTAATCGTAACCATTGACCGCACACAGAATTTCACATACGCTTCTGTCTCATATGACAAATATGGCTATGTGCATTTGAATATCCTCGTGACACATTAAAAATGGACCACTTGTTGGAATGGGCATTTCCGTGTTAATACAGTCTGCTGAAAACGACTTTACATATCGTTAAAGAAGCTGCAGAAAATCAACAAATGGTTAAGATCTCCCATTTTTTTCTTGTTAGACACTCTGAAAAGCTAATCCTTGATGTCTGTCGATGTAAGTGGAAAAGGAATTGAACAAAAATCTGCATTCATTCCAGCATAGTTTTTAGCTTTCCGTTAGCTTGAAATTTTTGAAACCAGGAGGAGTTTCTAATAACTGACTGTATTGCAACATGACATTATCATTTAAGGCATATTGAAAGGCGCTAATACCCAGCCTATTCTTCCTCAGCCAGTTTCTGTATCCATTTCTTCAAGATCGTAAGCTGACGTTTAGTACAGGGATAGACAACTGATCTCCTCGGTCAACAGTTCAACTTTGTCATTTAAAACTAATGTTATACGTGCTGGGGCGGGTGGAAAGGGGATTCTTATTGATTCCCATTTTACTTTGCGATGATTCTCTTATAATTTTCTGTACATTCCACTTTAGGTTATCAAATATCAATTGATTCCTATACGCTGCATTGATTACTACTGACAGTTATTGATTACAGTCTGCGTTAGTGTGCGAATTTCATATGAAACGATGGTAGCTATAGAAGTTGTTCGTGTAAGTCAAGAAGTCCAACTGGTGCTCTATATTATTGCCTCATTTGATATCTTGACCTGGGATCAGTTTTTGTACATCATCTTCCAAGAAATTTGAAATCTGTCATGCCGAACAGCCCAAGTCAGTCCTTCTTCTTCGCACCACCCTGAATGTGTGTTTCAGTGAGAAATCATTTGTACCTCTACAAAGTGGTGAAAATCTATGGCACCAACATGCCGGCAAACTGATTGGAGTGGTATTATACCATATAATACTCAAATGAAAGAAAATAAGTCGTTTGCAGTATGTTAAAAGTAAAGACAACGGGGATGGTCGTGTATAACGCCAATAGTCGACATCTGTAAAGTCGCTCCTAATTGAAGATACGAGGGTGTCCCAGAAAGTAATGCACCGCATTTTTTTTTCCTCAAGTAAAAACAATGCTACCAATGCGAAACGTTACGTATATATTATTTTAAGTCTCCTGAATGAGCGCGCTATGTTTCCGTCACTTCCGAGAGATAGCGTAGCTGCAGGATACTTTCAAAATGGCGTCTGTGGGTGATGTACGTTACAAGCAACGTTCCCTCATTGAATTTCTCATTACAGAGAAAGAAACTGTGGGGAATATTCACAAACGCTTGTGCAAAGTCTGTGGAGCATCTACAGTCGACATAAGTACAGTTAAGTCGCTGGACACGGAGGGTGGCATCAGAAAGAGACTCGGCGGAGCTCCACGATTTGCAGCGGCTGTCACACCTGACATGTTGCAGCGACCTGATGTTGACATTGGCGAGGACAGACGCATTACGACTCTGTCAATCAGCAATGGAAGTGTGGATGCAAGATGAGTCCCGCAGTGTCTAACAGTGTTGTAACGTTTTGAAGCTGAGGGGGAGGCCTTGTTGCCCTGGATTGTGACAGCTGATGAAATCAGGTGTCACCATTTCGAGCCGAAACAAAACGACAGTCGATGGAATCGCGCCATTCCTACTCCCCACAGAAGAAAAAATTCAAAGAAAACGCTTCCGCCGGTAAGGTCATGATCACCATGTTCTAGGAGTGTGAAGGTGTGATCTCATTGAGGTGATGCCAAGAGACGGTACTATTAATTCAGAAACATGTGTCAACACACTGACAAAACTCAAGATGCGGTCTCGGTGACTTCGGCGCCACAGCAACCCAGGAGCTGTTTTGCTGCAACGGTCGGCCCCCACAAAAGTCTAAGGACTGCTGAAGACATCGCAAAACAGGGTTAGACAGTGTTATCCATCCTACAGCCCTGACCTAGCCCCCTCGGACTGCTAATTGTTTGGGCCATTAAAGGATGCCATTCGCGGAAGACATTTTGAAGACAATAAGGAGGCGATTCACACAGTGAAGCACTGCCTCCGCCACAAGGACAAGGATTTGTGCCGACAGAGCGTTGGAGGAAGGCCTTATAACGGGATGGAGATTATGCGGAAAAGTAGGTTGTGTAGATAAAACACCATTCTTTCGTGTGTGTAATTCTCATTATGTTCAACAAAGAATCGTTGAAGAAAAAAATACGGTGCATTACTTACTGGGCAGTCCTCATACGTCCCATAGGTTGAGTGAAATTATGAAATAACACCTTGCTCTAAAACTGTTTGTTGGTGATGTTGGTTGAGAAACTAGTCACAAATGTGCTCTTAATTTTTTCCCAAGATTGTCAAACGATTACCAAATGCAGTGAGACACATTGCACTAATGCGATGAGAAACAAACTAACTAGCTTCAGTTTGGTACTAATAAAGTAAATCAAATAAATTCTCCTTCGTATGTATCCCTCTTTTGCGACAGCCATCGGCCCTGTGCTAGTTGCTGTGTCGTGGACCATCGACACTCAGACCTAGAAGTCGAGCACCCCAAACATGCGGCAAGCCAGCTCGGTGTCAACAGTGGCGCCAGTGCGAGAAGCCCCGGGCCATGCCCCTCGGAGTACCCAGGCGCCACCGCTGCGTGGCCTTCTCGTAAGAGCGGTCGCAGAGACAAGCAGTTTTGCTAGTTCACCGGGAGTCGGCTCGCAAAGTATGTCTTTGCATGTTACCGAGTCAGTTTACTGTACGGTGTTGTTGTGAACCGTCAGACAGTTATTAGTAGTGTTGAATTTACAGGGTCAATATAATCAAACCGTCGCTACTTGAGCCAGTGTGGACGGAAAACTGTTTACGGTCAGGGAATCAAACTATATAGTAATAATGTTCAGACTGTGCGCTGCAGTATTTGCGTTGGTGATATTGTTTCGTGACTTGCCGATAGGCAACGGTACTGGTACGGTGACGTAGGACTGAAAAACAGTTGCAGCCAGTTAACATAGGTTTGGACAAGTTGAGCAGGGTTTCAATCGTAAAACTGTTTTTCAAAACTACAATAATGCTGCTTCGCTTCGTGAGTACCGACGCATTAATACGGTGATGTCCTCTTTCGCACTGGGGTTGAAGAATATGATTCGGAATTTGGAATTAACTGATACTTGGAAATTGTTCCCGGGAAAGGCCGACGGTCAGTTGCGCCACAGATTGTTGAAAACATTACTATTGCAATGGCTAAGAATGCTGCACACAATATGCAATCTTCGAGCAGTTTTCGAGCTGTGTCACGACAGCTGAACATTGCTCGGTCCAGCGGTCAAAAAGTGCTGCGAACAGTTGTGAAATGGTATCGCTAGTGCGATTCCATGCTGTCATGAAAACAGATGGCCGTCAGACTGAGAAACGTTTGTAAACCTGGGAAATAATCGTGGTACGCAATTAACAAGGGCTACCCTCACGTGTGGAGTTTAAAATGTATTTCTTACAATGGTTTATTCTTTATTGCTCTTCCCAACGTCCCTACCAATCTTTCCACAAAGTTTCGTTGCCCTACGATCAATCGTTTTCGATAAGGGCCGTCTCAAGAACCGAAATTTTGGTTATAACCACGCTGTACTACCGTACGCCGGCCGGAGTGGCCGAGCGGTTGTAGGCGCTGCAGTCTGCAACCGCGCGACCGCTACGGTCGCAGGTTCGAATCCTGCCTCGGGCATGGATGCGTGTGATGTCCTTAGGTTAGTTAGGTTTAAGTAGTTCTAAGTTCTAGGGGACTGATGACCTCAGCAGTTAACTCCCATAGTGCTCAGAGCCATTTTTTTTTGTACTACCGTACGTTACAGTACAGTATACCTGTTCGTCCATGGCAACGGGGTGGACTTGTCCGACCACCGTTACCGAGCAGCCCATTCGTTATTTGGCTGCTACCTTTCGGCCGCCAACCGTTAAACAACTGCGCACAACGTTAAACTACCATAGCGGGGGTAGACCATAAAAGTTAACTTGTTCTTCATTTATTAGTAGAGTGTTTGTGTTCCACTTAATTGTGTTCTGATTTCTCTCCTTAGCCAGTAAGCAACAAAAGTAAAACCACTTACGCTGCCTCACCTAGTTCCCTCAGGGAAAGTTGAAGAACTGCGCAATGGAGAGCACAGATTCCTTGGGCGACTCATACGTTTCAAAAATATCGTATGTTTTCCGTCACAATTGTAGGGGGAAGGTTCTTTTAGCTGCCGGCCGGTGTGGCCGTGCGGTTCTAGGCGCTTCAGCGTGGAACCGCGTGACCGCTACGGTCGCAGGTTCGAATCCTGCCTCGGGCATGGATGCGTGTGGTGTCCTTAGGTTAGTTAGGTTTAAGTAGTTTTAAGTTCTAGGGGACTGATGATCTCAGATGTTAAGTCCCATAGTGCTCAGAACCATTTGAACCATTTCTTTTAGCTTACTTCTTGTTCTAATTTCAGAAATGTTTTAGTGTACAATATTTACTGCCTTATTCAGAAAGCATACAAAAGACATTACTGAAGTGACGCGTGAAGATCAAAAGCACAAACAAAACTGCTAAAAACCTTTAATGAATTTATAGCAGAAGGAAACTATTCACAATAATGTGAATATACGCTAAAGAAAAAGAACAGACAGTTACAATGGCTGTTTCGTAAATTATGAAGTTCCTTTCTCTTTATTTCTCCTAGAGTAAATTAAAACGGCATGCTGCTGGAATAAAGTCGCAAGAATAATAGGAGGATAGAAATTGCTCTGTCTGAGAACGGAGCTCTCACAGACGTTGGTCAAAAGACCGTTAGACACTCTTTCGCCCGAGAGAAACAACGGAGATGAGGTGTCCCTCTAGCTGGCTACCTCTCTTCCCGCAACAAGCCCTCTTGTTTTCTGACGCTCATTAAAAGAACGACATCAGCCCTCTGACTATAAATGATTAACGCTGCAGTGGGACGGATGTCCGTTATTCGTGGAACTCGATCTCTGTTTGGCTCATCATTTCGGCGAAAATAAACTCTCTCTCTTCACTCGCAAATAGGAAATTTATACGAAATTTCTCGAGAAGAAACTAGCAAAAGTAAACCAAACAAACCGGAGCGGAAGAGAATACAGATGAAGTTGACTGGAGGACTGAAAAGTCGTCTAACTTCCAAGATGGATGGGAACAGAGGGGAACTGCCGGGATGCGGCCCGGCTGTGAGAGAGGGCCGCAGCATTGTATTAGGCTGTCACGTCCCATACGTGAACTAGAATTGCTTGCATTGCGGATCTTTATATCCGCCACAGATTCGCTTCAGCGGATCTCTGCAAACGCGCAGGGGATGATTACAGTTATACGAAGCCCAACTGATAAGTGTATGAAATACTTTATTATTAAAAAATGAAGAACTGAAGAATTATTTCATTATTGCTAGCACTTGGTTTAAAACTCGTGTGGCAGAGACCTGAAGACAATACAAGGTTCCAGACGGATAACGTAATGGTAAGACAGAGATGTCAAAACCAGATTTTAAACTTTACAACATTTCCAGGGGCAGATGAGGGCTCTGACCTTTATCTATTGGTTCCAAAATGCAGAATAAAACCAAAGAATTTGCAAAACAGGGCGTAAATTAAGGAGGTCGGACCTGCGTAAACTGAAGGAACCAAAAGCTGTTGAGAGTTCCAGAGGGACTATTAGGCAACAATTAACTGAAACATGGTTAAAGAATAATACAGAAGACGAGTGGATAGCTTTGAGAGATGAAATACTCAAGGCAGCTTAGAACCAAATTGCTAAACGGGCAAGGCGTAGTGGAAATTGATGGATAACACAGAAAATATTGCATTCGGTTGACGAAAGGAGAAAATTAAGAAAAAAGTAACAGATGAAGCAGGCGAAGGGGAATACAGGCGTACAGAAAATGAGATTGACAGTAAGTGCAAAATGCCTACGCAGGACTGGCTAAAGGACAAATGCAAAGACGTATACACAAATGGGGTAAAGATAGGTGCCGCCTATAGGAAAATTAAAAGAGACTTTTCGCGAAAAGAGAAACAGCCGTATGAATAACATGAAATCAGAGAGAAAGCTAGCACTAGGTAAGCAAGGGAAAAATCAAGGGTGGAACGAAATGTAAAAGGGTTATGTAAGAGAATAATATAGAAAGAGAAAAGGAAGTAGAAGAAGATATGAGGTGCCATATGATACTATGAGAATAATTTGACAGAGCGCTGATAGACCTGAGCCGAAACGACGTTCGTAGTGTAGATGATATTCCCTCAGCGTTGCTGAGAACTTTGACAGGGCCAGCCGTGACAAAACTGTTAACTTGGTGTGCCACATATATTAAACAAGTGAAATACAAAAGAAGGCTGGTGCTGACAGGTGTGAAAATTACCGGACTACACTGATGAGCCAAAACATTGTGACCACCTGCATAATAACTTGTTCGTCCGTCTTCGGAATGAAATACACTACTGATTCTCGGTGTCAGGGATACGACAGTTTCTTGGTAGGTGTGTGGAGATATGAGGCATTAGATGTCAGCATACAGGTCATGTATTTTGCGTAAATAACGGGCCGCTGACATGCGTACCCGGTGATGGTGCCCGATAGCCACCCAGATGGGTTCCATAGGATTTACATCAGGCGAATTTGGTCGCCGAGACAACAACGTGAGTACACTGTATTGCCTCTCACACCACTTTAGACGGTTCTGGCTCAGAGACGCGAGCAATTATACTGCTAAAAGATGGCATCGCCGTCGGAGAAGACATCAAGCATAAAGGGATGCAGGTGTTTCTCAGGTATCAGATTGCCTTCGGTTACTACCATACGTCCCATGCAAGTGCAGGAAAAGTCTCGCATAGCGTAATACTGCTGCCACCAGCCTGCGTCCATGGCGCACTGCTAGTTTCGAACCGCCGTCCAACTCGATTACGGCTTTTCTGGAGACGGCCATCTATTTACTATAGCAAAAATGTGATTCTCCAGAAGAGCCGACAAGTTTCCGTTAACGGACGGTCGAATCCCGATGGTCCCGTGCCCACTGCAGTCTTGATTGACGATGTCGTCGCATCAACATGTGCACACATGGGTGTGATCTGCCGCGGAGCTCCATATTCAACAATGTGCGATGGAAACTGTGCTCCGAAACATTTGTGCGTGCACCAGCATTCTCCTCTTTCGGCAGAGATGTCAGAGATCAAAACCTATCCTACTTTACAAAGCAGACAAGTCTTCGAAACCCACTGTCCAACTACTTCTTTCTATAGATGCTCACGACACTAGCACGTGAAAATTCGATCAGCTTCACCGTTTCGGAGATACTCGTTCACAGGCCCTTCTTAATAATAATCTGTCCTTTGTCAGAGTCGCTTATCTCATTGGATTTCTCCATTTCCAGGCCGTATCTAACGTCCGTGTTTGCTCCGCTTACATACTTTTGTTACTACGTCATGTGCCCGCAACGCAACGTCGCAGTTTGCAGTCGTCATAACGTTTTGGTTTGCACTGAGACTGAGGTCGTAATATACCTCCTAATATCGTCAGGGGCCTCCTTTTTTCCGGTGTAATACAACAACTTCACGAGGCGTGGACTCAACAAGTCGTTGACAGTTCCCTGTAGATACACTATGGCATTTAAATTGCTACACCAAGAAGAGATGCAGATGATAAACGGGTAGTCATTGGACAATTATATTATGCTAGAACTGACATGTCATTACATTTCACGCAATTTTGACCCATACATCCTGAGAAATCAGTACCCACAACAACCACCTCTGGCCGTAATAACGGCCTTGATACGCCTGGGCATTGAGTCAAACAGAGCTTGGATAGCGTGTACAGGTACAGCTGCCCATGCAGCTCCAACACGATACCACAGTTCATCAAGAGTAATGACTGGCGCATTGTGACGAGCCAGATGCTCGGCCACCATTGACCAGACGTTTTCAGTTGGGAAGAGATTTGGAGAATGTGCTGGCCAGGGCAGCAGTCGAACAGTTTCTGTATCCAGAAAGGCCCGTACAGGTCCTGCAACATGGGGTCGTGCATTATCCTGCTGAAATGTAGGGTTTCGCAGGGATCGAATGAAGGGTAGAGCCACGGGTCGTAACACATCTGAAATGTAACGTCCACTGTTCAAAGTGCCGTCAATGCGAACAAGAGGTGACCGAGACGTGTAACCAATGGCATCCCATACCTTCACGCCGGGTGATAACGCCAGTATGGCGAGGACGAATACACGCTTCCAATGTGCGCTCACCGCGATGTCGCTAAACACGGATGAGACCATCATGATGCTGTAAATAGAACCTGGATTCATACGAAAAAATTACGTTTTGCCATTCGTGCACCCAGGTTCGTCGTTGAGTACACCATCGCAGGCGCTCCTGTCTGTGATGCAGCGTCAAGGGTAACCGCAACCATGGTCTCCGAGCTGATAGTCCATGCCGCTGCAAACGTCGTCGAACTGTTCGTGCAGATGGTTGTTGTCTTGCAAACGTCCCCATCTGTTGACTCAGGGATCGAGACGTGGCTGCACGATCCGTTACAGCCATGCAGATAAGATGCCTGTCATCTGGACTACTAGTGATACGAGGCCGTTGGGATCCAGCACGGCGTTCCGTATTACCCTCCTGAACCCATCGATTCCATATTCTGCTAACAGTCATTGCATCTCGACCAACGCGAACAGTAATGTCGCGATACTTTAAATAGTAATCGCGATAGGCTACAATCCGACCTTTATCAAAGTCAGAAACGTGATGGTGCGCATTTCCCGTCCTTACACGAGGCATCACAACAACGTTTCACCAGGCAACGGCGGTCAACTGCTGTTTGTGTATGAGAAATCGGTTGGAAACTCTCCTCATGTCAGCACGTTGTAGGTGTCGCCACCGGCGCCAGCCTTGTGTGAATGCTCTGAAAAGCTAATCATTTGCATATCACAGCATTTTCTTCCTCTCGGTTAAATTTTGCTTGTTTATCACGTCATCTTCGTGGTGTAGCAATTTTAATGGCCAGTAGTGTAAATACGTACGGTTTACACTTAGGGATAACTTTAACTGTTACGATCACATAGATAATGTTGTAGGGAAAGCGAACCAAAGACTGCGATATGTTGCCAGAACAGATAGATAATGCAATAGGTCTACTGAGGAGGCTGCTCGCACTACACTTGTATGTCTTCTTCTGGAGTACTGCTGTGCGGCGTGTGACCCGCATCAGATAGGATTGACGGTGTACATCGCAAATTCGTCTTGTATTATCTCGAAAGAAGGGAGAGAGTGCCACGGATATGATCGCGGCAAACTGTAGAGCAAAGGCTTTTTTCATTGCGGCAGGATCTTCTCATGGAATTTCAATGAGCTACTTTCTCTCCATAGTGTGAAAATATTTTGTTGGAACCCAGCTACATAGGGAGAAATGATCATCATACTAAGATAAAGCAGTCAGAGCTCGCACGTAAAGATTCAAGTATTAATTTTTCCCGCGCGCTATTAGAGAGTGGAAATGAAATAGATTGTAGGTGGTTTGATGAACCCTCTGCCAAGCACTTAATCGTGAATTGCAGAGTAACCATGTAGATGTAGATGAATCTAAGAAAAAACGTCGCCCTAAGTGTCTCCCCCACAGGGATCGCGAAGACGAGTTTAGACTAATTACAGCACGCTCAAGGTCGCTTAAACAATCGTTATTCCCGTCTCCATACGTGGATGGAGTAGGGAGAAGAACCTTACTGTTACAGTGACAGGTACTCTTTGACATCACCTCATAGGGTTTTCAGAAAGTATAGATGTAGATATTGGAATCATACAAATGAAATTCGATTCTTGTCTGACATCCTCATTTTCTTAACCTTCTTCGTAGATATTATTTGCGTTTGTTAACCGTCTTCTGGGTAAAGGTTACTGTGTCTTGTCTGTCGATAAGTATTACAGTGTTGCCTTGCTCCAGATATGTGATGATTACATCTCCGTAGCGTGTTATTTCATTTAGTTTTTGTGTCTGTGATAACTTTCCTCTTTTTCACAGTTGTTGGTGTGTTATAATTTTTTGGACTGGGTGACAGTTATCGAACTACATAAACAAAACGTAAATAATTTGCGAACTACGGCGTGCACACACTTTATTCAACATGTAAACGTCACTACAGATATTCGGCGGATTTAGGTTATGATATGTTCGATATGTCTGCCACCATCCCTGGCGATGATGTGACGCAGATGAATGGCGGAATTCTGCTCGACCCGCTGAAGTTTCGGAACAGCGATGCTGTCGATGACGTCCTGAATGGCTGTTTTCAGTTCAGCAGTGGTTTTGGAGCTATTGCTGAACAACTGGTCGTTAAAATATCCCCACAAAAAGGAGTCGCATGTGTTCAGGTGCGGAGAATATGGCGACCAGTCAAGGCCCTTGCTACTGCCCTCTCGATACCCCAGTGTCAGAATGCTGTCCCCAACGTGCTCCTCCAGGACATCAAACACTCTCCTGCTTCGATGCGGATCGAGCTCCGTCTTGCATGAACCACATCTTCTCCAAATCAGGTTCACTTTGGATAATGGGGATGAAATCATCTTCCAAAACCTTCAACGTATTGTTTGGTAGTCCCCGTGCCATTAAGGAATATCGCACCGATTATTCCGTGACCGGACACTGCGCACCACACAGTCACCCGTTGAGGGTGAAGAGACTTCTCGATCGCGAAAAGCAGGTCCTCAGTCCCCAAAATGTGCCAGTTTTGCATATTGACAAACCCATCCAAATGAAACTGGGCTTCGTCGCTAAACAAAACCACATACGCATAGTAATTCCCATCTTGCCCCGTGGTCGGCGGTGCAGTTTGACGTCCTAACGCAAACCTCTCAGAAGTTATGACGATTTTATTTCATGTGGTTCAATAATTCTGACCCTGTATACTACTTCTGTCTTTACTTATGGGCAGTTATCCTTTGTTCAGAATAATAACCTTTCCCACACAAACTAAGGCTTCTGTATTACCTTTTATTTACTTACATTAATAAATATGTGCTTTACCCTTTTCTTTAAGGATTACGTTTGTTATCTATTCTTTTTTAATGTTTGTAAAATTTAGGAGTCTTGAATGGAGCCAGTATATCTGCTGCCATTGATAGTACTGTATCTGGCATATGCTTTATTTTCAAACCCCCGCTTTTACAACGTGCTATTATTTTTCTCTAGCTTGTGTACCAAACGGAATTCAGGTATTTCAAGCACGAGAGCAGTGTTATAGAAGCTGTTGGTAAACTTAAAATGTGTCTAGTACATTTAACGGCTTAGTACTTGCTTCTAGGGTCGAATTACATGATTTCACTCTTCAAACAAATTTTTGTGCCTATAACTTCTATGTTTGTTTTTCATGTGAAGTGCTTACATACTAGCAAGTATTGTTAAGTCTGATATCTTGAATCTTCAAACGTAGCTTCATATTTAATTTTCAGACTACAGATAAATTCCTATGAAAATATTTATGCTATAGGCGCCATCTTTGCTTTTGTTACCGTCAGAAAACGAATAATGTCACCGACAAGCGTATTTAAAAACGAAATAAACCTGTTTAATTAGGATAAATAAGCTTATATCCCTGTAGGGATAGTTATAGGTATTACTCTCGGAGGAAGGGGAGGTTGAAGGAGGTTAAAAGATGGAACAAAGAAGAAATGACAGACGTCTATGAACAGTTCAAAAATTGTCATGGAGGAGCGGAGGAAGAACGCGGCGTTCAAGAAGATGCGAAGAAATAACCACTCAAGTTGTCTTGCACTGAAGCTGAAATCATCTGATACTGCCAAAAAGAATAATGATATGAACAAGAAACAGTGCTTCATGTTCGATGCCATACGCCGGTTTTCTCGGCCTGTCGATAAAGAGAGATTGGATGAACGGTAGTTGCCCTGTAGTGCACATCATTCTGCACTAACGTAATCGAGGCTACATACGACGAAGAGTTCATGCTCGTAGTTATCGACAGCTTTACAGCGAAGTCTACGCCTCCATCCTCTTTAAAGTGCGCAATGAGGAACAAATTGAACGGGATGCGCGACGCTATTCAGATGGAAAGCTCGTGCAATTTCCGCCGCTCATCACTGGTCGACACTGGCCAGAAACCAGCGCCACATATCTGTTGCCAGAAATACTTGCAAGTCCAGAGGGTTTGCCTACATGAGACCAACGACTAACCGAAACGATATGCTAATTTACGACAAAAATGACGTACGTTTATCAACAACTGACAACAAACTTATTTTAGTGCGGGGATACTCGAATACTGTCGATTAAGCCAGCTGTTTACATCACGTAATAAATAAATAATTTTTCAAATTATTCCTCGTATTAAACAGTCCGAAACTCCACGTGATAAGAAAAACAGTAAAATAAAAAATGTCAGGTGATTGTACAAGAGAACAGTTGCATATGTAGACTTTCACTGATGAACAAAACGACATTTTACACTTTAACAAATGAACAATCCTTCTATAAAGTAAAATTAATCCTCTCCCCGATTTACGGATAGGCATATTCTACATTTTAAAACCTTTATAATAACATCATACAAATTGCAAAACATGATTTTTTGCCTCGGTAACACCTAATTTGATTAGAAAGCGTGCATCACCAGATACTAACGTGTATAGAGATTCCCACACAAAACTCACAATGTACGAAGAGAGATTAAGCATAATAATTTATGTGAGAAATAACCACTTGTATATGCAGATAAGATGTAATTTAAAAAAAAAATCAGATTCATGGGAGATAAACCTTTCGGTTTCAAAGATAAACTATGTGTTTTTTTAACTATATGTCTCTAAACACTCACACAAATTTAGCGTTCTCAGGTTCCATAAAAGGTCATGATGAATCCATTGGCAAGGCAGAATATATTTCCTGTACTTTCCTTAATTCAGCCAGAACTTTTTGTATATTCTCTTATCCTATATGTATCATTTGGACGCTAGAGCTCGCTTTTCATTTCGTTTGCAAAGAAGATATTTTTTACTCTACATCATAAACACGCAAAAATTTCAGTAACTAATTAGATCGTCGCAAATTGTGTTTGATGAAAAGTGTTTAATTCATAATTTAGTCACTGTAACAATGCTCCAAAACAGTAGACTGCTTTTACAGAACAAAAAATCGACACTGTGACAGTATGCTGTGAAATTGAAAATATTCTCCCTTTTTATTCACTTCAGTACATTAAAGCATGAAGGTCTACTTCAGATATCGTTTCAGAATTCATGCAGTTGTGAAGAATGCATCAACTCAATCATTCACTCACCGTTCAACACAAATACGTCGCTGGCCTTGGGTACATATGGATCAGACAATGTTTGTCCTATTGATTATATGCACACTTTTAGACCACAGGTCAGCAAAAGTGTTACCGGACTACCAGCACAATACGAGAGACGATGCCCTACAATTCAGATGGGTTTCCTTGTATGTCGAAGTAAATAAATTCCGTTTTCCCGCCTCTGAAATGTGGAAACAAATTGCTTTAGCCCTATGTTTCGTAAATTTATTTTTAATACTTGGTCAACATATAACTTCATTAAGTTACAGCTACAATGTGACTCGGAACAATTTGATTTTTCTATTAATATTTACACTACTGGCCATTAAAATTGCTACACCACGATGATGACAAGCTACAGACGTGAAATTTAACCGACAGGACGAAGATGCTCTGATATGCAAATGATTATTTTTACAGAGCATTCACACAAGGTTGGCGCCGGTGGCGACACCTACAACGTGCTGACATGAGGAAAGTTTATAACCGATTTCTCATACACAAACAGCAGTTGACTAGCGTTGCCTGGTGGAACGTTGTTGTGATGTCTCGTGTAAGGAGGAGAAATGCGTACCATTACGTTTCCGAGTTTGATAAAGGTCGGATTGTAACCTATCGCGATTCCTGTTTATCGTACCGCGACATTGCTGCTCGCGTTGGTCGAGATCCATTGACTGACAGCAGAATATGGAATCGGTGGGTTCAGTAGAGTAAACAGAACACCGTGCTGGATCCCAACGGCCTCGTATCACTAGCAGTCCAGATGACAGGCATCTTATCCGCATGGCTGTAACAGATCGTGCAGCCACGTCTCGATCCCTGAGTCAACAGATGGGGACGTTTGCAAGACAACAACCATCTGCACGAACAGTTCGACTACGTTTGCAGCAGCATGGACTATCAGCTCGGAGACCATGGCTGCGGTTACCCTTGACGCTGCATCACAGACAGGAGCGCCAACGATGGTGTACTCAACGACGGGTGCACGAATGGCTAAACGTCATTTTTTCGGATGAATCCAGGTTCTGTTTACAGCATCGTGATGGTCGCATCCGTGTTTGGCGACATCGCGGTGAACGCACATTGCAATCGTGTATTCGTCATCGCCATACTGGCGTCTCACCCGGTGTGATGGTATGGCGTGCCATTGGTTACACGTCTCGGTCACCTCTTGTTCGCACTGACGCCATTTGAACAGTGGACGTTACATTTCAGATGTGTTACAACCCGTGGCTCTACCCTTCATTCGATCCCTGCGAAACCCTACATTTCAGCAGGATAATGCACGACCGCATGTTGCAGGTCATGTACGGGCCTTTCTGGATACAGAAAATGTTCGGCTGCTGCCCTGGCCAGCTCATTCTCCACATCTCTCACCAATTGAAAACGTCTGGTCAATGGTGGCCGAGCAACTGGCTCGTCACAATACGCCAGTCACTACTCTCGATGAACTGTGGTATCGTGTTGAAGCTGCATGGGCAGCTGTACCTGTCCACGCCATCCAAGCTCTGTTTGACTCAATGCCCAGGCATATCAAGGCCGTTATTACGGCCAGAGGTGGTTGTTCTGGGTACTGATTTCTCAGGATCTATGCACCCAAATTGCGTGAAACGGTAAACACATGTCAATTCTAGTATAACATATTTGTCCAATGACTACCCGTTCATCATCTACATTTCTTCTTGGTGTAGCAATTTTAATGGCCAGTGGTGTAGATTGTAAGACATACAGAGTTTGCACAAAAAACATGGGAACACGAATGCAGATGTTAGCCAAGCCTGCAAGTGCTGCTACTGTACGTGATCGTGAACGACACCTGTGCAGTGCCCCCAGTAGGTTGCAAGTGTCAGTTGTGGTCAGAACAGGGTTCTGCGCAGTTGTGAGTACATTATGTCGGTGCTAAGTGATTCCGTGCTGTGGGTGCTTCCGTAACCAAGGTAGCCGACGTGTTTAGTTTTTCAAGAGGCACCATGTCGAATATTAATACCGCATTCAGTGAAAACCATCAGCCGCTAATTCACAATACGGCCCAAAGTGCGTGTTTAGTGATCGCGGCGGACGGTCACTGAAGAGCTTTCTGACCGGAAATACAAGGACAACAGATGCAAACGTCACTGCAAAACTGAATCCCACAGTCGCGAACCCTATTAACACCAAAAGAACACAGGAACCTCCATAAGCTGAGAACTGCAGGGCGAAGTGGAATTCCAAAACCACACATCAGTGATGCAAATGCCTGTAACAGCAAAACGTCGTGCCGAAGCCATAAAATCTGTACTATGGAGCAATGGAAGAAAATCATTCGGTCGGATGAGTCTTGTTTCACACTGTTTTCAATTTTTAACCTAGTTTACGTCCCAAGACTGAAACATGGCCGTGTTCGGTGATAATTGGAGCACTTATATCATAGTATTCCATGGGTCCCATGGTTCCTCTGCGAGGTCGCATTACCCTGCGTGAATATCTGTATTATTTTGGTATGCTAGATAGTTATCAACAGAATCAATTATTTCTTGCAAAGTATTTTGCACAGAAACAGATTTGAAAACCATTCTAATTATTAACATAATCAACATTTTAACGTCATCGTTGGCATGTTCATTTTCGATATTTATGTGTTGAAAAAGTAGACTGACTCCACTTATCTCAAGAAGAATATGTTTTAAAACTGTTAAATATATATAGTTGATATCATCGTGTGACGCCTCATTTAGTGTACTTCCATAAAGAATTTTTCTTTGGGTACAACAGTATGAAAATGCACTTTTAGTGCAAGTAAGAATAGAGTACCAGTGTTTTGCTAGTAGAGTCAGGTTCTGTTGCGCCAAGACATAATCCATCAGCTATGTGAATCAGGAAAGTTATCAGATGTGTAGCCAATATTGTTAATAATGATGTGCCAAGAGGGAATGTTTTACAGTCGTTTTATTTCGTTCATTTAAAAGAATGATAGGATTTTAGACTCAATGGACGACTTCTCGTCGAACTCACCAACTGATATCAAACATCCCTGACATCCATATTAAAATCTTGCTTGGAGATTTCACTGGAAAAAGTGGGAAAGAAAGAAAATATCGCACTGTTGTTGGTAATTGGCTACCTCATAAACTGACAAACAAGAAAGGTCAAAGAGTAATTGAACTTTGGATAGATCATGGACTTATTCTCTAAACTACCAGCTTTAAGAGAAGACCGCACAAGTTAATTACCTAGAAATGCCCTAATGTTAAAATTGAGGAATGTCAAATAGACCATGTTGCAATGGATAAAAAGTACCACAAGGAGATCTTTAATGTCAAGAGTCCTTCATGGGGTGGACATCGATTCAGATCATTACATTTCAAAGATAAAAGTTAAGTTAACTCCAAGAAAGAGAAACAAACCATCAAAATCCACTAGTAGGAGAAAATATGACCCCAGCTATTCAACAAATAACGTGTTGTGTTCAGAGGGATCAGAAACACTTCCAAGCGACGAACTGGGAACGATTATTGATAAACTGAAAAACATTGCCGAAGAGATTTCCTCTATCAGAGGAAGACAGAAACATGTCTGGAGGAATGAAGAAAGTGATACAGTAATACAGAAACGGTACAAAGCATGGCTGAATGACCAGCAAAAGAAAACTGAAAAATCTCGAGAAGAGCTAACCATTGCCAGAAGACAAAAGGCCAAGGAAATCAGAAGAATCAAAAGAGACCATCAAAAAGAAACCCTAAACTTCATAGAAGAATCCTTGAAACAACATAAAACAAGGGACTATTATTCGACATTCAGAAAATATCAATCAAATTATAATCCACCCACACTCACGATGAAAAATAAACATGGGAAACTAGCGCACAATAATCAAGACAATGCCAACATTCTAGCTGATCACAAGACAATGCCAACATTCTAGCTGATCACTTCAAAGAATTACTAAAAGCAGAGGAACCAAAAGAATACCTAGATTTCGAACCGCATCCAAAAAACAAAACACATCCAGAGAAGATTACACCAGCAGTTCTCAGGAAAGTGATCGAAACAACTAGGTGGCTCAAGAACTACAAAGCAGCAGGGAAGGATCAACTGGTCGCAGAGCTGTGGAAGAACGCAAATAAACAAACACCCCAGAACCTGCATAAGCACATAGTAGACATCTGGAATTCTGAAAAATGCCAGAAAAGTGGAATACAGCTATAATCCACCCAATACACAAAAGGAGTGATAGATCGGATCCAAATAATTATCGGGGGATTTAGCTGCTTGATGTCACAAGTAAGATCTTGTCTAGAATTATCTTTAGAAGAATTCAGGAACAACTCGACCACGAACAGGCAGAATATCAAGGAGAGTCCTGGAAGAAGCTCTCTGGATCAAATTATCAGCCTTAAGTGGATCATGGAACATCAAAGAGTAAGAAACAAGAAGTTGGTCACCACTCTTGTTGACTTCAAGAAAGCATATGACAGTATCCATCGTGAGTCATTATTTAAAATCCTCGCGGAATCTGTATTGCACCTGAAACTCATTAATCTTACTGGACTCACCGTTAAGAATACTAAATCATAAGTTAAATTCAGAGGGGAACTATCTGAATCATCTGAAATCCGGACGGGACTTTGACAGTGGGATGGTGTCTCAGCACTACTATTTAACTGCGCACTGGAGAAAGTCATGCGAGAGTGGAATAAGAAATGCCAACCAAACATCAAGATTGGCAGAAACATCAAACTCAAATGCCTGGCCTTTGCTGATGATCTAGCGCTGCTCGCAAACAGTATGGAAGAGGCTAAACCAAACTGAAGAACTCGAAAAAATAACAGCAAAAGTCGGACTACGGATCTCGTTTGAAAAGACAAAAATGATGCCATCCTTCAATGATAACAAACAAATTAAAATTGTAAATAAATTCAAATATCTTGGGGACGTTATAATTTGGAGTTCAAACAAGAAAATGACAGTATAAAGCAGAACAATTAAACCGAAACAAGCGCAAAGCATCATCTGGCCAACATACAAGAAGAAATGTCTCTCGATAAATGCAAAACACAGACACTACCACTCTGTTATTAAATCTGAAGCAACCTATGCTAGTGAAACACTGTTCAAGATGAACAGCAAATCAACCATAGACAAACTACAGAAGACAGACAGGAGAATCGTTAGAACACTTATAAACAAAAAGTAACAAGTAGAGGGACAGTGGCGACTATTACCTAACGAAGCTGTATACCAAGAAACTGACTCAATAACTGACACAATGCGAAAAAGGAGGGTTGTTTTTTCTGTCACATTTCCAGACTACCAGAAACCAGGCTATTGGAACAACTGTTGCTGGCCGCGGTGGCCGAGCTGTTCTAGGCGCTTCACTCCGGAACCGCGCGACTGCTACGGTCGCAGGTTCGAATCCGGCCTCGCGCATGGATGTGTGCGATGTCCTTAAGTTAGTTAGGTTTAAGTAGTTCTAAGTTCTAGGAGACTGATCACCTCGGGTGTTAAGTCCCATAGTGTTCAGAGCCATTTGAACCATTTTTTTTAAACAACTGTTCACCTACTTTTGGAAAAGTTAAGACCAAGAACACCTGGTCCAAAGAATTTCAAGATGATTTACACGAGTTAGGCTTGACAATGCAACAAACTGAAGGCAGAGAAGAGAAGAAGATCCTGAAACACAGTGACACGAGTTTTAAACTAAAGACATTTACACGCAAAAAAATACACCATAACTGATTAAGAAAGGGCAGCCAGGTCGGAAAGGATGAAGAACTTTCGGGAGCAGAAGAGGAAAGCTAAATCTGCAACTAGTATTAAGACTTAATGTATATGGATTGAATAAAGTGCTCCAATCTGTGCGTAAACCATGCAAATAAATAAATAAAAGAAAATAGCCATTAAGTCACCAACTAATTCTTCCACGACCCAAATTTTATTGCCAGTCCCATAAAGTTACATTGGCTACCATTCTGAAAAGAATATAGTGAAAACTGCAGAAATAAATAAATAAAGTGTGACGAGTGCCTCCTGTCGGGTAGACCGCTCGCCTGGTGCAAGTCTTTCGCTTTGACGCCACTTCGGCGACTTGCGCGTCGATGGGGATGAAATGATAATGATTAGGGCAGCACAACACCCAGACCCTGAACGGAGAAAATCTCCGACCCCGCCAGTAATCGAACCCGGGCCCTTCGGATTGACAGTCTGTCGCGCTGACCACTCAGCTACCGGGGGCGGACGAAAACTGCAGAAAATCGCCATACCTGGCAACCCTGATGACAGCAGAGCTCATTAAAACTTTTACAGACTGTGCTTCCAGTAAGAAAGCATTATTCATGTAGTGAGCTGTGCGTCAGCAGAAATATCCGAAGATGTGTCCCGGAATGAGTAAAATGCCAACGCCTCGCTCTCCCACGAATTTGCTCCGCAAGCCAGACTGACACAGGTACGCGGACAAAAAAGGCGAGCTACTTGCGCAAGGGGGTTAAGCGCCAAGCGACTTGACCCAGCGCGGAAAATATCCTCTTGTTATCTAACGAGGCAGCACCCAATGGAAGCCCAGTGGTAGTGCCAGCCAACGCACACCCGCACCTATCGGCGAGCCGGAATGAACGAGACGTTCTTTCCCTGTTTTCGGCGCGCCGCTTAGCGACTCGTTGCGCTGACGCAATCGAGGCGCACGCCCAGCTATCTTTCTCAAACGATTTTACAGGAAATTACAGGCAAAAAATGATTTTCATGATTCTTTTACAGATCCACATGTCATCTTCATGGTGAAGTGCCCAAAATTTCGATAATGGTTATACTTCTTGTGATTTCCTCGCTGAAGTGAGATTCAAAGCGGAAGTTGAAGAAAATTGCAATGAAAAAATATGAGTCGCTAGGATTTTGTGTTTGGTGTATGTTACAACATATGTTGCTGCGAATTAAATTTAGCCAAAATATTGAATTTTTCTTTAGAGTTTGGAAGAGGTCTCTAGCTATCTCAAACCTCGAGAAAATGGAATTTGTGTAGCACATACACTTTCGATCGGATTCACGAGGGAGTGAAAGATTCATATCATACCTCGTATCTTCTAAAGCGTCCGAGATACCGATACAAGATTTTGGTAAGTGATACCACGGAAAGAGGAGAGTATTTTGCTGTATGGTTTACATATGGAACTTTCTTATCTACAGCAATATAGCAGAAGCTATGGTTTTCACCCATATTTTTTCAATCTAACTTGTATGGAAATAAATGTGAAATTTCTGATCTTATATTACAGCAAACTGACACAATTAGGCTTTTCATGATTGACCACATTGGTCACCTATTGCTTGTTTAATAAGTCACTCTGTTTCAAGATTCGAATGCAATAGCTGTTGCAAGGTGAGTTTGTGCAAATTATGCTTTGTTCTGAGAAACAAAGCAGAATTAAACGCAACAACAAGAGAAATGTAGCCGTTCCTCATAACTGATGAAGCTTCTTCAAATGAGAAATGATTGGCAGTTTGGACAAAAATAAATCATCAATTCTGTTGCAGTTTTGGTGGAATCCTGTAACCCAAAAACAGAGTGTCTTATTAAAAATAATAGGCGGTCAGGGTGGCCAAGACCACGTGGAAAACCTCATTGTGTCAGTTTCCTGCAATATATGTTCAGAAATTTCACATTTATTCCGATACAAATTATCTTTTCAAAAGCTATAAAAGACACTTAAAAATTACAGTACTGGACTGAAAAAAATATATAAACAAATAATAAACCATAGCTTCCACTATATCGCTGTAGATAAGGAAGTTCTATATATTAAAAATGTAGCAAAATAGTCTCCTCTTTGCCTGGTATCACTTGCCAAAATCTCACAGAGATATGAATTATGATATGAATGTCTAATTCTCACTTGCACGTGATCGGAAGGTTATGTGCTGCATAAATTCTTGAGCTTGGAGATAGATGGAGATCTCCTCCCAAGTCTAAAGGAAAATTCAATATCTTGCCTAAATTTAATCTGCAGCAAGATTTGGTATAATATTCACCAAACGCAAAATCCTAGGGATTCATATTTTTCATTGCAAACTTTTTTGAGTTTTGCTCAGCGACTTATGTAAATGGAAGTATCATAGTAAGTATCATCATTAGCGAGATGATGGGCACTTCATCATGATGGAGCCACATAAAACGTAAATGTCAAATTTTTTTTGATGAATAGTTTCTGCAAAATCATGTGAGAAAGTATACAGGACTAATGGAACGCGCTTGACGTTCTACCCATAGTGACACAGCTGCACCCTCACTAGGAGGCTAACCAAAGTTCTCTAGTTTCAACCATAGGTTCGTATAGCTGTGGTGGATAGCGCAGAGAGTCAGCACGCAGACTAACGACCTCCTTCCTGTTCTTACCCTAATCGTGGGTTGGATCTGGCACAGGGCACCAGTTATGATCTGTTGTCGACAGCACTTGCTCGACAGCCTGTTAACATCAGTCAAAGAAAATAGTGTCACCATGCTTGGAACTGTGTATAGTGCATTTAAGTCAATATGGTCACAGGCAGCCATTCGCTGTGAGATTTCTAATGACAAGATGTTCATGATGAAAGGGAAACTTTAAATCAGATGGAATTTGGTAATAGATATATTGACAGTGCTTTTTGAATTGGTTCATGAGAACACAAAAAGAGCTCCCAGGAGAGGTCTCATTATCCTAGCATGTATCACCTCCTCTAGTCATGATAATGATCTCAGTTAGGCGAGGAAGAGACTGCACGAGTTTCTTCTGGTATCCCATGGCCAGCTAAAGCCACTAGTTGGTGGTTAAGTCCCATGGAGTTACTACCAACTGCATGGGTTGCTGATTGCTGTATTTCATCCACTGTTCCAAACAGTCCTAAACATTTTCTGTGTAATTAAGATCAGGTGATTTATTGTCCTGTTGTAGTGCGATACGCTGCCTGAGTGTCCGTCAAACCAGAAACTTACACTTACAGCCCTGTGAACACGGATGTTGTCATATTGGAAGACGCTAGTGTCCACAGCATACATATCGTTAAGATGTAGAACAAAGGGCAATACATGGTCATCGAGAGCTAAACATTCTGTTTCATGTTCACAGTGGCTCGAATGAGTGAGCCCAAGACATAGTGTATCACTTGCTTCGTTATACGTCATTCTTCCCTAACTAACGAACATGAAGTCCTGTCACGGGAAAAGCCACTTGTAACACTCACCTGCCGTGACACAAACTAGTGTTACCCTCTGGAAAGATTTTGAGTTTTGACTGTGCGTGTGTCTAATGGATGAGGGCATCGGACAGTAATTTTGAATATATTGTAATTTAACATAAAAGTGAACAGGCTTTAACTTTGCGATTTCATAAAAGTTGAAAATTTCATATACGAATGAAACAATAAACGGTCGCTAGCCCAGTTAGGCACATGAATTTGTAATATTATGTTTAAGAAAATTGAATATTAGTTGTTGAAGCGGCTTTCATTAAGATTTCCTTTGAATAGCACACTGGATACAATTGAATACAGGGAAGTCTAAGTTGTGGGTAGCAGTAGTTACCATTAATGCACAAACCAGTAATCATAGAAAGCAAAATTGTACCCAACTCATAATAACAACAGTTACAATCACGATCATTACGTGACTCAGTGTTGAGATGTTACTGCAGGAAACACCGAACTAAAGCTGAACATGGAGGGGCTTCTGACTTAACTGACATATAAATACCACAAATACAAATTAAATAATACCACAATTACAATGTTTATACTCCCATACACAGAAATGTATCAGATTACTTTAGTAGCAATAATATTCCAATTATCTTTCTAATATGGGAAAATTATGGTGGGGACCCATAAACTGATTCTGTCTCACTAATCAAACTCTATGATTATTTCAGTAGCAAAATTCAATTCTACTAACTTTAATTCTTAGCGTCACTTGGAGTAGTTTATGTTTTTAATTTTTAAAGCAAATTATTCAACACTAAGCTCGATTAACTTAAAAAAATCGTTTATGATAGTAATCAAGGCTAAATTATGTTTCAAATAAGTTTAACTTTCGTGCCTTTTTCATTACCTGTGGAGCAGGTCTTTTAGACAGTAACGCTTACTCAGTTTGGCACTGAATTTTTGCACATTTAGTAAGCAGGAATAAATCACTAGTTCGTCTGAAAGAGGATACTTGGTTTTCTGAACACTTAGGAGGGGATCCTCCATAGGTTCATGATTAGGATAAAAGTTATGCTTCTAAACATCGATTTATAGCACTTGGATTATTATTTAAAACACTCACGCAAGCTAACTGGTCCATGCTCTGACACATGCATGACGTTGGTGGAGCAGTGACGAAGTAGTGGTGGCAAGCGACGTGGCGGCTAGCTGTACTCGCGGCTCTTGATGTTTGAATGCTCTATACAATTTCTTCTTGGCGACGGATTTTTAACGTGTTAGAGCCATTCCTTATTGCCGAGAGTACCATGCAACAGCCAAATCCACATACGAGGCAAAATTCCTTGCAAAACGGCTTCCAATTGTTTTTCTTGGCATCCTCGATGTGTACCGTGCGACGGCTAGCCAGTGACTGCCTACCGTTCCCACCACGGAGCTGCCCAGTTCGACCGCCAAAACCACCTTTTACAACGCTCCAAGCCAATTCCGTTGCGGAGGGACTTCCCTACATCTTTTACGTTATACAAGTGCCCTAAGCATGAACCAGCTTCCAATACACAATGCTTTCTTTATAAACATACAGATATTATAAAATTTCATTATTTTAAACATTATTTAGTTTTTTCATACATACATTACAAACTTTAAATTTCCTGTGACGGATCAATGACCTTAAGTAACAAAGAACAAACACTTCTTAATCACAGATACACAGTTACAAAGTGTAAATCTACTTCTGATCGACATAGGTATTACAATAGTACTAAAATCACCCACAAAACATAGCTTCGGGGCCGGCCAGGGTGGCCGAGCGGCTTTAGGCGCTACAGTCTGGAACCGCGTGACCTGCCTCGGGCATGGATGTGTGTGATGTCCTTAGGTTATTTAGGTTTAAGTAGTTCTAAGTTCTCGGGGACAGATGACCTCAGAAGTTGAGTCCCATAGTGCTCAGAGCCATTTCAACCATATCTTCGGGCGTGAGGTACACCCTCGGCACTTTGCAGGTTAACCACCCCATTGGGCCGTCGCTGCCATCGACGCCTTTTATCATTTGAAAAGAGGGAAACCGGCAAACGTCGAAACACGCTACACGC
This sequence comes from Schistocerca cancellata, assembly GCF_023864275.1. Lineage (NCBI taxonomy): Eukaryota > Metazoa > Arthropoda > Insecta > Orthoptera > Acrididae > Schistocerca > Schistocerca cancellata. The sequence continues at coordinate 851,978,660 of NC_064626.1, forward strand.
TTCCAGTCAGCTACCGTCCAGTTCCCATATTGTTTGGGCCATTGAAGACGGCTTTATGTGACGTTGCGAGCAATGGCTTTTTGCAAAGTACCCTACTCCAAATGTCAACTGCAGGTAATTCCTTTCTCAATGTTCGCTCGAAAACTGGTTGAGATGGACCTGCGTTTAATGAGAGCCGGAGTTCCTGTGAGGTTTCTAACCGATCGCCATTGACAAGGCGTGACTCTCGTCTCTGTTCCCCGTCGGTTAGGATCTTTTCACGACCACTGTTTAAACTTCGTGTTACATGGCCGTGAGTGGTGCGCCGTTTCTTGTAGATACGTCGGACAGTCTGCGCTGACACATTAACAAATGGCTCTGAGCACTATGGGACTTAACTTCTGAGGTCATCAGTGCCCTAGAACTACTTAAACCTAACTAACCTAAGGACATCACACACATCCATGCCCGAGGCAGGATTCGAACCTGCGACCGTAGCAGTTGCGCGGTTCCAGACTGTAGCGCCTAGAACCGCTCGGCCAAATTGGCCGGCGACACATTAACAAATCGACCAACACTAGTCACGGTGTGCTCATGATGAGCACATCCAGAGACGATTCCTCCTTTCTGTCACATTTTCTTATCTTACTGCACTCATTCCGTAGAACCGAATGGTACATACACACCACTAAACTTTTATAATTCTTGTCAGCGGTGAACAGCTATATGACCACCTGATACCAGTTCGATAGCATCTACAGCTCTCCACAGCGACCACTGCGGTCTTGTAAGTGTGCGACTAATTTTTAGCCGGTGGGCTTATATTTGACATCTACAAAACTAAACTGGAAGCTCCTGCCGTCTTATCAACTGCCGCAGTGATCCATCATACAACACGTTTCAAATTTCCAATAGTGTTTCCTCCATGACACGTATAAATTCCACCACATGCCCAACTCAACAGGTTCCCGCATACGGGCAGCCTAGTCTATTCATCAACCATGAGGATCACCACATCCATAGTTTCTCGTATCTGCGGCTAGTGTGAACGTTGAGTCGCATTCTTGCTACGCAGTCCCTGAAGTACCACCGTGTTACCCTGACCACCGAGCTTATGGTATGTCTTTACCTGAAATTGTATTTATTGTGTCTTCCGTATGTCTAGGTTTTAAATTTAGACAGCAATCCGAGATCTACTTGATTCATTGATCCATTCTTTGTTTATTTTTTAATCTTGGACGATCCTCATGTTGCATAGACCTTTATAAACACTGGATAAAAATGATTTAACGAAACTGTGTGTGTCAGAGTTCCCAGAGTGTTTCATTCGGGCGTGCAGCCATTAGCACCACCATTGTCGAGTAGCCATGACAAACGTGCAGCCTATAGAAAATGCGGCAGGTTATCATGCCTGTAGTGACGATAACTAGTCAGCACTCTCAGGATAGTGCACTGACTGACACCTCAAAATTTTGTTCTGCGGTGGTACATAAAAGACGACGTATATGTCCCTCCTACGGCATCTACTCTTCAAGAGCTGAGAAATCTAATTGCTGAAGCTGTCGATTCAGTACACAGAGACTTGCTGACCCGTGTATGGAATGAAATGGACTACCGTTTCGAAAGCATGGTGCCCCAGTTCAGTGTATGGCGTAGTGTCTCTGCGAATATAAAACTTTTAAGTTTCCTCTATCTAGGCACATGTGCAAAGTGCTTCTCTCTTTCAGAGTTTGTCTGTAATAAACAACTGAAATCTATTATTTTTTTGAATGAAGGGTGATTCACGAAGATATGCTAATATTTTAATATGTTATTCTACACCTAAAACTAAAGAAAAAAGTTCATATAAACACAAATGTTTAGTTACGGAGTTACAACTAATAAAAGAATTTTCCTGAAGTTTAGCACCTTCGCTAATAAGAAGCCGTCGCAAAACAGTACGAGGTTAAATTAAAGCACGATTTCCATTATTAGTGGGTTGTTTCAGTCATTTCCTGACCTTGAAGCGAGTTAGTTTTCTGTATTGCTGAGTGACAGAACATAATAACAATATTGTGTGTCAGTGAACTTTGTAGATTATTTATGAAATAGGGATGCATTTCAAATTTACGAAAGAGGCATACGCTGATTTGGTGTTTATTTATGGCAAATGTGATGGTAATGCTATGGCTGCAGTTAACGAATATCGAGTGCGTTATCCAAGTCGGAGGATTCCGAATGCACGTACTATTAGTGGAGAATTTTGCATGCTACGGGAGACAGGTTCTCTACGTATCGTTCATAATAAGTACGAGCGCTCGATACGTAAAGACGATGATGAGGATATTATGGATGCTGTTCAACGTAGCCCTGGTACCAGTACACGAGATATCTCTCAACGATTAGGCATTTCAAAATCTAAGGTATGGCGTACATTGAAGTACAATAATCTGTATCCTTACCATAAACAAAAAAATGCATCATTTATATCCGGAAGATCCTGCCCTTCGCTTGGAGTTGTGCAACTACTAAATACTAATCGGCAGTTATACAAATACATTTTATTTACTGATGAGGCACAATTTACTCGAGATGGTATAAACAATTTACATAACGTGCACGTATGGCCTGAAACAAACCCACATGCAACAGAGCAACGCAATTTCCAGCAGCGATTTAGCATAAATGTGTGGTATGGTATAATCAACACATACTTTATTGGGCTACTGTTTTTCCTAGGACGTCTAACTGGCGAGACGTACTTAGAATTCGTTCAAGACGAAATGCCCCGCTCGCTCGAAATTATTCCACTTGCTACGCGATTGTAAATGTATTTTCAACATGACGGGGCGCCTCCACATTTCACCTACGCCGTTACTACACATTTAAATGAACATTTTCCCCAGTAATGGATCGGTCGTGGTGCTACAACACGTCTGTGGCCACCCAGGTCACCCGATTTAACAACAATGGATTTTTGTGTATGGGGATCGATGAAAGACGTAATTTATGAGGACAAAGTCAATACACGTGAGGGATTACTTGCTCGCATTATGAATGCAATAAACGAAATTAAGAACAACCCTGTGAAACTGAAACGAGCAACAAGATCGTACACGTGCAGCTAAATGCACTGAACTCTAACATGCAAATTAAGCGTTTCCGGACACATGTCCACATAAAATCTATTCTTTATTTGTGTGTGAGGAATGTTTCCTGAAAGTTTGGCCGTACCTTTTTGTAACACCCTGTGTATATATATACATATATATATCAGTTCATGACATCCAGTCTTACAAATTTACTCTCTTTGATGGACACACGTCCAGATCATCCGCTCTCAAAACTCCGACATCTCTCTCCCCACATCCACCACTGCTGGCGGCTCACCTCCAACTGCGCAACGCTACGCACTGTTAACAGCCAACTGCCCAACACTACAATAGCGACTATTTCAACAATGCCCACCAGCCGCAGACGGCACACAGCACAGTCAGTGATTTCCATATAGAGCGCTTCGTGACGTTACCAACATAAAAACCTAGACAGCCTACTTACACCCTGTATGTCTCGTTTGGAGCAGATAATGCTCGCTACATGTTTGGCGCAATGATGACAGTTGAAGAGTCAGCCAGTATTGCTCGAATATCATTCATCTTGAACACCGAGAGTTGTGGTTTAGGCCTCGTAAGTGTTTCGACTATCCTGCATTTCGGTGTAGATCTTCAATACTATTTAATGACGATTTACTCTTTTGTATCAGTCTTTAATTGGCTTCGTAAACCCCTGAAGTAGCAAGTGTCTGTTACAATGCTGTAAAATGCAGTATCCCATGTGTTATCGTATGAGACTGAGTCAAGAGCCGTCGCTGGACGGGTGGACGTGTCAGGCAAAAAATGATAGAAAATAAACATAGGTTCTGCAATCATTACTGAGGGAAAACAGTGCGGCACGTGTGGTAACAACTTATTTACTTTCATTTTTAATATTTCGGAGACGAATGGAACTTGTAAGTAACCAAGTGGGGGGGGGGGGGGGGGGGGTCGCCCGTAGTACTTCATATGATAGGTTGCGAAGGGGCAGCTTGACAATTTGCGTTGTTCACACTAGAGTCACTGTCGCATCGGATCCTCATTAAGCAATAACGGTGACGTTCACTGCTAGCAAATACGATACCTACGGAACTGTATTTGAAAAGAATATATTAACAGTTACATAGTTCTAGAATCTCGATGGTAACAGTGACATTGTTGGCTCCTCCTCTACTATCGACTCGCAAAGTGTGATTTTCGTCCTTGCTTCTGACGTCTGGGCTGTATAGGGAGCGAGCTCAGAAACTACTGTGGTAGGATCCTGTAGCGCCAGGTCTAGGAAAGGTCTGTGCTTGTCGCACGGAATTAACATCTGAGGTCATCATGCCCCTAGAACGTGGAACTACTTAAATCTAACTAACCTAAGGACATCAAACACATCCATGCCCGAGGCAGGATTCGAACCTGCGACCGTAGCAGTGGCGCGGTTTCGGACTGAGCGCCTAGAACCGCTTGGCCACCGCGGCCGGCATTAATTAGCTGCAGCCAGTTACTTTTATAGGCGTTTATTTTTCCATGAGATTTCAACGTTCCTGACATCCAATCTTCAGATGTTTCGATTTATTTATGTCACATAGGCATTATTTCTTTACTAACGGTGTTACAAAGTTTTACAACGCAACTTTTTAAGACAGGTGTTGTAAGATGCCGTAAAGAAACAATGTTCACGGGGCATAAATAAAATGTATCGTCTAAAGATGCTGTGAACAATGAATGTAATCTCAAAAACGTGTGTTTTGAAGCTTAATTTGTCGGCGTGGCGTGTTGGGAAAGGGGTGCCATTCATGTCGGCAAGTTACGCCATAAACATTGACGTCACGGTCGCTGTAGGTTTGACTTGATGCACCAAGAGCGCTGCTACCGCGTCACGTGACGAGGCAACCCGCGTATGTGAATAAGCCCCGCGAATAACCAATCGTTGCCCGTGCCTGGTTTAGAGTGCAAACATTCGAGAAACGCATAAGAAAGAAACGTCCCCAGAAAATGTTATTGCTGACTAGCATGTGTTTTCAGAAGGGCACGAAGTTTTGCTTACCCCTGTGTAAAGATTTTATGAACAACGCACGTGTGGTGACCATCAAACCTGTACGAGCCGCAAAGAAATACGGAGAGTAAATGTTTGTGGAGCTGAACTGTATGGGCTATCGGAAAGGTAATGATGTAAGAATGTTTTTTACCTTCATACTTATAACAGGTAATGTGTGAGAATCTTTTACGGGAAGACAGAAGAAGCGGATTCTCGGTAGCTAAGCAGTTAGAGCACCCGCTTGTCATGAGGGAGGATAAATGTCTCCGTCGGGAGCGGCCCACCTGAAGAAAGATGCTGCCCGTCACTAATTGCGTTGCATACCGCGGCCGACGGAAACGAGATTCCAGAATTCCTAATGAATTATCGCTGGAGTGACAGCAGCCCCTTTTGGTCTGGAGTAATGGTTTGACAGCGCAGCTCGTTGTGTATGCCGTATTCGCGTACTGGAGGAACCGAGTTAATTACACACGGGGAAAGCAATAATTAGAAGGCGCCGTTTCTCCGGTTACAGGCTACTCGCAGCACAACAATCAACGTCGCCCGAGCAGAATAACAATCAACACGAACAGAATAGTAATAGGATACACGTCATCCGCGAGGAGTTTCCTTAACTGGTTTCGCTTCATTTTCGATGCATAGGAAGATCGACAGCGGTGTTACTCTTTCTCTAGTGAGGCAGTTGAAAAACTGGGGAAAAAACTGTGCAAAGGGTTGCTCAAATCTTGATAATGTCGAGTGCCATCTGGAGCAGTTTGTCTCCCAAACGAAGAATGCTAAGATGCGCTATTCCCAACAAGTCGGGGCAGATATCGGTGAAATATTTTTCACATCGGGGCAGAAGCATCACTTGGAACTTGTCACTACTTCAATAAGAAAGTAATTTTTGTACCCGAATGTAGTGGTACTGCTGATCACTTCAACTACGTAACCAACTTTCTCCTAAAGATTACGAAAAAGTGACATAAACAAGATACGGATACGATCCAAGCGCCGTAATAAAAACCAATGTTCTGCTTTTTTCAGCAGTTTTTCACACTTTGCTACGCAGTTTATGTTTTCTTTCTTACCTCCACCTCCAAAACACAACTGCCAAACGGTTTAAGTATATGAGTAGGACGAAGGCTTGAGTATTCACGGCAAATGGTAGGAATCTACCCAGCCATAACATAACTAACAATTGTGCCTACAAGAACGGCAGGAATTAAAATACAGTATATGTTAAATCGTAAACCACGATTGCCGATCATTAGTGGACTCTTTCAACAGGTGCAACAAACGCCGAACTTAAAAGATGAGTTATATTCGCGTACTTGGACATCTCTTTGCCGCGCCTCACACTACAGGGTTATTACAAATGATTGAAGCGATTTCACAGCTCTACAATAACTTTATTATTTGAGATATTTTCACAATGCTTTGCACACACATACAAAAACTCAAAAAGTTTTTTTAGGCATTCACAAATGTTCGATATGTGCCCCTTTAGTGATTCGGCAGACATCAAGCCGATAATCAAGTTCCTCCCACACTCGGCGCAGCATGTCCCCATCAATGAGTTCGAAAGCATCGTTGATGCGAGCTCGCAGTTCTGGCACGTTTCTTGGTAGAGGAGGTTTAAAAACTGAATCTTTCACATAACCCCACAGAAAGACATCGCATGGTGTTAAGTCGGGAGAGCGTGGAGGCCATGACATGAATTGCTGATCATGATCTCCACCACGACCGATCCATCGGTTTTCCAATGTCCTGTTTAAGAAATGCCGAACATCATGATGGAAGTGCGGTGGAGCACCATCCTGTTGAAAGATGAAGTCGGCGCTGTCGGTCTCCAGTTGTGGCATGAGCCAATTTTCTGCGGGCTACGCGTGAAACTTGCCCGCACGCGTCCAACCGTTTCTTCGCTCACTGCAGGCCGACCCGTTGATTTCCCCTTACAGAGGCATCCAGAAGCTTTAAACTGCGCATACCATCGCCGAATGGAGTTAGCAGTTGGTGGATCTTTGTTGAACTTCGTCCTGAAGTGTCGTTGCACTGTTATGACTGACTGATGTGAGTGCATTTCAAGCACGACATACGCTTTCTCGGCTCCTGTCGTCATTTTGTCTCACTGCGCTCTCGAGCGCTCTGACAGCAGAAATATGAAGTGCGGCTTCAGCCGAACAAAACTTAATGAGTTTTTCTACGTATCTGTAGTGTGTCGTGACCATATGTCAATGAATGGAGCTACAGTGAATTTATGAAATCGCTTCAATCATTTGTAATAGCCCTGTATTTGGTACCGCATCGTACGGATAAACTTGGCGGTGGAAGCCTCACAAGCGTGTGACCCCTTCTGGTCTACTTCCGAATGCAAACTTGTTGGAGACAGAACGGTAGTTCAGACTGGAATATTACGTTACCCCTCCGTCTCTAGGAAACCGGTACCGAAAACAAAAAAACTCAGTTTTGGAGCCTATGTAAATCCACACTCAGAAACAAACCGAAATATACATGTATATAGCCCTTTTCTAGCACTGTGTGTGTGTGTGTGTCTGTGTGTGTGTGTGTGTGTGTGTGTGTGATGCTCGTATTAAAAAAATTGAAAATGAAAGCGACGTTTTTCATCGTGATACGGGAAACTGCATAGAAATATTGCTTTTCTACTCTTAAACCATATTTACTTCAGAGGAATTGTGTGGTCAGTGTATGTAACGGCCTAGGACATCTGGAAGTGCACTGCAACAAGATACGATGTGCCTATTTCCGCCACAGAATGGTTTGTAAAGCAACGAAATGGAATCTCATGGTGCGTTAACTCATCATACAAATTACCAACACTTGTAGTTACATTCCATGTCCAAGGGTCTTTGTATTTACAGTTTTATCTTTAACGCTGCGAATATTATATTTCGCAGTAATACTACGATAATAGTGTGTCAGAATGAAACTGATTGCACTAATCAATGGAGAAAAATTCGATGAAAATTTAAGAACAGGTGTAAAGTCTCATATCTTGTGGAATTTAACTATGCCGCCCTAGACTTCTGTTGGTATTGCTCTGTTTGATCTCGAACGTTTAGTGAATAGTCCGTTAAGAGTAAAAAGTTCAAAAAGACTTAATTTTCATCAAATCAGTAAGACCAAAGCTGAAAAAAATTCCCTTCTTCTGCGTCACATCTTTCACAGCGAAACAAATAAATCTCATCCTTGTACTAACGTTGCCCTGAGAAAGACCTCTAAAGCAATTTCCGTCTTTAAGCTTCAGTCTTGGTTACCTGGCCCAAAGTACGTAAGAGTGAATAGTTCTGAAAATGGAGACTGTTTTTCTTCAACAAAAATGTAAAAACAAAATCGGTATACGGCGCAAAGGAAGTAAAATGGAATATTTAGCAGCGTCTTTTAAATAATATTGCCACAGGATATGCAAGTAATACGTTTGAACATTTACTCGTTCCTTTAACATACAAGAAATGTCCCTAGGTTCCTGATTCGGGTTCAGATAAACCAAAACGTAGTTTGACATGGTATATTTTTTTAGCAGCCAATCATAGCATATCGCACAAAACCACTTATCAAATTCGCTATTATCGTTACAAAAACTTTACAATGACTTCTTGGGTCTAAATGATTTTTTACATAAATCTGTGTGCTCATTCATGTCACAGTAGCGTAAAGAGAGAAACACATTATATTACCTGAACCGCATCCAGAGAAGAGGGCAATTGAAGATTCTTCCTTCACATGTAATACTCGTAGTATTTCTGATTGTTACAAACAATAGAGACTATTGCCTTTCAAAACAATACGCACCAGAAAAAATATAAGTATATTATTTTTCCCAGGGGATCCGTGCGTAACAATATTTGGAATAAGTATAGACGTTGAGATAAGGGTACCTGTGGGAATGAAAACATTTCGAAAAACGAACCGAACGACATGAAATAACAATCATGAATTTATCATACATTCTTGTATATACATTTACATGCAGATAATTTTTAATAAAATTATTTATAGTGCATTACAATACCTCGGTATAAACGGTAGTTGACGCAAGAATGTCATCTACGTGTATGTTTTGTTTTTCATTCTCTTTAAGGAATGCAAAAATGTTAGTTGATTTAATACCCCTGAAAAGGCTACATAACTGTCCGTCAGTAAAGACGGGATTTGATAAATGTTCCTTCTCTTTGAAGCGTTTGTCCCTGCGCCTTTTTTTAGTCATCGCAAAATGCAATTTAAGAGGCAACTGTCTTCTTAGCAACTCAAAAAGGCATTCATGGATCAGATAGATGTTAAGTTTATTTGTGGTGTTAACAGCAGTTTTCCCGGTGTCAGCCACCTGAGCATTAATTGTAAATTTACTGACTTTTTACAACCAACCACTGACTAACCCATGGTTAGAGTTCGGGTTTCTTATCGACATGACAACAACGTTTTTCGTTGAGTTTATGTGACGGTTTTGCTGACGTGTCTAATTATTCTAATTAATGTAGGAATTCTACAGAATATTTGTCGTTTCGGATAATACATTTATTTAGAAAAGCCATCTTCCACGACGGACAGACATAATGGACTACCGCAGTGGTCATGGGTATTATCTGTGACAACGCTGTATACAGATTATCCAGTTAATAAGTCCTTTATGTTGTTGTTGTTGTGGTCTTCAGTCCTGAGACTGGATTGATGCAGCTCTCCATGCTACCCTATCCTGTGCAAGCTTCCCCATCTCCAGTACTTACTGCAACCTACGTCCTTCTGAATCTGCTTAGTGTATTTATCTCTTGGTCTCCCTCTACGATTTTTACCCCAAGCTGCCCTCCAATACTAAACTTGTGATCCCTTGATGCCTCAGAACATGTCCTACCAACCGGTCCCTTCTTCTTGTCAAGTTGTGCCACAAACTCCTCTTCTCCCCAATTCTATTCAGTACCTCCTCATTAGTTATGTGATCTACCCACCTAATCTTCAGCATTCTTCCGCAGCACCACATTTCGGAAGCTTCTATTCTCTTCTTGTCCAAACTATTTATCGTCCATGTTTCACTTCCATACATGGCTACACTCCAAACAAATACTTTCAGAAACGACTTCCTGACACTTAAATCTATACTCGATGGTAACAAATTTCTCTTCTTCAGAAACGCTTTCCTTGCCATTGCCAGTCTACATTTTATATCCTCTCTATTTCTACCATCATCAATTATTTTGCTCCCCAAATAGCAAAACTCCTTTACTACTCCAAGTGTTTCATTTCCTAATCTAATTCCCTCAGCATCACCCGACTTAATTCGACCACATTCCATTATCCTCGTTTTGCTTTTGTTGATGTTCATCTTATATCCTCCTTTCAAGACACTGTCCATCCCGTTCAACTGCTCTTCCAAGTCCTATGCTGTCTCTGACAGAATTACAATGTCATCTGCGAACTTCAGAGTTTTTATTTCTTCTCCATGGATTTTAATACCTACTCCGAATTTTTTTTTTTTTTTTTTTGTTTCCTTTACTGCTTGCTCAATATACAGATTGAATAACATCGGGGATAGGTTACAATCCTGTCTCACTCCCTTCCCAACCACTGCTTCCCTTTCATACCCGTCGACTGCTATAACTGCCATCTGCTTTCTGTACAAATTATAAATAGCCTTTCGCTCCCTGTATTTTACCCCTGCCACCTTCAGAATTTGAAAGAGGGTATTCCAGTCAACATTGTCAAAAGCTTTCTCTAAGTCTACAAATGCTAGAAACGTCGGTTTGCCATTCCTTAATCTATTTTCGAAGGTAAGTCTTAGTGTCAGTATTGCCTCACGTTTTCCAACATTTCTACGGAATCCAAACTGATCTACCCCGAGGTCGGCTTCTACCACTTTTTCCATTCGTCTGTAAAGAAATCGCGTTAGTATTTGGCAGCCGTGACTTATTAAACTGATAGTTCGGTAATTTTCACATCTGTCAACACCTGCTTTCCTTGGGATTGGAATTATTATATTCTGCTTTCCCTTCTTTGCTTGGAACTGGGTTTCCATCTGAGCTCTTGATATTCATACAAGTGGCTCTCTTTTCTCCAAAGGTCTCTTTAATTTTCCAGTAGGCAGTATCTATCTTACCCCTAGTGAGATAAGCCTCTACATCCTTACATTTGTCCTCTAGCCATCCCTGCTTAGCCATTTTGCACTTCCTGTCGATCTCATTTTTTAGATGTTTGTATTCCTTTTTGCCTGCTTCATTTACTGCGTTTTTGTATTTTCTCCTTTCATCAATTAAATTCATTATTTCTTCTGTTACCCAAGGATTTCTAATAGACCTCGTGTTTTTACCTACTTGATCCTCTGCTGCCTTCACTACTTCATCCCACAGAGCTACCCATTCTTCTTCTACTGTATTTCTTTCCCCCATTCCTGTCAATTGTTCCCTTATGCTCTCCTTGAAACTCTGTACAACCTCTCGTTTAGTCAGTTTATCCAGGTCCCATCTTAAATTCCCACCTTTTTGCAGTTTCTTCAGCTTTAATCTACAGTTCATAACCAATAGATTCTGGTCAGAGTCCACATCTGCCCCTGGAAATGTCTTACAATTTAAAACCTGGTTCTTAAATCTCCGTCTTATCATTATATAATCTATCTGATACTTTTTAGTATCTCCAGGGTTCTTCCATGTATACAACCTTCTTTCATGATTCTTAAACCAAGTGTTAGCTATAATTAAGTTGTGCTCTGTGCAAAATTCTACCGGACGGCTTCCTCTTTCATTTCTTAGCCCCAGTCCATATTCACCTACTACGTTTCCTGCTCTCCCTTTTACTACTCTCGAATTCCAGTCACCCATGACTATTAAATTTTCGTCTCCCTTCACTACTTGAATAATTTCTTTTATCTCATCATACATTTCATCAATTTCTTCATCATCTGTAGAACTAGTTGGCGTATAAACTTGTACTACTGTAGTAGGCGTGGGCCTCATGTCTGTCTTGGCCGGAATAATGCGTTCACTATGCTGTTTGTAGTAGCTTACCCGCACTCCTACTTTTTTATTCATTATTAAACCTACTCCTGCGTTACCCCTATTTGATTTTGTATTTTTAACCCTGTATTCACCTGACCAAAAGTCTTGTTCCTCCTGCCATCGAACTTCACTAATTCCCACTGTATCTAACTTTAACCTACCCATTTCCCTTTTTAAATTTTCTAACCTACCTGCCTGATTAAGGAATCTGACATTCCACGCTCCGATCCGTAGAACGCCAGTTTTCTTTCTCCTGATAACGACGTCCTCCTGAGTAGTCCCCGCCCGGAGATCCGAATGGGGGACTATTTTACCTCCGGAATATTTTACCCAAGAGGACGCCATCATCATTTAACCATACAGTAAAGCTGCATGCCCTCGGGAACAATTGCGGCTGTAGTTTCCTCTTGCTTTCAGCAGTTCGTAGTACCAGCACAGCAAGGCTGTTTTGGTTAGTGTTACAAGGCCAGATCAGTCATCCAGACTGTTGCCCCTGCAACTACTGAAAAGGCTGCTGCCCCTCTTCAGGAACCACACGTTTGTCTGTCCTCTCAACAGATACCCCTCCGTTGTGGTTGCACCTACGGTACAGCCATCTGTATCGCTTAAGAACGCAAGCCTCCCCACCAATGGCAAGGTCCATGGTTCACAAATAAAATTGTATTTGTAATACGTTAGTATGAAAAGAGAGTCTCATATTCGTAATTAGTAACTTAGGTTCGTAAAATATAGGTGTGAAGCTGGGCATTCATGATGCCCTTCTGCCTACGCTAGTTAAAAGTCTCTTTTATGTTGAAATATTCCACAAATAGTACGTTTAGTGCAAAATCGGTGTGCAATGTAGCCGGATAAAAAAGCATTCTGACGATATCTGATTCATCCCTGTGCGACTAATATATTTTGAAAAAAAGGGTTGTTGACTTGAGAAATAATATATAATGATTCTCTGGAAATAACAGATTCAAATACTGTAACGGAGCGAGGTGGTGCATGATTAGCACACTGGACTCGAATTCGGGAATACGACCGTTCAAATCTGCGTCCCGCCACCCTGATTTAGGTTTTCCGTGATTTCCGTAAATCGCTCCAGGAAAATTCCGGGGTGGTTCCTCTGAAAAGGTACGGCCGATTTCCTTCACCATCCTTCCCTAATCCGAGTCTCTAATGACGTTAGCCACTAATCTCCTGCTCTTCCTCCCCCTTAAACAGTGTAGTAAACAATCGATTTAAATTGTGCAGCAATTGCATCTAGTTTTTGCTACGCGTCTTATGACAAGAATGTGGGCAGTTCCGAGGGCAGATGTGTTAGTACTGTCTTATCAGTTATTGTGTACATCTCATAGAAGCCATAATATTGTTAAATAATGTAATAAAGCTCTCACGCAGGCTTTCGAATGTGCTCGCCAGCGCATAAAGAAGTGATAATCTAATGAACCATAAAACAAAAACAAATACATACTACAATGAAAAAGTCTAGCTGAGATCTCTCTTTCATAGGACAGTGAATTCCTGAGACACGGGTAATAGCTTCACTAAATAAGCAAATGCTAAGGGTGGGAAAGTCTTGCTGGAAAAGCAGTCCAGGAGATCACTGTGCGACATTCAAAGCTACTCCAAAAAATATTCACGGAAAAAGTGGCCTCTAATTGAAATAAAATACCAAGATGACCCTGATCTGCATGATGGGACTTCGAAGAGGAAGGTGATAATGAAAAAAAGATTTAAAAACTAACGGAGGCGTAACTCGACGAAACCGTACGGGGGCTGACAGAAGACTGAATACAGTACATAAATTACAGAACGTTAAAATGGAAACGCAACAACTGAAAATAGGTGTAGCATGGGCTAGTGCAGCGAAATAGCTGGAGGGTAAAAATTTGCGGTCAGGCAAATATAAGATAAGTTACCAGCATCAGAATTCCTTATGGGAAGGAACTAGGGGAGTGATTTACTACGAACACATTTGCGACAGGATTATTATACCCAACTAGTTCACGGGTGAACGGTCAGATGTCAGTGTCCAACGGGCACAATATTTCGGCAAGCGACAAAGTGCCCTCATCCAGTCCGCTGATGAACTCCATAATTCTTATCGAAATAAAAACCAACAATAACTCTGGTTTATGTACGTGTACCGAATTGACATACCAAAGATGACGAAATGGAGTGTGTATATGAGGGAATTGAACTGGTAATTCCACATGTAAAGTCTTACGAAAATCTAATGCTCATGGAAGATTTGATCGTCGTAGTAGAAGATATATGAAGCGGTGTTTCGGAAGAATACAGGCTCTCCTATAGGACAGAGAGAAGAGAAAGACTTCTCGAGTTCTACACCAAATTTCAAAAATCACTAGAAGAGAGAATTCTTAGCACAGGTTGGAATAACAGCAAGGCTAGTCCTCGACAGTTTTGTCTTTCTTTGGTTTTCGCTCGAACCAAATTACATGTTTAGCAGATTTCTCATCCCACGTAAAAGTTCCTTTAAGTATTCCTCACTTTCACAGAGTGTAGAAATCTCATCTGCGTAGCGTCTGCGTCTGAATTTGAATACCATTTTTGAATCTTTCTTTTATTTCCTTTATTCCTTCTTCAATATGTACAGTAGTAAAGGAGAATGCAACGCTGCCTTATGGCTTTTTTAATACAACCACGTACCTTTAGGTCTTCAATTCTCATTGTTCTTTCTTCATCATTATATCTATTTTTCATTACGCAGCTTTCTTGCTACCGAATTTTTTTCTGAGGATTTCTAATATCTTGCACCACTTTTCATCGTCAAATGCCTTTTCTACGTGACGAAGCCAATGAAAGAGTTTTGATTTTTCTGGTTCAACATATCCTATGGAAATGCCTTAATTTTGCTTCAGGTTTGCTCCCATTATCATACATAATATCAATAAGATAATATACTTATATCTAAATAGTACGCTCGAGATATATAGCCCATAGTATTTGCTCTCAAGTTTTTGTTCATAAATGGTTTGCCTAAAATGATACTGTTAAGTACTATATACCGAGTTTCTGTACATAAACACAAGATCAACATGTCAGAAGCTTCGGTTCTTCGTTGTTCATGGTCACCTTTGTGGTGCCTGCTTACTCAGTTTGGCAAAGTATTCCGAAGGAAATTAAAAATTCTTCGACAGTTATTATATGGCTTTCTGTGGGTGGATGGTATACTGAACACCTTTTGACTCTTCAGATCTGTGATGTCCTCAGTGTAGTTCTTGTAGCATCCGTGAGAAACCCATTTTATTTCTTGCTTGCTCGTACACTGCCCCATTCAGTATTCAGATATTCGAGGTTTCCTGTGTGAACTCTTATGTCCAGGAGTTTGCAAGCACATGAGGCCATTGTACAGAACGTAATTTATAATACTAGTGGCAACTTTGATGATGTCGTTGGTCCAAGCATCTCCCCTTGTATGAGCACAGGGTAGCATAGCTCAGACTGGAGAACAATGCTCGGTAATGATGAAACACTGGGCTATGTTTTTTTGTGTTTCCACAAACTGCTGCTATTACGCTTTGAACGATGTTAATGTCATCGGTGCTTCTCCACTAAACTTTTGCATTCTTACATGGTTGTCTGAAAATCAGCTCTTTATCATAGATTCTTCATCCGTATCCGGATGCACCAATTATATCTTCCCTTCCCAGTAATTAGCAACGTAGGTTGCTTTGTCATTGACTTTCAAAATATCGTCTTTAGTGCATGTTATAGACCTGTCTGGGCAAATCAAAACCAAAGATTTATCATAGATATGTAGCATGTCAGTTGTCCCCAACAGCGGACTCATCGGAAATTATCTGAAGCTTGACGTAACCTCCGTACCACCGGCTGATTTTGCACATAGATAATTCCAGAGAGAATCCCAAAACCAGACGACTGCGTACATGGGTCTATGTTGGATTTCTAGTTGGTGCTGTGGTAATGTGATGAAGGATAACTGACACTTTAGCCATTTAACTTAGAAAAATTCGTATTGTCAAGTGGCAAATATGTCGTTAGCAAATTAGATGCACAAAATTTCAGTAATCAGTCACAGAAACACCATTTGTTCACTTGCATTGGGACGACAACATGTCAGCCATCAACTGGCTGGAAGTGTAACTGTAATCTGTGCTAATTACTGAAACTCCACTGAAGATTAAAACTGTTTGTCGGACCGGGACTCGAGACTGGGACGTTTGCGTTTAGCTGGCAACTACTCTGCCGAAGTTTATTTTTATTTTTATTTCATAAAAAAGCCAAGTCGGTAGAGTAGTTGCCAACTAAAGGCAAACGTCCCAGGTTCGAGTCCCGGCCCGGTACACACTTTTAGTGTACTGGGAAATTTCTAGTGAGCGTACATTCATCTGCAGTGCCAAAAATCATTGACTGATTATTATTGTTCATTCAGAAATATAGTTGACTAGCTGTCACGATTCCAGTTGTTCAGAGTAGAGAAATCAGTAACGTAATAACCGAAGGGAAACTTAAGTACAGTTGCCCAAAGCAAAGAAAATTACCTATATTTTGTTGATCACTGTCGAGCCGAACTCCACTCTAAGGCGATAAATCATACATGCAACGCCCAGCGCTTCATCAGTCTACAAAAAACCTTAAGGCGCAGAAACTGTTTCGAAACAGTGAAGACATTTCTTCACGCAAAAAAAAAAAAAATGTTTTACGTATTTTTTAAAAAATTTGTCGTTGAGTCGCTGCGACAATAGAGTACTATCGCATCAACTGAATGACAACATTTAAAGAAAGATGTGAATGAGCTATAACTATCACTTTAATAAACTGCTGCACAGATATTTACCTTGAAATTTATTTATCATAAGCGTCCGCAAGGGGACAAGTGGGGCGGGGGTTGGGGGGTGGGAAGGCAGGTGCAAGGGAGTGCACATCCCCGCCTCCCCCTCCCCCCTTCCAGAATGCTGGAATGTTGTGAAGAGTTGTTATTAATTAAAGAATTCTTATATACAGCGTGGTCCATTGATCGCGACCGGGCCAAATATCTCACGAAATAAGCGTTAAACGAAAAAACTGCAAAGAACGAAACTAGTCTAGCTTGAAGGGGCAAACCAGATGGCGTGTCGGCCGGAGTGGCCGAGCGGTTCTAGGCGCTTCAGTCTGGAATCGCGCCACCGCTACGGTCGCAGGTTCGAATCCTGCCTCGGGCATGGATGTTTGTGATGTGCTTAGGTTAGTTAGGCTTAAGTAGTTCTAAGTCTAGGGACTGATGACCTCAGATGTTAAGTCCTATAGTGCTCAGAGCAATTTCAACCGTTTTTGAACCAGATGGCGCTATGGTTGGCTCGCTAGATGGCGCTGCCAAAGGTCAAACACATATCAACTGCGTTTCTTTAAATATGAACCCCCATTTTTTATTACATATTCATGTGGTACGTAAGGAAATATGAATGTTTTAGTTGGACCAATTTTCGCTTTGTGATACATGGAGCTGTAATAGTCACAAACATATGGCTCACAATTTTAGACGAACAGTTGGTAACAGGTAGGTTTTTTAAATTAAAATACAGAACGTAGGTACGTTTGAACACTTTATTTCGGTTGTTCCAATGTTATACAGGTACCTTTGTGAACTTATCATTTCTGAGAATGCATGCTGCTACAGCGTGATTATCTGTAAATACCACATTAATGCAATAAATGCTCAAAATGATGTCCGTCAACCTCAATGCATTTGGCAATACGTGTAACGACATTCCTCTCAACAGCGAGTAGTTCGCCTTCCGTAATGTTCGCACATACATTGACAATGCGCTGACGCATGTTGTCAGGCGTTGTCTGTGGATTACGATGGCAAATATCCTTCAACTTTCCCCACAGAAAGAAATCCGGGGACGTCAGATCAGGTGAACGTGCAGGCCATGGTATGGTGCTTCGACGACCAATCGACCTGTCATGAAACATGCAATTCAATACCGCTTCAACCGCATGCGAGCTATGTGCCGGACATCCATCATGTTGGAAGTACATCGCCATTGTGTCATGCAGTGAAACATCTTGTAGTAACATCGGTAGAACATTACGTAGGAAATCAGCATACATTGCACCATTTAGATTGCCATCTATAAAATGGGGGCCAACTATCATTCCTCCCATAATGCCGCACCATACATTAACCCGCCAAGGTCGCTGATGTTTCATTTGTCGCAATCATCGTGGATTTTCCGTTGCCCAATAGTGCAGATTATGCCGGTTTACGTTACCTCTGTTGGTGAATGACACTTTGTCGCTAAATAGAACGCGTGCAAAAAATCAGTCATCGTCCCGTAATTTCTCTTGTGCCCAGTGGCAGAACTGTACACGACGTTCAAAGTCGTCGCCATGCAATTCCTGGTGCATAGAAATATGGTACGGGTGCAATCGATGTTGATGTAGCATTCTCAACACCGACGTTTTTGAGATTCCCGATTATCACGCAGTTTGTCTGCTACTGATGTGCGGATTAGCCGCGACAGCAGCTAAAACACCTACCTGGGCATCATCATTTGTTGCAGGTCGTGATTGACGTTTCACATGTGGCTGAACACTTCCTGTTTCCTTAAATAACGTAACTATCCGGCGAACGGTCCAGACACTTGGATGATGTCGTCCAGGATACCGAGCAGCATACATAACACACGCCCTTTGGGCGTTTTGTTCACAATAGCCATACATCAACACGATATCGACCTTTTCCGCAATTGGTAAACGGTCCATTTTAACACGGGTAATGTATAACAAAGCAAATACCGTCCGCACTGGCGGAATGTTACGTGATACCACTACTTATACGTTTGTGACTATTACAGTGCCATCCATCACAAAGAGAAAAAAGTGGTCCAACTAAAACATTCATATTTCTTTACGTACTATACGAATATGTAATAAAAATGGGGGTTCCTATTTAAAAAAACGCAGTTGTTATCCGTTTGACCTATGGCAGCGCCATCTATCGGGCCATGCATAGCGTCATCTGGTTTCCCCCTTCAAGCTAGACGAGTTTCATTCTTTGTAGTTCTTTCGTTTGATGCTTATTTCGTGAGATATTTAGTCTGGTCACTATCAATGGACCACCCTGTAGTTGTGAAAGTGAATGGATAATCATCATTTCCCTTGGATAAAATTAATTTTTTCCGGCCCTGTAAAATATAGCCCTTTGTGGCATGACACGTCTCGAAAGAGACTAACTCAATCTTAAAACAATAACTTTATAATCTCGGTGACCACCTTCCCCTGGAAAAATTACTGCTGACGCTTATGTTAGTTACAACCGGCGGTTAAAATTAGACGTCCGCTACTTGAAATCGCCTCCATGAAAAACGAGTTATCGTAAGACAATGAAACTTTATGGAAACATTTGCAAGGACATGCGGAACAGAAATAACGGATAAACCACTGAAAGAAGCACATTTTAATTTTCACATGAGAGGGTAACATTCGTTAATTGCGTACTATGTTTACGTTCCAGGCTACAAATGGATCAAATGGCTCTGAGCACTATGGGACTTAACTGCTGAGGTCATCAGTCCCCTAGAACTTAGAACTACTTAAAACTAACCAAACTAAGGATAGCACACACATCCATGCCCGAGGCAGGATTCGAACCTGCGACCGCAGCGGTCGCGCGGTTCCAGACTGAAGCGCCTAGAACCGCTAGGACACATCGGCCGGCGTTCCAGGTTACAAACGTCGCTTAGTGTGACGACCATCTACACCAACGACGGCCTCTAAGGGCACTAGGGATACCATTTCATAAATGAATCAGTAGTTTGGAGCAGAGGACGAAGCCAAAACCTTTTCTTGTGGGAAAATTCAAAAAACGTCCTGTTGCTGTTTTTTTTATTTTGTTTTGACCAAACATTCATAAGAGATTCTTTACATTAACCTCCAATCTCAGTACCTTGAAATGGTGGAATGGATTATCCTGAAGGACACGCCATAGTATTAAAACCCGAAGATTTGTGCCCTTCTTCAAACTGGTTATCAATTATAGATTAAAACTTCTTATTATAACACCAGAAATAATCATATTTTCACAAAACATGCATAGTAGAACATACAGAGTAAATGTCTTTACTACTGATTGGTTTTTAAAGCTTACTCTATGAAATTTACCGTGAAAATCATTACTGTCCTTCGTTTTTATCGTCCTCCGCCATAGTTGTTGCTGATCTCCTAACACCTCCTCATAAAATTAACTGTGCTCATGTGGAATATATGTAATATCTTGCGTAAACCCTTCGTGGCCTTATCTTGTACTGGAATTTTTCCATTGTACACCATTTCTGTTGGAATGTGAGGCATTCTTGTTCTTTTGCTACAAGAAAGTGTCCTTCGCGACACCATCAATAATGATAGATGCAGTTAAATAACCTTTGGGTAAGAAATAGTCTAATTGCATGTACCTGGAAATCGAGAACGAGGACTTTGCAGGCATTTCGTTGTTGTCATTGTTGCCAAACCAATACGCTTTTAAACCATCCAGAACAGTTACTATATGAATAACTATTACTCATTTACCTTTAACGAAGAGTATCTAAACTAAGACGTCAGACATAGACACAAATAATACTCTCATGCACTACAAACAGGATGTCTTAAGCAATTGGGCAGTCGATACGAACACCGAGCGAGGTGGCGCAGTGGTTAGCACACTGGACTCGCATTCGGGAGGACGACGGTTCAATCCCGTCTCCGGCCTTCCTGATTTAGGTTTTCTGTGATTTACCTAAATCGTTGCAGACAAATGCCGGGATGGTTCCTTTGAAAGGGCACGGCCGATTTCCTTTCCAATCCTTCCCTAACCCGAGCTTGCGCTCTGTCTCTAATGACCTCATTGTTGACGGGACGTTAAACACTAACCACCACCACCACCAGTCGATACGAACACCAGTTGTTAGCGTGACCGCAACGTTGAGGTTGGACGAACTCTAAAGTGGGATAAGTTCCCTTCTTCGAACTCATTTACCTGTATTTCCAATTTCGATTAAACTGGTACATGAGTTGTTTATATTCCCTTTTTATATTTCATAATGTGCATCTGTCACGTTTTGTGATAAAAAAATCAGTTTTTTGATCTTGTTCCCTTCTTCAGACTACCGATTCAGTTGTTCGCAACACTTATCGGAAGACGGATCATAAATGTTAACTGTCGTGGCACAGCACATTGAATCCAGCATTTTCAGCCATGGCAACAGCAACTTGTTCAACAACTGATGGCGCAATTGGCCGTGACCTCACCCATGAACAACTACCAAATCGCCAGTTAATTCGAACTTTCTAATCTTCAAGCCAGATGCGGAAAGAGGACCTCTCCGTATTCCTTTAATGCATTGATACGAAGAGCAGTAACACTATTGCTTTCGTTCTGGTAAAACAGCCTTACGAGTAAAGCCGTGTTCACCTTGTCCAGACACTTGTTGACAGTGTGCAACTGTAATGCGCACTGATACTTGTGTTTCAACTCTATGTTGTGATACTAGTACTGGCGCCTAACGGCAAGTCATAACTTCAACACTCCTAACAATGTAAATCCTGCAGTGCACAGTGTGAACAACAAAAGTTGGGTACCCATACATCAAATAGTTTTCCGCCTATACTTGCTCACGTAGTGCAAGTGTCATTATAACCGCCCTGTTATTTTATTACAGGAAATATATAGATGTTCTATGTTCGGAGATATGTCTGTTCTAAAAGTA
Source organism: Schistocerca cancellata (assembly GCF_023864275.1). Lineage (NCBI taxonomy): Eukaryota > Metazoa > Arthropoda > Insecta > Orthoptera > Acrididae > Schistocerca > Schistocerca cancellata. Next base: position 852,000,420 of record NC_064626.1, read on the forward strand.
CGAGTAGGCGGTTTACAACCAATATTATTAATGAAGAGATTTTTTTTTTTTTTTTTTGCCAAACTAAACTATCACGGAGCCGTACGCATAAAATAAATCCACGTTCTTCAAATAGAGACACTGATATGCGTTGCAGATAGTAAAATACCCGAAATAATCTAACTTTACAGAGATCTGTTTTTCTTTCGTGTTAAATTCTAAAATGTACAGTCCTAAGTATGTTAGTGTGCCATAGTTTGACTCTAGAGTAATATTATGTAGGCATGCGTATTCAGTTTTAACCGAAAGGCGTACTGAATGTATGCGTGAGTTTCATACCGCAGCTTGGAAATATTATACTGCTGCAAACGCAAGTAATGTACTACAAAAGAGCACTTGACAAGTGATTTACGCAACAAGAACGTTCGGGAGGACAGCGGTGGCAGTCAGAAACGCAGAGAGAAATATTGTTAACGCGAGAGGGTTTATAAATGCAGATAGTGGCTAAAACACGTCACGGAGACATAAATACGTTGATTTATCAGGGCGCGGCGATCAGACGGCGTGTAGATAATGCGGCAGCCCAGGCCCGGCAGGTGAGCGTGTTAGGAGCGGCTGACGTGTGTTTATTCCGAGTCCGTAATTCCGCGGCACAACTGGCTGTATTGATCGCGGCGCGGTGACGCACCTCTATTGAGAACAGTTGATGTATTCTGTGAAGCAATCTCGCTTTTATTACCTCCAGCAGACATCAATCTTCGGAGCTGAACTCAGATATTACTAGCGAGCACAGAATGCAGACATTGGGCTCTGCCGGGGACGTTTCATTCCTGCAGACGAATCATAAGTTTCTCCTTCATAACACCGAACGATTCGCAAGCTCTTTGCCTTCGGTGCGGTGTACATCGAAAATTTCAAGCCTGTTTGCTCCAATGCGTCGATTGTTGCTAAGCCCATCCCAGACGAAATCGTTGCTGTTGCCGATGTATACAAACGACAGCTTCTATGAAACTGTTCAAGGACTGTCCAGCTGTATGATCACATAGGAGTGTGTGTAGAGTAACGTCTCAGTTGTGCGACTAGATTCGTATTTTTCTGTCAGAAAGGTCACAGTTCTTAGTAACTGACAGATATAAAAAATGGTTCAAATGGCTCTGAGCACTAAGGGACTTAACTTCGGAGGTCATCAGACTACTACTTAAACCTAACTAACCTAAGGACATCACACACAGCCATGCCCGAGGCAGGATTCGAACCTGCGACTGTAGCGGTCGCGCGGTTCCAGACTGAAGCGCCTAGAACCGCTCGGCCACTCTGGCCGGCTGACAGATATCGTCGAGTAAAACAGAAGGTAAACCTGACATTCACCAAAGAAATCTTGTAGCCCCTCTGCTGTCTCTATTCTATATAAAATGTTTAGGAGACAACCTGGGCTGCACTTCTAGATTTTTTGGAGATGAAGCTGTTATTTACCGTTCGTAACGTCAGAAGATGATCAAAACCAAAGGAAAAAAAATGAGACAAGATATCTGTATGGTGCGAAAAGTGGCGATTGACTAAATAATGAAAAGTGTGACGCCATCCACCTAAGTGCTAAAAGGAATCCGCTAAATTTCGGTTAAACGATAAAATAGACAAATTTAAAGGCTATGAAGTCAACTAAATACTTACGGTTTACAATTACGAATAACTTGAACTGAAATGCTCACATAGATAATGTTGTAAGGAAAGGTAACAAAAGAGTGTCATTTACAGGCAGAATACGTAAAAAATGCAACAGATCTAATAAGGAGACTGGCTACACTACGCTTATCTGTCCTCTTCAGGAGTACTGCTGCACAGTTTCGGACCCACATCAGACGGGATTAACGGAGGACGCTCGAAAGTTCAAAGAAGAGGAGATCGTTTTGTATTATCACGAAATAGGGAACTCGGTGTTATGGATAGGATATGCAAGTGGGGGCGGCATTCATTAAAACAAACGCGTTTTTCGTTGCGGCAAGATGTATTCACGAAATTTCAATCACCAGATTTCTCTTCCGAATGTGAAAATATTTTATTGGCTCCCACTAACACGGGGAGAAATGATTATCGCAATAAAATAAGAGAAATCAGAGCTCGCACGGCAAAATTTAAATGTTCACTTTTTCCCCACGTTATTCGAGAATAGAAAGATAGAGAAATACTTGACGGTGGTTCGATAAACACTCTGCCAGGCTCTTAATTGTGAGTTGTAGATGTAGATGTATATATAGAACAGCCAGTGAACGAGATGGATAGTGGTAAACGCTGGAACCGTACTAGAGAAGACGTTTGTTTAAATCCATGTTCGGTTATCCAGATTTAAGTTTTCAACGTTTTTCCTAAAACTGTTTAAGGATGGATACGTGGATGGCCGTTTTGAAAAATACATGATCGACTTCCTTCCCAGTCTATTACTCTTCTGAGCATATGCTCCGTATCTGTTACCATCGTCTAGACTAAATATTCCTTCCTTCAGACTGTGCGCAGCAGACTATACTTAACGATTTTCTTATGTAATCCTTTCCGATTCGGAAGGCATAAAAATGAAAGTGTCTGTGCTTCTACTCTGGCTTATCTTTTTGTCACGTTCCCCATCCGTTTAGGCTCTCTCAACATTTTCGTTACACTTTTGTGCGGGCCTGACCGATCTGTGACAATTCGAGCGGTGTGTGGTTTACATCTACATCTACATTTATACTCCGGAAGCCACCCAACGGTGTGTGGCGGAGGGCACTTTACGTGCCACTGTCATTACCTCCCTTTTCTGTTCCAGTCGCGTATGGTTCGCGGGAAGAACGACTGCCGGAAAGCCTCCGTGCGCGCTCGAATCTCTCTAATTTTACATTCGTGATCTCCTCGGGAGGTATAAGTAGGGGGAAGCAATATATTCGATACCTCATCCAGAAACGCACCCTCTCGAAACCGGGCGAGCAAGCTACACCGCGATGCAGAGCGCCTCTCTTGCAGAGTCTGCCGCTTGAGTTTGCTAAACATCTCCGTAACGCTATCACGCTTACCAAATAATCCTGTGACGAAACGCTCCGCTCTTCTTTGGATCTTCTCTATCTCCTCCGTCAACCCGATCTGGTACGGATCCCACACTGATGAGCAATACTCAAGTATAGGTCGAACGAGTGTTTAGTAAGCCACCTCCTTTGTTGATGGACTACATTTTCTAAGGACTCTCCCAATGAATCTCAACCTGGTACCCGTCTTACCAACAATTAATTTTGTATGCTCATTCCACTTCAAATCGTTCCGTACGCATACTCCCAGATATTTTACAGAAGTAACTGCTACCAGTGTTTGTTCCGCTATCATATAATCATACAATAAAGGATCCTTCTTTCTATATATTCGCAATACATTACATTTGTCTATGTTAAGGGTCAGTTGCCACTGCCTGCGCCAAGTGCCTATCCGCTGCAGATCTTCCTGCATTTCGCTACAATTTTCTAATGCTGAAACTTCTCTGTATACTACAGCATCATCCGCGAAAAGCCGCATGGAACTTCCGACACTATCTACCAGGTCATTTATATATATTGTGAAAAGCAATGGTCCCATAACACTCCCCTGTGGCACGCCAGAGGTTACTTTAACGTTTGTAAACGTCTCTCCATTGATAGCAACATGCTGTGTTCTGTTTGCTAAAAACTCTTCAATCCAGCCACACAGCTGGTCTGATATTCCGTAGGCTCTTACTTTGCTTATCAGGCGACAGTGCGGAACTGTATGGAACGCGTTCCGGAAGTCACGGAAAATAGCATCTACCTGGGAGCCTGTATCTAATATTTTCTGGGTCTCATGAACAAATAAAGCGAGTTGGGTCTCACACGATCGCTGTTTCCGGAATCCATGTTGATTCCTACAGAGTAGATTCTGGGTTTCCAAAAACGACATGATACTCGAGCCGCGTTCTTTTATGTCTGCTGTCGTTATGCTTGAGAAGCGTTCCAAACTCTGGAGTAGCACTCAGCTAGTCGCAGTAGCGCATTGTTTACTACTTGCCTTACACATGATCTTCTCTTAGCCAGATCTCTTACAAACAAACCCAAGCCTTCCATTAACTTTGCCTACAATTCCTTTCGAGAGTTCATTCTATTTCATATCGTTTCTTAATGCACCCTTAAACTTTTAGATGTACATCATATGTCCTTAGCAAACCACTGTGAAATGAATGGCAGAGGGTACTTCCTGTTCTACCAGTTATCAAGAGTTCCCGTTCCTTATGCATAAGGATTGCGGAGAGAACGATTGCTTGATTGAACGTGTGAGGGCTGCAGTTAGTCGAATTCCTTCGACAGCGATAAGTAGGAATTTTTAGTACATTCCTAGATTCCATACTTAAAGCTGGTTCTTGAAACTTTCTAAGTAGCTTGTCATGGAGCAGCTTGCATCTGTTTTCTAGCTTCTGACCCTCCAGTTCTTTCAACATCTCCGTGACGCTCCAATGCATCAAACAAATCTGTGACCATTCGTGCTACACTTCTTTGCCTACGTTCAATCGTGTGTTATTTATATATGGATCCCACAAAGTTGAGCAGATATTTACATGCAACCATGTAACAAGATAGTATGGAGTTCTTTATCTTTTTGATGTACATTATCACACATACATCCCCTTCTAAAGAGAGATGACATTTATTAAACCAAGCGGAAAATTTTTTCAACCCTTTCTACATTTCCTTATGATCGTTCGAGGACGGTACGTATCTCTAAACAGCCGCATCGTCGGCGTCCAATCGTAGTGCTGCTGATTCTGTCTAATAAATCGTTTATGTATATTGAGAACATCAATTCGCTTGTTTGGGGCACACCTCGTGCTATTTTCGTTTCTGCTGAACTTCCGTTGTCCGCCACACCGTATTTTGTTCTGTTCCTCAAAACTTTTTGATGCTTAATATTCATTAGAGAAGATATTTGACAGGATTATATTTCGGTTAACAACCGACCCTGTAGTACTGTATCGAACGCCTTTCAGTAATCTACGAAGACAGAATCTAACTTTTCATCTTTGACCACTGTTTACAAAACGTTGTCTGGAAACAGAGTTGTGTTACAGCAGAGTAACCTTCTCCTATACCTATGTTGATACTTCGAGACTAGCTTATTTTCTACCAGGAAAGTCATGTTGCAAGCCGTCGCTTGCTTTAATCAATAATGTATGTCAGATTAATGCTAAATGTTAATATCTTTAATCTCCAAATAAAGAAAAGTATTATCTTCTTAATAGCCTTCAATTGTGAGCTACACTCTTAGTTGTTATACATCAAATTAGTGAATTTATTCATGCGCTTTTGTAGCCTATGTCTGCACTCACTTTCAGAACTCAAATTAATAATCGAATTAACTACACTGAATAATGGAGAGCGTATGAATAAGAACAGTGGCATATTTAAGTTTACAAAAAGAATGACATGTTTTTATTACCCCTTTTATAACTTCGAGCTGATAAATCTTACAAAAAAAATGACAGACACAAATCAGAAAATGGGTGGTGCTTGATTTGCAAATCATTCATTGGGGTGGAAACTATAAAAATACTCCCCTGAATTAATCCCTTTTACAACACAATCTGACTTTGTTTACATGATTCTAAAAATATGGCTCTGAGCACTATGGGACTTAACTTCTGAGGTTATCAGTCCCTTTAGCAAATAAAAAAATTAAAATAATAATAATATAATAATAATAGTAATAATTTATAATAATAATAATACTTGTTTGTTTGGTTGAGTAAGTAATTGAGAGATTAAAATTTACGCCGTGAATTTATCGAACTTCGCACGTCCGAAGATGTACGGAACGTAGCCAGGGCTCATTATATATTTTTTGTAGACAAAGTCTAATATCTGACCTGAGCTTCAATCACGAAAATGGAGTGACTAAAATTACTAAAACAAAGAAAAGCATACGATTAAATAAAACATATATTCATTTTAACATATACATTACGATATGAATGACACTTACGTAAAATTATAGGTAAATGATTGCAGATAATTTACAAATGAGAGCGACTTATTGATTCTGCGCCTCTTTTCTGCAAATAAGTATGAAATGGCTAACTGTGGAGCCACACAAAATATTACGTCCTTCTAGGACAACGAATGACATAAGAGTGTTGATGTCTACTGGCTGTGACAAGAGAGCGGTGTTAATTGCTTTATTTTGCATTCTCTTGTCTTAAAAAATCGATACATATAATCTAAGTTAACTAAATTAAATATTGTCTGTGCTCGAGTGCAAATGGTTCCTTAAACTGCCCCCCAAATTGCGAGAGCAAAGGTATACCACCTGCAGCTGAGCAATTTGCTGACGTATTTTCTTTATTTATCATGTTATGAATCGTACGTTGTTACGTATCATGTTTCACAGATTCAACATACATATATCATTCACAGATTCAACATACATATAATATCATAAATGTTATACATCTATACAAATACATAGATAATATTTACATACAAGATAAATGAAAGTGAAAAGAAAATATAAAAATATGTGATTCCGAGCAGTATTGAACCTGGCAACTCCAGTACTGGCTCAGAGCTATCACTGCTCTCATAATTTAATTGCAGTTTTACATAAACTGTAACAAATTCTACAGTTCGTATTCACTTGTGCTGTTACATTATAAAAAATTGTTGGGCATATAGTCCGTTCTTCTCTTCCACTTCAAAATGTTATTACACATGTTCATTCAATAAATAAAACTAATTAATGGTTTTGTGCATTTTCAGAGATATGTGAACATATTCTCTTTAGAATGTCACTTGTTAGTAAAGGTTTATACTGTGCTAAAGTCTTTGCACTTTAAAATGAATGTCACGTGTCACACGTTTTGTTTACATTGAGACGAAAGTCCTTTAAGAAACAAGTTGGAGATCAAGAATCTCGCAATGAAGCGTGCTTTGGAAGACGCAGTTAAAATGTGCTTTCGTCTTGGTAGGAATACATGGTGTCAGTGGTTCCGTACTGACCAGTCCGTGTTACGTCTACTCAATAACCTCCAATTTCGTCTTCCAAAAGGCGTATGTCGTCTCCTGGATATTGTGTCGTCGTTTTGTCGAAAAGTGTGCCGTGGTTTTGCGACTCACGTCACCTATAGTGTCCCATCATGAGCGCAGTGAACCGTTTTTTTAAATATTTGCACACAACTTGTTCATACATTGTTCGTTGCAAAACAAAATGTTCGTTCACAACAGAGAGCACGAAACATAACAAATATTACTTCACTTTGAGTACAGTTTTCTGTTACATGTTTACATAGATATAAAAAAAATTTTCTGTGAAACGTGTACGTATACATTTACATTACATTGTTTGGTAATACATATACATATTTTACATTTTTCAGTTGCATTAAACTAGATATTTACAAGTACATATGGGTCAGACATAGAAAAAATTATCTTATAGGTTCAGTGTATTGTGGTACATTCAGAAAATCCATTTTCTTTTATAGGTCTCTTCCCCTTTTTAATAAAGTTTTCCTTTTAAGTATATTTTCCTTTACATCAGTACTACACAATAAGTGTTCTTCCTCATTAAATGTTTCCTGCAACATAAACTTTCATAGTAGGTTAGAAAACATCTTGGAGATGATCTGTCCTGAAAAGTCATGATTACAATAAGACACGACACGTCACATCCACAATCAATTCCAAATTAGCACATGCACAAAGTATCATTTACAATTAAAATAAAAATATATATATAGCCTTGCTCAATTAATCTCACATGTCATTTCCTGTAGAGTGTTTTTTGTGCATGTTGTGTTCATGTGGATTGTGGTGTGAGTGTGAATAGCAAATCAAGTGTCTATCATGCCAATTAATATATCAGGTGCAGGGCAGGAATTGTCTCCAGTCATTTAGTCTGTCAGCTTGTCTGGAGGGTATTAATAAATATAATCTGTAACTGTGCTTTGCATGAAAATTGTTAGTTCTTCTTGTGTCTTATCTTCTTGCTGCTGCTGTTGTTGCTGGTGCTGTAAAATGTAGATACTTAAGATTATATATCTTCTTCTTCTTCCAGCTTGAAGTACCAGATGTGACTTACCATGTTATTGTATCAGTATACTCTGCTAATGGCTAAAAGTTTTCGAATCTTTGTGAGGGTACAAACCTAAAATTCTCTTATTCTTGGGGTTTTGTAGCAGATATGCTCCAGGGTGTGGTATATCAATGATTGTGTAAGGACCTTCATATAATGGACGCCACTTGACATTACGTTTTAGAGGTGATGACGATTTGTAGTGGGTCTTAAGTAAAACTTGCATGCCTATTGTAAAGTTTTGCCTTCTTTTCAGATTAGCACCATAGTTCTTATTTCTAATGTCAGCTTGTTCAGTAATTGCAATGAGTACTTCCCTTACCTTTTCCTCGTGTGAAGGTTTGGTGTCAGAAAATTTTGGTAGCGGGTTGCTCCATTCATTAGTTTCCTTTGTGTCAAACATGATTTCTCTGGGAGTATAGGGTGTGTTGTATATATTTAAATTGTTGTGTATTTCCTCAAAAAGTGCTAGGTAATGTATCCAGTTTGTGTGCTGTGTTGAGGTATAAGTTCTCATGAATCTATTTAATTCTCTAAAAATTCTCTTACAAGGGTTGGCTGATGCATGAAACTTTGAAATAAAGATACTCTTAATGTTATTGTCCTTTAGAAATTTTCTCCAGATGAATCCTGCATAATACGTGGCATTATCTGATAGAATGGCTTTAGGTTTTCCACAGTATGGCATGTAATCATTTATGAATCTTCTGATGATTGTGTTTGCTGTGGGTGACTTAATGGCAAAAAGTTTGATGTGCTTAGAAAATATGTCATAAAATGCTAGAATGTATTTACAACCACCGATGCTAGTTGGATGAGGTCCGCTAACATCTGTACAAAGTATCTCTCGAGGTCCAGTGGGTAAGATAGAGTGCAAATCTGTTTTGGTGGATTGATTTTGTGGCTTGGATTTTTGACATATGAGACATTTGCTAATAACATCATGTATTTTTCTTCTCATGTTTGGAAAATAGCAATACATTTGTAACTTGTTTAGACATTTCTTTGTTCCGTAGTGTCCCCAAACTGTGTGAGTGTGTGCAATGAGTTTGTGCACAGCATCTTGTGGTATGCAAACGTACCAGTTAGTAGCATTTGTGTGTCTTTTGTAGAAAAGTATGTTGTTGTGCAACATGTATCTGTCTTGTAAAGTGTCATTGTGTTGTTGTACTATGATTTGTTTTACTTTGTACCTGTGTGGATCTGAATCTTGTAGTGTTGCCATGTTCTTGCATAGGTCTATGTAGTATTGTGTAAACTGTTTGTCTTGCATGAGTAGTATTCTGTAATCGTGTGTGTTCTCAAAGTCTGTATTGTTATGGTGTAATCCTTGCGGTAGTCTTGAAAGTGTGTCAGCTATTATGTTGTCTTTTCCCTTGGTGTGCTTGATTTCAAAAGAGTAATTCTGTAATGCAAGTGCCCATCGTGTAAGTCTAGGATGAATGAGTTTACATGACAAAAGGAAGGTAAGTGCTTGGTGGTCAGTGTATATAATGGTGTGTCTTCCATACAGATAATAATTAAACTTTTTAAATGCCCATATAATAGATAATGTTTCCAATTCTGTGGTGGAGTAAGATCTTTCACATTCCGTTAAAGTCCGACTGGCAAAACCAATGATCTTAATATGTTCTGAAGTTTCTGTTTTAACAAGTTGGAATAAACAACATCCCAAGCCAATGTTTGATGCATCACAAGCAATACAAAAGTTCAAATTGAAGTATGGATGTTCCAGCATGTTAGAATTTACTAAGGCTTCTTTGATTTTAGTAAAGTCACTTTCACAGTCTTGGTTCCAAATCCATAGCTGGTTCTTCTTTAATAAGTTTAGTAAGTATCTGCTATTGAGTAACTGTTTAGGTATGAATCGTCTGAAAAATGAGCATAGACCGAGAAGTGATTTTAACTGTTTCTTTGTAGTGGGATTGGGGAAATGTCTGATAGCATCTAATTTTGAAGGGTCAGGTTTAATGCCTTGTGTGTTGATGATGTGTCCTAGGTATTTGATCTCAGAACAAGCAAATCTAGATTTACAAATATTGGCAGTGATACCAGCTTGTGTGAATCTGCATAGTAAAGTGTTCAGGGTATCAGTGTGTTCCTTCCAGGTTTTTGAGGCAATCAGTATGTCATCTACGTAGTGCGTAACAGTTTCTAGTAAATCATCACCGAGTACAGAGTTTAGTGCAGTAATGAATACTCCTGAGCTTACATTTAGGCCAAATGGTAATACACAAAATTGATAAGTTCTGCCACCAAACATAAAGGCTGTATATTTTCTAGATTCTTTGCTTATTGGAACCTGCCAAAACGAATTTTTAAGGTCTATTGTAGAGAAATATTTTGCATCCAAGAATTTCTGAAGTTGTTCGTCAAGATTTTCTGGTTGTGTCCTCACAGGTAAAATAATTTGGTTGATAGCTCTTGCATCTAATACTAACCTGATACTTCCATTGTGTCTTTTCACTACATGCAAAGGGCTACAATATGGAGATGTTGATGGTTCTATAATATTCCATGTAATCATTTTCTTTAGTTCTTCCCAAACTGCAGGTCGCAGAGCTAGAGGTACATTGTATGACTTGTGGTAATAGATTTGGTGAGGCTTGACTTCAATCGTATACATATATGTGTTGATCCTACCTGGCTTACTAGTGAAAACATCCTTATTCTTAAGTAAAATATGTTTAAGCTGGGATCTCTCCTCTTCATTAATAGCATCACATTCTGATAACTTAGAATTAATTTGTGTAAGTACATCATTCACTACCTACCGTGTGATACAGGTTGTTGTGTGGAATCTATGTCAGTCTCACGTATAATCTGTATCTTGTAGCCAGAACAGTGCTTGTTATGGTCTACTAGTCGAGTGTCCAAGTTCAAAACTATGTCTCTGCCTTCATACTTAAAATAACAAATGCCTTTGGAGAAGTCTATTGTACAGTCCTTCTCGCAAAGAAAATCAATACCCAATATACAATTGGCAGCAAGGCATTGGACAACTAGGAAAGGCCATTGTACGATTCCATTTCCCATATTAACAGTCACAAATACCTGCTTATTAACTCTACTTGACTTATTACCTAATGCAGTTAATATTAAACAGTTTTGAACTGGGAACTCTGGTATCTTAGAAGTTTTTTCATCATAGTATAAAAATTGTGAGAAATCACACTGACAGCAGCTCCTGTATCAATAATTATGTTAGTAGGTATACCTCCTACAATGCCTGAGGTGGAAGACAGTACAAATCTTTTCTTTACATTGTGACATTGTGTGTTGTCATTTATCAGATCGTCAGCTAAGTTTCCACTTTCATTATATCTTAAGAATAGTGTAGGCAACTCTTGTTGTGTAAATGTTAATTTTTCTTGTTTCACAGTTTCACTAGCAAGTGTGTATTCAAACATAGTTTCTAAATTGAAGTTGCCCCCCAAATGTTCCTCAGTCACGACCTGGGGCTCAGTAATGACTGGTTCTAGTTTACCTGGTTCGTCTGGTCATTGCCAATCGCCTGTCTGTTTTCGGCTAGCTGAAATCACTTGTTGGTTTGTGTTGCTTGTTTGTGCAAAATTCCCTTGTGGCATCTGAATATGATTTTGTGGTGGCAGTTGCTGTGTTTGTCACTGTCTCACATAATACTGGTTGTCATTCTGGTTAAAGTGCTGTGTAGGTGTTCCATTTCTTGTGTAATCTGTGTTGTTGTTTCTTTGCCAGTGTTTCTGTTTGGCTTTGTGTCCGTTGTTGTTTCCATTATTCCTTCTTGAATTAAAATTGTCGTTTCTTCGTTTTTTGCACGGGTTATCTCCTTGTGTATAGTTACAGTTGTTGTTTGTATGCAGCTCTGAATTTTGATGATTGTTTTGCATGTTTACTGTGTGTTGTGAATTTTGCTGCGTGTTTGATAATGTAGCAATGTAGACATGTTGATTCCTACTGCGTGAGTTGTGTGTTGGTTCTTGTTCTTCATACAGTAAATCAACAGCATCTAACTTTTCCAAAAAATATGCAGGCTCGTCGTCCGGTAAGTGCAGTAATTTCTCTTTAATATTAAAAGGAAGTCTTGCTTTCAGTGATCGGATCACATCTTTTGGTTTCACTGGTTCATTAAGGAAGTGTGTCATGTTTAGGTACTTCTCGAAATATCTGCGCAGATTGCCGTTTTTAGGATTGAAGTGTTCGGGTTCAGTGAGTTGTTTGCGGATACGTTCCTGGACAGTGGGTGACCAAAACTTATTCAAGAAGGCGCGTTCAAACTGCTCGTATGTTACACATCTGTCGCTTTCATGGTAAGCCCAGACAGCAGCGTCCCCTTGAATGTAATCCACAACGTACGCAATACGTTTGTGGTCGCTCCACGAACGTGGGAATGCGTTCCTAAAAGCTTTTAAGAAGATGACAGGGTGTACAGTGTTTTTGCCTGGTATAAAAGGTTGGAATTTACGGTGCTTGAATAGACTTTCTTCTTCTTTGTTACGTGTTCGTCTGTTTCTTTCCGTGTAATCATTGAATTCTTCCCTGTGTGTACATGGTTCTTCATCAGAATAATTGTATTGTATTTCAGGTGATGGGTATCTGTTGCTATGCGTGTCAGTGTATTGTGTATTTGAGTGTTGAAATTCGTGTGTGTACATGTGTTCATTTCCGAATCGAGATTTTCTTTTGTGTGTGTAAAAATGTGTAGTGGGTGTACTATTCTGTTGTGCTTGGCATTGAGTTGTCTTTGTTTGCATATCGTCATCGATTACTTGTCTATTGTTGTTCATGTATTCCACTACAGAATCATGCACAATATGTGGCAATTTGTTTTGTATACATTCTTCAAAAATTTCGTCTTTGTGTGCCGTCCATTCTTTAAATTGTGAATTAATTCGAGACAAATGGGGTTCAGCCTCTATCTGTATTGTTGTGTGAATCTGTTTGTGAATGTCAGCTACGTTTGTTTCTATTGTATTCACCTTTAAATTAATTTCGTCACATGCGTGCGTGTTTGATTCTAATTTGCAATTAATAATTTCACAGGTTTTTGTCAAGTCATGGGTGTGATTGGCATTGTCGCTTTGTCGTAACTCTAAATTTTCGAATTTTTCCGTAAGATCGTCGACCTGTTTGGAAAGACGTGTATTAATTTCATCTACCTTTTGAGTCAGTGTGGCGAAGTCTGATTTTATGTCATTTCTGAAGGCTGCATTGTCTGTCATTAATTGTGAGAATTTTTCGTCATTATCTTGCTTAATATTGGATATGCCTTCCAAAATTGAATTCAGTATAGCGGCAAAATTTTGATTGCAAAATGAACTTGCCCCCGCCGCGTCATTAGACGTGACGTGGTCTCTCAGGTTTGGTTCTGAATTGCTCCTTTCGGCGTTTGTGTGTGTGTGTAGCAGGTTATTTTGATGTGTTTGCGTGTCTGTATTAATTTCTGTGTCTGAATGTGTCTGTGTATCCATGTTTGCATTACTTGATTGTTGTTCCATTGTGTACTGGTGTCGAGTTTTTACCATATCGTGAATAAATTGTGTGCAAGAAAAAAAAATTGTTTAAGCGCGTAGTGTGAATATGTACTGCCTATGTGTGTGTTTAAATGACTGAGAATGATTGAGAGATGACTTTAAAGATCGAAAGTAGCATACGTGTTAATGGCGACTAGCCATGTTGCTTAAATCTTTTACAATGTCGGCCATATTGTGCAATGTAACTTGCGTATTGTTGGATCGAAATGTAATCGTCTGAATAATGAGATTTCGCGGAATTTGGAAAAAATTACTGAATGGAAACTGAATATTGAATTTAATGCTGAGAAAAATAATTTTGAATGAAAAATGTGCTTGGAATCAAATGTGGATGCGCGAGTGCTGCGTCTTACCGTACATGTCGTCTTGATGCGAAGATTGCATTTCCAGTCCAAATTGTCTCCAGATTTTATTCGCTTTCTTCCTATATTCTAGTCACATGGGTTGTTGCCGGTCAGGATGTACATGAAAAAGAACAATTAGTTGTAGTACAGATACAATAATGAATCCTGGCACATAGTCGCCAGTTTAGCAAATAAAAAAATAATTAAAAAATAATAATAATAGTAATAATTTGTAATAATAATAATACTTGTTTGTTTGGTTGAGTAAGTAATTGAGAGATTAAAATTTACGCCGTGAATTTATCGAACTTCGCACGTCCGAAGATGTACGGAACGTAGCCAGGGCTCATTATATATTTTTTGTAGACAAAGTCTAATATCTGACCTGAGCTTCAATCACGAAAATGGAGTGACTAAAATTACTAAAACAAAGAAAAGCATACGATTAAATAAAACATATATTCATTTTAACATATACATTACGATATGAATGACACTTACGTAAAATTATAGGTAAATGATTGCAGATAATTTACAAATGAGAGCGACTTATTGATTCTGCGCCTCTTTTCTGCAAATAAGTATGAAATGGCTAACTGTGGAGCCACACAAAATATTACGTCCTTCTAGGACAACGAATGACATAAGAGTGTTGATGCCTACTGGCTGTGACAAGAGAGCGGTGTTAATTGCTTTATTTTGCATTCTCTTGTCTTAAAAAATCGATACATATAATCTAAGTTAACTAAATTAAATATTGTCTGTGCTCGAGTGCAAATGGTTCCTTAAATCCCCTAGAACTAGTTAAACCTAACTAACCTAAGGACATCACACACATCCATACCCGAGGCAGGATTGGAACCTGCAACCGTAGCGGTCACGCGGTTCCAGACTGTAGCACCTAGAACCGCTCGCCCACTCCGGCCCGCTTACATGATTCTACTTTGAAGCCCATTTCTATACAAATGGAACCAACTACGACCAAGTACACCACAAACTACGGTTCATTAGAGAACAGGGAGCTGTGAATATCATTTAACAACCCTACGTTGGTGCAGCGATACTTTACACTTTCACCTTAATTCAGGAGGCAGCACAAATCGGAGCACTGGGGCGAAGGGCGGCACGCTGCGGTAGCTGTAACGATCTGACGTATCTACGAAAATTTACAAATTACGCGAACTGGCGTTCTGATTTTTAGAACGTGGGTAGCTTCCCTCTCAGTTTACCAAGGCGGTACCACAGTTCTTCATTTACGGAGAGATCTAATCTTTCCAGGCTGACCATTTCCAATTTCTGAAAGTAGGCTGTTAAGTTTACCAGACATCTGTGCCCATGAAATATGTGCTTTTGCCGCTCGCTAAAAGAATCTGGCAACTTCCTGGCGTCAGGGGAGTTATTGTCTTGCCTCTACTAAATACGCGCGCCAGCCGCTCTGTCTGTATCATCTCAGCTTGCAACGTAAGGATGCTCTAAGTTTTATGACCTGCCCGACATTTGGACAAAAGCTCAGATTACAGTAGTCTCTCTTAAATGGCTTCCTCAATCCACTTTCTGCTAACTGTCCACCTTCACGATGGACTGTCCTCTGGCCCAGGTAAAATGTTTCGCGACCGGCGCCCTCCTTCTCTGACCCTAAGTAGAAAGAGGGGAGTGCCGTGGTTGAAGTCCCTCTGCAGGTGCCATCCACAGAGCGCTGCTTCCCAGAATCACCAGTACAGCCAGCTCGCTGGACTCAGCATTTATGGCTCGCAATTCGTCCCCATCCCTCTACCTGCTCTTCATCGCCTCTGGCTATGGTGTAAGAAAAGGCTCCACTTTTGCTGTCAGTCTTTGAAAGATCAGCCTCTCCAGGACTAAACAGAGGTGACAGAGCAAGGAAACAGGCCCTTAGCGTTTGGAAACCAGGCGATCTTTGCCTGGTTTAGGGATAGCAATTGCTCTAGCCATTGGGGATCTTGCAATTCTTGACACAATTGTTCATCAACTTCAGTAGCCAGTACTTTGTAAAAGGACCGATGTTCCTAACCTGCATTATCCGTAGTTGGCCCAATACACAATTGCTCAGTGCCTTGGATGATTTACAAAGAACCTGTGATATGCGACATGGAAACTGGATTACGTTTTCCAACTAAACGGAGGCAAGGTCATACGTCGTTCATCTACATCTAAATTTCACACTTAAAAGCCTGGCAGAGATTTCATCGAACAACCATCACAATAATTCTGTATTATTCCACTCTCGAACATGGTGTGGAGAAAACGAACACATCTATCTGTCCGCGTGAGCTCTGATTTCCCTGATGTTACTACGATGATTGTTGATTTTCGCATTCGGAGGAGAAAGATGGTGAATGAAATTTCGCGAGAAGGTTCCGCTGCAACGAGAACGACTCCGTTAATGCAATATGGTTAGGATCCCACACCACGCAGCACTAATCCAAAAGAGGACGGACAAGCATAGTGTAGACAGTCTTTTTAGTAGACCTGTTGCATTTTCTAAGTGTTTTGCCAAAAAAACGTTGTCTTTGGTTCACCTTCCCCAAAACATTTTCTGTGTGTTCTTTCCAATTAAGTTGTTCGTAACTGTAATTCCTAGATATTTAGTTGCATTTGTAACCTTTATATTTGACTGACTTATCGTGTAACCGAAGTTTAACGGATTTTTTTTAGCACTCATGTTCATGACCTCACACTTACCATTATTTAGGGTCAATTTCCAATTTCCACACTTTACAGATATCTTTTATAAATCGTTTTTCAATTTTTTTTTATCTTCTGTTGACAGTACTAGACGATAAACGACAGCATAATCTGCAAACAATCTCAGACGGTTGGTCAGATTGTCTCCTAAATTGTTTCTATACACACATCAAAAAAAGTTTTGCATCATCCCGGTTCCCAGAACTCCTGAAGATAGACGTTGACTGTGGATACTGTATTACAGACACAGTCCCTTTGACTGTTCAGAAATGTCATTAAACCTGCCCAAAGACGTAAACAACCATGCATGAGCAGAGCCTATTAGACGGAGTGGGTCCGACAGCCGATCAATTCCAGTCATTCCACCAGGAAGGAGGTGCACGGCTCGTGTTGTCTGTAAGTCAACCACACCTACACGGTCAATACCGCGGTTCGATCGTGTCCGCATTGTTACTTTGTGCCACGAAGGGCTCTCAACAAGGAAAGTGCCCAGGCGTCTCGGAGGGAACCAAAGCGATGTTGTTCTGACATGGAGGAGATACAGAGAGACAGGAACTGTCGATGACATGTCTCGCTCAGCCTGCCGAAGGGCTACCTACTACTGCAGTGAATGACTACTACCTACCCATTATGTCTCGGACGAACCCTGACAGCAACGCCACCATGATGAGTAATGCTTTACGTGCAGCCACAGGACGTCGTGTTACGACTCAAACTGTGCGCGATAGGCTGCATGATGCGCAATTTCAATCCAGAGGTCCATGGCAAGTTCGATCTTTACAATCACGACACCATGCAGGGAGGTACAGGTGGTCCCAACAACATGACGAATGGACCGCCCAGGATTGGCATCACGTTCTCTTCACCGATGAGTGTTGCATATGCCTTCAACCAGCCAATCGTCGTGTTTGGAGGCTACCCGGTCAGGCTGAACGTCTTAGACACACTGTCCATCGAGTGCAGCAAGGTGGAGGTTCCCTGCTGTTTTGGGGTGGCATTATATGGGGCCGACGTACACCGCTGGTGGTCATGGAAGGCGCCGTGACGGCTGTACGATACGTGAATGCGATGCTTCGACGGATAGTGCAACCATATCGGCAGCATATTGGCGAGGCATGCGTCTTCATGGACGACAATTCGCGCCCCCATCGTGCACCTCTTGTATATGACTTCCTTCAGGATAACGACATCACTCGACTAGAGTGGCCAGCATGCTCTCCAGACATGAGCCCTATCAAACATGCCTGGGATAAATTAAAAAGGGCTCTTTATGGACTATGTGACCCACCAACGACTCTGAGGGATCTACGCCCAATCGCCGTTGAGGAGTGGGACAATCTGGACCAACAATGCCTTGATGAACTTGTGGATATGCCACGACGAATACAGGCGTGCATCAGTGCAAAAGGACATGCTACTGGGTATTAGAGGTACCGGTGTGCACAGCAATCTGGACCACCGCCTATGAAGGTCTCGTTGTATGGTGGTAGAACATGCAATGTGTGAATATGTGGTTTTCATGAGCAATAAAAAGGGCGGAAATGATGTTTACGTTGATCGCTATTCCCATTATTTATACAAGTTCCGGAACTCTCGAAACCGAGGTGATGCAAAACTTTTTTTGCCGTGTATAGATAAAAAATAGCAGAGGGCCTATAAAACTATCTTAGGGAATGCCAGAAACCACTACTGTTTTACTCAAAGACTTTCCGTCAGCTACTACGAACCGTGAACTCTCTGACAGGATATCAGGAATCCAGTCACATAACTAAGATGATATTCCATAAGCATACAATTTCACTATAAGCCGCTTATGTGGTATCGTCTCCAAAGCTTTCTTGAAATGTAGAAATACGGGATCTATTTTAAATCTCTTGCCAATAGCACTCAATACTTGGTGTGTTTAAACATCTAGCTGTATTTTACAAGAACGATGTTTTCTAAACCCGTATTGACTGTGGGTCAATAGACCGTTCTCTTCGAGGTAATTCATAATATTGGAACACAATATATGTTTCACATTCCTACTGCACATCGAGGTTAATGACATGCGCCTGTAATTTAGTGGATTACTCCTACTATCTTTCTTGAATACTGGGGTACGGATCTTTCGTCTAGCAGGCGGTTGTATATGATTGTTAAGTCTGGAGCTACTGCTCATTTTACTAAGCTTTGAAGCTCCTCTTTTCGTTCTTCGGTGTTTGCGATTTAAAAACTGCGTTGTTTCCGAAATCAACCTTACGCAAACACAATTAGTTTATTTTTACATTTACCCAGACATGTTTCGACACCAAAGTGTTATCTTCTGTGGGCCAAATTTTTATTTCTGTAAAGTACAATATCACATTTGTGATAATTTAACTGTTGTAGGTCTAAGAAATACAATGTTTGCAATTAGTCATTTTGTTTAGACACCCACCTCAAAATTACATCGCTAACTGAACTGTATTATTATACATCGACTTTAGTGCTCATTTTCGTCGTTTTCTTTTTTTGACATCGTGTCATCTGCAACTAGCCATGAGGAAAATTATTGCGCATTTGTGGAGATATATTTCGAGGGTAGAGGTTATGTACGTTTCTGTACTTACATTTTTCGTCCTGCTTCGTGTCCCTGGTTAGTGTCTCAATCAATTGCTATTTACTACATAGGTTTCACTCAGTTTTTCACAAATTTCCACTCACTACTTCACATCACATGCACTTACACAAAATGTGGCGAAATGTGATCTGAGCAGACACTTCTAACAACACACTCAGTGAGAGATGTTATGTTATTGTCGTTGCTAACTTGTTCACCGTTGGTCTTGTGTTTGCCATGGCGCTGATTTTGAATGTGTATTTGTGTGTGTGTGTGTGTGTGTGTGTGTGTGTGTGTTTGTGTATGTATGTGTATGTGTGTGTGTGTGTGTGTGTGTGAGAGAGAGAGAGAGAGAGAGAGAGAGAGAGAGAGAGAGAGATGAAAACAGGGGTGGGGAGGGAACCAGGAAAACAGTATCTGTGATCAGTGTACTATCACTTCTTAGGGCTCTGAGGTGTTCAGAGAACCTCGTTTTGAAATTTCTGCATGTTTGGCCTGTGTGGACCGACTGGTATGAACTGAAGGTTAACTGATATGTTTCAGCTTTGGAGAATTTGTCTGCAGATGTGTTCTTAGAGCTTAGGTCCCTCTGTATTGTTATTTGTGTGGGATGATATTTGTAGCTCTTGTTTCTTCAGTATGTTTACCACCCCGTGGACGTTTTTGTTACTGTGTGTTAGTATGTGCCATGCTGTACTCTTTGTAGGGTGTTCCTGGTATCATGTGTTTGTCTGGAGCTTGTGTTCTTGGTTCTCTGTTGTGGCTGGTGATTTGTTGATGGGTTGTTCTCTTTTAATTTGCTTCTTAATTTTGTTGTTCAGTTTGTTTATCATTTGTGTGTTGTATCCATTCTCTCTGGCTATTTGGTGTATTGTATTTAGTTCCTGTGTGTAGCTGAGTTTGTCCAGTGGAATTCTGTTGAGCCTGTGAAGCATGTGTCTGAAACTTGAGAGTTTGTGTGCTTGGGGGACGTTGGAGTTGATGTGAATGGTTGTACTTGTGGCTGTAGGTTTCCTGAAAATTCCAAAATTATGTTTGTTGTTGATTCTGTGTATGGTCATGTCCAAGAAACTAAGCTTCATTTCTTCTTATGTCTCAATGGTGAATTTTATTTTTGGGTGAACTGTATTTATGACATTGTGTAATTGTTTTATTCAGGTATCTGTTATATCGAAATGGCTCTAAGCCTATGGGACTTAACATCTGAGGTCATCAGTCCCCTAGACTTAGAACTACGTAAACCTAACTAACCTAACGACATCACACACACCCATGCCCGAGGCAGGATTCGAACCTGCGACCATAGCAGCAGCGTGGTGCTGGACTGAAGCGCCTAGAACCGCTCGGCCACAATGGCCGGCTCTGTTTCATCAATAAAGCAAATGATGTCATCTACATATCGGTACCAGTATATAATCTTGTACTGTTTTGGATTATGATTTCACTGAATATTTTGTTTTCAGTGTGGTTTAGAAATACGTTTGCAAGTAGACGATCATGGGTAAGCCCACTGGTAGGCCATCTTTTTGCAGCTAGAACTCTTTCTTGCAAGTGAAGTAGTTCTGTTCTGTTATAATCTTTAGGGTGACTTCTATTCCACCTATGTGTGTACTTGTTATGTCCCCTTGATACTGAAGCTGTTTTTCAACAGTGCTGATTGTTTCTTCTACTAGCACATTTGTGTACATGGATGTGATGTCAAAAGATACCTGGGTTGCTGTTCATGGTATTTTTATATCTTTTAGCTATTCTATTAGTTCACTGGTATTTTTTAGGTTTCTGTTGTTTGTGAAAGTGTATAATTTCTGTAGTAATGTATGTAAGTGTCTAGCTAGGTGGTAAGATGGTGCATTTTTGAAACTGATTACAGGCATGATTGGACAGTTACTTTTATGTATCTTTGGTAAACTATTGAGGCTGGGTGCTGCGGGATTCTTTTACTTCAAGTATATGGCTAGAGTTTCCGTGATGGTGACTCTGAGGGTTTTTAAGAGTTTTTGGATGTTCCTCTGGTATCTCATGGTCGGATCATTGATTAACTTGATGATGTAGTTCTGTTTTATAAATTCTTCTGTTTTCTTGAAGTAGTCTGCCTCATTCATTGGTACAAGTGTATTCCCTTTGTCTGCTCTGGTGATGAATGCATTGTGTTTTTGGAATTTTTTGTTTAGTGTTATAGGTACATTTTGCTCTGTTGTTTTTGTTTTTGAGATGATGTGCGTCTTGTTCTCCTTTATTATGTGTTTTATCTCTTCTGCTGCAAGTCACCATGTCAAGTTGGCATTGAAATTTTGGTTCTCCAACTTTTTTCTTCTTGCTTTATTATCTAATCTGTTTCTGTGATCACGTTCTCTATGATTTTGTGTGACAGATTTGTGTTTATGTTGTGTTTTGGCCCTTTTTCAGGTAATTATCTTTCTTGTTTTGATAACTCTGTGTCAATTAAATTGACAAGTCTGTCATGGAACTGATGTTGGGTTCCTACTCTGTCTTCTTTATCTACTGTTGTGGCAGATCACATGAGGTGATTCAGTTCTTTATTTTGTGTTTCTTTCTTTTTGTTCATTAGTGTTTCTGTGTAAGACCTGATTTGTTGAGTTTTGTCATCGAAATGGGTTGGTGTTTTTAAGAGATTGGCTAATGCAAGGTGTATTTTGTACAGCTGAAGATTAAGCTGCTGCTTTTTCGCATATAGGAAACGAATTTCTTCTTCTAACCAAATAATTTCTGCTTTTCTTTTCGCTACTTGTGCTGCAGGCGACTTGCAGTTTACACTAACGTCTACAAAACCAGGGGTTGTTAACCTGATGTCGAGGAAAGTTTTATGCACTTGTAATGTTGTATTCTTGAATTTGTTGTAGACAAGACCAACGATGAACAAGATAGCGACGATAATAACATAACATCTCTCACTGAGTGTGTTGTCAGAAGTGTCTACTCAGATCACATTTCGTGTAAGTGCATGTGAGATGAAGTAATGAGAGGAAATTTGTGAAAAACTGAGTGAAAACAATGCGCTAAATAGCACACGCACATAGCCTCTACCCTCGAAACAGCTCTCCACAAATACGCAATAATTTTCTTCATGGCTAGTTTGCAGATGAACATGCTGTCAAAAAATAAATAAATAAATAAATGACGAATACGATTAGTAAAATCTATGTATAATAATACAGTTCAGTTAGCGATGTAATTTTAAGGTGAGTGTCTAAACAAAACGAAGCTAATTACAAATTTTGTGTTTCTTAGGCCTATTGGAGCTATTGCATTATCATGCTCTGAAAGGAACCTAATTGGTATGCAGTCTGGACCGGAAGACTTGCTTTTATTAAGTTATTTACGTTGCTTCTCTACTCTGAGGATATGTGCTTCTAGGTTACTCATATTGACAGCTGTTCTTCATTCAAATTCTGGAATATTTACTTCGTCTTCTCTGGTGAAGGAACATCGGAAGGCTGTGTCTAGTAACTCTGCTTTGGCAGCACTGTCTTCAATAGTATCTCCATTGCCATTGCACAGAGAAGATACTGTTTGTGCCTTTCCCCTAGCATACTTTACATACGACCGTAATCTCTTTGTCTTTCTGCTAGGAATCGGGACAAAGATCCGTGGTGGAAACTAATAAACCATCTCGCAGTGAAGTCCGCGCTAAATTTCGAGCGTCTCTAAAAGATTGTCAGTCTTTGAGATTTTGCTTTCGTTTGAACTTGGAATACTTTTTTATTTTGTTTCTGCAACAGTGCTTTGACCCGTTTTGTATACCAATACGGATTAGCTCAATTTATTTGGTATAAATCTCTCATTTCTTGTCAGTACTATTTCTTTGAATTCAAGCCACATTTGGTCTACGCTTCCATTGTCAATGTGGAAGGAGTGGAAGTTGTCTCTCAGGAAGGCGTCAAGTGATTTTTTATCTGTTTTTTTGAATAGGTATATTCGCCGTTTGTTTTTGGAAGATTTTGGAGTTACAATATTCTGTCTTACTACGACAACCCTGTGTTCCCTAATCCCTGTATCCGTTTTGATGATCGTAATTAGAGCAGCATTATATGCTGCTAAGAAGTCAAGTGTGTTTTCGCATTGTTTACCGTTCGAGTGGGCTCATGAACTAACTGCTCGAAATAACTTTCAGAGAATGCGTTTAGTACAATTTCGGACGATGTTTTATGCGTACCTCCGGATTTAAACATGTATTTTCGCCAACATGTCGAGGTAAATTGAAGTCATCACCAACTATAGTGTATGAGTCGGGTGCATGTTTGAAATTAGATTCAAGTTTTCTATGAACCTTTCACTAATTGTATCATCTGACTTGGGAGGTCGGTAAAAGGATCTAGATATTATTTTATTTCGGTAGCCAAGAATGATCTCTACCCATACTACCTCATGGAACTATCTACTTCAGTTTCGTTACAAGATAAACTACTAGTAACAGCAGCAAACACTTCACCGCCTACTGTGTTTATCCGATCGTTTCTGAGCGCCGTTAGGTCGTTCGCAAAAAATTTCGGTTGAACTTGTCTCCGGCTTTAGCCACCTGTCAGTGCCTATAACGATTTGAGCATCAGTGCCTTCCATTACCGATTCAAGCTCTGTACTTTCCCAACACAGCTACGACAATTTATAACTGTTATACCGATGGTTCTTGGATCTACGTTCTTCCTGTATTCGACCTACACCCCTTAACACTGAAATCCTTTTTGTTTTTCCCCTAGGCCCTTTAACCTAAAGAACCGCCCGATCCACTCCATACAGTTCCTGCTACCCGTGTAGACGTCTCCTGCGTGTAGTGGACTCCTATTTAACAGAAACCGAAACCCAACCTCCCTGCGGCGCAAGTTTAGGAATCTGCAGCCTACATGGTCGCAGAACCTTCTGAGTCCTCACTCGGCTCTGAGCCAGAAGTCTGTAATCTGTCCTGTCGACTACGCTGCAATTGGTGAGTTCTGCTTTCATCTCGCAAGCATGGCCGGCAGTCTTTACCCCTTCTGACAGTCGTTTGAATCTCTTCCGATCCAAAGTGATACACACCATTGGCACCGTGACCTACCTGCAGTTGGCTGCACCCTGTGTTCTTCATGCCATCCGGAAGGACCCGTTCCACATGTGGAATGACTCCACGCTGTATGCGCACGGAGAACACATTGGCTTTCTTCCCCTCCTGGGCAGCCATGTCCCTAAGGCGCCCTTTAACGTGCCTAACATTGAAGCTCCAAACTACGAATAATCCCACCGTCTGTAACTGCCCGGATCTTGCAGGCTGAGAGGTTTCTTCTGAAACGGGACAAGCGACTGCATTTGGTTGTTGGACTGTGTCAGCCATAGACAGCATCTGGAACCTGTTTGTCAGATTAATCAGGGAGGAACTACGTGCGGCCTCCTGGGAATTCTTTCCCTTTAGTTTTGTAAAGAGAAATAAGCTGTGTTCCTTTTTACTTCTCTTGTCTGAAAGAGACAATAAATGCGTTTACTGCATTTTTACAAGTGTGTCTTTAATGATAGAGAATTGAAATTTCTGCATAATCATTTCTCTGTTACTCAAATGGTGAGATATTATGAGTGTTTTTGTGTACCAGAAACGTCATTTGTGTTATTCAGTTTCAATGTGGTAACGTAAAAGAAAGTTAGCTTTGTTCTTTTATGTGTTGTTAAAGTTAAATGGGAGCACACATCTCAGGAAAGTTTTCTTGAATTTCTTAGTAAAAGTAATCCTATTATCGGCTGCTTCGTCACAAAAAATTTGTATAGACAATTATAGCTCATACAGTTAGTCTACCAATGCACAGAAGCTTAGCTAAGTTTCTGAATGAATGCGTATCTATAATGGTATAATGGCATCCGTCCACCCTTGAGGGATGATGGTGTAGCATGCTTGGTTCAGAGTCTGCAGCGTCTGCTGTGGCTAAAAAATCCCACTCGAGAGTGGCAGTCCCTACTGCAGTTTGGACATGTGAAATTTGAGGGACTTCGAACAAAAGCCGCTCTGTCTCTTCGCTTTGTCCTCTTCCTGATTTGTTCCTGTGTGCGTTCGTCCTCTGAGAGCTTGACGCCGTTGCGCACAGTTACTCGCCACTTGACACGGTCATCTGCAATGCTTTCCCAGCGACTTGGATTGATTCTGGTCTTGGTCAGGTCTCTCTTGCAGACATCCTTGAAACGAAGGTGCGGTCGTCCCACTGGCCTCACACCTTCCTGAAGTTCGCCGTACAGCAGCTGTTTCGGTATCCGTTCAGGATCCATGCGCCTGACATGTCCCAACCATCTTACAAGGGAACCTCCCCATCGCACCCCCCTCAGATTTAGTTATAAGTTGGCATAGTGGATAGGCCTTGAAAAACTGAACACAGATCAATCGAGAAAACAGGAAGAAGTTGTGTGGAACTATGAAAAAACAAGCAAAATATACAAACTGAGTAGTCCATGGGCAACATAGTCAACATCAAGGAATCTGTGAGCACGCGAGCGCCGTGGTCCCGTGGTTAGCGTGAGTAGCTGCGGAGCGAGAGGTCCTTGGTTCAAGTGATTCCTCGAGACAAAATTTTTTTTATTTTCAGACAACTATCAGAGTTCAGGCACTCACACATAATCAACTTCGCTCTCCAAAATTCCAGGACATGTTCAGATTTGCTTGGACATATGCAGGATTTGACGGTCTACACATGGAAAAATTTGAAAACGTCAAAAACATATGTTTTGACAGAGCACAGAGAAAACTGTGTGACTCTGAAACTGTTGCATTCATTTGTTGCAGTTTATATGACACACTCTTATGTTTTCATCACTTTTTTTGGGAGTGATTATCACATCCACAAGAAAACCTAAATCGGGCAAGGTAGAAGAATCTTTTTACACATTCGCCAAGTGTACATGTTAGGTGGGTCGACAACCAGTGTCGTATAGAATATATCAGACGTGTTTTCCTGGATCAAATGTTTTCGCTTCCCATTGGAGAGGCACGTCCTTTCGTTTACTAATCGCACGGTTTTGCGGTGCGGTCGCAAAACACAGACACTAAACTTATTACAGTGAACAGAGACGTCAATGAACGAACGGACAGATCATAACTATGCAAAAGTAAAGTAAGCAAACTTTTCGCTCGAGGGAAGACTTGAACCAAGAACCTCTAGTTCCGCAGCTACTCACGCTAACCACGGGACCACGACGCTAGTGCGCTCACATACTCCTTGATGTTGCCTATCTTGCGCATGGGCTATTCAGCTTGTATATTTTCCTTGTTTTTTCATAGTTCCACACAACTTCGTCCTGTTTTCTCGATTGATCTGTGTTCAGTTTCTCAAGGCCTATCCGCTGTGCCAAATTATAAGTAAATCTGAGGGGGGTGCGATGGGGAGGTTCCCTTGTTAGACGTCGATGACTCAGGAGTGCAAAGATGCTGGTTGTGCTTGCAGAATGAAAGACTTCGGTGTTTGGTACTCTATCTCTCCAAGAGATCTGAAGGATCTTCCGGAGACAGCGGAGATGGAAGCTGTTGAGTCGAGATTCATGGCTAGAAAGAGTTGTCCATGTCTCACAGCTATAGAGAAGGGTGCTTATAACACAAGCGTTGTAGACTTTTAATTTAGTTTTTGTGGTAAGCAGTCCGTTGTTCCATACTCTGTTTTTCAATCTAGCCATGACAGATGATGCCTTTGCGATTCTGTTAGTAATTTCAGTGTCCATGGACAAGTTGCTACATATTGTGGATCCCAAGTAGGTAAAGTCATCAACTATCTGGAGAGGATTGCCATCAATGCTAATGGATGGAAGGTTGGTAGTGCTCAGCGCCATGATCTTAGTCTTTTGAAGGCTGCTGAGTAGACCAAACTTTTCACAGGCATTTGATAATTTGTTGATTATATACTGCAGCTCATCTTCTGTGTTCGCTACTAGAGCTGCGCCGGCCGCGGTGGTCTAGCGGTTCTGGCGCTGGAGTACGGCACCGCGGGACTGCTACGGTCGCAGGTTCGAATCCTGCCTCGGGCATGGGTGTGTGTGATGTCCTTAGGTTAGTTAGGTTTAAGTAGTTCTAAGTTCGAGGGGACTTATGACCTAAGATGTTGAGTCCCATAGTGCTCAGAGCCATTTGAACCATTTTTTTACTAGAGCTGCATCGTCCGCATATAACAACTCACGGATAACAACTGTATTTACTTTGGTCTTGGCCTTGAGGCGAGCAATGTTGAAAAGATTTCTGTCAGACCTCGTATGTAGATACACTCCCTCCTCACAGTCTTCAAAGGCAAATCTGAGCAGAAGGGAAAAGAAAATCCCAAATAATGTAGGAGCTAACACACACCCCTGTTTCACACCGCTATTAACAGGGAATGCTTCTGATGTTTTACCGTTGAAGCAAATTGTTGCTTGTGTTTTCTCATGGAAAGAGACAATTATCTGTAGTAGTTTAGGTGGGCATCCAATCTTCTGCAACAGTTTGAAAAGTCCATTTCTGCTCACTAAATCAAACGCTTTAACAAGGTCAATGAAAGCAATATAAAGTGGCCTCTGCTGCTCACGACATTTCTCTTGTAGCTGTCTTAAGGAGAAGATCATATCTACGGTTGATCGGCCGGGCCTGAAGCCACACTGAGATTCTGGGTAGATTCTGGAAGTCAAGATCTGTAATCGCATTAGGATGACTCTTGCATAAGCTTTCCCGGCTACTCTTAGTAATGAACTGCCTCGGTAATTGTTACAGTCACTTCTGTTCCCTTTCTGTTTATATAGAGTAACTATCCTCGAATTCCGCGTACTCATCGGGGCATAACCTTCTTCCCAGCTGGTTCTGATAATTGAATATAAATGTTTGAGAAGAACAGACTTGTTATACTTAATAACCACTGCAGGGATCCCATCTTCACCTGGGGCCTTTCCGTTAGCAAGAGAATCTATTTCTCTACTAAGTTCTTCCATAGTAGGCATTGCATCTAGTTCTTCCATAACTGGCATTTGTTTGATGGCATCACATGCATCCTTGCTAACTTCATTCTCGGCTGCATACAACTCGAGGTAGTGTTCAACCCAGCGTTCCATTTGTTTGCCTTCATCAGTAATGACTTCACCCGTCTTAGACTTCAGAGGAGCTGTTTCTCTGACAGTTGGTCCAATTGCTTTCTCAATACCATCGTACATTGCCCTAGCATTCCCAGAGTCGGCCGCTTTCTGTATACCTGCACGTAAATTCAACCAGCAGTTATTTGCGCGTCTCCTGGATGTTTGCTGTGCCCTGTTCTTTGCTTTTCGTAGGTCATCTCGAGTTCTTTCATTTGGGTTTCTTTCCGTATAGCCTCAGTGACTGGTTCCATTTCTTCCAAATTTTGCTCGTACCAGTCCTTATTTCTTTTTACTTTTATTCCATAGGCCAATACTGCTGAGTTGTAGATTGCACCCGAGAGTTTTGCCCATTTCTTATCAACATTCCTTTCTGCTTGCACGTTTCCTGGGAAAGCACTTTCAAAATTACTGGCAAAATCCTGCTTTCTTTGTGTGTCATGAACATGATCTGTGTTGATACGGGAATGACCTTTCGGTTTAGCGTGGTGACATTTTTTGGGAATGAGCCTCAATGTGCAGGCCAGTAGGGCGTGGTCTGTGTTGCAATCAGCACTATGATAACTTCGTGTCAGTAGCACATTTTTGAGACCAGTACGCCTAGCTATGACTAAGTCAAGTTGATGCCAGTGATGAGAGCGCGGGTGTTTCCAAGACACCTTGTGCTGATCCTTAAGCTGGAAATATGTGTTTGTGATACAGAGTCCATAAAAGCAGCAAACTTCAAGCAGTCTCTGGCCATTTTTATTCATTTTTCCCACCCCATGATGTCCCAAGCATTTCGGCCATATGTCGTTATCTGATCCAACTCTAGCATTAAAGTCCCCTAGAACATACAGTGTCTCGGTGCTAGGTACCTTGGCTATTCTGTCACTGAGTAAGTCATAAAACAGATCCTTCTCTTTCATGCTGGATGATAAGGTAGGAGCGTACACATTTAGGATGTTGACAGTGCCACTTGAGGAGCATATTTTCAAATCAATAATTCGCTCTGTTCCACCGGATGGTGGCACAGTACAGTCCAGGAGGGCGTTTTTAACAGCAAATCCTACGCCATCAAGTCTTGGCTCGTCTTGAGACTTCCCCTGCCAGAAGAATGTGTAATTATCCTCCCTGATAGAGCCCGCATCTGGAAGCCGCGTCTCCTGCAGTCCCGCGATGTCTACATTCAAACGATGGAGCTCTCTGTCAATTACGGCAGTCTTACGGGTGAAATCAACCTCTTGGGCATCGTCAATGTACCTTGGACACATGGTCCTAACATTCCAGGTGGCAATACGAAATAGTGATTTCTTTATTATTTCATTTTTGTTGTTGGTAGGTGTACTATATCAACCCGCTTGTCGAAGATTACTCGTAAGCTTCACACACCCCGTGAAGCAGGCGGATAGTGGCGGGACAGCACCTTATTGGCTGGGGGCTGCCCAGTTTGAGGCGGGCGGTAGCTGTCCAATGGGATGCAATGATCTCTCCCACCGTCGGAAGTGGCCCCTGGCACTCGAGTCTTACGCCAATCAGACAGAGCTTATAACCGGTAACTGCCTCTTCCCGTGTTGTGCCGAAGTCCTTGGACGTCGCTGAAGTGTCCTCTCCAGGCTGCTACAAGCCTGAGCGATAAATATGAAGACACGTGAGTTGCCCAATCATCACGGTCTCCCTCTCGACCTAAATGATAATATCCAGAGGAAAGGCAAGCCAATACGTCTGGTATCACTTCGGTTGCAGGAGCTGCCGAAAGGGGACGTAGTACGCCTTCCAACCGTCTTTGGGGCCCCACTGCAGATTTTCTTTCAGGGTTTTCTCCCTTAGCCTTCATCCCTCTCGAGACCAACCACAAGGCAGTGGTGTGTTAGGGTAATTAGAGAAAGAAAAGGAATGGTAACTGAGGAGAGGGTAGGGAATAGGATATATAGGATATAAGACGGGTCGTTGTGAGGCACACTTTGTCTGGCTCCTCTGCTGAGACCTGCCCGGCTAGGTTGGACCTGCCAGTAGCTACGCTACCGCCGGTACAGCTCTCAGCTTCCTTGGAGCACACAAACTCTCCCGCCCACACGGACAGTACTACGATAAGGCGGTGCCTCACGGGAGAGTATGAGTATCTACTATAACGATAAAATGATAAGTAGCTACTAATTGTCTGACGATCTTGGTCTGTACTAAAAGCATAAACGTTGCACTACCGAGTGTATGATAAGCAACTGGTTAGACATGAACTAAATAACTATCCTACTGTAACTAGCGACCGTCTGGGAAATAACAGAGCTACGGGTGTAAATTCAAAGATGAGTTAGGAACATCCCTGTGTCAGTTATAAGTACTGGCACTGCAATTCTGAGAGAATAAGTATTCAATGTAATTATTATACAGATGAGCAGTAAAAGTATCAGTGTTAAGGTGCTTCACAAACTGCCATATAATCATGTTTTAGGGTCCTCGGAATTAGGTAGTCTAGAAAGTAACAAATGTAGTTTCTCGGGTCATGGTTAGTTAATTTAAAACTTTTTTAGTTTGTAGGACATTATCTTTAATATCTCTCTTGTAAGTAATAGCATTGAATTTGACCGTTGTGTTCTAGCAGACAATGTGTCTAGGCACATAACTGTTGGCCACTGATATTTCCCATTTAACTTCATGCTACAAGGGCTTCCTCAGCTGAAATGTACAGGATGATAATTATTAAACTACACTCCTGGAAATGGAAAAAAGAACACATTGACACCGGTGTGTCAGACCCACCATACTTGCTCCGGACACTGCGAGAAGGCTGTACAAGCAATGATCACACGCACGGCACAGCGGACACACCAGGAACCGCGGTGTTGGCCGTCGAATGGCGCTAGCTGCGCAGCATTTGTGCACCGCCGCCGTCAGTGTCAGCCAGTTTGCCGTGGCATACGGAGCTCCATCGCAGTCTTTAACACTGGTAGCATGCCGCGACAGCGTGGACGTGAACCGTATGTGCAGTTAAGTGCTCCTACTTCGATGGGGTCGAGCTGCGTATTGAATGGACCACATCTTGTCGAAATCAGGGTCACGTTGAATAACAGGAATGATATCATCTTCCAGAACTTTCAGGTAACGTTTGGTAGACGGTAAGATAGCTGCTAGAGATGCTGTAGCGGAAGATACAAAACTGTTAATTTGAGGCCTTATTTTTCTTGGGAGTTGATATTAATATGTGTGCTTACTGAAGATTTTTCATATCGGACTACTATTTAACAGGATTTACATGATTTATGGGAGGTGCTTCAGAGTAGAGGACGCGTTCTCGCCCATCATTACGGACGAGTAAAGAAGAGGAATCTGTAGCAGAGAAAAATGCTGAAAAAAAAGTTTATGTTTGATGTGCTGGTGAATTTTGACTGCAAATTATCGTCTCCAGACAACGTATACGACTAGAAACTAGTTTTATCATCCACTTGCAAAGTATGTCAAACAAAGCTGACATAAAAATGAAAACAGGGAACGTGCTTTACTTATCACCATGCTATAATGTCATTTGGTATAAATTTTAGGATAACTCCTCACGCCAAGCGACCAGTTTGCGAGCGTATTATTTTAGTGTGAATTTTCATCTATTATTGAATTACTTGACTTAACAAGTTTGAGACTGTTGGAAGCCAGAGAGAGCACTCGAAGACAGAAAACCAGAGGGACAAAGTAGATGGCAGGCACGATGGTAGCGTGTAGGTTACACGGGGAAAACAGTAACAGAAGAAGCTTGTAAATTATACAAGTTCTATGCAGCTACCACAGGTTAGAAGTTTAAGTTCAGGGAATCATTTAGACGCTGTTGTAACGTGCCACGCTAGACTGTAGTCGCAGACAGGCATGCCCCATCATATGCAAGAAGTATAATCCTTGCTCCTGAGAACCGTAACGTCAGTGGGTCGGCACAGGTCAGAGTGAGATGGAAAATAGGTAAAACTGCTGAAACAGAGGTCCTCACTCGTGAGGTAGAAGTCTTCCCCCTACAGGACGGAGCAAAGTAACGTAAGACATTGCTGTTGCCACCCATACAAGGCTGAGCAGTAACGATTAGCTTTCAGCTGAACACTGTTGCTGCGAAATAAGGCCAGGAACACATCGCATAAAGAGCAAGGAGTAGACGAAGAACCCAAACACGATTGGGTGGAGGCACCAGGGGGTGCAAAATGTCGTATTGACCGACGCCTGTAAAGCACCAGTGGCGTTGACCGGCCGACTGCAGGGAGAGAGAAGCAGTTCGATGCGAGAGTCCTTAAAAAATTCCAGATTTACGTATTCAGAGTAAGCTCCAGCTAGAACAGTGGCCGTTAAACCTTTTTTCTCAAGTGTCAATATCAACATTGCGCGGCGGCACATGGGCCGCATACGTACCGACTTTATTGTTACTTGCTAACCTGCATAAATTAGTATGTTATGCGTCTCCAACAAAATGGCTATAATAAGGGCGCCATAATCTGGCAGCTGGTCCCGAAGCACGGATCGTTAAAAGTCGGCACCGTTCGGAACACATCGTGTCGTCTGTTCTCAGCGACTTCAGAAGTTCAGACACTGCAAGTGCCTGACGAAGTGTTGTTCACTTGTCTGTGTGAGCAGACGATTAATTGATTAATAACAGTAACCATACTCATATTTAAATGCTTTATATGTTCCGCATTTGAAGACAATTGTCGCTGTAATATGCATTCACAAATCCATGTTACTTCCGTGTCAAAATCTGTACCACAGCAGCTTATCAGTACGCGTTGCGCACGCCTATGACTTGTCTGCACTGAAAGACAAACATGAAACATTGCTCCCCTTCATATACTCTAACCCCGCAGTGGCCTGTCTATTTACTTACCCCCTGCCCCTGAGATAGGTAGTCAACTGTTCACAGACGATTTCACTAACGTCAATTAGAATTGAGCACATCTTAAGAGTTTACTAACACTGTAACTATTCTTGTTTGTAACTGAGCAGGAAAACTACAGTATCGGGAAGTTCCCACCGTTAAGTCAAGTTTTTGGACTCAGCTGTTTGTTGCGAGATTCATGTTACTAAAAAATGCGTCTGAGAACTGCGCACCGCACGAATACTTGATTCGGGCCGCAGGCCGCAGTTTTACGACCACTGAGCCAGAACGTTCGGACGACAGCTCAGATAATCTGCTACGTAAATTCACTTTAAGTGCTCTCCTCGAATGTTAACCTTCTAATGTGCTGGTGGTGTCTGCTACTACCGTTATTCCTCATCCTTGAACTGAGACATTGACTTCCCGTGTACCAAAAGGCCAACCCTTTACTTTCTCTCCCGTCTAGAAACAGCCTGCAGTGTTGTAATTTGGTCCGAATTCAATAAAAAGTACTATTCAGATTCTTGAGTTCCTTGAGTCTCCTACATATATCCTTAACGTGTCCCAAAATCCGAACTTTTACGTAGATGCCTTGGGACAGTGTTCGGAGCTGATACTAGCAATAATCTGTCATCACTGGAAATTTGTCTTTCTGCATTTGTTTTGACTGTTCGCAAGTTGCAGACTGACGTACGAAACCCTTACGTTCTAATACTCAACCTCTAGCCTATGCCACGACATGACTGAATTCAACATTATTGTGCAGAAACATGTTCAAAAAAATGGACGTCGTTTTTACTGACTCTCAGTCATTTATGTATTAATAACATTTGTTGTAGAAAACGTTTCTGTTTTAGAACTAGCCGCTCAGTACCCAAGTTCAGCTCTAGGACTTGCGGCAAACTGCCTAACGATCTGAAAGCACCTAAACGTTCTTCCAAAAGAGAATAAAAGCAAAGGTGTCTGGAATGTCATTAAAGAAAGAGACAGGAAGATAGAAGCAAAAGCATAATAGCATGCTAATAAGGAAGGGGCTGATGTAATAAATGATCCATACGCACTCAGCAAACTACGTGAATGAGCATTTTTCAAGTATTGCAGAGAAAATGAAACAAAAATTTTCAAAAACAATTCTAATAGCGGCAAATAATTATACAGTAAGTACAGTCAACGACAGAACATGAAGCCAGTAAAACTGTAAAAAGTCTATAAAATAAAAGTTACGTGAAGTACCAATACGTGTGCTGAAATAACGTATACAAATTATACGAACTCTCTTCACAAGCATAATGAAAGGAGTAATTTACATCAGTGGCCTTTCCAGGAAAACAGACAGCAGTTGTGCCTCTGCTAAAGAAAAGTAATGCAGAAATCGGAAACTACCAGCCCATCTGGAAGATTATTGCGCACGCAATCTGGTGAACAGAAGATAGCAATGTAGTTTCAATGCTTCCGGGGCAAGCTTGAGTTTTATGTTCAAAGAATAGATATACTGTTCCTACAGACGAGTTTGATTTCCATACAACCATAGTAACCTTCATTTCAGGATTCAGGTGCTCCTACAGTACCGTCACACTTATATCGATACTACTTATGCATACCACTGCCCTTCAACGGAGCAGAGCGCGCTTGTAAAACTCGCCCCTAAGGCACATCTAAAATTTTGGGTACCGGAACGCACCTCCTCAACCATTTGTACTAGGATGGAACCTTGGTGGTAGAGCTACGCAGGAATTCGTGGTGATAAGGTTCTGTGGGACCAAATTGCTGAGCTCGTCGGTCCCTAAGCTTACACACTACATAATCTAACTTAAACTAACTTACGCTAAGGACAACATACACACCCATGCCCGAGGGAGGACTCGAACCTCCGACGGTGGGAGTAGGAATTCGTCTGAAGTGAATTAGAGAGCAAACGAAGAACTTGTACTTGAAGGGTCAAGAAAGATTTCACTCCTACTCTTTTTTACTTGCTGTCAGGAGTGAAACTCTATCGGTATTAGAGTTGAAACACATCCTCAGAAGATTCTATCATTTCCGGAGAAAACCGGCTCAACAATCAGCGATGCCCCAATGGACTTCCCCCTGCCCTCCTCCCCCTCAGCCATCCGACCCAGATGCTACCGAGGTTTTTAAATTTTTTACTTTTTAATATTAATATTTTGTTAACATGATGATAGCCTATTTACTATCAGTAAAAAGGATGAAAACAAATTTAGTTTGAGTTATATCTACATTATCTATCTGATTAATGACATTTAATTTACATAATAAAGAGTAAATTTGTTATGATTTTTAAAAATATTGTAGCAATTGAACTTTTAAGGCTTAACTATTAGTGAGCGCTTATAGATGGGGTTCATTATACTTGGACAAAAGAGTATTTTTCACCGTTTCCAGCCTTCTTGGTCATGCCCTTGTTCTTTGAGAAGCAGTGGTAAAATTCTATACAGTCGGCATTGTGGTTGTACAGGTAATGTTGGACTACTTCAAGAGAGTTCATCTCCATTCTGTACCTTTCATCAGTTCACTGGATATTCGAGAGTGGAACTATTTATTCTATAGTGACATTGTGGTATGGTTTTGCAGACAAGCTGCTTACACTTATCAGCATATCAGAGCACTGCTAAAGACGGTCACAGCGTTTTAAAAAATTCACCCACTTCTTATGACGCTGCAAAGATGCTTCATTTTTATCATCACACTTTTGAAGAATTTCTTCAACGAAATTTGTCAGTATCACGAACTCATCATCGATTTCAATTTACTTCCGCTTCAATTGAGGAACTATCTCTACAACACTTTCTCATTTTGCACGCTTCAACAACATCGAATCAAACAACGACGATAATGATGAATATGAGTTTCTCCAGTTGCTCAAATATTCTATGCAAGTGTTATAAAATATGTCAAATTCTTCCTTAAATTCCTTTTCTGTTAATTGTGTTACTTCTGCTGTTTTAATAACTGATTTAACATTAACAGACTGCTGCTCTTTTCTCGTAGTAACAGTTTCACGAGCATTTACCGTGACATCCTTAACCTTCATTACACTTCTACATCTACATCCACATTTATACTCCGCAAGCCACCCAACGGTGTGTGGCGGAGGGCACTTTACGTGCCACTGTCATTACCTCCCTTTCCTGTTCCAGTCGCGTATGGTTCGCGGGAAGAACGACTGTCTGAAAGCCTCCATGCGCGCTCTAATCTCTCTGATTTTACATTTGTGATCTCCTCGGGAGGTATAAGTAGGGGGAAGCAATATATTCGATACCTCATCCAGAAACGCACCCTCTCGAAACCTGGACAGCAAGCTACACCGCGATGCAGAGCGCCTCTCTTGCAGAGTCTGCCACTTGAGTTTGTTAAACATCTCCGTAACGCTATCACGGTTACCAAATAACCCTGTGACGAAACGCGCCGCTCTTCTTTGGATCTTCTCTATCTCCTCCGTCAACCCGATCTGGTACGGATCCCACACCGATGCGCAATACTCAAGTATAGGTCGAACGAGTGTTTTGTAAGCCACCTCCTTTGTTGATGGACTACATTTTCTAAGGACTCTCCCAATGAATCTCAACCTGGTACCCGCCTTACCAACAATTAATTTTATATGATCATTCCACTTCAAATCGTTCCGCACGCATACTCCTAGACATTTTACAGAAGTAACTGCTACCAGTGTTTGTTCTGCTATCATATAGTCATACAATAAAGGATCCTTCTTTCTATGTATTCGCAATACATTACATTTGTCTATGTTAAGGGTCAGTTGTCACTCCCTGCACCAAGTGCCTATCCGCTGCAGATCATCGTGCATTTCGCTACAATTTTCTAATGCTGCAACTTCTCTGTATATTACAGCATCATCCGCGAAAAGCCGCATTTCTTTGTGCTTTTCTTTTATTCCAAGCTGCAAAGTGCTAAGCTGGTTGTGAATGAAACCACGAATAGGTCTAACTTTCAGGACCATTGGAAAAGTGGACCAATATTTTGAAGGCTTCTTCTTCATCTAGGAAATATCTTTTAATGATTGAAACAGACTGCTGATTTGTTCAGCTGCTATAAATAGTAATAATCAGCGGGTTTTCGAGTGACACGTTAAATTCCTATACGCGTACTTAGTGTCTACATAATCGCAAAACTCTTTAAGCTTCTCTAACTGTATTTATAGAAATGTACGAGAATACCTTTACAATAATAGTTTCACCATCTCATATCCCTCTATCGGCAGATGTCTGCACGCCGTTGCGTAAAACATGTGTTGGGCTGTCTAACCTTTCAATGTTTTCGAACAATGTTGTCTTTGATCTGGTAAATAGATTACATTTGTCTTGTCGTTTAAGCCACCAAACGTGGTGTTCATATTTTCGCTACAAAATCCCACACATTTACTTTTTCAAGATCAAACATTTCAATAGTATTCATAAAAAATGTAGAAATTTTGTACGATGTTTCATTAGACAGGGAACTCACCTTAAAGGTTTGGACTTAACTGATTCATTAATATCGAAAAACGTAACAAGAAACGGAGACATCTGCGCAGCTTTCTGATTATTGACATTAGTGGATATCCCATACAATGAATACGTTTTTATGCTGTCATGGTTTTCCTTTAAATCCTATGGAGCAACAATTGCTCTTACTAAAGCTGATACATCATCTCTTGCCGAACTAAACTTTTTTGCAATGGAAGGACCACCAATCATAGAACTGTTTAGCGTATTAGTACAATCACTGATCTAAAAGTTTAGTGATGTTTTACCGTGTGGTGGGCTAAAGTGAGCTCGGCTCCTCCAACGTATGTCTTCACTCGCTTCAGGTTTTATAAAAAAATTTTGTGGAATTTTACTATAGTTCGGGGCACTAAACTTGTTAATGCGTTTAGTTTACTTGATGTGATAAAATATATCAGAACGCCCAGCATGACAGATACTAATCAGTTACATACCGAACTCTCTGCTTCGTAATCAAACCCACCTTTCTTGATAAAGTTCCGCTCCTCTCAATAACTGCCGCTGAATTTCCAAGGACGTTTCGGCATTCCATTTCTCAGCTCACTTGTGATAAAACGACTAATGCGAGAAACCACCGGTACAGCTTGTCTGACATAACATCAACAGCTCCAGTATTCTGACAATGACAGTAATAGTCGGACAGTTTTCGTAATTCTTCTCAAGTTCATACAAGAATAATTGGGGCGAAAAGAATGGAAAGGAAGCGGGATGGGAAAGAGATATGTAGGAAATAGTTACTTCCAGCAGCGCAGGACAATACGGCAATGCATGAGTGCGAGTCGAAAATTTGTGGCAGACGAGGGCTCCAACACGGATCCCCCGCTTCAATAGAACGGTTGCCCTAACCACCACGGCCATGTGGACACCCTTTCCGTCAGACCTGAATTCCCAAATTCCCTCTCGCCGTACCGCCACGATCCCCGTCCCTTAAACTCGTCCTCGCAGATTTCTGATTCCAGTAGGCATTCAGACGTTGGCCGTGTATCCGCACTAAAACTTTTTTTATCAAACAGCCATCGCGCCCATAGATGTATAGATACGAGTGGTGCGTGTTCTGTCGGATATAAATCTTCTCCAGTTGCAACGCCTGGCCCAGTTACAACACAACTACACTGCAGCCACAGTACAGCTCAAAATAAGTTACTGTTTCGGTGTATGGGTTTTGACAATGTGGTTACTGTTGCAGTACCGAAATCAGAGAAATTAGCTAAAAGTCTATTAATTTATCGCCTCGTATATCGCTTAATCGGGCGAAATCCCTAAAAACTTATAGAATTTAATCATATATATTTGAAAGGTTAATTAGTGAAGTTTTGAGCGTCCTGAAATAATTTTTCAGGGAGCAGTATGTTATGATGAAAAACTGGGGCAAGCCCTGTTTTCTGGGACGTTTGGGCACCCTAGCCGGGACCATTACCCATCATAATCGTGCAACAGATTAATACGATCAATGGTGCAGTATAATTCTAACAGTTCGTCAACTAGAGAAGCAATTAGTTCTGCATGATTATTAAACGCACGAAGAGAAATTTATGCAAAACTTAATTCAAATGCAGACTGTGTTACAACCGTAGATGCGATTACGTATCATTTACCTAACTGTACTGAATGAAATCAATATAAGACAAAGTACAAATTGTATAATAAAAATAAAATGTAAGGAAGTTCATATAAAAATTATTTAAATTTGTTATTTAACCGTAGATCAACAAATGTTCACAAGCAGGAACACAAGAACTGCATCAGGAGGAGATGTCCCATTGTCATCAAGGTCATGAGAGACAGAGCACAAGCTCTGATTAGGGGCGGATGGAGAAGCAAAGTGGCTGTGCCCTTTGATAGGAACCATCACAGCATTTGCCTTGAGCGGTTTAGGAAAATCACCGAAAACCTGCACCCTGCGGTTGAAAAAGTCTGTCACTCGTTCAACACATCCGTCAGTCACTCTTGGTCGTTCCATACAGTTCCCTTTGCGCACAGGTATAGAACCAAAACCATTTGGGTTGCTCTTTTATTTGATGTGTTATTAATAATTGTAATTTGAATGTAGTTAATGCTAGAAACTGTGTGTTGTGCTGGGAAGGACTCGTCTTAACAT
Source organism: Schistocerca cancellata (assembly GCF_023864275.1). Lineage (NCBI taxonomy): Eukaryota > Metazoa > Arthropoda > Insecta > Orthoptera > Acrididae > Schistocerca > Schistocerca cancellata. The sequence continues at coordinate 852,040,116 of NC_064626.1, forward strand.
TCTGATCTGGGTTTTCCTCTGGTTTCTTAAGCTCGCTCTGGTCAGTCTAGGCTAGGGTGCAAAAAAACGTTCCGGAAAACTGGGCATGTCCCAGTTTTTCATCATAACATACAGTTTCCTGAAAAATTATTTCAGGGCGCTCAAAACTCCAGTAATTCAGCTTTCAAGTATATTTGATTAAATTCTATAAGTTTTTAGGGATTGCGACCGATTAAACGATATACGACGCGATAAAGTAATAGATTTTAGGTAATTTGATTTCCGTGATGCAACAGTAACTACATTCTCAAAACTCATACACCGAAACAGTAACTTATTTTGAGCTGTGCTGTGGCTGCAGTGGTTGTAACTGGGCCAGGCGTTACAACTGGGGAAGATTTACATCCGACAGAACAGGCACCACTCGTATTTATAAATCTATGGGCGCGACGGCTGTTTGATAAAAAAGTGTTTTCTGAAACACACTGTATGGTACGTTGCCTTTCCACATCAGTTAGTATGACACTTATGGAAATCTTACAAGGCTTACCATGGATGTAGAAACAAAGTGCTTTGTGCATTGCGGTCTGCGCGTATCGTATGAATTTGAGCATTTTATAAGCACAATCGATCTATTCGTTCATTAATAGTTCAAAACTGTGTGACACAGAAGGGGTACTTGTTCGGTGATAAATGGAGAAGTAACGCGACGTGGAACCAGTGAGGAGTTAGGCAGTGGAGGGCAATGCCTCAGGCCTGGATGTTTGCACGTTTAATAAATGTGCGCGCCACGAGCTTGTAACTGGATGGGCCAACGTGAGCTGCAGTGGGGGGGAAGCGTTGTGGAGGGGGCAGGCATTCCAGAGAACCAGTCCGCGTGGGAAATGGAACACGGCCCCTAACTGCGGAGCGCGCTGCTCCTTCCCCTGTGTACAGACAGTCGCTGGCGCGGCGTTGCGACAGGCCCCATACCGCAACATGCACCAGAGCCTGCGGGGACGGCGCCTCTCAAAGCCGCCCACAGGGATTCCACACTGTCTGAGCAGTGAACTGACTACGAACTCAGAAGATTTAACCATCAATGGCAACGGCCCCAAAAACCTGCACACTTCTGTAACATATTTGGGCTTCGTTGCTGTTATCATTCATGCTCAGATCTTTTGAGTTCTTAGGCTGAATCATACTCCTCTTCAGGTGTTCAGTCGACAGAACAGCTGAAGAGGATCACGATCATCATCATCATCTTTAACAGTTTCCAGTCCCAGGCTGGGATCGTTTGGAACATAAACCTCGCTGTCTAGTCCTAATTTCCCACCATATTTCTGCGTTCACCCAGGTCCAATCCTTGCCTCTTTTGTCAGCACACTCCTCCACACCTTTCAGCGATATATTTCTTAGCATTCCTCTTGGTTGTTTCCTTCGCATCTCCATTTCATGTATCTTCTTGTTCTCTTTAGGTGGCCATACCATCTTAGCCTTGATGTGTCACTATTTCTCTTACCCTTTCATTCCTATTTCTATCTCTCCTTTTTACTCCCATACTACTACTGAGGAACTTCATTTCACATGCCTGTGATCTGCTTTGAGCTCTTGTCTTCATTACCCATGTTTCAGATGCAATGGTCAGTATTGGGATGTAATAACTTCTGTACTATACTTTTCTGATTTTTTTGTGGGACGTCTTTGTTCCGAACTAGGCTCCCAACACTTCGCAAGAATGCTTCTGCTTGTTGCTGCGTTCACCCATCTCTTTCCCACTGTGTTCACTGATCTCGAATTTCTTCCAGTTTCCTCTATCACACATCCCAACTACTTAACACTTCCACGATCTCACATTTGTTTACAGCAAATTTCACTCCATACTTTATCACAGTTTCTTCCCAAGCATCTAGCTGTTCCTGTCTCTCCTCTTCCCTATTCCCCCAGATCATCAACTCATCTGTGAACACCTTTGCTTTCATCTTGTCTTCTCCAGCTTTTTCTGTCACCTTAATCATTATCTCATCCAAAACCGCAATGAAGAGGAGAGATGACAATGTACCGCCCTGTTTCACTCCACTTGTTTGCTGGAGCCAATCTGTTATTTCATTTCACACTTTCATACAACTCAGACTTCCATAGCACATCTCTCTGCTTGTTTTCTGTTTTTCCACACTCATCTTTTCTAGAGCTCCAAATATCTTTCTTCTACAGATGCTATCAAATGCCTTTTTCTACCAAGGAAGGCCATCAGAAGTCTTCCCAAAATTCATATTGATGCTCCTGGAGCTGCCTCACTGCAGATATGTCAACAGTTGATCTTGCAGATCTGAAGCCATGACGTTCCTCTTTCAGCCTCTTCTCGACCCTTGCTTAGATTCTGCTCTCCAGGGTCTTTTCATATACCTTAACACAATGTGGTATCAGTGAGACTCCCTTGTACTTTCTGCAATATGTCCTGTTTCCTTTTTTGAATATAGGGACAATAATTAGTGCCCTCTTCCAGTCTTCTGGAGCCTTCTCCTCTTTCCACAACACCCTCATCGCACGATAGAGCCACTGTTTCCCAACCTCCCCTGCTGCCTTCACCATTTCAACACTTACTTTGTCAACACCTGGTGCTTTTCCTCCTTTCATCTTGTCAAGTAGCATTTCCATTTGTTCCCATGTCAGGTTCTTTCCTCCCTAGAGTTCACTCCTTTGATCTATTATCACCATTAAAGTTAAAATCTTCTGTGTTGTCAGGCTGCATCATATTTCCTCTAAAATTTTAGAGGTCGCCTAACAACCCAGAAGATTTTAACTTTAGTGACAACGGCCATGAAATCCTGCAGACTTACATATTATCATCGCCACCAAGTCCGTTCAGATTTAGCAAGTGCTCAAAATACTCCTTCCACAGCATCTCCAGTGTCTCTTTGCTATAAACCTCTTCCCCATTTTTATTCACCATTGTTGCATCCTCTCTGAATCCTCTCCTCTTATTTTTGGCCATTCAATGAAGTACTTTATTATTTCTTACGGTATCTTCTTCCATCATCTTTGTCCATTCTTGCATCCACCTTCTTCTCTCTTCAGCCACTGTCTTATTTGCCTCCTTCTTCGTTTTCTTGTACACCTCTCACGTCAATTCGACCCTTCCTTGGAACCACAGTCTGAAAGTCTTGTTCTTCCTTCCCACCATCTCTTTGACTCTTTCATTCCACCATGGTGTCTCCTTCCATCGTTTTCTGCCACATGTCCTTTCGCATACAGATACTTTTACGTTGTCCCCATTCCTCTTCTCCCGTTTTTGGTTTATCCTCTAGCAACCTTTCCCTCTTCTCCTGGTATCTTCCTCGAATTCTTTTCCATCCAGTTCCCATATTATAATTCTCCTTTCCTGGGTCTCTGTCTTCTCCGATGATTCTCGTACTCATCACCAGTTGCCAGTGATCGCTGCCTAATGTCTCAGATGGTAGTACCTTTATATCCATTACTGTCCTCTACGTTTGACAGTCATAGGGCATGTAATCTACCAAATATTTCTGTGATAGACTCATTCTTCACCAAATCACTTTGTGGCTCTCTTTTTTCTGAAACCAGGAATTACGAATAGCTAAACTTTTTTTCTTGAAGAATTCCAGCAATCTCTTTCCTTCTTCGTTTCTGCTTCCCCATCCTTCTGCTTCCAGTACATTTTCATACCCTTGTCTTTCACTCGCTACATGTGCATTCAATTTCCCCACGATATTAATCTTTGTCCGTGCAACTGCTTTTATAGTTCTTCCTCAAAGTCATCGTTCTCTTGAGATGTACAGATAAACTGAGTGGCATACACCTGAACCACTCCCATACTTCTTCCTTTGGTCCTAATTCTGATTTTCATTATCCTGTCGTTTATACTTTGAACCTCTTCTTTCAGAGTATCCCTCACAACAGTTCTCTCTCCCTTTTTTCGTCCTTCTTCATTTCTACTTCAGTACAATCTGTAACGTTTACTCAGCTCCCTTCTGCTTTTCCTTTCTGTCTTGTCTCTCCCAAGTCTAACACATCCAGCTTTCTCCTTTCCATCATACCTACTATTTCCCCAAACTTAGTTAGTGTTCTAATGATAAGAGTTTCATTTTGTAGTCCGTTTGCCTTGCTGGGTCGTTGTCTTTTATATCCATACTTTCAGAGGCTAGTTTCCTCATTAAAACGGCTGTTGATCCACTGTTGGTTAATTAAGCCTATATGAAAAAAATCCATGGCTAAAAGAAGTCGATGGGGTAATTCAGGAGTTATTGACATTAAAATTATTTGCAAACGTCAGGAAATTCAACACATTGTTCGCCATAAAATCACTCTTCGACATGATTTTGATACAGGCTGCATCTGCTACCTCAACCTGTATTTAGTAATATGGTATTCTTAACCATTTTCCTATGCATGGCGTAGCAGCTCCTGCCACCGTAATCCTGGTGGTTATTAAACTTATGATTACTTAATGCAAAGTAACTGATGCTGTCGACCCAAGAATATTTGTTACCTGTTGAACGGAGCAGTGTTCCTTTGTTGCACTATAGTGTTGGTTATCTCAAACGGATGTTGTAATCAGATTCATTGCAGTTCTGATTCTGAGGCTACATTTCAGAGTGGATTATTAAAGTAGCATCAGCAGTATACTGGTGTTCGCTTACTGTATGAGCAGAATTAGAAAGTTCCGCATCACTATCCACTCCTCACTGCAGTGACTAGGCTCTATGTTAGGAGCTAGGTGAGTCATGTGCCTAAGAGTGTAGCTCGTGATATGAAACATTGCTTCATACACTACTAACCCCAGAGTAGGCTTAGGGAAATACGCTGTTTGGATCTACTGCAGCTTGCCCATTCTCGTGCAGTGAGATCACGGAGGTATCTGTTGGGCTAGTTTACCAGTGTTGATGTTTTCACGTTCCATGGTGATACTGTATGCTTTCTGTTCAATTTTAAAAAAATTCTGAAGCAACAATATGTTCCACTAAGCCGGCCGAAGTGGCCGTGCTGTTCTAGGCGCCGCAGTCTGGAGCCGAGCGACCGCTACGGTCGCAGGTTCGAATCCTGCCTCGGGCGTGGATGTGTGTGATGTCCTTAGGTTAATTAGGTTCAACTAGTTCTAAGTTCTAGGCGACTGATGACCTCAGAAGTTAAGTCGCATAGTGCTCAGAGCCATTTTTTTATTCCACTAAACAACCTCATTTGAAGTGTCACCGACAACAGAGGTGTAGCCGGGAGTCGCAAATGCTTGCCGTCACTTCAGTAAAGTACAGGCATTGCCAATATAAACAAATGGTTTCATTGTTGGGTGAAAACAGTCTCGACAACTCAGAAATGTAGACAAACACTTGAAGCAATTCGTATTGGCTTACAATTCAGGGAAGCAACAGCTAGCGCAGGAGACTGTTTCGACTTGACTGTTTCACTTGAGTGAAGCAGGAGTTCCCAGATAACTCACCAGCTGCTGCAAGATTTAAAAACTTGTCACATTGTATGAAGAATGGAAGATGTGGTTAAGCAGTGTAGTTCATTCACTGGGAGGGACAGCGAACTGGGCACACCAGTGACAAAGGCGATACAACAGAAAATTCGGCGTCCCGGAGGACAGAGTGGGAGACCATTAACTTAACTGCCAAGTGAAACCAACTGAGGAGGATCAGAGAAGAAAATCAGATGGAGAGATGAGAGGATACGGTCAGTGAGGAATGAGGCAGTCAGTGAGTGATCGATAAGTGAGAAGAGGATTCAGAGACACATGAGAAGAAGTGATTTTTTTTTCGTGCTGTTTTGCGTGAAGTGTTAGGCCTTTCCCTTCTGCACGCATGTCACCCTATTCTCGACTCAGTTTTCAGACTTCAAGTTAGCGTCTGGATTCATTCCTAAGTCATCACTCTACATTTCTCTTTCTGACCTCAGTGTCCAAACATTACACTGACACTGCCTCTGCTAGGTAATCACCGCAGCCAACTGTTGCTGCTCGCCAAGACCATAACACCGCATCGGCCATCGGGGCGCACCTTAGCTGAAGGGTAAGGATGGAAGCACGTAAGCTGTGCCGAGCTACGCCGCATTGCCTCAAAGCCTCAGAACACAGAAGATGAAAGTAACCGGCTGTCAACCAGCAGCCATTCTCGTGACGATAGGTGATTGACACGCCACCCTAAGATCGTATCAGCCACACACAAGGATGCTCATACCCGGAGGCAAGGGGAAGCCGCCTCAGCCCCCTCCCCAAACAGTTTTCAGAGAAAGGAAACAATTTAGTGTAGTCAGGTGTTTTGTTTCAAGAAAACGATTTAAAAGTGGGTATTACACAGGTTTTTAACAGGGTTTTTAACAACCATTTGTCTTCCAAAATATTACAAATACTCCATACCCCTGATCTAGTCATCCCACCCTCCCCCACCCCTCCCCTACAAACGTCCGCACCTCATGGTCTAGTGGCTAGCGTTGCTGCCTCTGGACCACGGGGCCCCGGTTCGATTCCCGGCCGGGTTGGGGATTTTCCTCTGGCTGGGGGTGGGTGTTTGTGTTGTCCTCATTATTTCATCTTCATCATTCGTGACTGTGGCTAGATTGGAGTGTGCAAAAGAAATAGGAGTGCGAACTGGGACTTCGTACGGGCTCTGAGGACCCCGCAGCTGAGCGCCCCACAAACCAAACATCATCATCCTGACTCCATTTTGTGTTGAAATGAAATAGTTTATTTCCACCCCTCCTTCACCCCCACTCCTACTTGCCTTATTCCTCAGGCGTCGCTACGCCCAGTGAAATCGGCCTTGACAGTATGTTTCTGTAGTTGATAGATAAAGAATAGTAGTAGTAAACATAAATATTCGAATTTTTTTCTGTCAATAGGCCATCTGAGGACCACGTTCCAAATTGTTCATTCTTTGTTCCTTTCTTTTCGACATCTACATCTACATCCATACTCCGCAAGCCACCTGACGGTGTGTGGCGGAGGGTACCTTGAGTACCTCTATCGGTTCTCCCTTCTATTCCAGGCTGGTATTGTTCGTGGAAAGAAGAATTGTCGGTATGCTTCTGTGTGGGCTCTAATTTCTCTGGTTTTATCCTCATGGTCTCTTCGCGAGATATACGTAGGAGGGAGCAATATACTGCTTGACTCTTCGGTGAAGGTGTGTTCTCGAAACTTTAACAAAAGCCCGTACCGAACTACTGAGCGTCTCTCCTGCAGAGTCTTCCACTGGAGTTTATCTATCATCTCCGTAACGCTTGCGAGATTACTAAATGATCCTGTAACGAAGCGCGCTGCTCTCCGCTGGATCTTCTCTATCTCTTCTATCAACCCTATTTGGTACGGATCCCACACTGCTGAGCAGTATTCAAGCAGTGGGCGAACAAGCGTACTGTAACCTACTTTCTTTGTTTTCGGATTGCATTTCCTTAGGATTCTTCCAATGAATCTCAGTCTGGCCTCTGCTTTATCAACGATCAACTTTATATGATCATTCCATTTTAAATCACTCCTAATGCGTACTCCCAGATAATTTATCGAATTAACTGCTTCCAGTTGCTGACCTGCTATTTTGTAGCTAAATGATAACGGATCTATCTTTCTATGTATTCGCAGCACATTACACTTGCCTACATTGAAATTCAATTGCCATTCCCTACACCATGCGTCAATTCGCTGCAGATCCTCTTGCATTTCAGTACAATTTTCCATTGTTACAACCTCTCGATACACCACAGCAACATCTGCAAAAAGCCTCCGTGAACTTCAGATGTCATCCACAAGGTCATTTATGTATATTGTGAATAGCAACGGTCCTATGACACTACCCTGCGGCACACCTGAAATCACTCTTACTTCGGAAGACTTCTCTCCATTGACAATGACATGCTGCGTTCTGTTATCCAGGAACTCCTCAATCCAATCACACAATTGGTCTGATAGTCCATATGCTCTTACTTTGTTCATTAAACGACTGTGGGGAACTGTATCGAACGCCTTGCGGAAGTCAAGAAACACGGCATCTACCTGTGAACCCGTGTCTATGGCCCTCTGAGTCTCGTGGACGAATAGCGCGAGCTGGGTTTCAGACGACCGTCTTTTTCGAAACCCATGCTGATTCCTACAGCGTAGATTTCTAGTCTCCAGAAAAGTCATTATACTCGAACATAATAAGTGTTCCCAAATTCTACAACTGATCGGCGTTAGAGATATAGGTCTATAGTTCTGCACATCTGTTCGACGTCCCTTCTTGAAAACGGGTATGACCTGTGCCCTTTTCCAATCCTTAGGAACGCTACGCTCTTCTAGAGACCTACGGTAAACCGCTGCAATTGTTTCTCTATCCCTCTGTCGTCTATTTGATATCTACCATTTTATCATCTGTACGACAATCTAGAGAAGGAACTACAGTGCAGTCTTCCTCTGTGAACAGCTTTGAAAAAAGACATTTAGTATTTCGGCCTTTAGTCTGTCATCCTCTGTTTCAGTACCATTTTGGTCACAGAGTGTCTGGACATTTTGTTTTGATCCACCTACCGCTTTGACGTAAGACCAAAATTTCTTAGGATTTTCTGCCAAGTCAGTACATAGAACTTTACTTTCGAATTCATTGAACGCCTCTCGCATAGCCCTCATCACACTACATTTCGCTTCGCGTAATTTTTGTGTATGCAAGGCTTTGGCTATGTTTATGTTTGCTGTGAAGTTCCCTTTGCTTCCGCAGCAGTTTTCTAACTCGGTTGTTGCACCACGGTGGCTCTTTTCCATCTCTTACGATCTTGCTTGGCACATACTCATCTAACGCATATTGTACGATGGTTTTGAACTTTGGCCACTGATCCTCAACCCTATCTGTACTTGAGACAAAACTTTTGTGTTGAGCCGTCAGGTACTCTGTAATCTGCTTTTTGTCACTTTTGCTAAACAGGAAAATCTTCCTACCTTTTTTAATATTTCTATTTACGGCTGAAATCATCGATGCAGTAACTGCTTTATGATCGCTGATTCCCTGTTCTGCGTTAACTGTTTCAAATAGTTCGGGTCTATTTGTCACCAGAAGGTCTAATATGTTATCGCTACGAGTCGGTTCTCTGTTTAACTGCTCAAGGTAGTTTTCAGATAAAGCACTTAAAAAATTTCACTGGATTCTTTGTCCCCCGTTATGAAAGTCTGAGTCCCAGTCTCCGGCATATTAAAATCTCCACCCAGAACTATAACATGGTGGGGAAATCTACTCGAAATATTTTCCAGGTGCTCAGCCACTGTAGCTGCTGAGCCTTGGGGCCTATAGAGACTTCCAATTACCGTGTCTGAGCCTGCTTTAACCGTGACCTTCACCCAAATTATTTCACATTTCGGATCTCCGTCAATTTCCTTCGATACTACTGCACTTCTTATCGCTATAAACACGCCTCCCCCTTCATTGTCCAGCCTGTCTCTGCGGTATACATTCCAATCTGAGTTTAGGATTTCATTACTGTTTACGTCTGGTTTTAGCCAACTATCTGTCCCTAGTACTATATGGGCATTGTGACCGTTTATTAATGAAAGCAGTTCTGGGACCCTTCTTTTTTTCCAGTATCCTTTCACCTGTTCACTGTATTTCTTCTTTTGTTTTCAGTTAAAAACATGAGTCTTCTTTTTCTCATTACGTTTGAAATATTTTCTGTTTTTGTCATCTTTCAGCATTGCTTCGTAATATCCAGCCTTCTGCTGTGTTTTGTGGTCCTAATATTTCCTTATGATATGCGTTTCTAGTACTTCTAATCTATCTAAATTATGATTTAATGCCAGGCATCCGCTTGCATATAGGCAATCTGGCTTCACTATTGTGCTGTGATGCCTTATTTTTGCAGTTTTGGCTAGACATTTTTTATTGTAGCGGTCTTTGGTGATACCATATGCTCTCCCTCTTTTATGCAATCTTTCCTCTATTGCAGATTTTTCCAAAGCATTTTCTTGGATTATATCCCCTAGATATTTGAATTGTTTTACCCTGTCTATTGGACAAGTCTGGGTTTCCAGGAATTTCTGAGCATCCTTAACGTATGTAAAAAATTTGTTTTTATACTGTCTATTTCTTCCAGGTGATTTATTTGTGTTATAGCAGATGCCACATTTTCGGAAAGTATAGCAAAATCATTTGCAAATGCGAGACAGTTGATTTAGATTTTTTGCTTCCTTTTCCTAATCTTATTGGCGAAATGTTGCGTTCAATAAGCTTTTCGTTTCAAATTCTCACTGTTTTCTCTAACATATCATTAAAAATAATTGGGGATAGGCCGTCAGTTTGTCGTACACTTGTTTTTACTTTGAAATATTGTGAAATTTCCCCCATAAACTTTACTTTACAGACTGTATCTGTAAATGTATCACGGATTAGGTTTGCCAGTTTAGACTTTACGCCAAATTTTCGAATTATTTTGTCTATAAAATCCTTTTTGAATTCCACAAACATAACCACACTGTCCTCTGAATTAAGTAATTTGTCGCCAGTTACTGACCTGAGATTAAATATTTACTCTCAGCATGACCTTTCCTTTCTAAAAACAATTTGATATTTACCTAAATGACTGTGTATTACTGTTTCTATTCTCCTCAATAAAATCTGGAAAAATACCTTATACGTTACTGGTAGTAAAGAAATTCCTCTGTAGCTGTTTACTTCCTTTTTATTATTGTGCAGTGGTTGTATCAAGGCTACTTTTCATTCTTCTGGGATTTTTCCTGTTTTCCAGATTTCTTCAAAGAGTTAATTCAGCTCATTTTCTGTATTTGGCAAGGACCACTTCAAAAGTACAGCTGTAATACAATCTTCTCTACTAGCCTTGTTGCTTTTGACGGTTTTAATTACTTTTTTAATTTCTTCCAAATTTTCATTAATAACTGAGAATTCCAATTTATGACATGGTTCAGGACAGTTCAGAAGCTGATGAAAATATCTTGCTAGTGTTTCACAATTTTCAATACCGCTTAAAACAATTCTGACTTTTTCCTTTTTGAAACAGACCTTTGAAGTTTGATACCCCTATCAATTTGTTCTTAAAAGTTTGATATAAGTCGCGGTTATTGTTTTCTACAAAGTATTTGCCTGTTTCCCCATCTTTTTTCCTTTTCAAAGGCTCGTTTGGTGTTTCTGATTAACCTGGCTGTTTCCATTCTTTGTTGTTTAAATCGATCCTAATCCCCAATGTTTTTTGTGGATTTCCATTTCTCCCATTTTTACCCTTCTCTGATATGGCTGCTCCGTATATTTCATTCCACCATATTTCCTTTCATTTTTTATTGACCCACATGTTTTCTGTGCAGCATTATTAACTGCCTTGGATATTTCTTGCCGGTTGCCGTGTTTAGCCACTTTAATTTCATCTTGACCGTTTTTGAATTGACGCTTTTGTTATAGTAAGTCTGTGACTTTCTTTGTTCTTTTTTAGGCACGAGTTTCACTTTAATTTTAGAGAGGAAATGATGAGATTCAAATTCACCGTTGTTTAATACTTTCACATTCATTCATTCCATTGAACGTTTTTGCGAAATAGCCACATGATCTAATTGAGTTTCTTGGGAGATATTCACGTTTTAGTTTCTCTTGGGAGTTTTCCATGTATTTATCATTTTTCTGTTCCAGTTCACAAGCTTTGGCGTCCAGTGTAGAGTCACCTCACGTAATACCAATGTGTATGAATTCTCCACAAGTAGGTAAGTAGCAGCATCCTTCTGAAATAATGGTAAAATAATTTTTTTGTGTGGATGACAATTAGCGCACTAGCACATTAATTATCAGGTCATTATGTTACATTACTTGATACACTTTAAACGGCCCTATCGCAAGTTGAAACAGCATTGTGGAACATGGAAGGTTGCATCCATGCCTACTTTTGCTCAAATTACATAAGTGTGTCTGATCCAAAAAATCGCTGTATTAAAGGCACAAAGACATCACGTACAGTCACTGAAGTGAACATGTAAAAGAAGAGTACAGACACGGCACAAAAAACTGATCGCAGCTCTGTATGGGATTCTTGTGACGCATGAAAGGGCGAGGGCTCTTGTTTGAGTCAGAATATCAAGAAACTTGTGTGTTTGTAGTGAGCTAGTCTGAATATTCAGCTATCTTTTTTGTAGTCATAACGAATTAATGTTATTTTCTTCTATTTCCTTATTAGGTTTGCAGTTTTATGGACATGACACGTACACACACACCGACTCAAGTCTAGAATCCGTAACGTTGGCTTGACGAGGCAGACCATGAAAGCCGGCTAGGTATGTGGTTATGTATCATACTGAGGAATCCAGGGATTTATCCGACACTTACCGTGACTCTCACCTCTTGCAGCACTTTATGTACGGCCTACGTGAAAAATCCTGAGACGGGCATTAGCTCATACTCTAACTGCAGATCTCACCTAACTTGCATGTTACACTTCCAACAAGACTAGTTCTATAAATTCTGTATAGCATTAAAACTAGCCTCCGACCGGTGACTAACGCATTTAGTTACTTAATACAGTACTTGGCAATCCGGAATTCGTTAGTACATTCTCTGATCAGAGAAGGCCGCAAGTAAAAAAGAATAAACATGAACAAAACGTCAGAGCGAATGGTACTTTCCCATCAGTTATCCGCTCGAAATCAGATATAAGTCTTATTGAGTGAAATACTGATTGCAAGAAGTGAACTTCTCGAATCCTGTGTCTTGCCTTCAGCATGAAACACTGAGCGAGGTGTTGGAGGAGTCAAATCTCGGGACTTTGCGTGGGAGAACTGGTATTAAAATCCCTGCCAAGCCGTGTATATTTACATGTAAGTAGGGCGAGTTTCTTTGAAAAGGACACGACAGATTTCCTTAACTATCTTTGTAAATTACAGAGATAACTTCCCACCAGGCCATCTCGTCGCCAATAGGAAGATGCGCTGTAATTACCCTTACTTCCACGGGAAGTGCGTGCTCAGATGGTGAAGTGTTTGCTGAGAAAGACTAGGATCTGTGAAATGGCCTCGATATAGCATGTAGTCGCAACCTGGTAAGGAAAGTTCGTTTCGGAGCGAATTGCATAATTTATGGAGAGAACCTTTCTGATTCATTAAAGATGTATGGAGGGCAAGGATTCGAAACCAGACTTTTCCCTTTCGGTGCATCGTTCTGTCAACTGAGCGTTCTGGATACGCCTGACGAATTGACACAAAGCTCCAGTCGAGCTGCATCTCTCTCCTTCTCTGAAGATGGAGAGTGAGAGTTAGAAACTAGTCGTAAAGTGTGCTCAAGCGTTCCTTTCATCTTATTTTTTCTTTCCCTCAATGAGCTGTTGTCCACTAGTTGTCTAGAGTGTTACTTCTTTTATCTTTCCTAGAGTTATCGGAATTCCTTAATGTAATGCTTTACGTCCTCGCGTTGTTAGCGGGGGTCAAGACAAGTACCAGAAATGTATTCTTTTGTTTTATATCAAATTTTCACTATTTTCGTAATGAAAATTCCAGTCAAAGCACTGGATTGGGCCATTTCTGTGTAGCGTAAAGTGAGGCTGTGAGGGGTGGAGGACGGCTCTATAAAATAAATTATTTTTTAAGAAAAATAGAGCGTTACATGTACAGACTAATAAAAGATTGCAATTTTAGAAAACCACTGGATGATTTACTCAAGAGAAAGAGCTTCAAAAATTAGCCCAGGATGGCTTCCCATGAAGGGCTCTGCTGTAAGGGTTCCTCCTATGAAATGAAATGGAACCCCAGAGCTACACTCGTGATTGTCGGGCCGTATGGTGGGCGACATTCAAGTTGGTGTCCCACAACTGCCCGTGGCGTCACCAGACACGCCTTCGTTCGTCATTGGGGCTCAATTAGAAGCAGAACTCGTCATTAAAGACAATTCTACTCCGGTCAATGATATTGCAGGCCGAATGTGCCCGAAACTATTGTAAACGGGCCTGTTGGAGCAAGGCGCCCCGGGACTCAGGCCCCTTTTTCTGAGCTGCCAATTAATGGACACTGTGGTCACTGAAACACCAGCTGAACGCCGGATCGATGATAATGGTGACTCTGACGCTCTGAATGCCTCTCTGATGAATGCTGGGTCATCGAGTTCTGACGTCTCTGAGGTCTACCGCTTCCTTCTTGACTCTGTGTTCGGCCATGATTCACTCATTCCAGCCAGCATCATTGAATAGTGGCATCGCTCCCGTTCAAACGTCGAGCGCTTCGCTGATTACTCCATTGGGCTCCTTTAGGCCAACTACTCTCCTCTATCAAATAGTGATATCTACATAGTTTCTTCATGCCCCTGTCTGCGAGGCATATTACTGTGGAACTGAGTACACGAAATTAAAGTTGCAAAGACTTTACGCCATGGTATCGACAGTTCCTCTGATTACCGTCCTTGCCATCTGCAGGATGAAACTGCGGTGCAGCGTCACACCTTCATCCATCGGCCGCCAGCTTTTCCAGTCTTGCATTTTCCATCGATACCTGTATGAATATCAGTTTGTGACCAATTTTCATGACTTCTTTGTGGGGTATTGTTTTTTTTTCCTTAGAGTGTATTTGGTAGCTCCCTCATGAGGGAGAAGCTCTCGCTCAGACTGAAGTATCCTCCGGACAGCCGGCCGGTGTGGCCGAGCGGTTCTAGGCGCTTCAGTCTGGAACCGCGCGGCCACTACGGTCGCAGGTTCGAATCCTGCCTCGGGTATGAATGTGTGTGATGTCCTTAGGTTAGTTAGGTGTAAGTAGTTCTAAGGTCTAGGGGACTGATGACCTCAGTCCCATTGTGCTCAGAGCCATTTTTTTCCTCAGGACATAAATAAAATATAAAATGGTAATTCGGTTAGATTATCTTATATGCATTCCAAAACGATATTAATAGTGCACCAAAATGGATATTAGAACAGTATACAAGGTCACTTCACGAACCACACGTAGACTCTCGTTAAAGCGTCTACTAATTCTAGCGCAGCTATCTTAGTGGGGATCTCCGTGGTGCAGCTAGTTAACTCAGTCGCTTGCTAGTTTGTTCGTTCAGCTGATTTTCGCAACGACTGTGTGGTCATGGCGAAAATTTTCATTTTCGATAGCGCGGAGCACCGCTCCACTGCCGCAGGTAAGAGCATCTCTTAAAAAATGTACTGCCTCAACGGTTGATCGACCGTGGGGGTGTACTGGCATCGCATTGCACCTTTGGACTCAAAAGTCACCTTATCTCACGGTTTTATTTTATTCGTTCATTCAGTTATTTATTTTGAGGTTTGTGAAGAGCTACGTGTACGTGCCTCCCTTTCCTGCAACAGGGACGACACAAAGGAATAGCAGAGGATATGGTAACTCGAGAGATGCTCGCAAAAGTATCGGACAAATTTGACTGGATATTCGGGGCCGGTTTAAGGCCCAAGCAACACAAACTGCCGCTTGCTGCGCATAGCTGAGATGGGTGCCAGAGGCGCCACAGTTGTAATATTTCTATAGAGAACGTACCACAGTTGGTAGCAGCTATTGGGGCGACAGTATGAGAGGGCCACCAGGAGTACTAAAGTGCAACATTTGTACATGGTGCGTTTCATAATCAGTAGGGGAATCTGACACAAGTGAAAGTGTACGGCCGCGCGTTTTTAGGCGCTTCAGTCTGAAACCGCGTGACCGCCACGGTCGCAGGTTCGAATCCTGCCTAGGGCATGGATGTGTGTGATGTCCTTATTTTAGTTAGGTTTAAGTAGTCCTAAGTTCTAGGGGACTGATGACCTCAGATGTTAAGTCCCATACTGCTCAGAGCCATTTGAACCATTTTTTGAAAGTGTATGAGGGAAACGGGGGGAATCTACATCTATATCTACATCTACATAGATACGCTACAAGGGCCGGCCGCTGTGGCCGGGTGGTTCTAGGCGCTTCAGTATCGAACCGCGCTGCTGCTACGGTCGCATGTTCGAATCCTGCCTCGGGCATGGACGTATGTAATGTCCTTAGGTTAGTTAGGTTAAGTAGTTCTAAGTCTAGGGGACTGATGACCTCAGATGTTAAGTCCCATAGTGCTTAGAGCCGTACTCTGCAAGCCACCGTAGGATGCATAGCGGAGGGCACCATGTACCACCACTTGTCATTTCCCTTCCTATTCCACTCGCAAATGGAATAAGGGAAAAACAACTATCTATATGTGTCCGTATAACTAATTATTTCTCAACACTGTTTCTCGAAAAGAACGTCGCTTTCCCTCCAGGGATTGCCATCTGAGTTCCCAAATGATCTCCGTAACACTTGCGTGTTGTTCGAACCTACGGGTAATAAATCTGCCTGCCTGCTTCTGAATTGCTTCGATGTCTTCCTTCATACGTGGTTCAGATTCCCAACACTCGAACAGTACTGAAGAGCATGTTGCCCCATCGGCCTCCTTTACATGTGAACTACTCTTTCCTAAAATTCTCCCAATAAATCGAAGTCGATCCCTACCACAGTTCTCACACGCCTGTTCCACCTCATACCACTTTGCAACGTTACGCCCAGATATTTAAACGACTTGACTGTCTCAATCAGGACGCTAGTAATACTGTACCCCAACATTACAGTTTCAATCTTCCTACTCATCCGCAATAATTTAAATTTTTCCACATTTAGGGTAGCTGCCATTCATCACACCAACTGGAAAGTTTGGCTAAGTCGTCTTGTATCTTCCTACAGTCACTCAACGTCGACACCTTACCATATACCACGGCACCGTGAGCAATCAACCGCAGATTGCTGCCCACCCTATCCACCAAGTCATTTATGTATACAGAGAACAACAGCGGTCGTGTCACAGTTCCCTGGGGCACTGCTAACGATACCATTGTCTCTGATGAACACTTGTCATCGAGGACAACATACCAAGTTCTATTATTTAAAAACTCTTCGAGCCACTCACATATCTGTGAACTTATTCCATATGCTCGTACCTTCGTTAACAGTGTCAAATGCTTTCCGGAAATCTAGCAATATGAAATCTGCCTATTGCTGTTCATCCACATTTCCCGGTATATCATGTGAGATAAGGGGAAGCTAAGTTTCACACTAACGATGCATTCTAAAATCGTGCTCAGTCGTAGACATAAGCTTCTCAGTCTCAAGAAAGTTTATTATATTCGAATTGAGAATATGTTCAAGGATTCTGCAGCAAACCGAAGTTAAGGATATTGGTCTGTAATTTTGCGAGTCCGTTCTTTCACCATTCTTATATACTGGAGTCACCTGCAATTTTTTCCAGTCGCTTGGGACTTGGGCTGGAATGGGAGGTTGCGCCAAATGATAAGTCACTTGTGTGGAAAAATGTTGTCGAACTATAGGATGGTACACAGAACATTAGCGAAAAGCAAATGAAAACTTTGATGTTAGACGTTAGTGTTAAACGTATCACGAAATTGTATCTGAATGCATGTAAAATCGGATATTTCTTTTGAAAATAAAAACTTCACTTAACTTAAAATTCGCCCCATGTTTCTATCGTCATTCGTATAGAAGATACAATCTAATGAGCTCGTATAAATCTTTTTGAAACACCCTGTATTTTTCATGTAAAAGTAAGTATATCTGCAGTATGAGCTGTAAGTTATTTGGCCTAATACTGGCGCGCGCCCGATCTACTTCAGTTGAGTCGGCGGAAGTTCATACCAGACAGTTTCACTGGGCTGGACGCGGAATCTTCGCGGGCCTACCTCGACCAACAACGTAACAGGATTTTGTAAACGTTTCAGTGTTGTCAGAGCTCTGTAGACGGCTACTGGTTTCGCTTGCAACTGTCAGCACTTCGTAGTTGAAAGCTGGCAACAGCGCTGCAACTGTCAGGGACCTTACGCTGCCTTGACTTGAGCATACTCCTCCATCCACCTTACGCCTTACGTCTGGTTTCATTATCTGTTTTCTTCTTCCCTCTTCCATTCGTAAATAGCTCCCATATCTTCAGAGTAGACAAAAAAAATTGGGTACTCGAATTACTTCTCGCTGTTTGTTCGACAGAAAACGCGTGGTTATTTTAATAGCACAGTATAAGAGATTTTAATGAAAGTACTGTCCCGCGGCAGCTACAACCATTTCGCACTTTTCGGGCGATAAGTGGATTCCGCAATGAAAATATCCAGATTCTTCTGAGGTGATCCACTCGTGGAACCCGTTTTCTAGATCGTTAAGAGATGAGATGTTTTATTCAGAAGCACAGTGCTGCGTGGACTGAAACAAATGATAATCGGAACGGGCGATCTCTCGTGAATATGGTGGATGCAGTAGAATATCTCACTGAAGTCTCTTCAAGCTTTTCATCACTTGGTACGCAAAATGTGGTTTGGCATTGTCATGAAGCAGAATGACTTTGTCCTGTCTCTGAGCATATTGCGGTCGTTTGTCTTTCATTCCGCTATTACAACTGAGTAGTTGTGCTTCGTAGCATTCGGCATTCACCGTTTGACCCGGTTGCGGCAGCTCATGGTACACCACGCCGACCACGACGCATTTTATTACTCATCTCAAACGACGACTTTACGCAGAGTCGCAGAGTGGCTCTGAGCACTATGGGACTTAACATCTGAGGTCATTAGTCCCCTAGAACTTAGAACTACTTAAAACTAACTAACCTAAGGACATCACACCCATCCATGCCCGAGGCAGGATTTCGAACCTGCGACCGTAGCGGTCGCGCGGTTCCAGACTGAAGCGCCTAGAACCGCTCGCATACAACGGCCGGCATACAACGGCACTTCCCACAAGTGCTGTCTTCTAGGCACAAAAACTGACATGTTCAAGACAATAAAAAAGTATGTTCTTTCTACTTCACTGGAAAGTAACACACAGATCTGAGAGCTTAACATTTCTACTGTTAAATAGGACTAGTGTCGCTGTCCGCTATGCTGCACTAGTGCAATTGCCTGTCTTCGTCAGCACCGACAATCAATTAAAGCTACTAATAAAAAAATTAAATAAAATGTTACACGTAGTTGAAGTATTAGCCTGATACCAACTATAACCAAAAATGTGCTCCACGCTGCATCATATCGTCGGCTGGTAACCAAGACACCAACACACGAAAAATCTTCATAAATACGTGACTGGTTCCATGAAGACTTGATTAATACTGTACTGTAGAAAATAAAGTAATGTCAGCTATGCCACATGGAAGCGTAATGAGAGCTCTTATATTCTCAATATTCTCGGATATTTCGCTATTATCTGCGGGAAACTACTGTCATTGGACAATTGTATGGAAATAAAGAACAGTTTTGACTATTTTCACTCGGTGACAATAGCAGCTCTCTTCGAACGTTGATAAATTCAATACTGAGGATTTATAAGTGGCGTCTTTAGTTTTCTGATGTTGTAGATACTGTGATATTGAATACTACAGAAGGCAGCTCACTTGAAGAGGAACGAAAATATCTGAAAAGGGCAGTTACCGAAGTTGGACTGACGAAGAACGCAAGGAAGATACCAGCGAAGAAACTTCGCGTAAAAAAATAAATACTTCAATTGATCTACAAAAGAAGGAAAAAACTCTTAGGGAAAGGCAGGAATCTACATCTACATCTATATCTGTATCTATACTTTGCAAACCACCGTGAGGTGCAAGGCAGAAGATACGTCCCATTGTACCAGTTGTTAGGGTTTCTTCAAGTTTCCTTCACGTATGGAGTGCGGTAAGAATGATTGTTTGAATGCCTCGGTGCACGCGGAAATTATTCTAATTTTACCCTCAGGATTCCTATGTGAGTGATATATAGGGGGTTGTAGGATATTCCTAGAGTCATCATTTAAAGCCAGTTCTTGAAACTTTCTTAATAGAACTTCTAGAGATAATTTACGTCTATCTTCAAGAGCCTGCCAGTTCAGTTCCTTCAGTACCTCTGTGATACTCTCCCACGGATTAAACAAACCTGTGAGCATTTGTGCTGCTCATCTCTGTATGCGTTCAGTATCCCCTGTTAATCCTATTTGCTACTGGTCCGACACACTTGAGCAATATTCTAGAACCTGTCGCACGAGTAATTTTTAAGCAATCTCCTTTGCAGGCTGATTGCACTTCCCCAGTATTTTACCAATAAACCGAAGTCTACCAGATGCATTACCCACAACTGAGCCTATGTGATCATTCCACTTCATACAACAATAAAGTGTTACACCCACCAGGTATTTGTATGAGTTGGCTGATTGCAACAATGAGTCACTGATGTTATAGTCATAAAATTCTATATTTTTTCGTTTTGTGAAATGCACAGTTTTACATTTCTGAACGGTTAAAGCAAGTCACCAAACCTTGCACCACTTTGAAGCCTTATCAAGATGTGACTGAATATTTCTACAGCTTCTTTCAGACAGTACTTCATCATAAATAACTGCATCACCTGAAAAAAGTCTGAGGTTACTATTATTGTTATCTGCAACGTCATTAATATACAACATGAACAGCTATGGTCTCAGCACACTTCCCTGGGGCAAATCTAAAACTATTTCTACCTCTTACGATACAGCAATACAAGTCACTTGCGAATGAAATAAACAGGAAATGCATGGAAGTTTAGGTGAAATGGGTACAGAAAAAATGGGAAGACATTGAATAACAACTGGTCGTCGGAAAGATCGATTCATCAAATATAAAAATGAAAACAGCCGTTGGTGAAATAAAACACAGATTCCTCAACATTAAAGATGCAGGAGGACTTCATCTGCTATAAGCAGAGAAGACAGTGGGTACCTGGAAACAGTATATTGAAAGCCTCTACGAATGGGAGGCATTATCAGATAGAAGGAGAAACGGAAGTTGGTATGGAAGACAGAAGAACCCGTATCACAGCCTTTCGCATAGCTTTGGAACACTTGTGATCAAACTAGGAAGAAGGCGTATAACACATTCCTTCGAATGTCTTAACATCATTGGGGGAAGTGGCAGCCAAACGACTATTCAGGCTGCTGTGTGAGCCTATGAGACTGGACACACCATCAAACTTTTAAAAGAATGCCGTCCAGACAATCCCGACTATAGCAAGTGCAAATAAGTGTGAGAATCGTCACACAATTAGCTTAACAGCATGTGCATCCAAGCAGCTGACACGAATAGTACACAGAAGAAGAGAAAATGGAATTAGGCATGTCTTAGATGAAGATCTGTTTGACTTTAGCGAAGGTAAGGGCACCATTGAAGTAGTTCTGACGTTGTACCTGATAATGGAAGTTAGACTTAGGAAAAAATAAGACTTTTCATAGGTTTTGTAGGCTTAGGAAAAGCATTCTTTAACGTGAAACGCTGCAAGATGTTTTAAATCCTCAGAAAAATAGGTATAAAGGATAAAACGGGTAATACGCAGTACGTAGAAGAGCCAAAACAGAACAATAAAAGTCCGCAGCTCGTGGTCGTGCGGTAGCGTTCTCGCTTCCCACGCCCGGGTTCCCGGGTTCGATTCCCGGCGGGGTCAGGGATTTTCTCTGCCTCGTGATGACTGGGTGTTGTGTGATGTCCTTAGGTTAGTTAGGTTTAAGTAGTTCTACATTCTAGGGGACTGATAACCATAGCTGTTAAGTCCCATAGTGCTCATAGCCATTTGATTTAGAACAATAAAAATGGGGACCAATAACCAAATGCTCGAATTTAAAACTGAGTAATACAGGGATGCAGTACTTCTCCACTGCTGTTTAATCTACACATTGAAGAAGATGGAGTCACGGAAGCAAAATGTAGGTGCAGGTGTGGAAGTAAAATTCAGGGTGAAAAAATATCAACGAAAAGATTTGTTGATGACACTGCTGTCCTGAATCAAAGCGAGGAACAATTACGCGACATACTGAATGAAATGAACAGTCTTCTGAGCACAGAACGTGGATTAGACATACAAAGAAAGACGAAAGTGATGTAGAGTACTTGTAATAAATTCAGCATTAGAGTTGGGGACCACGAAGTATATGAAGTTACGGAATTCTTCTACCTTGGAAGCAAAATAACGTACAATGGATGAAGTAGGGTTGACATAAGAAGTTGACTAGCAGAGGCAAAGAGCGCATTACTGACCAAAATAAGTCTACCAGTATTAAGCATTTGCCTCAATTCAGGGAATCAATTTCTGAGAATGTACGTCTGGACCACAGCCTTGTATGTTAGTGAAACATGGACAGAGGGGTAACAGTATATTAAGAGAATCGAAGCATTTGAGATTTGAAACTGTTGACGAATGTCGAAAAGTTGATGGACTAATAAAATAAGTATTGGGGGGGGGGGGGGAGGTTTCCTGAGGAATCAATGAGGAAAAAAATACGGTATGTGGAGAGGATAATAGGACATGTGTTAAGATATCGCAGAATAGCTTCCATGATATTAGAGAGAGTTGTAGAGGGTAAAAACTGGTGACGGAGACAGAGATTGGAATGCACTTAATAAATAATTGAGTACGTTGCTTGAAACAGGAGGAGAATTCGTGACGGGCCGAGTCAAGAAGTCAGAGGACTGATAACCCAAGAAAAAAAGTAATACAACAGAGGGAATCCTGTAGACCTCGATACAACAGGAAGCTTAGGATTAAAGCCAACGTTACTTTCTTGAGATGCTCTTGGGTAAAATTAGAAGACCGGTATTCGTAGAAACAATTCTGTTCCCTCGATCGTATATCTCGTGTTGAAATCATTACAATAAAACAGCATTTGATACTCGTCATTAGAACTTAATATAATGACAACACACCATTTCGTTCCACCTTCTCTGAATCCCTGCCAGAGAACGTCAAATGTCCAGAGAAAACAAGAGCAAATAGTGCTGTTAAGTACTAAGTTTCACCACGAGCAAAACCGAACCACTTGCTGAATTTTTTCCGCGTCTCCTTCTGCTAGAGTACGAGTATAAATTCTCTTTACTGCAAGCACCTTTCGTAATAACTGTCTCCACTTGAAATTATGAATGTAATATGAGGCCAGCTGCGACACGCAGAGATAAATTTTATTTTACATACCGCATACATCACGAAGTAATGTTCTCTACAGAGATTAAAAACTATAGTAGGCAATTAATAGCAATAAAATGTTAATTTTGCCTCGCGCCTTTGCGGGGCTCCTTGCATCAGCGATACTTGCAACAAGCCGACCTCAGTCGGCCTACTTCTCTCGTTCTACACGAGTAACAGTATTAAACGGTACGTGCTACACACTGACGTTGCAGTAAAGATCGTATCGAGCGCTCCTTACTATTTTTAGTATTCTGTGCCTCAGTCTGTAAAAGCATAGCCTTAAAGAATCGCTTTGTTACCCGTTTGTCTGCCTGTCAGTCTGCCTGTCCCACTTTCGAGAATCGGTTTTCTCAGAAACGAGTGGACATATCAAGCTCAAATTATTAGGCGGTATAAAAATTTTATGCTTGTGGGACAGTATGGCATAACAAGTTCAAATTTATGTCACATCCTAAGGTCTACGGTCCCTTGGAGACGTAATAATCGTAAGCTTATAAGTCAATTTAATCCAAAGATACGGCTATTTATATCATACGTTTTAATATTCCCGAACTGAGTCATCAAAACCTATATGGTATTTCTCGTTGACTTAGAGTCCTGAAATTCGGCAAGAATCAGAATTTTTACAGTGCAAGTAAACTAAGAAAATGGAAACTTGTTAAACTGTAATTATATCACACAAAAAATATCTTTTGCCATTTGAGCATACATTCCATTTTCCATTATCCAGTAGGATAACAGACGAACATTGCTGCAAGCAAACATTAAATGTTAGTTGCAGTGATGTTTTAGTAAGTAAATAGAAATATTTTATTAAATATTTTCTCTCAAAAACTGGAATCACGTATTCGCTTCTTTTTGCATTTCCAGTCTATTCTGAAGAACTACTGTAGAGATTTTGATACGGCCTTGGGAATTCCGACACAAGATTGCTGCCAGTATCGATATCGATAACAGGCAAAAACCATTGAGATTTTCGATTCCCAGTCGTACTCGAACGTGGTCAGCTTTTTTGTATGATAATACTCATATTTTTTGTTTTTTGTATCGCTTCTGGAGACTTCTAGATCTCTGAAATTGAACCAGTGAGATTCATATTTTTACTGAGGAAATGGAGCCTACGCTACAAATAGTAACCAATATGAGTGCCATTCAGAAGGAAGAGCGATGTTGCTATGCCACTAGATTAACCAATGAGCAGCAGCACATCTAAGATAAGTACTGTGAGGCGACTGGCATAATGTTAGGGTACAAAACAATGTATGAGACGTTGACATGGACAGACATTTTTTGCATTTTTGGATGTGTCTACAGATACTTCTGAGCATCCAACGAAAGTGAAGAGAACTATTCAGTTCGTCCTTCCAAAAAGCATCAAATTCGAATATATAGTTTTAAAAATACGTTTCGTGATAGCTTGAAGAACGTACCAAACTCGATACTGTCGAATACAGCAAAACACTCAGTTCAGCATGGAGTGGTTTCCTCGAGAATCTAAGAAGCTTACTTTTAGAAGTGATAACAGCTGTATAACGAGTTCATTATACAAGTCCTATTCGCCTTGTGAAGTAAAAAATAGCATGAATGGCTGGGAGACCCCGAAGGGCAGATTCAGTCTCATAACCGGAATCGTTTTCCGTATCCTTCATGCCCCGCAGGCACCTTTCCGTCGCCAAGTATAACAAATTGTGTTTCTCTTACGTGTTGGTGACTGTAATGGTATGTGTGAAGTGTAGTGTCACGTTTGTGTTGGATGATGTTAAAAGACGGGAGAGGGTGAAAGTCTGTGCTCCCACATAGATTACTCTCCTAGAATACCACCAACGGGGCCGCTGAGCTTAACGTAACACCCGAAGGACGGATCACCATCATGTCCTCACCTCATGAGACGCTGTGGGGAGATTTGGATTTTAATCCGGATATTTGCGAAAACACTGGTGATCAGAAACTTTACACCATCACATCTTCTCCCTTTTGCTGGCCTAATACTGGCAGTGAAACTTTCATCCTCTTCCAGGACTCGAACCAGCTTACCCACCTGTCGACCATCGCACGTGCGTGCGATAGCGACTTTCTTTCTTCCTTTCATTTTTTAATACACCACAATTACAAAAATTTTACACTAATGACAAGGAGGAGAATGTACTTTACAGTTTCAACAAGAAATATGTCACCAATTTTTCCTCTTGCGATACTAATATCTCTCTTTTCTATTTTTTATTTTTTGTATTTGTGTATTGTTTTATGTGTTAGTAGATCACATGGATTTAAAAACACTTTACGCACGAAATACAATTACAATACAAAATGAAACCTGTGGGACAGGACTGCATTTTATTCGAAAACAACATAAAACAGAATAAAACCAGACTCAGGATAACCTTCCGGTAGTGCAAAACCACTCAGAAACATCGGAAAATAAATGCTACCTGGTTCCAAGACTCCACAGCGGGGACTCGAGTACATTTTCTCGGAATATAGCCTTGCTCAGCTGTCTAAATCGAGATCGAGTGGGGGGAGGGGGGAGGACAGGGAGACGGAATACGTGCATACACGATATCTGGATGTGATCGTCTCAGTTATGTGACTGGATTTGCGATTTCCTGTCAGAGAGATCATAGTTCATAGTAACTGACGGAAAGTCATCGAGTAAAACAGAAGTGATTTCAGGCGTTCCCCAAGGTAGTGATGTAGGCCCTTTGCTGTTCCTTATCTATATAAACGATTTGGGAGACAATCTGAGCGACCGTCTTCGGTTGTTTGCAGATACGCTGTCCTTTATCGACTAATAACGTCATCAGAAGATCAAAATAAACTGCAAAATAATTTAGAAAAAATATCTGAATGGTGCGAAAAGTGGCAGTTGACCATAAATAACGAAAAGTGTGAGGTCATCCACATGAGTGCGAAAAGGAACTCGTTAAACTTCGGTTACACGATAAATCAGTCTAATCTAAAAGCCGTAAATTCAACTAAATACATAGGTATTACAATTACGAACAACTGAAATTAGAAAGAACATATAGAAAATGTTGTGGGGAAGGCTAACCAAAGGCTGAGTTTTATTGGCACGACACTTAGAAAATGTAACAGACCTACTAAGGAGACTGCCTACACTACGCTTGTCCGTCCTCTTTTAGAATACTGCTGCGCGGTGTGGGATCCTTACCAGGTAGGACTGACGGAATGCATCGAAAAAGTTCAAAGAACGGCAGCAAGTTTTGTATTATCGTGAAATATGGGAGAGTGTGTCACAGAAATGATATCGGATTTGGGCTGGAAATGATTAAAAGAATGGCGTTTTTCGTTGCGACGGAATCTTCTTACGAAATTCCAATCGCCAACTTTCTCCTCCGAATGCGAAAATATTTTGTTGACACCGACCTACATAGGGAGGAACGATCACCAAGATAAAATAAGGGAAATCAGAGGTCGTACGGAAAGATGTAGGTGTTCATTCTTTCCGCGCGCTATACGAGATTGGACTAATAGAGAATTGTGAAGGTGGTTCGATGAACCCTCTGCCAGGCACTTAAATGTGATTTGCAGAGTATCCATGTTGATGTAGACGTACTGCAATTGCAATTGATCTTGTCATTCCTGTAAGAAGGTGCAAAAGTAAAGCATATTTTGAGAACATCCCGAAAAGGTAGTGCACAGAAAGTCCTTTTAGCCAGTTAATCACGTGTGTGCCTTTGATCGGAGAAAGTAGGTCTTAAGCGGGCGAAGGAGCATTCCAGGCTCGATCATGAGGTGCGGCACCCGGAGATAGAGGGCAAGCATCTTCTGAATTAGAAATCACACATCTGCGGAAAGTTCACATTGCAGACGATGTTCATCCGTATCAATCTAACGACTCCACATCCATATTGTGGAATCACCTAGAGAAATGCTGTGCTGTCTATGTCTTATCGGAAACTTCTCGTTGAAGATGAGGTGCCAGGTGGCGCGGATCTCCGTCGTAAAATATTTTTGGTGAATCGCTCGTCACACTGCAGGCCACGCCACTCCCAGATGATGTCTTTCAACCATATTCCGAAGGTGTTTCATCGTCAGCTGGCCATGCACATCATGCGCCGTAGGTGCCCTTGCACACGGGAGATTCGTGTGCATGTAGATATAATCGAGGAAGAATGATTTGTTGGGGGAGAGAGCAGGCGCGATGTGAGCGAGCGAGTGTAATAGGGGCCAGACAGACGGAGGCACCAGTTCATCAATGAGTAGGCCGATGAAACAGTGTCGACGATGGATCCACATCTTCAACATGGTGTTGATGTAAAGGGCCGCAGCACAGTCCCATTCCTCCACTGCGAGGGGTGGAGGGTGAGGACATCATACTGTATCTGCAAGAAAAGTCCATTACTAACGAAGTAGCCAAAGGCCACCTGGATTTGTAGTGCCATCAGTGGAGTCAATAGTAGGATCTTCCCCAAACGAGGTAGCCGGAACGCCAGGTGGGTGTTAAGGAAGGCGACTCTTTGTATCACATTTGAAGCTCGGAGGAGGTGGCCTCGGACGCCTGTGAGGAGAACTGGTAACAGGCGCCTATAGTTCAGCGCAGTCGTGCAGCGGACATCTTTCGTAAATATGATGCCCAAACACCGAAATGTATTCATCACATCAGCGGGACCACACTGCCCTCCCAGAGCTCTGCCAATTTCCATGGTACTTGACTTAAGCATGTTGATGATGCTGCCTGCTGCAAGCCTATACTTCTCTATTGACCCTAGCGCCATATGGATCTCCTCCTCAGAACATATGGAAAAAAACTAGATCATCTGCATAAGCGCAGAACTGGAAATTGTGTCCTCTCACTGTGATCCTCAAAAAATGTTTTTCGAGCCCACGAAAAAGCGGCTCTGTCGCTATTGCATAGAGGTTCATTGAGAGAAAACAGCCATGTCAGAACGAATGTAAGACTGGGATGCGTCCTTCGAACCTACCACTAACCATCATTTCCAAGGAGCCATCATGGAGAATGCACATGATCAAGCAGGCAAAGGTGGATGGGAAGGCCACATGATTCGTCATGGCAGTCATGTACAAATGGCTCCCTTTATCAAACATGCAATCAAAGTCCATGGAGGCTAGGTCACTGGGTAACCTAGAGGATGGTGCAAAGGTGAACACATCTCGATAGTTGCTAAGGGCCATCTGGATATCGCTGTCTCCCCCTCCCCCAAATATTTTTGTCCATATGAAATAACTTGGTGCAATACATGCTTAAGACACATCGCTAAGATGCTGGTGAAGATCTTGAAATTGCAGTTGAGGAGAGTGATTAGGCAGTTATGTTCAACCCAGGTGGCTCCAGCTGGTTTGGTTGCGAGAATAACGAGACCTTCCACGAAAACTGACGGCATGGGGACCACTAATGACAGCAGTTCTCGGTACATCTCATTCCACCACAGACCATCAGACCATTAAAGGGCTGGTAGAGTTCCAATGGAAAACCTTCTGGTCCTGGTAATTTATTCACTGCCCCCTTGGCAAGAGTGTCCGCAACATCATTGTTCGTTACCTCCTCTGAAAGGGATGCCGCCGTCACATCTCCCACTGTGCCAGTGAGGGTCTGAGAGCTGCTACCAAGGCTCCATCATTGTGGCGAACCTCGTGATAGAATGGTCAACAAATGCACCTGCAATGTCTGCCTATGTAGTCATCCTGCTATTATCCAAGAGATCTAGCGTGTCTGCAAATTTTCGTCGTCTTTGTCGTCGCTCAGAGATAACATGGTGAATGAAGGGTGGTTCCCCATCAGCCAATTGGTGGATGGTGGGAGCGCCGTTAAGTTCTCAGAGAAGTGCATAGTCCGTCGGTGGCAAAGCGATATTTTCGTACAGTGACAGACCAAAACACGTTGTAAAGCTGGTCTGACTCATTCGATCCAACGTTGAAGCCATGACAGATACCGGAGCATTAGACGTTCACACAAGGGCCCACATACTCGCTATAAAGCCCACATATTCCCTATAAGCTGCCTACATTCCTGATCCCGTAGGAGAGCCACATTTAGTTTCCATTATCCCCGAATTCTCCACACCATCTGCCTCTGGAGGTTGACCATGCAATGTATGTACTATGGTCTGAAAAAGCTGTGGGCCAGCACTCCATTGCTAGAATCGCCGTCACAAGGTCAGAGGTGACACAGATGCGATCGAGACTGTTGGCAGAATGACTGGTCACATAAGTAAAGCCAGGGCGATCAACAAGTAAGCCCTTCGAAGTATCAGCAAGACGCAGGTGTTGTACCAAGAGATGCATTTTGGAGTGTAGTCTGATTGTTGGTCTTTCCAAGACAACTCGCTATAAAAGTCTCCGCCAATAATGACGTTCCTATAACGGCCCAAGAAGAAAGGCGTAATTTCTTCCATATAAAAACGTGACCGGTTCCATCTTTTCTCAGTCTGAGAAGGGGCACGGACATTAAAAAGTCGAGTCCCATTCGTATCGAACGCAAGTCCCCATGTCGATGGCATGTACATTACATTGGTTACCTCTGTTCCATTTAACACACGAGCAGTTGTTCCATTGCCTCCCGTAGCAACAGGAGCAATATAAGCAGTAAACCTGTAGAAATGTGGTAGGGTCTCCAGGCGAACTTCCTGCAGTAGAGCAACATTCACATCCACCTCCCTGAGCATATCGCGCAGAGGTTCAAGATTCATTTGTATGGTGATCACGTTGAGATTGATGGAGGCGATCTTGTAGGCTTGCAGCTGGTCCGCAGGCAGTGGGACGCTCTTAACAATAGGGGACGGAGGTATAACAATAGCAGCAGATCAATCACGGCGAGCCACCCCTTCACTGTACAACAAATCCTATCTTTTCTGTGCCACCGAGGCAGCAATGGCTGTACATCCTCGGCCGAAGATTCGTGTGTGTGTGGTAAGATCTCCAGATGCCTCCCCAGTGCGGCATGATGACTGCGGGAAAACTTCGCATGACAGAGGGCGTCTTCCGTTGCGTTGGTCGGCAGTCAACGGCTGCACGTTCGACAAGAGCGAATCGGCGGTCAGCCTCGTGGAAGGTCACGCGTCGGAATCTGGCGTGGAGGCGTCCATCGTGATTCCATCGTGGTGTGAGAGATTAGAACGGCTCAAGACTGTATCGTGTGCGCACTGGCTGAGGCCATTTTTCGCTTCTTATCCCTCTGCTATAGTCGAGAGTGCATAACTGTGTCAGATGGACTGTGCACAGTTTTCCGCGACGTTGCTGTGAATCACTCCATAGGACCTGAGTGCAGCCACCATATCGTACGCCGGCACTTCGAACGGGAGTTCGAATATGCGGATAGTGCTGAGTGTGAGACCCACATGATCCTCAGTCATTGGACCAATGTTGCCATCCGAATGTCAGAACTTAAGCCCGTCACTCGTCTTCCCTAAAATCGCGTCACATGCAACATTGGTTACTAATTTAATGTAAACTACGCTGCTCACAGTTGATAGGTGAATTCCAACAAGATCTGTACAGGGGATTATCACGTCGTCTCGAAGAAATCGTTCTACTTCCAGCGCTTTGTGACGTGCGTATTTATTCGATGAATTTCAGCGTCGATTTCCGGCATGAATTGGCCATTTACTGCGAAAGGTACTCATTCACGCGAAAGACGCTGTAGTACCTAAACACATCGAAAGCGCGCGCCGCGGAACGGACGTAAACAGCCCCGTCCGCATCGTTCCGCCGACGGAGGCATACAGTTGCGACGTGCTTCGGCTCCAGAAGGGGGAGTGGGTGGGTTGTGTAGCTAATGAAGATCTGAATCTCCTGAATAAAAATATATAATGGGAAATATGTGTATGCATAAATTAATTATTCAGGATTTAGATGTTATTACCTGTAAGTCCCTTACATTCAGTGGATTACGTGATTAACTACGCATTTCCTGAGGTAGTAGAGTTTCATGCATAGTTATATTGAGAATATTGTATCCAGATGCAGTTTGTAGGAGAGCCATCCTTCACAGCAGATGGATTTACAATCCTTTCTTGCTGCCAAAGAGCTCTAAACTAAACGCAGGTATCTAACAAATCTAATCTCTTAAATGAAGCCTTAAAGTTCATGAAAAAGGGAAATGCCACAGTAATGTTGACTACATGCCGTTTACAACTGCCACACTGTTAGCCTCTCAACTAACACCGAAACTGTTGGCATTGTGTCTGTAAAAGTAATAGGATTTCTGGCCTCAGCATTATCATCAAATATTACTCGTGCAAAATCTTAGAATAAAATATGTTAGTCGTAGAGGAATATACGCTGTACTGAACCCAGATTAAAACAGCCAGCAGGACTGAGATTCAGATAGTAGATGCTGCCCATGGTTCCCGAAATTTGTACGACCCGCGATTACAAACGGTATTGCAACTAAAAGCCACTGTTGAAGCGTAATACAACTTTAGTGCGTCAGTATGCCTAGCGGCTTCGGTATAAGTGGACGTGTTTATTGTTGATATCTCGTTTGCCATTGTGCCATTTGCTGTTTTTGCGATTTTTCGGTGACCGACGTGAGAGATCAGCGTTGCCGTGTCTTTTAAACTTTGTAGAACAGCCGTAGAAACGCAGAAAATGTTAATGCAAGCATTCAGTAATGAGTGATGGCGCTTTGGGCCAGACACAAGCTTATAACTGGTTTAAACGTTGTAAAAATGTTGTGCATCTGTTGATGTTGATGAATGGTCGAGACGATAATCTAGCTGCATTACACCAGAGAATGTTAATGCTGTCCGGAAAGCGATTGTGAAAGATCGTAGGCAGACCATGTCCTAAGGTGGCTAAGGGAGGTTGTAAGAAGGAAATATCCAAAGAAGCAGCGGAGGAGTGACTGGCTCCTTCACCACGACAATGCGAAACCACTTATAGCTTCCATTGTGCAACGGTTTTTGGGAAAAACAACTTCTTTCTCTTTTTCAGGTTCAAACTGTAGTTGAAGGGACGAAGATTTGACACGATAGAGGATATTCCAGCGGAACTAAAAGTAGTGCTGAGACACTGTTTAAAAAGACTTTCTGGGTGCATTCCGCTCGTGGTAGAAGCGTTGGTGTCTGAGCTCACAAGGATACTATTTTGAAAGTTACGGTGGCTAATAGAAGTCTTATATGATGTGATTGTATTTAATGTTACATTTCGGAAACTTTTGGGTGGCACCTCATATATAGCTGTCATGGGCAGCACCATTTTAGAATCTCACCGTGGCAGACGTAACCAACTAACTCGTTTCCTCCCAAACTCCAGAGAAGCTCTTCCTTGCCGATAAGCCTGCTAATTTCTTTAATAGATACAAATGTAGTTAGTGGCCAACGGCCTTGCCGCAGAGGTAACACCGATTCCCGTCAGATCACCGAAGTTAAGCGCTGTCGGGCAGGGCTAGCACTTGGATGGGTGAACATCCGGTGTGCGGAGCGCTGTTGGCAAGCGGGGTGCACTCAGCCCTTGTGAGGCAAACTGAGAAGCTACTTGATTGAGAAGTTGCGGCTCCGGTCTCGGAAACTAACATACGGCCGGGAGAGCGGTGTGCTGACCACATGTTCCTCCATATCCGCATCCAGTGATGCCTATAGTCTGAGGATGACACGGCGGCCGGTCGCTACCGTTGGGCCTTCATGGCCTGTTCGGGAGGAGAGTTTATGTAGGAAGTACATTTGGGAAATGTCTGTGGAAAACTAAACTTCAGCACCCACGTTTCAGTGCTCGTAACCTGTTGTACACAAAAAATGTGGTAAAAAAAATGGAACGTGGAAAATATAGAAGGTAGCATACGCTGCTAAGCGATGTACTATTTCAGCAGTATGCAAGGATAAGATAAATTATTGAGTATATTTTCTGACGTTCAATAGACTGCATGTGTGATTAAGTTAACGTCAAGCTGCTAACTTTACAACACTTTCACCGGTTCGAAACACGTGGCTGGTTGTAACAGACAGATTGTACACGGGAGGACTGTAGTTGGAGATATATAACATCAGGTATATCTCGCAGTGTTTCTAGTTCTCACTTGGTGTCTTTGAAACATCTGAATGTGAGCCGTTCCATTGGCAGCAGATTGTTTCGTCAGTCACAGTGGCACTT
This sequence comes from Schistocerca cancellata, assembly GCF_023864275.1. Taxonomy (NCBI): domain Eukaryota; kingdom Metazoa; phylum Arthropoda; class Insecta; order Orthoptera; family Acrididae; genus Schistocerca; species Schistocerca cancellata. The sequence goes on from NC_064626.1 coordinate 852,073,041, forward strand.
TGATGGGCAAATAGTTATTTGTCAGCCTATGCTTTACATTTCATACGTCTATAGGTATACTAAGCGAATATATAGTCCCTTGTTTGCTTTTCCCATTTGTTTATTACGTTTCCATGTTGTATTCCTGTTTCCGTTTTCCATCCCTTGTCTCGTCTGCTAGAGAGAATATGTGAATGCCTGCGTGTGATGCTTTCATCTACTTTTGTTCACAAATTCCTCTTCTTCAGGAATGCTTTTCTTGTCATTGCCAGTCAACATTTTATATCCTCTTTGCTTCGACCGTCATCAGTTGTTTTGTCTCCCAGTCAGCAAAACTCATCTACTGCTTTAGGTATCTGACTTCCTAACTAATTCCCTAAACGTCACCTGATTTAATTCTACTACATTCCATTACACCCGTTTTGCTTGTGTTGATGTTCATCGCATATCCTCATTTCAAGACACTATCCATTCCTTTCAACTGCTCTTCCAAGTCTTTTGCTGCCTCCAACAGAATTACAATGTCATCGGCAAACCTCAAAGCTGTTTTGTTTCTTCTCCCTGGGCTTTAATTCCTACTCCAAATATTTCTTTTGTTTCCTTTACTGCTCGCTCAATATACAGTTTGAATAACATCGGGTATACGCTACAGCCCTTTCTCTCTCCCTTTTCAACTACTGCTTCCCTTTCGTACCCCCCTACTTTTAAACTGACGTCTGGTGTCTGTACAAACTATAAATAGCCTATCGCTCTCTGTATTTTACCCTTGTCACCTTTAGAATTTGAAAGAGATTATTCTAGTCACCACTGTTAAAAGCTTTCTCGAAGTATACAAATGCTATAAACGTAAAGTAGGTTTGCCTTTCCTTAACCGATCTTCTATGAGAAATCATAGGGTTAGAATTGCCTCGCGTTTTCCCACATTTCTCCGGAATCCAAACTGGCCTTCCCCGAGATTGGAATCCACCATTTTTTCCATTATTCTGTAAAGGATTCTTGTTAGTATTTTGCAACTGTGACTTATTAAACTGACATTTCGGTAATTTTCACACCTGTAGCGAGAGATTTCTTTGGAAATGTAATTATTATATTCTTCGTGAAGCCTAATTGTATTTCCCCTGTGTCATAAATCGTGCTTACCATATGGAAGAGTTTTGCACGGCTGGCTCTCCCAACGCTATCAGTAATCTAACGGAAACTTGTCTACTCTTGCGGCCTTGTTTGGACTTAGGTCTTTCAGTTTTTTGTCAGATTCTTCGCTCAGAATCATATATACCTTCTCATATTCATCTACGTCTTCTTCAATTTCCATAATATTGCCCTCAGGTGATACCCCATGTACAGACCCACTATATATTCCTTCGACCTTTCTGCTTTCCCTTCTTTGCTTAGGACTCGTTTTCCATCTGAGCTCTTGATATTCATAGAGATAGTTCTCTTTTCTCCAAAGGTTACCATTCATTTTCCTGTAGACAGCATCTATCTTACCTCCAGTGATATATGCTTCTACATACATTTTTCCTCTAGCCATTCCTGCTTAACCATTTTGCACTTCCTGCCGATCTCATTTTTTAGACGTTTGTATTCCCTTCGGCTGCATCATTTAATGTATTTTTATATTTCTCCTTTCATCGATTAAATTCAGTATCTCTTGTGTTATCCAAGGACTTCTAATAGCCCTCGTCTTTTTACCTACTTGATTCTCTGCTGCCTTCACTATTTCATCTCTCAAAGCTAACTATTCTTCTTCTGCTTTAGTCTTTTCCCCTGTGCTTGTCAATCGTTCGCCAATGCTCTCTCTGAAACTCTCTACAACCTCTGGTTTTTTCAGTTTATGCAGGTCCCATCTCCTTAAATTCATACCTTTTTGCAGTTTATTCAGTTTTGATATGCAGTTCATAATCAGTAAATTGTGGTCAGAGTCCACTCCTGCCACTAGAAATGTTTTACAACTTACACCCGGTTCCGAAATCTCTGTCTTACCATCATATAATCAATGCAAAACCTTCGGTGTCTCCAGGTGTCTTGTGTGTATACAACCGTCTTTCATGATTCTTAAACCAAGTGCTATGATTAAATTACTCTCTGTGATTCCTCTTTCAATCCTTTTCCGCAGTCCCTATTCACCACTACTTTTCATTCTCTTCCTTCTTCTACTGTCGAATTCCAGACCCCCATGCTATTAAATTTTCGTCCACTTTAAGTATCTAAATAATTTCTTTTATATCATTGTACATTTCGTCAATCTGCTCACCATCTGTGGAGCTAGTTGGCATATAAACTTGTACTACCGTGGCGGGTGTGGGTTCCATATGTATCTTGGCTAAAATAATGCGTTCACTGTGCTGTTCATAGTAGCTTATACATGTTCATACATTTTTATTCATAATTAAACTTACTCCTTCAGTACCTGATTACATGATACATATCTTTGAACAATTGCAAAAGAACATCTCAATCAGCAAATCCTCTCTGTCTCTCTCTCTCTCTCTCTCTCTCTCTCTCTCTCTCTCTATATATATATATATATATATATATATATATATAGCCTATAAAGTAACCTAGTGGAAGTAAATCAGTAAAACCAGTAGCCAAATATGTATAAAATGCACACAAAGCACTGTGAAGTTAGAAATGTCCTTATGGATATGAAAATACAACAGAATAAAGTCAAGGGACACATAAGTATTAACATACAAGAGCAAGACACTGAACTCTCTGAAGAATCCATAGTAAGTGAAACCAGGACAACAACCTACACAAACATGGAAAAAGCTGGGTACATCCTTTCATGTCCTCACTAATCCAGAAAAATGTGCCATCCATCCCATACCCAACTGCAGTCTACATGATGTGATATGAAATGCAATTCATGTATTAAAACTCTGCACACCTAAACTACACTGTGATTGCGATATTCCAGAGTAAAACCAAATTGAGCACCCAAAAGGCACTCCATACAGAGGAAATCAACATTAACCCCAACTCTCAGTTACTAATGAACCCAACTCAACCATACATTTAAAATGATAACGAAAGTTTCTCTCATTCATTATATAGCATAACACCAACCACAACAAAGTCACAACCAACACTGCATAAGCACATACAAAGTAGAAAAAGGGCTAACTATTGCACAACACAAAAGACGATCTCACACACGTTAAATGCTGGAAGTTAGCCAATCAGGACACTGCCAAAAGTGTTCTTCATTTGGTTTTCTAAAACTGAACAAGAGAGCAGCTCAAAAATTGGTTGGGATAGTAGTAAGGGTCAAACCCTAACTAATGCCTGAGCAGTGTCATGTGATGTCATCTACGCTGTGAGAACAACTGTCACTAACAATGAATCTGCCAGCTGCTAGATTTGCATGCATAATGGTCTGACTGACAAACGTCAATGCGGAAATCATGTAATGTATAGAATTTTAGTTTTAACAATTATTTCTCAGCCTTTCGGACCCTGAAATATACACAGAAGGTTTTCAGACTGTTTCTGACCAGCCTGCCCATGGAAAGGTTACAATAGAGGTGTAAGAAAAAGAAACATCTTCCTGAAGCTTCCAGAATTCGCCAGAACTGCTGTGGCTGATCGACACTGGTTTATCATTCCGCAATACTGTCGTTCACAATGGTAGTTTCAATGTGGAATTAATATTGTTTGCTCAGCTGTGAATGTTCATCTGCCATATAACATAGCTTTGGCTTATTTACAGAAAGGCAAATGTTCACATGAACAGTGTAATGCAGTCTAGAGCACATCTAACTTTCCTCATGACCCCACTGTTGCAGCTTCACTTGATGCAGTATCAGATAGAAATAAGTGGAGCAAAGCTGATCCTGACGAATTTGGTTTGTGCAGATAGCATACATTCAGTGTTGTGCTAAGTGGTTTATGACGCCCCTTGGCAGTTGATTTATGACCCACTCAGGATAATCTATCGAGAAACCCCTCCAGACCTCTGTCTCCCCCTCCTCCTGCTCTGCCCAACCCCTCTGTGAAAAAGGACACTTTTTTGTCATCCCTTCCCCATCCTGGGAAATATCCCAGCGTTCCTGTCCCCTCCCACATTTCCCATTTCACATTTTCCCACATTGGTGGGTAAAACGCTCAGTCTGTGGTGGAGAGGAAGAATATTATGGCATGAAATTCAAATCAGTATCATTAATGTATTGTTCAATTCAATTTGGATATTCTTTATTTAATCAGTTTGCAGAAGACAGAACTCCTCCACTTAGGTAGAATTCATGTCTACACCCTTTGCCCTGTTGATGTGATATCTGTAAATGCCAAGGATTCAATGAAGTGCACCATATTAGCCACCATTTTGGGTCACACTTCCGTGCATCTGTCGTCTGGGCACAGCTATGGAGGTTGAAAAAAGCCCAATGTCTTAATTACAGATCACAATACCAAATACAACCGATATTCAATACTGGGGAAACCATCTATGCTCTCTCTCAAGTGCCTACTTCGTGCTGTAACACCAGCGCCTCAAACCTGTAGACTAAGGTGACATGCCTACCCGCCAGAAGGACATCCATTTATTCTTACAGTGCCTAAACAAAGCATCAGGTGATGGCATTCTTTGATCAGGAAATTCTAGACTTGCTTCCTGTCTCTGTCTCTCTCTAGTGGTTACTTCTTGTTTGTGTGAATACATGTATGAACCAAAAGGTAAAAACACTCAGGCAGAGGTTTTTGTCCCTCCTCAAAATAAAGTGTTCTTAACAATGGGGTCAAAGGAGAGCTGACGCAATTGCGATATCAAAAATTACAGGAAATAGTTCATTTCCGCTATCTATCAAATAAATTGTTTAACAATTTACAATGGTCAAAGAGATCGCTTGAAACACTCGCCACCAACTTACAATGATTCTTCTTCATAATAAAACATGGTTTCAGTGTTTGACTATCTTATGCAAACGTTTTGAAAATCAAATAATTCAATTTCCATCACAGATAGATTATAGTGCTAATTACATCTGTAGTATTGTATGCAGTGACAAAAAACTTGTAAGGTGAATGTATGTCTTCTATTGGAACTATTTTCCTGCATTGTAATATTAACAGCATTGCATTCCACATAGCTAATATATTGGAGACCACACTCCTTTAACATTATAGCATTTTTAAGTGCAGAACTGTGTAGCCTTAATAGTGTGTGTTTATGTTCTATGATCATTTCCTTCTTTCCAATACCTTCTTGGTGTGGAATCCTGACATTACAAGAATACTAAAGAATTTATAGCACAAGTTACTTACTTAAGATGTTTCAAACTCCTGTGTCTGGAACCCCAGCATGAACAATCAATCATTTTCTTCTTCATATTAACCATCTATTGTATCACAACATTCTCAAATGTAGCAGGCTCATATCTACTGTACACCAATAATGAGTGCTATCTTCCTCACCATGCTTGCATCTAGAGGGATCATGCATAACTAGATAGGTGATGTGAGTAAGATTGGTATAACAGTCTTTGCAGAAGGTTAGTTACATTTTTGGAATGAGAATAATGGGCTATATCACTAGCGTTGGTCGGTTGTGCAAGTCTGGAACACGTGTTATGCTCTTTTCTAAAGAAAAATATCAGAGTGTGGTGATTATGTGAGACTTGGTTCCTTTTGTACCTTCATGAGACATCAACTGTAGCAGATATGGCATCTTTCTACTTCTTATTAGCTCCAAATTAAATCAGAAACAATACAGCAGGTAGGATCAGACAGAGGAACAGTTAGAAAAAGCATAGGCAGACCATCTAGAGTTTTGATCAGTATTCTTAGTTGATAGGCTCAATGAAGGAACGACTCGTTTTGACACAGAGGGCAGAGTGCTGCTATGGATATGATTCATCTGTTGGGGTGGTAATCATGATAAGTGTTTGTGAAATCTTTGAATCTCCAACTTTATCCTATGAATGTGAAAATACTTTGTGCCTTTCCTCTACATAGGGGGAGATGGCAAATCATAAAATCTTACCGAATTTATAATGTGTTTTGTCTAATGAACTTAGTTTTACACCTTCTCTCTGCTGATGACTATTTCCTACACTAAGAAATAGTATTTGTGTCATGTGATGTAGGCAGTGCAACAGAGTTCATGATGTGTTCACATGTATATAGCACTCACAAAGTAATGGAGCGGATGATTTAGCAGTGATATGGAAATTGATAACCATGGTGCAATGTCACTGGCTGATAGCATCACGAGATCGACATGATGAGACATTTTGTTGATGTGAGAAGTCGTTGAGAGTGGTGGTTTTGAACTCGAGTAATTGGGTAAAATGCATTGAAATTAATGGAAATCTAGTAAAATTACTAAAGTTGATGGACTGGTAAAAATACGACAAAAATGTAGAGGAATGATGGTACTCACATGCTCTCCTGAGTGTATGAAAATCATTCCATTCCTCCACCAGTGGGACTGACAAGTGACAGTGCATACTATCCATGCACTATGGGTTTAAGTACTGGAGAATACCCCCTTGTTCCACATGTGGTTATGAACTGTAAGCCATAAAAATGAAAGCTGAAGTGCTCAAAGATTTGGAGGTCAGTATGACCGCCACCTAGGACACCAAGACTGTGATCATATACCTGGGTGCAATATGCACTGCTAATATGAGGAATCAATGCTCTTAATGTCTTCGAAAATGGAACACCAAGACATCTGCTACTCCATCATTGTAGAAGATGAGATTAAATAAAGAGCTCATAACTTTTCGACAGCTTTTTGGAAACATTCTACAGTGCTGCAAACTCTTACACTTTCTGTATGTTGTAATGTCTTTCACATTTCTGTCAATAAGAAACACTGCCCCTATATTTTAATTGAATCACCCTGTGTGTTGTGGGAGCAGCTTACTGTACACCATGAGATGTTCAGCTTTCATGAGAGCCAATGGATCATAACGAGTTAATGTCAGTTTAGCACCTAACACAAGCCTCAAATTCATGATAGAGAAACACAATGGATGACAATGTACAAAGCTGTAGTCATACACTGCATCTATGTCTTGCAGCAAAAACAATGTATCAAAAAATGGTTCAAATGGCTCTGAGCACTATGGGACTCAACATCTTAGGTCATAAGTCCCCTAGAACTTAGAACTACTTAAACCTAACTAACCTAAGGACATCACACACACCCATGCCCGAGGCAGGATTCGAAACTGCGACCGTAGCAGCCTCGCGGTTCCGGACTGCAGCGCCAGAACCGCACGCCCACCGCGGCCGGCAACAATGTATCAAACTGCTTATGAAACCACAACAAAAAATTCCTTTATTGTGATTGGTAGTCTGTGGGATGTGGTCTTCCAACAGTAGAGGTGACAAAACTTTACACAGTCCATGGAAGTGACTTCAGTCACTGACCACCTGCTCCAATGGACTAATACATGTATATTTAATGAGATCACGATAAAAAGCGATGTCAACATGTAAATGGTATATTTTTTTGAAATATCGGAAGAGAAAGACCATGGCAAGACCTTATTGAGTCCTCTACCAGATGGCACTAGCGAAGTGTTTATACTTCGCAGTTTCACTCTGTTGGATGTTATAAAAGTGACAAGGAGATTTAGAGTGGGACGCTGTGCTGTCAATGAAGACTCTGACACCATTACACTGTTATATTTCTAGCATGGTAATTATATGAATACTATAAAGGAGATTAAGACATGTACAGGAGAATATTTGTAGACAGTCATTCGATATCAATGAGTTATATGTGTTATGCTTCTGAATATCAGTCCACGTATACTCTGCATGGATGTGAATTTCCTCCTGTACATTAGTGTGCAATTTTTCTCGTTGTGATAGCTCTCTACGTACTCAGGTATGGAAGGAGGAGGGCTAGACAGTCTTCTGACTAATAGAAGAGCGCTGTCAGAACCTGATGGCATTTTGAAAGAATTAGCAGGGGACTGTGACTTGGTGGGGGACATCTCTTACTCGTCGAAATCAGGTGGATTCAAGTGCTGTAATCGAAGACTGGAGGATTAGTGAAAATACAGCAGGTAAGCGATACTCGGACAAAAGGGGAGTTAAAAGGGGAGCTCCATATCTTGTCTATAAGTATTGTCAATAAACATATTATAACCTCTCACATGTGTCTCGTGAACTGACAGCAATGAGAAAATTAGGAGCTAATACGAAGGTTTTTACTGAGAGACAATCAGCAGTAGAAGTTCTATCTCTTGTTTTCTGAATAAATAAGAGACCAATGAAAGTGGATGGACTGACATCTTAATAGGCAGACTAAATTTGCATCTATATCTGTATGCATACCTTGCAAAGCACCGTACGGTGCGTGGCGGAGGGTACTCTGTACCAGTACTGGTCAATTCCTTTCCCATTCCACCTGCAAATAAAGCGAGTGAGAGAAGAACGCCGGCCACTGTGGACCAGTGGTTCTAGGTGCTTCAGTCCGGAATGCGCTGCTACTACAGTCGCAGGTTCGAATCCTGCCTTGGGCATTGATGTGTGTGATGTTCTTAGGTTAGTTAGGTTTATGTAGTTCTAAGTCAGTGGACTGATGGCCTCAGATGTTAAGTCGCTTAGTGCTTAGAGCCATTTCAGAGAGGAACAGGAAATGAAACGACCAGCTGTGATACAGGGTACCCTTGGCCATGCAATGTATGGTGGCTTGCAGAGTTTGTATATAGGTGTAGATACCCTCAGGGTCATAAATCATCTCCCAGGGAATCGTAAACCACTTAGCAGAACAATGAGTTAAGGGGAGAAGGTAGTTTGTGCCTGAATATATTCTTGTCACAGAATGTATGCAACCTGGAATTGAGGTCAGGGGACCTGGGAGGCCAAGCATGACGAAAGTGGCGGCTGAGCACACGATCATCACCAAACGACGGGCGCAAGAGATCTTTCACGCGTCTAGCAACACTTTTTTTTTGTTCTAATAAAACCCCATGTCACTCCAAGCATGTGTGTCAATTTTTACCTCTCTATCTACATGATTCCGTAGTTTAAGTTTTCAAATTTATACTAACTTTTTGATCACCTGGTATATCAGCGCCTGTCGACAGCGTAGGGTCGTGATTTAATTATCATTCCTGTCATCTATGGCCCGTGGCGCACCACATATGCCTCAGCTTCGGTTTTTGATAGCGCCATTTTCCCATGCATGGTATATTTTAACCACAGCAGGCACTGTTTATAAAATTAGCCGTTTCGGAAACGCTTCCACCCATTGGCCGAAAGCCAATGATCATACCATTTTGACATCACTAAGTCACTCCGTTTCCGCATTACGATACAACTGCACTATTTTTCGCTTCCTCCGACACGGTTTATATACTCTCCACTGCTAGTACTGCCAGCAGCCCTCTCTGAGTGGATATTGCACGTTGACGGCGAACATAGGCTGTGACCACATAAATGTGGCTGAACCTTGTGTATTTGTTATCTGTACCTTTGATTCCCAGTGTAAGCCGGCAATGACTGCTCTTTGACTTTCAAGGCACTGTATTTCTAGATGAGGAAGTGACGCGCAAAGATGAATATGTCCACACTTTATAGAAAAATTAGATACGAAATGGAACAGTTCATAAAGGATAAGCGGAATCTAAATACATCACGCAATTTAAGTGAAATCGATGATTTGGCACGATACATGCCTGCGAAAATGCGTGGGTCAGAGCAAACACGAACCTGTCCATATATACATTTCGTGCAAAGAAGATCTAGTCCATTACGGCCAATAGGAGACGCTGATTCTAGTCACGTGATTTCAACTCCAGTCACGGCCAGGCTGTGCTCCCTCGTAATAACATTGATAGTACTAATACTGATAATTGTTATTGCGAGGACACGGTTATTTATCTCCTGACCTCATTTTCGATGGAATAGAGACTCGTCTACAGAAAGGCCAACGCAATCGTAAAAGAAAGAAAAAATGACATCTAGCAGTCAGTGGGTGAAGTCAGATACCTTGGTGAAGACTGCAGAGTGATAGACGTGAAATCCCTAGCTAAAGGCTCACGAAATTTAGATCACGTAAGTGAAATAAAAACAAAATTTTCATATACAAACTGGAAGCTGAGGGAAACATATATGGAAGCAACTGCTTTCTAGAGGTCCCAAAACGATGTACAAGAGCGGATGTCTCAACGCGGATGGAGCATTTCGAAAATTTTCTTAATCACGAGCTGAAGTACTTCACAGTCATCCAATGTCAGATGATGTTGATGGCCTACTGCAAATTATTTTCGGAGAAAACTGGCAGAATCGAGAGGATTTAAGTTGGTATACATCCATCACTGATTGTAGACCCACGTTGTTCAACACAGAAGTAAAGGAAGTTGCTTGTGATCGTTTAGAAGATGCTTCTGGTTTTTATGTTCAAGTGTAACAGTTACATCAACCAACAGTTCTAATAACAGGTAATGCTATTGTTGCATCAGTGCATTTTTTGTGGTCATCTGAAATGTTTTAAATAATTGTGAAGCAACGAAGAAATCAGAACTTTCGGTAAAACACTAAATATCAATGTTACAGTTGCCAGTTTTCCGTGATATCACATACTATATTGTTACAAATACTTAATATAATATACTACAACAACCATTACACAAAAATATGTAAGTTATTTTCAAAAAACAAGATATTTGATTTGGCAATTATTCAAAGTCAAACATGGTTCAAATGGGTCTGAGCACTATGGGACTCAGCTTCTGAGGTCATCAGTCCCCTAGAACGTAGAACTAATTAAACCTAACTAACCTAAGGACAGCACAAACATCCACGCCCGAGGCAGGATTCGAACCTGCGACCGTTGCGGTCTCGCGGTTCCAGACTGGAGCGCCTAGAACCGCTCGGCCACTCCGGCCGGCAAAGGCAAGGATGTCCAAATGGTTTATGCAGATGAGAATATGTCCATATTAAAACGAACTTTTTAAAGGAATATTTTCATAGTAGACTTTATTTACAGATGTGAACTGACTTTTCACACAAAAGAATGTTCCTGCATGTCGCCTCCTTACATATGCACAATCTGTTGACTGATTATGTGTGTTTGTGTGATATATACAGATGAAAGTTTACATTTATGACGAAATTCAGGGTTCTTTCTGCCGGAACATACTGTAAGTATCTTTATTCCCTTTTAAAATCCAAGTGCCATAGTGCTGATTATAACTTATTTTCAGGGAAATAAAAATCGAAACAGACAAACGGTTATATCGAGCAAATAAAAATGTAATTTAATCCACCTAGAGATGTTGTAAAACTTCAAAATTCGTTGTGGGAGAAAATAAAAAGCGACTGACACATATAACTGATTTATCTTCAGTGTCACAACAATGTTTATTTTGAAATGACGTCACCGCGGTGTTCACGAATCCGCAGGACAACTTCCCGTGCAGAAATTTTTCTCTCGCCGTAAAGCCGATGCTTAAAATGACTCTTGGAGATATGCTGATAGACTAAACAGTACACACAAGGCGCACTGCCCGGTTCACAGAGTGCGCTTCCCAACTGCACTAAGACTGCAGGTTTACTACTAGACTGGTGGACGCACGTAGCGATGCTCAAAGATGTATTGAGACACAGGTTTCCGATCAGAAACACAAAAATATTGTTGGTTATGAGGGTGGTGCAGCAAAAGGAGCGCTTATTATGATCGTGTATTTTACAAATTACAAGCAGTCTAATTCAAACTTTGAGTGTACTCTGACATGGATTACTGACCTGCATTATTTTCGTTATTTTAGTAAACAGATATTACGTTCACCAGAGAGGGACACTTAGATGCAAAAGTGCTTGGGTCTAGCGATGTGATACCTGAAGACATACTGATTTGTGAGTTGCGTGAACGTTTACACAAGTTTTTAAGGGGGCTGCGGTACGCTTGTTTAGTAGGCCGTACAGGTTATCTTCCATCAGACATAATGTAATTAACAGACTAACAAAACATTAAGCAACTACTTTCCCTTGGACTGTCCATTATCTTTAATTCCCAAATTTTCTGAAATAAAAAACTGTTGTCTATTTCAGAATGTTACCAAAACATGTTCAGTTTTACGTAGTTAACCGTACTTTACTGCAATGCGGTCAAACGGATGTTACATTTTTCCACAAGTAAATTACTTGGTACAAGGAATGCTCACGGAACAGGTAATCATTAAAACTGACAGGAGCATGAAAGTTAGTGACGAAGTTGTCAGCCTTACTATATGAAACGCAACACCTGTACACAAGTCTTTAACTCAGTTCCGCATTTCGACCGACCCTCAAGCAAGTTGGAGAGCTGGTGTTGGCTACAGAACCGTAACTAACTTCCACGACAGGAAGGAATCACCGGCTCAACGTAATCGTCCATAAATTCCAGGCACTTGCCGTTAATGTAGACGCCACTAGCGATACGAACTTGGCCGTAAGTCGAATGGAGCTGACGCAACGAAGCAGAAGGTACCGACTATGAGATCTCTAGCGTAATGTCCAGAAGTGTGCAGTTATATCACCCTAAGCAACGGCTAGTGGACTCACGTAATTTGACTGCGCTGATTAGCATGGAAACGGCTATTTGCGACAGAAGGTGGTACCATAACATAAACTTGCATCCCCAGCGGTGCCTGTATCTCCACGGTAAATGTTTCCGCTAATAGAGTGGAAGAGCGACGTTGATTCGCTATTCTGCTATTATTAGAATATCCAGCCGTCACATTCATTAGGAAAAACGTTACTGGCTAATAGTCGCATGACATACATTTCTCCCTTCTTTTTTTTCAAAGTCGACAGCCTGAAGGCCTCTTTTAGCAAACGTTACAGCATTTAATCATGAAACTACTTTGCACTAACTTATAATATTATGAAGGTAAAATTGGTTTCTATACTTCCCGAAAGCTCTTCAATAATTGTTGTTCCAATACTGAAGCAAGCAAGTAACACATCAGAAACCTCAAAGATGTTCCACGGTTTCAGGCGGGAGCTTTGAGCAGGCGAGTTCTGCAAATCCATCAGATCTTCCATCGTCGATAGTAACACGGGTGTACTGCCACACAAAATGTGTGATTCGAAACCTTGCCGTAAATTTCACGAATCAAGCTATCGGTTAAAATATTTCACGATCATCTGTGATCACTTTGCTAGGTACGAACATTTAACTATCGTAGGCACGACCAGTTATAATAGACCCGGACCACCACTCCTCTTCCAACAAATTCCAAAACATGCCCAACAAAGTATTGCTCGGCGCACGTACATGCCAGGAAGTATCAAAATTTTCAAATGTGTGTGAAATCTTATGGGACTTAACTGCTAAGGTCTTCAGTCCCTATGCTTACACACTACTTAACCTAAATTATACTAAGGACGAACACACACACCCATGCCCGAGGGAGGACTCGAACCTCCGCCGGGACCAGCCGCACAGTCCATGACCGCAGCGCCCTAGACCGCTAGGCTAATCCCGCGCGGCCATGAAGTATCGAGCACTTATGAATACCATGTAATGGACCCCGTTATATCACTCTAGAAAATCTGTGTGACTGTCTAATAGAGGTGTTACGTTCATCTCCATGTAAATAACAACAATATACGTATCGTGTTACTCGTGTCACTGAAACAGCCACTGACGCTATTACCATCAAGACGGACACAGCACTACAAGAAGTTGCCATTTCCTAATCTATTTCTTTGCCGTAAAATGACATCAAATCTTAAGCTTCAAAATGACGTGTAAGTCAAAGCAGACATAGTACTATAAAAACAGTTACAGCCAAAAGCGTAAAATGACGTCGTTTAAAAAATTCATAGAGACTATGGACCAGTCTTACAAGGAGTTAATGTTCTATAAGTAACATAGGCCTATTGCGTCTTATGCGACTGTAATAAAAGTATTATTTAGACTACACATGTTTCGCTTTATTTCAACGCATCTTTAGTGGTCACTGTAAAAGGTTCGGTTTTTATTACAAATCAAGAACGTAAACAGTTTTAATGTTTTACGTTATTACTATTAAGCGGTATTTAATTACAGTGGTTACTCAAGATTTTTTTTTTTTTTTTTGCTTCTTACTGCAATTCTGAAGTTCTTCCACGTTTAAGGTGCTTGTATAACGACGACTGCGAAAAATAGAAGGCCTGAAGGCAAAAAAGACGACATGTGCTACGAGTATTTGGAACGCATGACTAGAACCATGTAAAAACACTTATAATGAGAAACTTCCTAACAGTGAATATCCGAAGTCTTTTCTTTCGTATGAAATCGCAATTATAATGGTAAATCGAAATATTGTTTGAAGCAGATAAACATCACGACATAATGGCTTTCAACAGGTAGATTACACTGATCCATAGTACTACTACACGATTTTATCCAGCGAACATTTAATGACAGTAGCAGTCGGTCAGTTTGCGGGATGCTCACATCGTTAATGAGGGATTGCAAGAAAAACAAGACAGCCTCATCAGCGTTCCTTCATGCCACGCGCTCTGATGGCCCTGACTGGTAGTGAAGTAGGGCTAAGGCTTACGAGTGGAGGGGTAGGTGATGTAACGATGGTACACGGACCCACAATTCCTCCCGCGAAAAAACACGTACGTTTCCCATACATACATCATGTGTAACGAATGTAACAAGTCACGATATACAGTATTTTTATGCAGTCAACTAGCTCAAGCAATTGCTTGACACTGACTGAAGTTATGTACCTGTAAGCACATTTCGCGAGTGATTGTGTTCGAATGTAGCTTCTTCTGCGGGGAAATATTTCACGCCGAAGTGTAGCGGGTGCCTCTACTGTGAGACGACAAGTAGTGTTGTGTGATGAGTCTGGACATATTTTGAATTTTATTTTTATCGTACGTAGGTCGAAACGCCGAAAACACGTTATTTCATGCATTTCTCAGTGTACATAGAAAAAGCTTCAGTCGCTCAATCATATATTTGTAACCGCTGTTTCCTCTTCAGTGCGTTCACCATCATGCGTTCACCGTCATGATGAGGTAGTAAAATGTTTACTGTAATTGTTTTAGTTCTGAACATAATGATCAAAGACTTGTGCCGAAATTTCATTGTTTTATGAGCCAGCCGATACAGCGGTTTGAAATCAATGAGAGGTGATACACAGGTTAGACATGTATTTATTGAGAGTGACAACAAAGCTTAATGAATAATTAGTATTCCTGGCAGTGAATGTGTAGTACTGTTATGCTGTACCGTCTTACCTTTATGGTCCTGTTAGTTAATTTCTGAAATTGCTTACAACTGATTAGCTATTGACAGTGGTATTATATATCACTTTCAGAATCCACAGTAGTGCCCGACATTTTCTGGTCGAGCACCCTGTTATGAATAGTGTAACAACGGCTTCACTTATTTGATTTTTCCTTCGTATTACCACGCTAAATAACAGACAGCTACATCAGCACAGAGAATGCTCTTCAAGATACATTTATCCTGTCGAAAGACATTATGATGATCACTTGGTATTTTTGCAGAGAAGTCCCCATTTACAGCAAACATAGCAACCAGACTAGCTCGTAATGGATATATAGATATTTATATGGCTGCCTCGTCATGGCGCTTTACACAATCAACACCGATCTCCACACGGGCGAACAGACGAGTTAACATCAAAGAAATTATGATAAAAGTCAGCCAGTTTCTGTGAACACTTGATACTGCTGTTATAGCCAACCGCATACTCTTCACACTGAAACGCCTCCTTTAAGTCGCTGCACGAAAAATAAAATGGCTGATACTGAAATAAGTGACCATGGAGTAGAAAAGCAACTGAAATCGTTCAACAGAGGGAAGGTCACAGGATCTAACGGGATACCAACATGATTCTACATGGAGTCTGAGAAAGAACTTTCCCCTTGTAACCTCCCCCTCACATATCGATCTTAATGACAGTGAAATATTAAACCGCGTGCACCTAATGGAAATTTGGGAAAAGCAATCGTCACCGAAGTTAATTTGTCGGTAAAGAGAGAGGAAAGGGTTACATCTAAATGAAAGGAAAAATTCAAATGAAAATGGTGGAAATTAATTTTGAGAAAAGGGTAAAATTAATAAAGAAAGTAAACGTGCGGTCGTTACGTTAACAATTAATGGGCGTTAATTTGAGATTTGGGGAAAATTACGGTTGCCAGTCCTATGGACAACTACTATAATAACTGAAAATGAAAGATTAATACACACATAATTAGCATTAAAAGTGTGGCAACTGAAGGTTGACATGTGTTGTGTGAAAACTGAATGTTTGACAGAAGTAATAAATTTCGCTATACTCTGACTTAATTTTGCAAAAGAATTAATAAAACCGGAAAATTGAAAGTTAATTTAGTGACTGAAATTAATAGTGAACTTTGTTTCTGAAGCACTACAAAATTCAATAAAATAAGGTTAGTCTTGGGCTACCTCAACAATCATTTCTAAAGCTACTTGAATCCACGCAATTTAGAAATAAGAGATTTAACTTTGAACTTGAATTAAATGATTATGATTAACAAAAGTAAAATTTAGTACGTACCAAGCTGAGCTGCAGCCACAGGTAAGCTAAAATATGGTAACAAAACTCACACTCTTAATTTGTGCTTGTATAATCTAAATATTGTAGCCAGCTGTGAATACTTTAACTGAACTTTGAAATTATAGCAGTGAAATGGAATGGTATTACATTAATGCTGGCGTTTGATTTTCAATGACACTCGGGTTCATTCTGGAAAAGGAAGAGATCCTGCTTGGTAATGCAATTGGGACAATGAGCAACAAAGGTTCATGCTACGTTGCTGTAATTTAGTGAGAAAAATTTAACAGTTTGAAAAGCTGAGGTCTGCCATACAGTTCTAAAACTTTACGAGCTTCCAGTCTTCCTTGTTGGTTGATTGAAGGTTTGAAGTTTTCGATCGAGGAGGTGACGACAGTCACTCATTGTCGGCCGTCGCTGTTGCAGAAGCCGGATGTTGGCGCGCCTTCTTCTCGACACAGTCACCAGGCGAAACGGGCTCTTGATGTGCGCCAGCTAATGCTTCCTGTCCGTGACACCGTGTCAGAAACTATCATAGCAAGTCGAGCGGAATTACATGTTGCCAAACCCCGAAAGCGCGGCAACTCGCAGGAGCGTCACACAACACACCTGCTCCACCGCCCTACTCCCGCCAAACTCTCCCTGCCCGCGCTCCATGTGGCAGAGTAAACACTACCAAAGATCCTAAACACTTTGGTTCTCCACACGACCTATCGATGTAGTCGTTCGATAGCATAGTTTTCCCTAGGTCATACCCAGCGTAAAAATACAAATAATATTTACAAAACAAACCAATTACACATCAACATAAATGCATAAATAGTAAAACAATTACAATATATATAGACACGGAAGTGTCATATCTTCAGGTAACAAATAAAGGAAAAAAATTATAGTACAATAGATGGAAATAGGAGGATATGTGTTTCCGGCGTTACACATGCCCCACATTGTCTGAGGATGTTCGTGTAACCTAAACAGATTCAGAAAATGTCCCAAAAAGGGAAAAAAAGCAGTGGAAATGCATATGCTCAAAATATCAAGAAAATTTAGCATTAGGCTAATTAACCATAAACCAATTTTTAGATCATAATAATTGAATGGAGACACTCCTAACCTTATTCCAGTCTGCCATCTTACACAAAAGAAAACAGGTTGACAACATATTAAAATTCATAGAAAACATAGAAAATGGTTCAGCTGTTGTAAATGCAGCAAAATTCCTAACAGTATCAAGAAATGGAGTACTATTTACAAAATCAATCAGACTACATGGTCATATAAAATGGTAGATCAAAATACGCAAATTAATAATTAATTACATAGAATACACATTTTTTATATAACCTTTTCATAATTAATATTCTTGTCATGAGAGTCCGCTTAACGCTAAACAAGAAAATAATATACAGCAGATCGAAAAAAAAATATTGACTGCAGAATTTTTTCACATCAGCTGTCCGGGAAGAAAAATAACTCCGCCTTCCGTACCCGTATGTACAAAGAATGCCGACAGCGGCACAAGAGCCGACAGCGGCTCCGCCTCGCTAGTATTGTTGCGCCCGAATTGCGGCACGCTTGATCTAACTCGCCTGTGTAACGGCATTTCCAGAACGGCCGTTTCATTGAATTCTTTCGGAAAATCTCACTCCCGAGTAATCTCAAGCAGTCCATTAATACTATCACAGTGGATAACTCAACACTGTCCATCATCACACGTATTTAGTAGCCTGAAACTTAAAACAGCGTCTAAGTACATCGGCAATGACTAGTAAAACACACACTTATGAAATCTTACAGCTAGTCCCCATGAACCATGGATCTTGCCGTTGGTGGGGAGGCTTGCGTGCCTCGGCGATACAAATGGCCGTACCGTAGGTGCAACCACAACTGAGGGGTATCTGGTGAGAGGCCAGACAAACGTGTGGTTCCTGAAGAGGGGCAGCAGCCTTTTCAGTTGTTTCAGGGGCTACAGTCTGGATGATTGACTGACCTGGCCTTGCAACATTAACCAAAACGGCCTTGCTGTGCTGGTACTGCAAACGGCTGAAAGCAAGGGGAAACTACAGCCGTAATTTTTCCCGAGGGCATGCAGCTTTACTGTATGGATAAATGATGATGGCGTCCTCTTGGGTAAAATATTCCGGAGGTAAGATAGTCCCCCATTCGGATCTCCGGGCGGGGACTACTCAAGAGGACGTCGTTATCAGGAAAAAGAAAAGTGGCATTCTACAGATCGGAGCGTGGAACGTCAGATCCCCTAACCGGGCAGGTAGATTAGAAAATTTAAAAAGGGAAATGGATAGGTTAAAGTTAGATATAGTGGGAATTAGTGAAGTTCGGTGGCAGGAGGAACAAGACTTTTAGTCAGGTGAATACAGGGTTATAAATACAAAATCAAATTGGGGTAATGCAGGAGTAGGATTAATAATGAATAAAAAATAGGTTTGCGGGTAAGCTACTAGAAACAGCATAGTGAACGCATTATTGTGGCCAAGATAGACACGAAGCCCACGCCTACTACAGTAGTAGAAGTTTATATGCCAACTAGCTCTGCAGATGATGAAGAAATTGAAGAAATGTATGACGAGATAAAAGAAATTATTCAGGTAGTGAAGGGAGACGAAAATTTAATAGTCATGGGTGACTGGAATTCGGGAGTAGGAAAAGGGAGAGAAGGAAACGTAGTAGGTGAATATGGATTGGGGCTAAGAAAAGAAAGAGGAAGTCGCCTGGTAGAGTTTTACACAGAGGACAACTTAATCATTGCTAACACTTGGTTCAAGAATCATGAAAGAAGGTTATATACATGGAAGAATCCTGGAGATACTAGAAGGTATCAGGTAGATTATATAATGGTAAGACAGATATTTAGGAGCTAGGTTTTAAATTGTAAGACATTTCCAGGGGCAGATGTTGACTCTGACCACAATCTATTGGTTATGAGGATCAAGTAGGTAAAAAGACGAGGGCTAGTAGAACTCCTTGGGTAACAGAAGAAATATTGAATTTAATTGGTGAACGGAGAAAATATAAAAATGCAGTAAATGAAGCAGGCAAAAAGGAATACAGACGTCTCAAAAATGAGATAGGCAGGAAGTGCAAAATGGCTAAGCAGGGATGGCTGGAGGACAAATTTAAGGATGTAGAGGCGTATCTCACTAGGGGTAAGATACATACTGCCTACAGGAAAATTAAAGAGACCTTTGGAGAAAACAGAACCACTTGTATATCAAGAGCTCAGATGGAAACCAAGTTCTAAGCAAAGAAGGGAAAGCAGAAAGGTGGAAGGAGTATATAGAGGGTCTATACAAGGGCGATGTACTTGAGGACAATATTATGGAAATGGAAGAGGATGTAGATGAAGATGAAATGGGAGATACGATACTGTGCGAAGAGTTTGACCGAGCACTGAAAGACCTGAGTCGAAACAGGTCCCGGGAGTAGACAACATTCCATTAGAACTACTGAAGGCCTTGGGGGAGCTAGTCCTGACAAAACTCTACCATCTGGTCAGCAAGATGTATGAAACAGGGGAAATACCCTCAGACTTCAAGAAGAATATAATAATTCCAATCCTGAAGAAAGCAGGTGTTGGCAGATGTGAAAATTACCGAACTATCAGTTTAATAAGTCACAGCTGCAAAATACTAACGCGAATTCTTTACAGACGAATGGAAGAACTGGTGGAAGCCGACCTCGGGGAAGATCAGTTTGGATTCCGTAGAAATGTTGGAACACGTGAGGCAATAATGACCTTACGACTTATCTTAGAAGAAAGATTAAGGAAAGGCAAATGTACGTTTCTAGCATTTGTAGACTTAGAGAAAGCTTTTGACAGTGTTGACTGGAATACTCTCTTTCAAATACTAAAGCTGGCAGGGGTAAAATACAGGGAGCGAAAGGCTATTTACAATTTGTACAGAAACCAGAAGGCAGTTATAAGAGTCGAGGGGCATGAAAGGGAGGCAGTTGTTGGGAAGCGAGTGAGACAGGGTTGTAACCTCTCCCTGATATTATTCAATCTGTATATTGAGCAAGCAGTAAAGGAAACAAAAGAAAAATCCGGAGTAGGTATTAAAATCCATCGAGAAGAAATAAAAACTTTGAGGTTCGCCGATGACATTGTAATTCTATCAGAGACAGCAAAGGACTTGGAAGAGCAGTTGAACGGAATGACAGTGTCTTGAAAGGAGGATATAAGACGAACATCAACAAAAGCAAAACGAGGATAATGGAATGTGGTCGAATTAAGTAGAGTGATGCTGAGGGAATTAGATTAGGAAATGAGACACTTAAAGTAGTAAAGGAGTTTTGCTATTTGGGGAGCAAAATAACTGGTGATGGTCGAAGTAGTGAAGATATAAAATGTAGACTGGCAATGGCAACGAAAGCGTTTCTTAAGAAGAGAAATTTGTTAACATCGAGTATAGATTTAAGTGTCAGGAAGTCGTTTCTGAAAGTATTTGTATGGAGTGTAGCCATGTATGGAAGTGAAACATGGACGATAAATAGTTTGGACAAGAAGAGAATAGAAGCTTTCGATATGTGGTGCTACAGAAGAATGCTGAAGATTAGGTGGGTAGATCACATAACTAATGATGAAGTATTGAATAGAATTGGTGAGAAGAGGAGTATGTGGCACAACTTGACAAAAAGAAGGGACCGGTTAGTAGGACATGTTCTGAGGCATCAAGGGATCACGAATTTAGCATTGGAGGGCAGTTTGGAGGGTAAAAATCGTAGAGGGAAACCAAGAGATGAATACAGTAAGCATATTCAGAAGGATGTGGGTTGCAGTAAGTACTGGGAGATGAAGAAGCTTGCACAGGATAGGGTAGCATGGAGAGTTGCATCAAACCAGTCTCAGGACTGAAGACCACAACAACAACAGTTACATAATCATATTCACATTCCTTAATCTATTGTGACTGAGCTGAAAACTTAAACTAGCAGCTTGGATTTTTCTATTGATTAATAATCAGTTACTCTTAAATCATTTAATCAAAATTAATTACTTATTAATTACAACTTCTTTAATGTACTCTTGGTCAGGCAAAAGCGTGGCAATTTAGCAATACCTTAAATCTTACTCTCTATATTTACATACTGTACAAATTACCCATTCTGTGGTATTAATCAGTCCTGGGTTGGTACAATTTCAAGTCTACAATGTTCCGTATACCTGATAGCTTTCCAGAGCTTGGGTACTCTAAGCAATAAGCGTTTGTGTGAGGCATACCAATGAGTTTATATGGTCCATTATAAACAAACTTAAATTTAGAGATTTCATTGTCTATCTCGCTCGATTTCTCATGAGCTTTTACGAGTATTAAGTCTCCGATTGCAAACTTAGCAAAACGAGCTTTAGCGTCATGACAACGTATGCGTGCATCGGCTTTTAGCTTCATTATTTCTCGCAAACGATCTTTTTCCACACCAATACTAATGTCAATCCGTAGGGGAATTTGATTATCTCTTCCACCAGCCCCGGTTTGCCTGAAAACACACTCCTATTCCTCATTATTACTTCATACAGGCCTCGTCTTTGTTCGTGTGTTACGTTTGACACACGGTCTACCATACTTTCCAATTCACTTTCTACACTATTGTCAATGCCGAGATTCCTCACATTACAGTAGTTCAAATTCATACCTACGTCAATAGCATCCGGCCAGTTAACAATGTGTATAGGCTGGTATTGCCTATGCACACCGTCTCCTGCCTCGTCAAAACTAACTACTATTGTTTTATCTTGTGACGTACATGTCAAAGTTTTGCTTTCGCAATTAATCACTGCACGGTACCTTAATAGCCAATCTAACCCGATAATTACTTCCGTAGTTAAGTCTGGCACGACGACAAACTCTTGTTAAAATCGTGCCCCACATATCTCGAAGTTGACAAAAATCTGTTTTGTGACCGGTTTACTGGACTTTCCAGTAGCACCGATAATTTTCACTCCTGTTATTGGAATAACAGCGATACCAGGTCTGTCTTTCAGTAACTCAAATATTTTCCCAGATACAGCACTCAATTCTGCACCAGTGTCAATCAACACTTTTAGTTGTAGGTCGTGCATATTAACAGACACTACTATCTGTCTACACTTGTCCTCGACTGTTTCTTTATATTCCCACAGTAAATCCTCGTCTATATCCAGGTCATTCCAGAAAAAACCATCCGGCTTTGAGCCTAAATCCGGCTTATCTGGCGGTTTTTTCAGCCTCTGTTCACATACAGTTTTAATTTCAACACGTTTTTCCTGAGGCTTAGTCTGTAGCTTCGCCTCCAATACCGAAACCTTTTCCTGTAACTCGTCAACTAGTGGGTGTTGCTTTACTATCCACTAATTGTCACCTTCGTTGGTCCTCTTTGGTCAGATTGATCTCATCTGCCAATCTACCTGGAGGAATGTGCCCAATAGTATCAGCAATTACTTCCTCCGGATCTGCACAACCCATACTGCGATCGTCCGACCGTATAACGTCAGCTCTAACCTCATACACGCTGTAATCTACTTGCTTTTCTACCAGTCGTGTCCGGCTATCACTAAAATTCTCGTAATCTTTCTCCTTACTACTCTCGCAATGTTTAAACTGGAGGTTTGCGCCGGATGGGTCGGCTACTTCTACCACTATACCTTTCGGTAAGGTCTGCTGGTTAGTGCCAGGGATTTCCGTTACTATTTCAACATCCAACTCCTGCGGGACGAAACACGAATCTTGCTCGTGCTCCCCATTAACATCAACTATTTCTGGTAAAGTCTGCCGGTTAGGGCCAGAACTTTCTATCACTTCACATACACTATCTCCCTGCGGGACGAGACGCGGCAAATCCTGCCCGCGCTCCCCATAAACACTTCTCCCGTACAGGCCCCTATAATCTCTTATTTCGTCGTATAAGCGACCAAACTGCCTTAACCAGACCCCACCCCTCCCTACATCCCCTCGCTCGATGGCGGACGTGTTATCCGACATCTGATCTTCTCTCAACAATTGCGAATTATTCTTAAACTCAATCTCCAGTTCTGCTGTGGGTGTTACAACTGCCACTTTATAATCGATTTCCGGAACACTACTTAAATTGTTCTCACTGACAGCGAATATATTTTCTACTGCCGTGTCTACAGCTGGTCTACTACTTGTGGGAGCACTCCTTTCTCTTAACACTGGCACACTCTCCCGCCGTTGATTATTCCATACGGAATTTTCATAACGACGACACCTGGGTTTTCTCCTGTTATTGGGCCGCCAAAATTTCTCCACGCCCGGTCGGCCCCTCACCGGCGCGGCTAATGGTTTCCCAGTTTCGTCCCAGCAGATCTATTCCCCGGATGCTGCTGAGGCGGCTGATCACACCCTTTGGCGTTATTACTATTCTGTGAAGCCCGTATCACGTTAGTATGATACTGGTTTCCGTCATTCCTGTTATTATTTGCATTGTACCGATTGTTATTACGGTCCAAACCATTATTGTTATTGCTGCCATGGTTGCGGTACGCATTATTCCCATGGTTATCGTTGTTGTGGTTGTTGTGGTGCCCGTTGTTGTTACCACGGCCTCTACCATCGTCGCGATTATTGCGCCAATTGTCCTCGTCCTCAACTCTTTCCAGGAAATCATTGATTGTCTTGTAATTGCTTCCTACGTAGCGTTTTGTATCATCTGGAAGCTTCTTGTAGAGTTCCCAGACTATTTCGGATTCCGTGCGGCTATCACGCATATATTCCAACTTGCGGATCCAGCCCTCACAAAACTCCTTCATCGAGCCACGCGAATTCGCATCGAAAGGCCTCGATACGACAAATTCGCGCCAGATACTATGTTGTTTTTGCTCTGACCAGTATTCAGCCCGCATCTCGTGGTCGTGCGGTAGCGTTCTCGCTTCCCACGCCCGGGTTCCCGGGTTCGATTCCCGGCGGGGTCAGGGATTTTCTCTGCCTCGTGATGGCTGGGTGTTGTGTGCTGTCCTTAGGTTAGTTAGGTTTAAGTAGTTCTAAGTTCTAGGGGACTGATGACCATAGCTGTTAAGTCCCATAGTGCTCAGAGCCATTTGAACCATTCGAACCAGTATTCAGCCAGAAACAAAATTTTAAACTCGTCAAAAGTCAGGTTCGTGATGTTGAGGTTTAAGCCCCAACGCTTGTCATCACCAGCCAATACGTCAATAACCGCATTAATTTTTCTCTCTTTCGTCAACAATTCCGAACTATGTGCACAGATTGGCACATAGCTCTGTTTCTCGTCATGTTTCTTTTCTAATTCCGGCACTCTCGTAATTACTTGGCAAGTGGTTGTCGCAAGCGTTTCCACTGCCCTCTTTTTCTCTTCGCAAGTATTAGCCTGCTTTCTCACATTAGTGTCTGCTTCGGACAATAAAGCCTTTAGAGTTTCCACCTTCTGTTGATCCTCTTTTTTCACTAATTGAATTTGTTCCGTCACCTTATTCTCGATGATCGGAGCAACTGCTTCTCTTACACTTTTCTCGATTCTGCTAATTTCGGAATCAAAACGAGTATTTATGCTCGCAATTTCCGCCTGAACACCTATCATTTCCTGTTTAAGGTTACCGATTTCGGTATTAATTACAACAATATCTTCTTTGATTTTATCAACTTTTGTGTTAACAACTCCAACATCGTTGTTAACAACATTAATAGCTTTGTTCTGATTGTCGAGCTTCCTGTCAATTTTTTCACACTGAGCTTCTTGCATGGCAGACTGAGCTTCTATCTTGCTGGACTGAGCCTTGATTTCGTTAATCAAAACATTCAATAAATCAGTTAAATTCCCGGAATCCAGCGGTGTTACTTCCATAGCGGGTGCCTCTTTAATTGTCACCCCGTATTCGTCATCAAGGGGTTCATATTTGATTTTCACTTCCGATTCCGAAACATCTTCTAAAGTTTGGAATTCCATTTCTGCTCTTTGTTGCATTTCGGCGGTCGCGTGTTTCATGCTAGCCACCTGCCCCTGAACAATGGGTTCCGCGGTGCGCGTTTCCCACTGTTCGATCGATGGTTCCGTATCCAAGTCTACCAAATTTTGGTAATTGTTGCTTTCACTCATTTTACTAATTTTCAATATAAATGCCAAATCTTAAACCTAATTAGGATTCCTCCGACTACTTATTCTCGCTGACGCAACTACCTGTTCGTAACCAGTACTTTGTTACGAGATTCGCACAGTGCAAAATTCGTGTCCAAGTCAACCTCAAATCCGAAGATTGTCGTGTCACCAGGCCGCAACGTGTAACCTCCCCCTCATTTATCGACCTTAAATGACAGTGAAAAATTAAACCGCGTGCACCTAATGGAAATTTGGGAAAAGCAATCGTCACCGAAGTTAATTTGTCGGTAAAGAGGGAGGAAAGGGTTACATCTAAATGAAAGGAAAAATGCAAATGAAACTGGTGGAAATTAATTTTTAGAAAAGGGTAAAATTAATA
The DNA here is from genome assembly GCF_023864275.1 of Schistocerca cancellata. Lineage (NCBI taxonomy): Eukaryota > Metazoa > Arthropoda > Insecta > Orthoptera > Acrididae > Schistocerca > Schistocerca cancellata. Next base: position 852,098,970 of record NC_064626.1, read on the forward strand.
AAGAAAGTAAGCGCGGTCGTTACGTTAACAATTAATTGGCGTTAATTAGATATTTGAGATTTGGAGAAAATTACAGTCGCCAGTCCTATGGACAACTACTATAATAACTGAAAATGAAAGTTTAATGCACATATAATTAGCACTAAAAGCGTGGCAATTGAAGGTTGACACGTGTTGTGTGAAAACTGAATGTTTGTCAGAAGTAAAAAATTTCGCTATACTCTGACTTAATTTTGCAAAAGAATTAATAAAACCGAAAAATTGAAAGTTAATTTAGTGACTGAAATTAATAGTGAACTTTGTGTCTGAAGCACTACAAAATTCAATAAAATAAGGTTAGTCTTGGGCTACCTCAACAATCATTTCTAAAGCTACTTGAATCCACGCAATTTAGAAATAAGAGATTTAACTTTGAACTTGAATTAAATGATTATGATTAACAAAAGTAAAATTTAGTACGTACCAAGCTGAGCTGCAGCCACAGGTAAGCTAAAATATGGTAACAAAACTCGCACTCTTAATTTGTGCTTGTGTAATCTAAATATTGTAGCCAGCTATTAATACTTTAACTGAACTTTGAAATTATAGCAATGAAATGGAATGGTATTACTTTAATGCTGGCGTTTGATTTTCAATGACACTCGGGTTCATTCTGGAAAAGGAAGGGATCCTGCTTGGTAATGCAATTGGGACAATGAGCAACAAAGGTTCATGCTACGTTGCTGTAATTTAGTGAGAAAAATTTAACAGTTTGAAAAGCTGAGGTCTGCCATACAGTTCTAAAACTTTACGAGCTTCCAGTCTTCCTTGTTGGTTGATTGAAGGTTTGAAGTTTTCGATCGAGGAGGTGACGACAGTCACTCATTGTCGGCCGTCGCTGTTGCAAAAGCTGGATGTTGGCGCACCTTCTTCTCGACACAGTCACCAGGCGAAACGGGCTCTTGATGTGCGCCAGCTAATGCTTCCTGTCCGCGACACCGTGTCGGCGGCCGGTGTGGCCGTGCGGTTAAAGGCGCTTCAGTCTGGAACCGCGTGACCGCTACGGTCGCAGGTTCGAATCCTACCTCGGGCATGGATGTGTGTGATGTCCTTAGGTTAGTTAGGTTTAATTAGTTCTAAGTTCTAGGCGACTGATGACCTCAGAAGTTGAGTCGCATAGTGCTCAGAGCCATTTTTGACACCGTGTCAGAAACTATCATAGCAAGTCGAGCGGAATTACATGCTGCCAAACCCCGAAATCACGGCAACTCGCGGGAGCGTCACACAACATACCTGCTCCACCGCCCTACGCCCGCCAGACTCTCTCTGCCCGCGCTCCATGCGGCAGAGTTAACACTACCAAAGGTCCTAAACACTTTGGTTCTCTACACGACCTATCGATAGCATAGTTTTCCCTAGGCCAGACCCAGCATAAAAATACAAATAATATTTACAAAACAAACCAATTATACATCGACATAAATGCATAAGTAGTAAAACAATTACAATATATAAAGACACAGAAATGTCATATCTTCAGGTAACAAATAAAGGAAAAAAATTATAGTACAACAGATGGAAATAGGAGGATATGCATTTCCGGCCTCACACCCTCTTCCAGCAACAGTGTACGTTAAATCATTGGAGGAGCAAAGTTTGCTGATGACGGGAAAAAACACAGGTAGTCCCCGTTTCCAAGAAGGGTCGTCGAACACACCCACAAAACTATAGTATCTTTGACGTCAGTCAGTTGTAGAATTTTGAAACGTGTTTTATGCTTGCGTATTATGAGATTTCTGGAGACCGAACATCTGTTCTGTAAGAACCAACATGAGGTCTGAAAACAATGATCGTGTAAAACCCAGCTCGCTCTGTTCGGCCTCGAGATCTAGGAAGCAGTATAGCGAAGCTCCCAGGTAGATGCCGTGTTCCTTGACTTCGTGAAGACATTCGACACAGTTCCGCACTGCCACCTTACGAACAAAATACGAGCGTACGGAATATCAGACCAACTGGATGATTAGTAGACTGAAGCATGTCATTTTCGATGGAGGGAAGTCTTCGGACGTAAAAGTGACTTCGGACGTATCCCAAGAGACTACGAGGGTTGTTTTTCAAGTAAGAGCCGTTTTTATTTTTAAAAAAAGATACAAATACTTTTGTAAAAAAACTTTTATTTTCTGATTCTACACACTTTTACCTATTTTTCTACGTAGTTTCTTTGTTTATGTAAGCACTTGTTATACCGTACAACTAAGTTTTTAATTCCCTCTTCAAAGAATTCGGCCGCCTGCTCCGACAGCCGTGAGTTCACGGCCGCTTTCACTTCATCGTCGTCATTGAAGCGCTGCCCGCCCAGATGGTGTTTCGGGTACCGAAAAAGGTGAAAATCGCTAGGAGCAAGGTCGGGGCTGTATGGTGCATGGTCCAAAACTTCCCAGCCAAAAGAATCAATCAAATCCCGAGTCTTTTGAGAGGTGTGAGGCCTAGCGTTATCGTGCAGGAGCAAAACTCCTTTTGTCAGCATGTCGTGCCTTTTGTTTTGAATTGCTCTGCGGAGCTTCTTTAGAGTTGCACAGTAGGCATCTGAGTTGATTGTCGTTCCTCGTGGCATAAAGTCCACTAGCAAAACACCGCGCCGGTCCCAGAATACAGTTGCCATAATCTTGCGCTTTGACAGCGTCTGTTTGGCTTTGACCTTGACGGGTGAGGTTATGTGTCGCCATTCCATCGATTGTCGCTTGCTTTCGGGAGTGATATGGGATACCCATGTTTCATCTCCAGTGACGATTTGACTCAACATGTCATCTCCTTCTTCATCGTAACGAATCAAAAGGTCCAATGAAGTGGCAAATCTCTTCCCTTTGTGGTCCTCTGTGAGGAGTCTGGGTACCCACCGAGAACACAGTTTCTTAAAGTTTAGGTTTTCAGACACAATTTTGTACAAAACCGATCTTGAAACTTGTGGAAATTCCAAAGAAAGAGTGGAAATTGTGAATCTTCTGTCCTCACGAATCTTTGTTTCAACTGCAGCCACCAAATCATCAGTGATCACAGAGGGCCGGCCTGAGCGTTCTTCGTCATGGACGTTTTGACGGCCATTTTTAAACTCTCTAACCCATTGACGCACTTTACCTTCACTCATTGCATTCAAGCCATAAACTTCTGTTAACCGACGATGAATTTCTGCAGCTGATAGGCTTCTCGCGGTCAAAAAACGTATCACTGACCGTATCTCACACGCGGCGGGCGATTCAATAATCGTAAACATTATAAAGTAGCACAGCGATGCGTACACGTCAGCTACAGAGCTGCAACTTGCATCAGTGTGAACGGGAAGGATACCGGCAAGTGGCGCGGTGGCTTGTTGCGGCGTCCGCGCGAACTACGGCACTACACTCCTGGATATTGAAATAAGAACACCGTGAATTCATTGTCCCAGGAAGGGGAAACTTTATTGACACATTCCTGGGGTCAGATACATCACATGATCACACTGACAGAACCACAGGCACATAGACACAGGCAACATAGCATGCACAATGTCGGCACTAGTACAGTGTATATCCACCTTTCGCAGCAATGCAGGCTGCTATTCTCCCATGGAGACGATCGTAGAGATGCTGGATGTAGTCCTGTGGAACGGCTTGCCATGCCATTTCCACCTGGCGCCTCAGTTGGACCAGCGTTCGTGCTGGACGTGCAGACCGCGTGAGACGACGCTTCATTCAGTCCCAAACATGCTCAATGGGGGACAGATCCGGAGATCTTGCTGGCCAGGGTAGTTGACTTACACCTTCTAGAGCACGTTGGGTGGCACGGGATACATGCGGACGTGCATTGTCCTGTTGGAACAGCAAGTTCCCTTGCCGGTCTAGGAATGGTAGAACGATGGGTTCGATGACGGTTTGGATGTACCGTGCACTATTCAGTGTCCCCTCGACGATCACCAGTGTACGGCCAGTGTAGGAGATCGCTCCCCACACCATGATGCCGGGTGTTGGCCCTGTGTGCCTCGGTCGTATGCAGTCCTGATTGTGGCGCTCACCTGCACGGCGCCAAACACGCATACGACCATCATTGGCACCAAGGCAGAAGCGACTCTCATCGCTGAAGACGACACGTCTCCGTTCGTCCCTCCATTCACGCCTGTCGCGACACCACTGGAGGCGGGCTGCACGATGTTGGGGCGTGAGCGGAAGACGGCCTAACGGTGTGCGGGACCGTAGCCCAGCTTCATGGAGACGGTTGCGAATGGTCCTCGCCAATACCCCAGGAGCAACAGTGTCCCTAATTTGCTGGGAAGTGGCGGTGCGGTCCCCTACGGCACTGCGTAGGATCCTACGGTCTTGGCGTGCATCCGTGCGTCGCTGCGGTCCGGTCCCAGGTCGACGGGCACGTGTACCTTCCGCCGACCACTGGCGACAACATCGATGTACTGTGGAGACCTCACGCCCTACGTGTTGAGCAATTCGGTGGTACGTCCACCCGGCCTCCCGCATGCCCACTATACGCCCTCGCTCAAAGTCCGTCAACTGCACATACGGTTCACGTCCACGCTGTCGCGGCATGCTACCAGTGTTAAAGACTGCGATGGAGCTCCGTATGCCACGGCAAACTGGCTGACACTGACGGCGGCGGTGCACAAATCCTGCGCAGCTAGCGCCATTCGACGGCCAGCACCGCGGTTCCTGGTGTGTCCGCTGTGCCATGCGTGTGATCATTGCTTGTACAGCCCTCTCGCAGTGTCCGGAGCAAGTATGGTGGGTCTGACACACCGGTGTCAATGTGTTCTTTTTTCCATTTCCAGGAGTGTATATGCGTGAACGGCCCTTACTTAAAAAACAACCCTCGTATTACAAGTCCATTACATTTCACAATATATAAAAATGACGTAGTAGACAACATCGGGAGCTAAATGAGGCTTTCCGCCAATGATGTCACTTCATAAACATTTATTTTTATCTGTTATTACCTTTATGTTGTAATTTCATGTACTGACACGTTCCATGACTTTGGAGATTTGGTCCTCAGTTTGGTCCTACGAAAGTTAATAAGTAAATAAATAAATATACAGAAAAGTCATGATGCTACAAAATTGTAGTGAAATGCAGAAATTCTACCTCGAAATCAGTAATGTTTCAGATTTCGAGGTAGAATGGGATAGGAATGATGATGGAAATAGGATCACACTTGAGGAAGTGGAAAAAATGGTCAGTAGATTGCAGTGCAATAAAGCGGCTGGGGTGGATGAAATTAAGTCGGAACTCATCAAATACAGTGGAATGTCGGGTCTTAAATGGCTACACAGGATAATTGAAATGGCCTGGGAGTCGGGACAGGTTCCATCAGACTGGACAAAAGCAGTAATCACACCAATCTTTAAACATTGAAACAGAAAAGATTGTAACAACTACAGAGGTATTTCTTTAATCAGCGTTGTGGGTAAAATCTTCGCAGGTATTGTTGAAAGGAAAGTGCGAGTATTAGTTGAGGACCAATTGTATGAAAATCAGTGTGGGTTAAGGCCTCTTAGAGGTTGTCAGGACCAGATCTTTAGCTTACGGCAAATAATGGAGAAGTGTTATGAGTGGAACAGGGAATTGTATCTATGCTTTATAGATCTAGAAAAGGCATATGACCGGGTTCCTAGGAGGAAGTTATTGTCTGTTCTACAAGATTATGGAATAGGAGGTAAACTTTTGCAAGCAATTACAGGTCTTTACATGGATAGTCAGGCAGCAGTTAGAGTTGACGGCAAATTGAGTTCATGGTTCAGAGTAGTTTCAGGGGTAGGACAAGGCTGCAACCTGTCTCCACTGTTGTTCATATTATTTATGGATCATATGTTGAAAACAATAGACTGGCTGGGTGAGATTAAGATATGTGAACACAAAATAAGCAGTTTTGCATATGCGGATGACTTAGTTGTGATGGAAGATTCGATTAAAAGTTTGCAAAGTAATATTTCAGAGCTAGATCAGAAATGTAAGGACTATGGTATGAAGATTAGCATCTCCAAAACGAAAGCAATGTCAGTGGGAAAGAAATATAAACGGATTGAGTGCCAAATAGGAGGAACAAAGTTAGAACAAGTGGACGGTTTCAAGTACTTAGGATGCATATTCTCACAGGATGGCAACATAGTGAAAGAACTGGAAGCGAGGTGTAGCAAAGCTAATGCAGTGAGCGCTCAGCTACGATCTACTCTCTTCTGCAAGAAGGAAGTCAGTACCAAGACTAACTTATCTGTGCACCGTTCAATCTTTCGACCAACTTTGTTGTATGGGAGCGAAAGCTGGGTGGATTCAGGTTACCTTATCAACAAGGTTGAGGTTACGGATATGAAAGTAGCTAGGATGATTGCAGGTACTAGTAGATGGGAACAATGGCAGGAGGGTGTCCACAATGAGGAAATCAAAGAAAAACTGGGAATGAACTCTATAGATGTAGCAGTCAGGGCGAACAGGCTTAGATGGTGGGGTCATGTTACACGCATGGGAGAAGCAAGGTTACCCAAGAGACTCATGGATTCAGCAGTAGAGGGTAGGAGGAGTCGGGAGAGACCGAGGAGAAGGTACCTGGATTCGGTTAAGAATGATTTGGAAGTAATAGATTTAACATCAGAAGAGGCACCAATGTTAGCACTGAATAGGGGATCATGGAGGAACTGTATAAGGGGGGCTATGCTCCAGACTGAACGCTGAAAGGCATAATCAGTCTTAAATGATGATGATGATGCAGAAAGACGCCTGGTGCACAGAGAAGTAATTGATCCTCAACATAAAGAGATGTAAAGTATTGCGTAAATATAGACAGAAAGACCAATTATTGTCCGAGTACAGGATTTTGGAACAATCATTGGAAGCAGCTACCTTCATAAAATACCTCCGAGTCTACGTACGGGCAGATTTAAAGTGGAACAGCCACAATAAACTAAAAGCGTGTAAGGTAGATGCCAGACGAGTAACACTTCACTGGAAGAATTCGCAGGAAATTTAGTCCATTAGCAAAGAAGGCAGCTTACAGAACACTTATTTGACACATACTTGAACAGTGCTGGTCAGTATAGGATCCGTACCAGACAGAACTGATAGAGGAAATAAAGAGGAGAGAAGAACGGCGCGATTCATTACAGATTCATTTAGTAAGCCCGAAAGCATCACAGAGATGATAAACTGATTCCAGTGCCAGTCGGTGCAGGAGAGGCGTTCTGCATTACGGCGTGGTTTATCCCAGAGTGTACTGCCTAGAAGAATCAACCAATATAATGCTTCCTCCTACGTACATCTCGCGGATAGGCCATGAAAATAAGGTCAGAGAGATTCGAGTCCACACGGAGGTTTTCCGGCAATCGTTCTCCCTGCCTACTATTCGCGCCTGCAACAGGAAAAGGGGAAGTGACGGTGGTTCACAAAGCACCCTCCACCACACACCGCAATGTTGCCTCCAGAGTAATAGATGTAGATGTAGACGTTCCGTCTCATCGAGAGTGTGAATACTATCGACGTTCCCTTTGCCTTAGCGCCTTATTCGCAGCAAGATCGCTCACGTGTGGTGAGTACTACTATGGCTGTCCGTTGTTTTATTTGAACGGTGAGCTACAACAAAGCAGCATGTTGAATGGACTTTATACGCACTATCGCACTAGACATTTACATCTGATATCAGTGGCACGCGAAATTCCGCAGTTTCTACGACGGTGTTTCACAGTGGTGTCTTCAGTTCACTGGCAATACAGTTTCTCTTTTGAGGCACGCCGGTTCGCAAATGCTGTTACCGTTACCGTGAGAGCTAATGATCAACGTTTTTCAGTCTCTGATGAACTGCGTAGTTCACCCATTGCAGAGAAAAGCGACATACGTGCAAGATAGTCTCTCATTCTCTGCGGTGCCTTTTTTATGATGCGTACTGATGTGTACAATCAGTAAAGTGATCATCATGCAGTGCAGCACTAATCACCGTCAACGGCGACCGGCGGGGAAAACTACGCTTCGGCTGTAATGTTGGCCTCAGATTCTCAACAACACTGTGTTCGAGAGACCAGACTGACTAGGGTAAATCTTGGAACTTCGTCTGCAGACAGCGCCCTTTCTAGAAGGAAATCGTTCTACATAATTTTATTTGTACTACTTGCTTCAGATACACGCTTAATCTTTTTCCCAGTTCGGTTTGTTATATCTCTTTCTCTCATTGCCGATCCGTGTCCACACTGTCATCTCCCATTAGACGGACAAACATGTTTCAACTCTCGACTAGTCGTTTTCAGATTGCCATCTGGCGGCCATTATTCAGGACCGTACACCTCCTGTCGGATTCCGACCGAGAAGCGTTAAGGACGTCCGGTCATACAAAGTGTAAAAAGAAAAAGTCGGTTACGTTCCCCGTTGCGGGCTTGTGCCCCATCTCTAATGATCTCGTCGTCGGATTCTCAGTGAGTTCAGGCAATTCTTTTTCCCACATTAGTCTTGAGATTATTTAAGATGCACTGTTTTGAATATTTGGTTATAATTAAGGTTGAGAAATGACTACCATCCACCATTATTGTTCTCTGACGACTTCCTACTAAGAACCATGTTCAATAGTCATTGTCATCCGTTGCTCTCAGTGTATCTGACACATTGCTAGCTTTCGAGATACGAGTACATACTACAATTAACTCACCTCAACCGTTCAAATTTCGCTGAAACAAGGAACGAAGGAAGATTTGGATTTAACGCCCCGTCGACAGCAAGTTTATTAACACGGAGCTCAAGCTCTGATTGTTTTGTTAAGGATGGAGAAGGAAGTTGGCTGTGCGCTTTTCAAACGAACCGTCCTGGCATTTGCCTGGAGCGATTAAGAGTAATCACGAAAAACCTAATATCCGGCGTGGACTTGAACCGTCGTCCTCCCGAGTGCAGTCCAGTATGTTGATCGCTGTGCTACCTCGATCGGTTCGGTCAAAGAATCATCTACGAATGTACATGTTACTAATTTATTCGAGACAAAGGTATCTCAAAAATTTTGAATGTTTTGATTTGTCCTCCAGTTCCGAAAAGATTTACAAAAAACAATTTTATTTATAATACTAAACAGAGATACGAAAATTCCACACTTATAGCACGTCTTCGATTGGCCAGTTATGTTCTTTGGTTAGTCATCTCATGCTGTTTCAGTATAAGCGCATTTCGGTGTGCCGCTGTCTGTTTGTAGGAAGACTTACGCAGGTCACCACACGAGATCGTCGAACTGCAAAATAATCTTACGTTGGTGGTCTCTGGGAATCGTATCCACACGCTGGACGAAACATCAGTCAGTGGATGGTGTAGGTGACTCCCATAAGGAATAATGCCTGGAATGGCAGCAACGATAATTGCTGTGAATACAAGTGAATTGCAGTGACAGGTTACACCGCGTCATTGTCCTCAAATGGTGCACTATGAAAACTCGCAATTCTTTCACCCGCATTTCTCCACCTCGACGACCGGTTAATCCGAAAACTGCTACGAGATGATTAAGATTAATGCCGCTTCAGAGACGGGAGAGAGACCCACTCCTTCTTATTTCTCTGCACTGTCAAGTTGTGAGAAACCTGATCTTGTTCGACTTTTTTGCAACGAGCTCTGACATATAGACCTGCTGCATTATAACAGACCAAACAGGATACAAAATACGTCAAATAAATCGCGGGCCCGCCGTCCCATAATGCAAATGGGACAGTGATAAACGGCCGAAACAATCACAAAGAAATGACCGCTTCTTCCTTTTGTGCTCGTGCGTGCCATGATTCAGGAGATACGGGAGAAACGTTTTTGTGTACCGCTATCAAAGCAGACAGCAGAATAGTTAACGAGCTCCGATACTTGGCCCCGCGTTCCGGGGCGGTTGCAAGGTTACTGCGCATCGCCATCAAGATCTTCATAACTGCAGAGCCAGCCTTGACGTCCCAACCACAACATCAGCGCCGGCACTTAACTGCACACACCTGCCCTCATACAATCTGAAGTCGGGAAAAAAGAGGAAGGAGAGAGAAACCATGCGTGGAACGTAAACGCTACAACTCGCGGATTCATATGTATTCGTCAACAGGACAAGTAACAACATTGCAACAGGATGCTGTCGGAATATCTGTCTTCGATTTTATCGATCACATAAGTAGTCGTTTAGGGGTCGCCGGAGAGTTAATCTGATTCTCCATTCGTGTTACTAATAACATAATGTTAGAAAAGAAGATCTGTAAGAGAGAAAAATGTTCTATACTGCAAGAACTTTGAAGAGGCTTATCTGTGATATACATAAAAAAAACTCTTACTGTCTTTCTGGTTTTAGTCAGTAGCCTGCGGACTTTTTCATGCAGAGGAAGATGCATTACAAAAGGCTATTTTCAGAAGGAGTGGTACCGAATGGCTTATATTTTTAATCTCATTTATTATAACGCTTGTCCATAACTTTAAAAGGTCATGTATCTCTCAGAATCGATAACGGTTATCCATATTCAGGGCACAATTGCTACACAGCTTTCTTGGAAAGTGTATGAGGAGGCTTTGACAAAGACTCCCTCTAATCAGCCAGCACAGCATGTAGCATGTATATTGTGTGTGGAACTCAAAAAGTATCGGATGCATCAGTCTATGAGTAGCTGTGGAAGAAGCTGGGTTGCAGAGCAGGGCTTCGGCGCGAAGATCGATGATCAGGAACTGTACGCTACCAGCTACCATGCCGTTTCCGGTCATATCTCTGTAAGAAAATTTGACAACTATCTCCTGTCTGAGTTCGTTTGCACTATCGTCTTGACCACTGAGATGTAAACACTCAATTGTAAATAAAAATAAATTATAAACCAAACAACCTTCCGGGCACCCGAATAAGACGTTAGTTACATGTGACTGCCTTCAACACAAATGACAAATTTCTTACATCTGTTTACATTATCTTTAACTCTGGAATTAAATATAATCAGACAGAACTAGCAAAATTATTTTACACATTCCATTACTTTTGATTAGAATCTATATACACACATCAAAAAAGGGTTTGCATCATCTCGGTTCCGAGGGTTCCGGAACATGTACAGAGAACTGGAATAGAGAACAAAATAAACATCATTTCCGCCATATTTATTGCTGATGAAAACGACACATTGCATGATGTACCACCATACAGCGACACCTTCGAGGTGGTGGCCCAGATTGCTGTACACACCAGTACCTCTTATACCAAGTAGAACGTCCTGTTGCATTGATGCATGCCTGTATTCGTCGTGGCATACTACCCACAAGTTCATCAAGGCACAATTGGTCCATATTGTCCCACTCCTCAACGGCGATTCGATGTAGAGCCCTCAGAGTGGTTGGTGGGTCACGTCGTCCACAAACAGACCTTTCCAATTTATCCCAGGTATGTTCGATAGGGTTCATGTCTGGAGAACATGCTGGCCACTCTAGTCCAGTGATATCGTAATCGCCGGCCGGAGTCGCCGAGCGGTTCTAGGCACTGCAGTCTGGAACCGCGCGAACGCTACGGTCGCCGGTTCAAACCCTGCCTCGGGCATGTATGTGTGTGATGTCTTTAGGTTAGTTAGGTTTAAGTAGTTCTAAGTTCTAGGGAACTGATGACCTCATAAGTTAAGTCCCATAGGGCTCAGAGCCATTTGAACCATTTTTGATATCGTTATCCTGAAGGAAGTCATTTACAAGATGTCCACGATGGGGGCGCGAATTGTCGTCGATGAAGACGAATGCCTCGCCAATATGCTGCCGATATGGTTGCACTAGCGGTCGGAGGATGGCATTCACGTATCATACAGCCGTTACAGCGCCTTCCATGACCACCAGCGGCGTACGTCGGCCCCACTAATACCACGCCGAAACAATAGGAATGTAGTGCGGGCCAATACGTTGAGAATGTGGGTTTCGCGGGAGGCGTGCCAGAGATAAATCCCTGCAGTCGCGCTATGCTCTGTGTCCTCGGTGGCTCAGACGGATAGAGCGTGTCCCATGTAAGCACGAGATCCCGGTTTCGAGTCCCGGTCGGGGCACACATTTTCATCTGTCCCCGTTGACGTATGTCAACGCCTGTAAGCAGCTAAGGGTGTTCATTTCATTGTAATTTCAATAGGGAACCTCCATATTGCGGCACTCGCTGGACAGTGTGTCTAAGGCGTTCAGCCTGACCGGGTTGCCTCCAAAAACATCTCCGACGATTGTCTGGTTGAAGGCATATGCGACACTCATCGACGAAGAGAACGTGATGCCAATCCATAGCGGTCCATTCTGCATGTTGTTGGGCCCATCTGTACCGCTGCATGGTGTCGTGGTTGCAAAGGTCGATCTCGCCATGGACGTCGGGAGTTAAGTTGCACATCATGCAGCTTATTGCGCACAGTTTGAGTCATAACACGAAGTCCTGTAGCTGTACGAAAAGCATTATTCAACATAGTGGCGCTGCTGTCAGGGATCCTCCGAGCCATAATCCGTAGGTAGCGGTCATACACTGCAGTAGTAGCCCCTGGGACGCCTGAGCGAGACATGTCATCGACAATTCCTGTCTCTCTGTATCTCCTCCATGTCCGAATAACACCGCTTCGGTGCACTCCAAGACACATGGATACTTTCCTTGTTAAGGGCTCTTCCTGGCACAAAGTAACAATGCGGACGCGATCGAACCGCGGTATTGACCATCTAGACATGGTTGAACTACAGCCGTGTACCTCCTTCCTGGTGGACTGACTAGAACTGATCGGCTGTCGGACCCCCTCCGTCTAATAGAGGTGCTGCTCATGTATGGTTGTTTACATCTTTGGGCGGGCTTAGTGACATCTCTGCGCAGTGAAAGGGACTATATCTGTGATACATTATCCACAGTCAACGTCTATCTTCAGGAGTTCTGGGAACCAGGGTGATACGAAACTTTTTTTGAAGTGTGTATCGGTCAACCATATGGCTCTAATGGAAATATCATAGATAATATTTATATTTACAAGAGATATTTTCCTTTTTTTTTCATGAAGGAAATTTAACTGGCAGCTAGAGGAGAAAGTGCAGTGGACACAAAACGAAAACAAGACATCATATGCTTTCAAAATATGCTCGTAAATAGGATGTTAATAAAATACGTCAAATTTTTTTGACACGTGGTAATACTGAAACATGAAAAGCATGTCCAATATAAACGGGTACGAAAAGGAGCATACTTTGTGCGATATATTAGTGTTTATTAATCTTCAGCAAATTTCAAGCAACTCTGAGAATGTATTATGATACCGTACCTAATCGCACAAATGACTCCACTTATGTGTTTACTGTTATTGTGCTGTTTGTACATACGAGGGGTTCAGTATGTTTTCTTTTTTCTTTTCCACCACTTGTTAGCAACGGAAGCCTACTACGCAAAAAATGATATAGTAGACATGGTTTTCTGATACAGTTCAACAAACGAAAGTAGTTTGTGAGTCCATGCCCGCAATGCTAAAAAATATGAACCTCGTGGGTGGCCATTTATTAGACCGACTTTTCCAAAGATCATAGAAGCATGTTCCCTAAGACCTAAAAAGGCAACAAATGGAAAGCCTCTCTCAGCCCGCACTTTTAAAATGGAAGAAAATGCAGGGTACTACATTCGGTGAACGGAAATTCTGGAACCAATGTGCAACAATTAGGAGCAGCGTATGGTGTGAGTCACTCCTCGTGTATGGACGGTGCTTCATTTATAACTTATGTATCCAGACTACCTTCAGCGCATCCATACCTTAAAGCCACAATATCACAGTAGCAGATCGCGGTTCAGTCAATAACCCTTCTAAAAGTTTGGTGCAGATCCACTGTTTACACCTAAGATTTTTATTTACTATTAGAGGTGGGATCGACAAAAGACGGTGTTGTGAATTTTAATAACTAGCATGTGTGGACTGATGAAAACCCGTATGTAACTATCGAAAAAGCACCAGTACTGCTTTTCAATCAGCATATAAGCAAGAGATCTTGCTGATAAATTAATAGACTTTTATGAACCATAGCAGAAATTATATTGGGTTCATTATCAGAGTTTTCTCTTTGATATGTTGCCTGCCTTGCTGGAGGATGTGCTGCGCCAGAAAAGTTTTCATGCGTAATGCCACACCAACATACACTCCTGGAAATGGAAAAAAGAACACATTGACACCGGTGTGTCAGACCCACCATACTTGCTCCGGACACTGCGAGAGGGCTGTACAAGCTATGATCACACGCACGGCACAGCGGACACACCAGGACCCGCGGTGTTGGCGCGTCGAATGGCGCTAGCTGCGCAGCATTTGTGCACCGCCGCCGTCAGTGTCAGCCAGTTTGCCGTGGCATACGGAGCTCCATCGCAGTCTTTAACACTGGTAGCATGCCGCGACAGCGTGGACGTGAACCGTATGTGCAGTTGACGGACTTTGAGCGAGGGCGTATAGTGGGCATGCGGGAGGCCGGGTGGACGTACCGCCGAATTGCTCAACACGTGGGGCGTGAGGTCTCCACAGTACGTCGATGTTGTCGCCAGTGGTCGGCGGAAGGTGCACGTGCCCGTCGACCTGGGACCGGACCGCAGCAACGCACGGATGCACGCCAAGACCGTAGGATCCTACACAGTGCCGTAGGGGACCGCACCGCCACTTCCCAGCAAATTAGGGACACTGTTGCTCCTGGGGTATCGGCGAGGACCATTCGCAACCGTCTCCATGAAGCTGGGCTACGGTCCCGCACACCGTTAGGCCGTCTTCCGCTCACGCCCCAACATCGTGCAGCCCGCCTCCAGTGGTGTCGCGACAGGCGTGAATGGAGGGACGAATGGAGACGTGTCGTCTTCAGCGATGAGAGTCGCTTCTGCCTTGGTGCCAATGATGGTCGTATGCGTGTTTGGCGCCGTGCAGGTGAGCGCCACAATCAGGACTGCATACGACCGAGGCACACAGGGCCAACACCCGGCATCATGGTGTGGGGAGCGATCTCCTACACTGGCCGTACACCACTGATGATCGTCGAGGGGACACTGAATAGTGCACGGTACATCCAAACCGTCATCGAACTCATCGTTCTACCAGTCCTAGACCGGAAAGGGAACTTGCTGTTCCAACAGGACAATGCACGTCCGCATGTATCCCGTGCCACCCAACGTGCTCTAGAAGGTGTAAGTCAACTACCCTGGCCAGCAAGATCTCCGGATCTGTCCCCCATTGAGCATGTTTGGGACTGAATGAAGCGTCGTCTCACGCGGTCTGCACGTCCAGCACGAACGCTGGTCCAACTGAGGCGCCAGGTGGAAATGGCATGGCAAGCCGTTCCACAGGACTACATCCAGCATCTCTACGATCGTCTCCATGGGAGAATAGCAGCCTGCATTGCTGCGAAAGGTGGATATACACTGTACTAGTGCCGACATTGTGCATGCTCTGTTGCCTGTGTCTATGTGCCTGTGGTTCTGTCAGTGTGATCATGTGATGTATCTGACCCCAGGAATGTGTCAATAAAGTTTCCCCTTCCTGGGACAATGAATTCACGGTGTTCTTATTTCAATTTCCAGGAGTGTATTTTCGTAGCAATATATGCCCGGTGCTGATATTTCAAGGTAACCGGATTGATTAGAGAGGCCCAAAACCCAATCCTCTGACGTCTGGTTGTGTGAAAACTTGAAAGAATTGTGTTGTAAAAATGTACTTTTCGAAAATTCCATCGCTCACACCACATGGCGCAGACGATACGCATCAGTTCGTAGGTATACTGTCTGTTTGGGTAATTTAACTATTTTAGTGAGCACGGTACCTAGACAGGCAATTCCACAGTGTATTCACAATGCCGGTAGCCTCTGTTGCGAGAATAATATATTAAGTGACAAATCCCTGATGATCGCGATGTATTCGGAGTGTCTTAGTAAACACAAAGACGGAGAATTGAAGACAAACGTTGTTACTGGACGCTTCCAAGACTTCTCTGCTCGGAGCGAGGCTTCGTCCACTATTATACGTGTTGAGTTTGGGTAATTCAACTATTTTAGCGAGCACGGTACCTAGACAGGCAATTGCACAGTGTATTCACAATGCCGGTAGCCTCTGTTGCGAGAATGATATATCAAGTGACAAATCCCTGATGATCGCGATGTATTCGGAGTGTCTTAATAAACACAAAGACGGAGAATTGAAGACAAACGTTGTTACTGGACGCTTCCAAGACTTCTCTGCTCGGAGCGAGGCTTCGTCCACTATTATACGTGTTGAGGAGCACTTGATACAATCGATATCTGCATTGGTCATTTTCACGGAGCGTACGATCATTTATTTATTTACTCGTCCCCAAATTATTCAGAGGGTTGTACATGTTCGGATAAAGCACCTCTCGAAACTTTTTGTATGTGTTGCAACATGCAGTTATATATTTTAAATTTCGCATATCCATCTCTTATTTTATCGTCGCATCAGTCTTTCCTTATCTTTTACAATTCAGCAAAGAACTTTCTTGGTCCGTCCATAATCCGCTCACATAGCTATATCTCCTGCACAGTACCTTTTAATTACCATTACAGTCTTAATTAAGTCTCCCACTCCAATTTTTTTTCTGATCCATCTTTTCTTTACCTCTACCTTATGGTAATATTAATCAGGAATGTCTCCATTGTTCGCTGGGCACCCATCTTTTTTTTTGAACGTTTTTTCCATTAAAAGTCCCTCTCATACGGCGATGGGTCAAATATGGCAGTAGATAGTGATTGTAAACTTTCCTTTTTTGGTGTGTTAACTATGCGTTACTTTAGATCTATTATAAATTATTCTTCTCAAGTGTTCTAGTCTGTCTTGCGCTGATACGCATTAGCGTCGCAAACATGGGCTGTGCTACTGAGTCCGTACTTTCTTCTCACTCGAAGCAAGAGGAAAAAACCATTTTCACATGAGAACGATGTGCGTGAATCAGCAGCACCTTACCTCTACACATTCAGAAAAAATGAAGGTTAAAAATGTATTAATGTCTTTCTCTCAGACGATGTAACACAACAATTCTCTAAATTTGAATCATAGTGCATTAGTCGATCTAAGTTACTGAAGAAAACGCAGGTATTTCTTTTATCACACTCAGGCAAGTTATTTTTATCCATCGAAACTCAGTTCGTTCAGTGTAAGAAAATTATATTTAATATTCATACAAATGTGGCCCTTTGCAAATAAATGTACATTGCATAGTTTTTTAGCCATCAACAAAGACAGGACTCTTTACTTCACAAGTTTAAATAAAATACATCTTCCATGTAAGCAGGGTACTGCAACGTTATTCTCACTATGGCTCTGGTTGTCAGATGTACATCTACATCTACATCTACATCGATACTCTACAAATCACATTTAAGGGCCTGGCAGAGAGTCATCGAACCACCTTCACAATTCTCTATTATTCCAATCACATATAGCGGGCGGAAAGAACGAACACCAACATCTTTCCGTGCGAGCTCTGATTTCCCTTATTTTATCTTGGTGATCGTTTCTCCCTACGTATGTCGGCGTCAACAAAATATTTTCGCATTCGGAGGATAAAGTTGGTGATTGGAAGTTTGTGAGAAGATTCCGTCGCAACGAAAAGCGCCTTTCGTTTAATGATGTCCAGCCCAAATCCTGTATCATTTCTGTGACAATCTCTCCCATATTTCGAGATAATACAAAACGTCCTACACTTCTTTGAACTTTCTCGATGTACTCCGTTAATGATAACTGGTAAGGTTCCCCCAGTGCTCAGCAGTGCTCCAAAAGAGGAACGGGCAAGCATAGTGTAGACAGTCTCTTCAGTAGATCTGTGGCATCTTCTAAGTATTCTGCCAATAAAATGAAGTCTTTAGTTCGCCTTCCACACGTTTTCTGTGTGTCGTTTCCAATTTAAGTTGTTGTACTTGTAATTCGTAGGTATTTAGCTGAATTTATGGCCTTTAGAACTGATTGATTTATCGGGTAACCGACGTTTAACGGATTCTTTTTACCACTCATCTGGATGACCTCACACTTTTCATTATTTAGGGTCATTTGCCAATCTTCGCACCATACATATATCTTTCCTAAATCGTTTTGCAATTTGTTTTGATCTTCTGATCATCGTCTGATCAGCGTCATCAGAAAACAACCTAAGACGGCAGCTCAGATTGTCTCCCAAATCGTTTATATTGTTAAAGAACAGCAAAGGGCCTGTGACACTGCCTTGAGGAACGCTAGAAATCACTTCTGTTTTAGTCCATGACTTTCGGTCAATTACTGCGAGCTGTGACCTCTCTGACAGGAAATCACGAATCCAGTCACATAACTGAGACGATATTCCATAAGCACGCAATTTCACTACAAGCCGCTTGTGTGGTACAGCGTCAAAAGCCTTCAGGAAATCCAGAAATACGGAATAAATCTGAAATCCCTTGTCAATACTAATCAATACGAATAAAGAGCCAGTTGTATTTCAAAAGAACGATGTTTTATAAATCCTTGTTCCAAATTCCTGCTGCATATCGACGTTAACGATATGGGCCAGTATTAATAGTGGATTACTCCTACTGCCTTTCTTGAATATTGGTGTGACCTGAGCAACTTTGTAAGTAGGCTATTTACGTTTTCTTATTGGTAACGCCACGTAGCGCTCTGTATGAAAATCACTGGCTGTGCTGTGTGCAGTCTGTGGCTAGTTTACATTGTTGTCTGCCACTGTAGAGTTGGGCAGCTGGATGTGAACAGCGCGTAGCGTTGCGCAGTTGGCGGTGAGCCGCCAGCAGTGGTGGATGTGGGGAGAGAGATGGCGGAATTTTGAAAGCGGACGATCTAGAGGTGTAAATTTATAATATTGGATATCATGTTGGAAAATCAAATAATGTAAGAGATTTATCAGCACAGTAATTCAATAATTTTTCTAAGGGGACGTTTCAACTTTCCAGTCTTTTGGTACGGATCTTTCGTCGAGAGAACGGTTGTAACCTGGAACGTAAACATGGTACGCAATTAACAGACGTTTCCCTCTCATCTGGGAATTAACATGAGTTTCTTTCAGTGATTTATTCGTTATTTCTCTTCCGCACCTCTTTACAAATATTTCCACCTAGTGTCATTGTCCCATGACCACTCGTTTTTCATGGGGATCTTCTCAATGAGCGAACATTTAATTATAACCATCATGTACTTCAGTAAGATGATGCTGGAAAAGTATCCACCAAATAGAAAGTTAGATTTGTATATCATCCTAACTGAAATATTTACTTACACTGAAAAGACTAACCACCTACAACGACGACAAAACCCTCACTGAAACAGACAATATTCGCTTGGAGCGCAAGAAATTAAAGACTGTTCTCTCAAAAGAGACAGCTGCGTAGTCAGCCACAGCTAGAAACATACAGACCTGCGCAGTTGTTCACACGTACCGTTAGAAAGAGTATTTTTGAATTTTTCATCTCTTTCATTACGCCAGTAACTACGCTGTATGTAATTTAGTGCGTTAAGCAACGAACTGACATCAACAGGAAATTATAGTTCTCTCGCAGAGTTACTGCTGATGTGGCTAATTCTGTTACAGTGCAACGAAGAACGAAGACAATGAAGAGAAATAAACGCGCCGAAGTGCAGAGAGGCGTAAACATAAAACATTGTCAAGCTGACACATGCCACAACGAGCACGGAGAAATACGAGCGGATGTAACGCGCAGACAACACTGACAAGTGCTATAATTAACTGCGGATCGTGTTCGCATCAAACGCCATATTCGCTGCGTTACACACAAAGATATTTTCTGCTGAAATAAAAATATTCGGCACAGACATTCAGCGAGAGAGGACAGCGATACTGTTGCGAACATCTCGCATATGAAACACGCTCCCTGAATCGCGAATGATAATAGACAAAAACATTTCATCGAAAGGGCAGATATAACCAGAGAACGAAGCGTGCTGGTAAGTAAGTTCTCACAAAAGGACTGCGCACTCATGCGTGAAATTTTGTTAACGGTTGAGTCTCCCAATGGGAAAGTTCCCATTCTCTATTTATGTCTCCCACATAATGGGGATCAACTCATGTACAGTTTGACGCGAGCGTTGCCAGCAAGATGATGTCATCGTGAGACTATATTAAGTTATATTTCAAGAAAGACAATTTATCTGTATATTACAGAACTTCCCACACTGTGTAAGAGAAGAGTAAAAGAGAGTGACACAAGGCGATACAATTACCAAAAAAATATTATTCACATGAAGACGTTTGCTTAAGTCTCCTCACTTTTAGTCTGAATAATTCGTTTTTGTTACAACTGTTTTACAGCAAAGTTATGTAATTTATTAGAAAACATGCATCTGAATGTTTAACTATTGCCACGCTGTACTTAAATAAAAGAACCAAGAAGCACTTACGACTCGCATCTAACATGAGAGCAGAATGAGTATTCCCTTGCATTCAGAGGAAGCAATTGCAGACTTTATCGTTACCGCATAATTTAACAGAAGCTAATTATCAACAGAAAAAATGTATGAAAAGTTACCCTGAATAGTCACGTGTACATCCTATTGGATTTGAGCAATCTCTATGAATTTAACTACAGCTATTTTGATCGATCACCTAGAAAATACTGTATGAAACTGCAGCGAACATATAAAGGATTCTACGTAGTATGGCTCTAAAAAGCATTTCTGTAACAGGAAGTGAAATGAAAACGAAATAGCTGGGGAAAAAAATAACGAAACTGTTTATTGTTTCAAATCACATAATGCCAGTGTTGTTTCAAATGCAATGCAGGACTTCCGCTAGAAAGCTCTTGCACATTCTCCACACAGTCCCGATATCTCCCCAAGCGATTTCCATATTTCTGGAGCCTTGAAGGAAGACATCCATGTTCATCGATTTGTCGGACGAAGAGGTGCACGCCTGGGAACAGTCATGGTTCCGTAGACGACCGAAACATTTTTTCATGAAGGCATCGACCATCTTGTCTCACAGTGAGACAAATGTATTAACTGTTAGGGCGATTGCTTTTAAATAATAAACAGTTTACTTACATTTTTCCATCTGTCTCGTTTTCATTTGACTGCGCCTTATATACACTCTGAGTTTCAAGCGGGATTCATCACTGATGACTATTCTACTCCAGTCAACGAGACGAGATTATAGGCCCCTACGACCAGTGAAGACGTGTCTGGAGACGCCAATGACAGCGGTGGGATGCCACAATGACTGTCGCCGCCATACTCTCAGACAGCCAGGCGTGATGGTGTAAGGTGCCATTTCTTTCCATCTACGGAACCCTTACAGCACAGCGGTACGTCGACGATATCCTACAACCCGTTTTGTTGTTCTTCATGGATAGCCTCTCCGGGCTTACACTTCAGGAAGCTAATGCCAGAAAGAACACCATAAGATTTTCTACTGCTTGTCTTCGAGCTTTCCCAACCCAACCTTGGCCAACAATGTCACTGGATCCCTCTCCAATTGAGAACGTTTGGAGCATTATGGGCTCGGGATTTTAACGATCTAACGAATTTGGTACGATATCCCTGTAGAGGACATCCAACACCGTCAATCAATGCCAAGCCGAATAACTGCCTGCTAAAGGGCCAGAGGTAGACCAACGCGTTATTGACTTGCTCACTTTGTAGAGCTCTTTCTCTTGAATAAATCATCCAATTTCTTTGAAATTGTAGCCATTTGTTTGCCTGTACACAAACATCAGATCTACCGATCTCCATTCAGATAGGCTAATTCTTTCGAGGTGCGTCGTTTTTTATTTTATTTTTTGTCTTAGACTGTATTATACGAATATGAAAGGCTCAGTTCATATTCGTAACAGTTCGAGCCTTGTTGTTTCTACCAATACATAACATTTATATTGTCACACTTAAACGAGATGTTCATCCGCAGAAGATTTCCGTCCTTTTAGACGGGCAACCGAGCGAGATGGCATAGTGGCTAGCACACTGGACTCGGGAAAACGACGGTTCAAACCCGAGTTCGGCCAGCGTGATTCGGGTCTTCCGTGATTTCCCTAAACCGCTTCAGGCAATTTCGGCATGGCTCCTTTGAAAGTGCACGGTCGACTTTCTTCTCAATCTTTTCCTAACCCAATGCGACCGATGACGTGTTTGCTCCCCTCCCCCAAATCAACCATTCAACTAATGAGACGGGCAAGATTAGAGATAGGTGCTGAAAAAATGTGAAGCCTGTTGTAATTTAATAGGCAGTACAAATACGACCGACTGATGGAGTGTTTTCGTGACGGAAGATTCAACTTTAATATTTAAGTCTTTGATATATGGTTTAAATGAGAGTCTTTCTATAGAGACAGACACTTTATCGCATTTCATATGTCTGTAACCTCCTTTTTGATGTCCTTCACCCTTTCCTTCAATTGATGGAGAGAGCCACAATCCTCCTTGCAAAAATTCATTTTCTAGACACACCTCTGTCTAGATTTGTGATATGATTGGAGTAACACAGCAGTGAGGCAATTTACCTGACAATTTTTTTAACTGTAACATTGCGGGACGTGAATCTGTGTGGCATTCGCTTCTTTGTAACAAACTGAAGTACCCACGAAACGAAAAAATTTTCTGCTTCTAATGTTTCCTTGCGGAACATAGAGAATTTTACTTGCTGACAGGCCCAAGAATAATCTGTTTATATTGGTCAAATGTTCATCGAGGCAGTCGCGTATTTATGAAGACGCACCGTGTAACAGTACGTTCCCTACCAGTTGGCCATGTGGTAAAGCGTCGAACACGTTTTGGAAATCTAGGAAGATGAAATCTACCTGTTCAACCATCTACTGGCTGAAATATCCGACCCAGTCACTAACGACCTCGCCGTCGACGGGACGCTAAAATCTGAGCTTCTTTTGCGTTTTTAGTGTTTAATGATTGCTGTATATATTTGCCACTTTAGTGTGCCTAAATATATAGGAATACGTAAAAAAAATTTTGTTGCTGCTGAAATTTGTTCAATAACTGGCCTGATGTGTACTGCCGGAAAAAAATACGACGTTTATTTTGATCCGATGATGGTATTTTTCACCTGGAGGATAGTAGATGTACTGATGATGGTTTCAACGTCGTCCGTAGCACAGCTACCAGAGCGCCATCTGTGTCTACCCCTTAATAGGGAATGCTCACAGTCAGAAGGCCCATGGTGGGACAGACGTCTGAAGCAAGCAGCTAACCATACGACGGAGACACACTCGTTCTTTCTTCAGCGGCCGGCCGTTGTGGCCGAGCGCTTCTAGGCGCTACAGTCAGGAACGGCGCGACCGTTACGGTCGCAGGTTCGAATCCTGCCTCGGGCATGGATGTGTGTGATGTCCTTTGGTTAGTTAGGTTTAAGTAGTTCTAAGTTCTAGGGGACTGATGACCTCAGAAGTTAAATCCCTTAGTGCTCAGAGCCAACTTTCTACAGCCCAGTGAATGAGTTTGAAAGGGGTCAGATTGTGGCCTTCCGAGTTGCGCGTGGTCTTTCAGAAAATTGCCACATAAGCTGGACGCTAGTATCAGTGATCACAATCACCCCAATGGAAAAGAGTCTGGACGTCTATGCAGCACGGACGCCCGCCAGGATCTTCGTATTGTAAGGGCAGCAGTGGCAGATCGCACAGCTACCACATCACAGATAAGAGGGCTTGTGAGGCCAGACATGTCAGCACGAACTGTTGTGAAGCGGTTATTAGTAGTGGGACTACGGGCACGCACAGCTTCAGCTTGTCTTCTACTACGCCACGGCATCGATGTGCACGGCTCGACTGGTGCCGTCAGAGGGTCACCTGGGAAATGGATAGGTGAGTCGTGGTCCTCACCGATACAACAGATTTTCACCGCACGTAAGTGATGATCATTTGTGCGTACGACATAAACCTGGTGCATTCGTCCAGGACACATTGTCCCCAACCCAGGCCTTGTGTTCTGGGGTTCGATAAGCTACAATTCTCGCTCACCTTTGATTTTTCTGGAGGGGACGTTAACCAGCTCTAAGTAAGTGAACAATATCGGAAGACAATTTCTTTTACAGCCCCTGCAACAGGACGGTGATGCATTGTTCCAGCAGGATAATGCTTGCCCAAACCCTGCCCGTGAAATTCAACGTGCTCTGCAAGAAGTGCAGCAACTTCCCCGGCCAGATGGATGCCAAAATCAGCGCCTAAATTGCCGCCTGAAGAGGCTACACAACGTACTTTTATGGGCATTTCACCATGGAACTATACCTGGTACCTCAGAACCGCTTGTTCTATTGATCTGTAATCATTTCATGTACTCCATATACCCTGCTGCAACAATGAATCATGAGTGAATTAGAGACCTCTAACAGGGTTTACTAATTTTTTTCCCGCCAGTGTAGCTTTCACCATTCGTATGCCTTGTGTATAATTGTTGAAAACCAAATCCATCTGAAACTCTTTACATTATTCAAGTCTTCATTTCCCTCGTTCCTGCACGTTCCCATCCATTATCATGTTAACTATCTCTTGATGCCTAGTTATGTGACCTATCAACTTACCTCTGCTTCAGGTCAAGGTGGGCCATAAGGATCTCTTATCCTCAATTCGATTCAGTACCTTTCCATTAGTGACTCCGTCTACCACATTAAAAACTGTAATTGTTAATTTGGCCAATGCGTGTGCGGTGTAAAAACCAAATGTGGAATAAAGCAGTTTAAAAAAGTCAGTCCATACTTGCCGTGTTGCTTCCTCGTGTTAGGACAGCTAGTATGGGTATTTTACTGAACATTTTTGAGTGTTATTATCTTCGTATAGTGAATTTTAAGATGTCACATCCTCCGGCAATCAAATTTCAGTCTATCAGTAAATTTTGGGACTGGCTTTCCGAGCAGACTGAAATCGGTGTTCTTGATGGGAGCACTCAGTTATTCATATCACCATGTGACTGTATGAGACGATACTTAAGATACACCGCTGAACGTGAGATCGTCTAGAATGATGGACGAAAACATTATCACCACTGCCCAACATAAGGTTGGATGCCGCCTGAAATTCGATAACATAAAAGCCTTTGACATACGGCACATTGTTACGGCCAGGTGACTCACCGTTAGAGGCGACTCAAGTCGGGTGTGTGGATAAGTTACTAAGTGGGGGATGCCCCATGCTTTACATAATATTGTACATGAAGTTCCGGGATCTTTTCAAAAAATCATAGCTTGTAAACTATTGTAGAAAGTCAATAGTGGTTTGTTGTAAAGCGTTTAGCAGCTCTCAAAGTTTTTTCACTTGTCTTTTGTTGCAGATATAGCTTGGAGTGCACCAAAATGGCGACAGACTGGGAGAAAGTGCAATACTGAATCCAAACGTTACAGCAGAATCACCGACGCCAGTATAGGAGGGCACCACCGGAAAAAACGAACATAACGTGGTGGTTCAAAAACCATAATGGGAAATGTTTACATGGACGTGTTAGAACAGTCCTGCTGCCATACATCGAAGAGCCACAGCCCTCCATCATCTTGGAGTTTGAAAGTGTGGGATGTGCCGAATGACAAATTTCCCGAGATACGACGCAGGAATGAATGTCAGAAGGAATACTGCATCGTTCTTCTTAACAACACAGGTACTACGATATCGTATTTATCTGCTAATACAGGACAGCGATCTTCAGTTAAAATCCCCTCTCCTGTACAGGTATTACACAATGTGTATGTACGAGTACACGGTGCACATTGTGACGCAGGTACGACGACACAGGGAAGTTTGGATCTGGCCGTGAGTCTCGCACGGATAGCAAGAGCAGTAGGTCTTCCTACGGCAGGGCAGCGTCTGGGACGTCCTGTTCACGTCCCTGCCGCCTTAGCGTTCGCGCTGTGTTGTGGCTTACAGCCGTCTGCGTCCAGTTTACTTCCTTCGATACATGACATTTTCACAACTAAAATCAACCTTGAAGTTCAGTTTTACGACCGAGTACGGACGACCAGCAGCACTGGAAATTGAACAGTTTTCACGAGATGACGTTCATATGGATTATTACGAACTGACGGGGGTACACCTCTCCATCGTGAGCAACCCAGTCTACGTAAAACTGTCGGACGACGCGACTTATGAAAGGATTCTTAACAAAACGAGTGATATTCAGTTCATACATTCTAAGAACAGAATAGCCCTGTGAAAGTGGAACATGCAGGTTTCGGCCAGAGGGTAGTCCTTGTGTTCGAATTGCCGTTTGAGGTACCAGCAGAGATAGTGATCGCAGCGCTGAGACACTATGGCACTGTGACAAGCCACATGGTGAAAAAATTGGTACAACGTACCCAGTTCTCAATGAGGTGCGCCAGGAGCACGTAGACCTTACTAAAGATGTCCCGCCCTATCTGAACACAGGCGGAAGCCGTGCCATCGTAATTTACGTCGGCCAGCCAAAGACCCATTCGGGATGCAGGCAATAGGGATATATCAGATCAAGCTGCATGCAACGTCGCGTCAGGCAATTGCCGACGGGAGAGGAGAAGGTGTCGCCCGATGTAACATTGCTCCCATTGTATGTGGGGGGGGGGGGCCTACAACATGTTCCATCATCACGTTCAGTCGACAATGAGCCGCCTCCAAGGCGGCGGCACTGCTAGAGGAGCCCCTGTCAACGCTTTGCAATGCGAAAGGGGGAGCCTTGCAGGAGAGGTTGGCAACCGCACATTTGGTGATGGGAGCCAACGCTTTGTCCATGATGACAAAGACCCCCAGGCGTTGTCGCATCCTGACACTCATGTCCTTAAACAACGAGCTCCAGAGCAATGGGAAAAACCTACACTGTCTGCATCCGATACCTGTAGGACGATGTCGAAACTCTCGACGGTGTCGACCATCCCCAGCAGGAAGATTTGATCGTCGGTTCCCCTGACGGGATTCTATCATCAGCGAATCCGAAGCAGACCTCTTACAGTGTCATGCTTCTCGATTTCGGGCAGTAGATGGATTCAGTATCTGACCACAACACGGACGTACTTCTACCTTAAGCCGCCCCATTAATTCCGAAGAATGATCGCAGAACAAGACTGGCTGGGCGGGCCGATTATGTTGAGAACGTGCTGTCTGCTGCGGTAGCTAAAGCGGTAGCAGTTTCCTCTCATCGCGACAGATAAATATCAGTCGACATAGGACGGGACTCGTTGTTGATGGTGGAGCCTTCTTCGGGTCTCCCACCTCCACCTCTCCCAACAGGCACCAACAATACAACCTCCTCAAAAATGGTTCAAATGGCTCTGAGCACTATGGGACTTAACATCTAAGGTCATTAGTCCCCTAGAACTTAGAACTACTGAAACCTAACTAACCTAAGGAGATCTCACACATCCATGCCCGAGGCAGGATTCGAACCTGCGACCGACAACCTCCTCATGCCAAGCCTACCGGATTGGAACCACCAACTATAATACCGAGTGTCAATCTGTAGATATTTCATGACTTGTTGTGGGTGGCAGATCCCAATGTCGCACACACCCATGAATTGCGCCTTGACCAGTCCCACCTCTTTACGGATAAGGCGTTTATAAGGCATCATGCAGGGATAATGGTAGTGGTACGGCGATTCTTGTGAAGGAAAACATCGTGATCAGTGTGTGACCTACCTTCCGTCAGCACGTGGACTTCACATGACATTTCAGGGCGTCAGGATCGTGAATGTGAATGCCCTCTCTGGTATGGACAAGAGGAGACGCCATTCGAGATTTTATGTGGAGGATGTCGCGTCCTTATTCGAATGACGCTACGACCTTATTGCCCTAGGGGTGAATTCAATTGTGTCCTGTCACCACAGGATCAAATACCACCCTTTAGCACGTGCAGGGAACTCCAATGGTGCAAGACCTTCGCCTCGTCGATACCTGGTGGAGCATCCATGGAAACAGACAGGGATACACATACAGTACGAGGCATTCGGCGAGATGTCTAGACCAGATCTATGTCTCCCAGGGACTTACGATAGCCCCGCTTGATGCTGTAAATATGGCTAGCGGCTTTTATGGATCATGACACCCACCTCTACACTATCTCCTTCCCATGAAAGAGGGTGTGGCCAAGCAGGAGCACATGGAAGATGAATGTAGCGCTCGTTGAGGGTCCAGAGTGTCAGCAGGATAGTGGAGAGCTGGCAGAACTGTGAGAGACGGCAACCGACGTGTCTTCCACAGTCCAGTGGCGGCTAGATTTCACAAAACCTGCACTATGGCGTATGATGATGAACTGCTATCGAGAGGCTATGTGTTGGGAACGGCACGCCATGGAATATCATTTTATGCTACCACATTAGATATCCGCCCTACCACCATCACAGGACGTCAGGATGAGGTGTGGCGACTACAACCAAGGATCACAAGGCTTACACGATGATATCTTGAGGGCACGCTTCTGCACATACGTAGACAAGACCGGATTGGGGATGACCCGTTGGCCATGCATCACATTATCCATCAACGTCGTAGATGTCGAAGAGCATTCATATCTGTGCTGGACAAGCCAGCGCCCAGTGGCCCAAAAGGATATCGCTAACGCCTTCTTGGATCATTACCGGTGGTTGTACGCCGCAGAAGACCAGGATGCTATGATGACGGATGAAGTCCCCCGCTTGCTGCTTCAGACTCTCGATGGAAACGCAGTGGTGATCCTCACGGACCCCATAACGGTAGAGGACGTCGCCGACGCCCTCAGCAATGGGGCGTCCAGTATTATCATACGTTCCGTGATGTTGTGATGCCCCAGTGGGCTTATGACGTACTAAGATCTAATGAACCCTGCAGTGCCCGCATCTCGTGGTCGTGCGGTAGCGTTCTCGCTTCCCACGCCCGGGTTCCCGGGTTCGATTCCCGGCGGGGTCAGGGATTTTCTCTGCCTCGTGATGGCTGGGTGTTGTGTGCTGTCCTTAGGTTAGTTAGATTTAAGTAGTTCTAAGTTCTAGGGGACTTATGACCATAGATGTTGAGTCCCATAGTGCTCAGAGCCATTTGAACCATTTGAACCCTGCAGTGATGATGTCACACGAATATTTCGACGGCGTCCTTATATCGGTCCGCAAGCCACCTGCTGGAAGGGGAGTTGACCATTACTGGCCTCTTACGCTGCTCGACAGCGACTTCAAGATAATCTCGAGAATCCAGGGTGCTCGCATTCGGAGTGGCCTGCACCAAGTCGTGTCTACAGACAAGACGTGTTTCGGCGGTAACAGCAAAATACAGACGGCGCTCAGTGATTACTACTATTTTATCACACTGACGGAGGCATGTCGCATGTGCGGAGCCTTAGTGTCAGTGGACTTCACCACGCTTTTGACAGTGTATACCACGATTATCGTCAGAAGGTACTGCAGTAGCTGGCCTTATCCCAGTCCTTCACACACCACATTGTCAAGTGTCTTCTGCGTAGCACGACTTCACAAGTTACGATTCATGGGCGTATAGTGGGCAAGATCACTATCGCCTGCTCTGTGAGACAAGGTAGCCCCGTATCGGTAGTTATGTATACCACTGCCATGGAGTGACTGTTACATGGACTACGATGCCGATTGAGGGGACTTACATTAAGAGACCATACCTTTGCCTGGCATGCACGATCTGGCGTTTTCAGTGTGTACGCCAGACGAAGTCCAAAGGTCACTGGACTGGACTGCCCAATACGGTACCATAGTCAAAAGCCGCTTGAAGTTGAAGAAGTCTGGAGCGATGGTCGTCGGCAGCAGCTTCCAAGAAGAAAGCTTGGCCCCATATCCACTCCAGAATACAATTAAATATTTGGAGGTTATCTTTACATTTGGCAGTCGACAGGCATTTTACCTTATACTCGCCTCCTATAAAGCATATTACGAATGTCCATAGAAAATTGCTGCAGTCTTTGAACATGGTCCAACGGGTAGCTTATGTCAAGATATTTCAGATGGTTAGGATATCCAATATGACAATGGTCCACCCGATGGCGAAGACAATAGCGCGCACTTTACAAGTGGTATTCAGCTACTTCGCCAGTGTAGGAATGAACATCGAAGTGCGATATGATACGCTCACATTCCATACCACAAAGGGCGTCTTGGAATGGTAAACTTGCTGCTTAAAGCATCTGTTTTATACATCGCCCGACGATGAAGAGGTGGAACCAGTGCCATCACAGCTTCACAGGAACTCTGATTGAAGAACTGGCCCCAGCCTCTCGTGAACCAACCTTTACAGTGGCACGTACTTCGCCGACAGTATCTCACATAAAGGAGTTTTTTGTGGACTTCAGTTACGTCAAGACTGACCTTCCGACTGAACAGTTGCCGAGGACGCGTGATGTTTGTTACGATATGATGCAAAGCGATCCCCGGAATCTGATTGGAAGCCATCTACTCTTGGTTACTTGACCAGTGGTCTGGCGTTCACTACAAGTCGCTCTTCTCGATTCCGACGCCAGACCGGCCTGATATTTGATGGTCAGCCACAAATATATGTATCACCAGAGACGACATTCCATACAACACTCCGTCTTCAGGCCACAAGTGGCCCATCGGGACCATCCGACCGCCGTCTCGTCCTCAGATGAGGATGCGGATAGGAAGGGCGTGTGGTCAGCACACCGCTCTCCCGGTCGTTATTATGGTTTTCTTCGACCGGAGCCGCTACTATTCGGTCGAGTAGCTCCTCAATTGGCATCACGAGGCTGAGTGCACCCCGAAAAATGGCAACAGCCCATGGTGGTCTGGATGGTTACCCATCCAAGTGGCAGCCACGCCCGGCAGCGCTTAACTTCGGTGATCTCACGGGATCCGATGTATCCACTGCGGCAAGGCCGTTACCTCCATTCCATACAGGGTGTATCATAATTAACGGCGTAAACGCATACAGTTTAAAGTTCAATTGTTCATTATAAGAGTTGTGTTTCCAAGTAGTGAGGATGAGCACGTGCTCATAGCTCTTAAGGTATGCATTTTAGAGCACATGTTTACTGGACATTTTTTTCTTGTTTTGGTCCGTACTACTACTTCCCAAAATGTGGAAAGTAAAGAGCTTTCAGTAGAAGAGATTTGCTTCACAGTATCGAAGATGAAAAATTGCTCGTAGCTCTTAAGGTATGCATTTTCGACCCTATGTTTACTGAGGCTTTTTTGCTTCTAGTATCGTGTACTTTCAACTGTATGCGTTTACGCCATTAACTATGATACACCCTGTATGTATGGCCGATTGTCTGTTACGCCCCCAGTGCCATCTACCTGATGGACGATGTATACCATCTGGAATATGGGTCTGCTGTAGAGATTGGAGGTAGACGAGACTGATGTTTGGCCTCATTCAGCAAACGACCCCTGCAGCAGTCACTCCGAATTCCTACTTCTCCCAGATATGACGTTTTATCCACATATTAAGATGAATGCAGTGATATGGATCAAGGGATAGCCATATCGTACCTTTGCCACGATGATTACCAACATTTCCTAGATTTTTGGTCTTCCTATTGGAACGATCCAGCCGTCTACGACGCCACCTGCTCTACCGCCAGTACGCTGCTAATTATCTGGGCAGTGTCTTCTTGGATTCTCCCGACAGTTGTGTTATGTTGGGTATGAGAAGTTAACCTTATGTGCACGCTAATTCTAGGATACGGATCGGAAAAAGTGATAGAACCATATGAACCGTTTCGTCGTGAAGACGTTCCCGGTCCTAAAGGAGGATTAGAAGGATCCATGGACATGTTGACCGATGGCAGCAGTGGATGTAGTGTCAAATGTTATTTCCGCTGGAAGGCGGCCCTTACTTTCTATTTACGATTTAATTTTGTTCTTGTTCTTGTTGTTGTTTAGTTAGTCTCTTTATCGCTAGAACAGCACACTGCAAGAATAAAGAATTATGTTTAATTGTCTTCCAGCTGTGCACAAAATAATAATAGTGATAATAATCCAACTGAAGAGGTTCAGAGGCGGAAAGAGGGAGGCATCGCGGCCAGGCCTCGGGTTTCGACCCCTGCCCACCGGTCCATCGGCCTGACGCTGGCTACTCTACCATCCAAATAAAAAAAAGAATACAAAATAAAAATGGTTAGGTGTAAAAAAAAGCTGTTAAGGCGACCGTTTGCGTAAAGCGGGAAATCCGGGTTCGAGTCCTGCTCCGGCATGAGTTTTCATTCTCATTATTTCCTTACATAGCTGATGGTTGCTCGTATTCACAACAGCGAATACATTTCATGAACTTCCTGAGAAGTGAAAGGACTATTATGGATACATCGGATGGCCCCGGTGTTCTACCGATGTCAAACCAAAAGAGTTCTTTTTGTGGAGATGCGTCGAAGATGCCGTGTATACAGTACCACTCAATGACATTGTTACCATTCTTGTACAAATCAATGAATCAATCAGAACTGTTGATACCGCAGTGCTGATCCACAATTGGGCGGAACTCGAATATCGCCTTGATGTTTTACCAACGATGAGTAGAGCACAGATTGAAACTCAGTCATACCAGAAAAACTACTGTTGTGTATTTTATTGCATTTGTATTTTTTGTGATGTAATAACCACTTGTGAGCACTACGTATGTGGACATGACCAAGTACACAAGGTTCTTCTTTATTTCAAATGTTTGATTCATAACAAACCTTTATTTCATGTGCTTTATTTTACATACGCAATAGCTTGGCGTGAGGTCCAACTCAAAATGAGCATATTTTATAATGTAAAATTCTGATGACCTGAGGATTACCGCAAAGTCTATCGAAACCGATCGTTTATAAACAAATATATATTTATAGCATCATTGGTTTAGAAATTTGTTACCAAAACAAAGCTGCTAAGCATTTTACAACAAACCACGATGCTCTATCTCTAATCGTTCCAAAGTTACGAATTTCTGAAATGACAGCAGGATTTTATGGACTCCCTGTACATCGTTTTCACTTACCTAGTGTTGTTATCTGTTTTTTTTTCACTCTTTTAGGGCCATAGAGGTCTAACAACTTATAAAGCCAGATTACTTTCAGCCCTGAGAGCTGGGAATGGGGCAGGAGGGTTCCCGATCGGGAACTTGAGGAAGCAAATATCGCAAAACACTGTCGAAACGGCACTTTTGGAATTATTTTTAAACTGATTTTGGGCCAACATGGGCTAGGCAGATATTTGAAAATGTAATGAGTGTATGTGTATCTGTTAGTCTGTGTAACAAAATAAAGTCGTTTATTTGCTAAAAAAAAAAATAGCAGTGCACCTTTTTCGCTGAGGTAAAATTTGCATACCTTCTTTATTTACCTGCTATTATGATCATAATGCAATATACACAGAAACCTGAGTAATACAATCTAGTTTAAGAATCTGTACATGTTACGTAGCTTTTGCTGGGACTGTACCCGTTGGCAGAAAGCTGAAATCCACATAGTGAACTTCGACATAACTTGTCAGTTTCCGGGCTTGTTATTGAACACTGGATTTGCAGAACAGTTAAATGGTCTTCTTTTCACTTGTAAACTATAACCCTTTATCATACTTTATTCCTAGTGACGGTTGACCTAAGAAGAAGCATATCTCTCTGTGCCGTTATTTGTAAAACTGGATTCTGATCATACTATCTGCCACGACGGAATCAATTTTGCTGTAGATCTGGCCATGGGACTTGGGCGCTGTTGTTCAGGCACTGGTAGCTGAGGACGCACGAGGAACTTGTCCTAATTACTCGAGACATTCGTACTCCGAAAGCTAAGCAACTGTCGCACTTAATCCTCTGCAGCAGTGAATATGGATGTCGAAGTTGTGTGAAAGGCGGAAAGGGCGCGACCTCCCCTTGGCACAGTCCCCTCCCCCCCCTCCCCCATCCCCTCCCGACCCTCCTCATCCGTGTTCCGTATTCGCGACGTGCGTCACTTGTAACGCGCTGCTTTACGCACGACGCAGCTGCTAATTAACATAACACTCAGTTGCTCTCGACTGCTGAACGCGTCCTTTGAGTCGCTCAGCACACGCGGACGCTAATGAGCTCTCTGAACGCATTTCTGGGAAGTATAGAGGAGAAGCGCCTACAAAAACTTTCGTGGCGTATTTCGATACACATAGTTGCGACCTGTTAGTGACACTAGATCGTAAGCATGACAAGTATGACCAGCACACTCTGTCTTAGTTGCTGGATTCGTACAGATCAGGATTCGTGTTCGTTCGTTATTGGATGTTCGAAACGAAAAAAAGTACCATTACATGATAACTATCTTGTACAACTAGCACGTGGCAGGAGAACACAGGAAGTGGTGACATGCATGGCTCTGAGCACTATGGGACTTAACATCTCAGGTCATCATTCCCCCAGAGCTTAGAACTACTTAAACCTAATTAGCCTAACGACATCACACACATCCATGTCCGAGGCAGGATTCGAACCTGCGACCGTAGCAGTCGTGCTGTTCCGGACTGAAGGGCCACCGCGGCCGGCCAGGTGACATACATTCCACACCAGTATGAGAGCACATCTTGTGCCAGTATGCGTACAGTTGTTAATTGTAATGGACTTGGTTTTGGACTGAGTAACTTTGGCACTCAAAAATCTTTCCGTGGCGAAGTAAGAGGGAACAACAAGCACGTATGGGTACGTGTTATAAGATCACTGGCTAATTAGATGCTAGCCACAGTTAGTGCGAGGAGAGCCAGGAATGAAATGTCGCTTATAACCGTTGTGAATATTACTGCGTAACACATTTTATTAAATTTTACTTAAAGCGCCAACAAATGTGTACTGACAGTAATAACCGCCGAACGGCCAAGTTGTTGACAGACTGCCCAAGTATGTCCCACCTTAATCAGCTCCAAGTATTTTCATAAGGCATGTGGAAATTGGTTGGTGACATTGCTTGATTCGATATGTCATCATACAGAGAAGCATCGGCAGTGGCGCTCGCAGCGCTGAGGCTGGTGAAGGTCAGTGACCATATTGACATCGAGACTGTTCGTAAGCTCAGTGACCTTATGGATACCGGTAGTGTTCGTGAGCTTAAACGCATCTGGTTTCACCTCGACTCAGTCACGTTATCCTTTCGTACAGAAACAGGCACAAGTATTGTTAAGCTGGTATCGATAGTGCACTGCTAGACTTTGCCCAGGAGGACTTACGAAATGTCTTGCGGGACTGTCTTTGGTCTGCGGCGGCTAATCGTGTGCCTTGTTGCGAGATTTAGTTTCTCAGCCTGGTCCCAAGTTCGATCGTGAGGTGCTTTCTCTTCTGTTCTGGTCTCGGTTTTGCTCGGTCACTTGATCGCAGGTTACCGTTCGATATCATGCTGTTAAAAGTCCATTGGAGAGATCGCTAAATACTGTTGCCTTACGCAACACCTTACAGATGTAACTGGTTCTACTCGCGTAGGGCGAGTTTGTTTTCTGATGTCGTGGTTAGGTACAGCAAGTTTCAAGCAATTACTTTGATTTCCAATTTGAAAACAGGGCTTACTCTCTTTGTCTGCAGGTGAGGTGGACCAGGACGTCCACACACGCTGTTGTCGTCCATGATCATGCTAGATGCTGAAACACTTTCTCATGCAGTAGGGCATTCGATTCTTTGATATTATTTTTCGTATATGGTAAAGTAATTCATCTCTTCTGTACTCAGTTTGAATTTCGATATTGACTGGGGAGATTCAATGTACGTCTGCATGTTCTGAAAAACAGTCGTTTTCTAATAGAGCAAGATATTAATAAATCTGGAGTCGATGTGCTCGTTTCCTTTAAAATATTTTTTGCAGCCACACAGTTATATGAGTCCTCGGTCTGCAACAGGTCACATAATGATCGCATCCACAGATTAATTATATCAGCACTCAAAAATACCTGGCTAGCAAGGGTAGTACTTCATAAGATTTTTCAGAATTTTGGCTAATATTCGAACAGTACATTGGTGAAAAATGCAGCAGCGTCTCCGCGGGCACGCGTTGTAGATCAACTTACACCGAATGCTCAGAGAAAAGTTCTCATTTGTGTGTTCAGAGGTAAGGGGTTTTGCGTTTAAGTAAGGTTCAGAGTTATTTCAGACTATATCAACAGCATAAACAAGTCCATTGCACGAAAGGTCCCCATAAATCGAATTCCATTACATAAACGAGTTCCATAATCTTCGCGTCCCTCCTAAATCCATTTATTCCTCTTGCAGCAGCGAAGACAAATGAGCCTGTTTTCTGTTGCGTTTACAAAAGTTAACTGTTGTCGACGCATATTTTATAGTTAGATGAGTTAATTACTGGGACTTGCTGAATGAAATGCTGCATCAGTTAAGATTCTTTTAGTGAGTAATTTAAAAAAAAAAAGATAGCAGTTAGATTTCAATTTTAGCGACCATATCGATACTGACACCGTTCGCAATGGAAACAAAGGTCAACCATGTGCAACATCAGAATCCCCGGATGATTATCCTGCCCTGATTATCGAAGACGTCCAACCTGTACAGCACCTGTAACTATATGTGCCAGTGTTATACAATTCTTGTCTTGTTGCTTAGCGCTGACTTTGCAATGCTGCAATGCCGTTTCCGATTCTGGATGTTCTGGTGTACAAAAAGGATGCTGGGACACTGGGACTCAGTGTTTATCGAAAGCCTACGCACACGGACCGTTACCTGCATGCTTATAGCTGTCACCCATCGTTCCAACGTACAGGGGTCCTGCAGAAGTTGGCGAAAAGAGCTGATGCCATTTCAGGCGGAGAAAGCTTGACACAAGAAGTGTACCATCTCAAGGTTGTGTTCAAGCAGAATGGCTACGCAGATAAACACATCCGTTGTGGTTTCCAGTTTGAACCTTCGCCTGAACCACCAGAAGATAGCTGCAAATCGGTGGCTTTTCTACCTTTTGCTGGGAGCATTTCCTCGAAAATAGGAAGAATTCTAAAACGATATCATATCAAAAGTATTTTCCGCTGCCAGCCAAGATTAAAGCGCTTCTTGGCTCAGTTAAGGATGACTTGGGTTTGAGGAACCCCGGTGTGTACAAGATCCCTTGCCACCGTGGGAAGGCTTATATTGGTCAGACAACCCGGACCATTCAGGACCGATGTGTTGAGCACCAGCGGCACACACGGTTGTTTCAGCCTGAGAAATCTGCAGTGGCGGAGCATTGTCTCACCGAGGGACATAGAATGCTGTATGACGAGACACAAATGGTTGCCCCTGCATCTCGCTATTTGGCTGTATTTTAAAAGAATCCATAGAGATTCGATTATCCGATAATCTTATTAATAGAGACAAGGGTTACCTTTTAAGTAAGACTTGGAACCCGGTGTTATTAGACATTAAAAAACAACGGTTTGTGTTTCGATCGTCGGAACAATATTTAATTTTTTGATAGCGATATCTCGATTTCGCCTGTTTCCGCCACTGGGACGCTGTATGTTTATTTGCGCTAGATGGCAGTTACGGCACCTTCTCGCGCACGCGTTGTGGGCCTTCTGCGACCTATATAGGGGCCACCGCTTGCGCTGAGACGTCACTTCCGGCGAGATCGTGTACCATCACTCTCATCTAAAGATGGCGGCCAGATGGACCGCTGAAATATTGTGTCAAGATGACGTTATTATCCGGCTGCACACCCGGGAGGAATATTATCAGTTATTACGCCGGGAAAGCCTTCGTAGTCATATTCCTGGAACTGATAACATTAGCGTTGCTTGCCTTTCCAAACGATGCTATGACAGCTGCGATTTACAGTTTTGATATCATCTAATTAGATGAGTGGCTGTTTCGTGGTAAATACGGCCCTACTTCCATTTGTTGGACGATATTGCCCGACCGCACAACCCTGGTGTTCTGAACCAGTATCTGCGATACGAGGACATCACGCATCCAAAGTGGCCAGCTGAATTTCGAACAAAACACCAACAGCGCTTGTATGGGACATGTTTGCCATATTATTGGCCGAGAACCTCGGTGAGCGTATTATTTCTTGCTATAAAATTTATTTCAGTCAGTGCTCAGAAACTTGTTTGGTGGCTGTACCAGTACGACTGCCTTGTCGTTATCAGTGCCACATAAATATTGCTTGGCCGATGGCTGCATCATAACATGCTAGGACTCATTCACTGAGTCTCATCTTAGAGGAATCTACTGGTCAATCGGTGCATACGGCACTCTGAGCCTAACAACGACAGCCCTAGCACTGCTACCACAGACTTTTGCTGAACTCCACATAAAACACATAGGGACGCAGCGATAGTAGGATGGCACCGTACTCAAGAATAGGTCGTATTAGTGTTCTATACTCGGTCTTCTTTATAGATGAACCACACTTTTCTAAAATTCTCCCCACCGAACCGAAATCGACCATACGGCTTCCCTACCACCGTCCTTAGATGCTCGCTCCATTTGATGTCGCTTTCCTACGTTGTAGCTAGATGTTCAATCGACTTTACGTATTTCAGTGTTTGCATTCCGTACTATCCATGATGATACCAACCACGAAGAGTAGTTGGTATGAATTTGTGGCACTCCCATTTGTCACATGAGGGAAAAAAAATAAAAAAAAATTGGTCACCCTCAGAAGACATCAAGCTTAAACTGACTGCAGACGCCTCTAGGCTTCGTAATGGCATCAGTCTGTTGAGGATGAGATTCCGCAAGTCTCTTCACGTATACTTTAGCAGCTGAAACCACCACTCTTTGATCATTAGATCCCGTAGAGCTATAAAATTGGGCGGGTAGGTTGGATTGCTGCGTTTCACACGCAGCATAAATCAGACTCACATTTTCTGTATTTTAGAGGCTCTGTCGAGGTACGACAGGGTGCCTGAGTGTTCGTGAAACCAGGAACGTATGCGTGCAGACCTTTGAACACGCCTGTTGTCGTCTTGGCTGATAGCATCACGAGATCGACGCGATGTTGCATTTTGTTGACGTGACGAGTTGTCGAGAGTGGTTGCTTCGGACTCGAGTAATTGGGTAAAATGCATTGAAATTACGAAAAACCTGATAAAGTTGCGGAAAGTTATGGAAAGTACGTAAAATAGATGAAAATACGACAGAAACATGGAGGGATGACAGTACTTACGTGCTTGCCTGGGTTTATGAAAATCATTCAATTCCTCCACCAGTGGGACTCAGAACCGATGGTGCATACTACCCGTACTGTACGGGTTTATGCCCTGCAAAATATCCCCTTGTTCCACAACGGTTACGAACTGCATGCCATTAAAATGAAAGTCGCAGTATCCGAAGATTTGGAGATCAGGTTGATCACCTATGACACCGAGACAGCGATCATATACCTTGGTGCAGTATGCAGCACCAACTTGAGGAATCAATGCATCGATAACAGAACACCGATACATCTGCTACTCCATTACTGTGGAAGATGAGAAGAAATGCAGGCGTCATCACCTTCGGACAGCTGTTCGGAAACGCTGGACAATATCGCAAACTCTTCCAGTTTCCATATGTTGCTATATCGTCCACAATTTTGTCAATAAGAAACACCGCCTCTGTCTTTTATTTCAGCCGTCCTGTGTGTCGTGGGAGCAGCTTAATTTACACTATGCGATGTCCAGCTTTCTGTGAGAGCTAATAGATCGAAACGTGTTAATGTCGGTTTAGCACCCGACATAGACCTCAGGCTCATGGTACGGAAACAACAGCTGTAGTCATACACTGCTTCGATGTGTTACAGAAAAAAAACAGTGTATCAAACTGCTTGTGTAACAACAACAAAAGAATCCTCTATTGTGACTGAGAGTCTGTGGAATATTGTCTTCCTCGAGTATAGGGGACAAAACTTTACACAAGTCTGCGGAAATGACTTCGATCACTGGTCGCCTGATGCAGTGGATCAATATATGTACGTTTAACGTAATCACTAGATATGTTGGACCTCAAAGCGCGACGGCATTTGTTTTAGATGTATCGCAAGAGAGAAAAGCGGTAAAATCTTATTGAATTCTCTACAAATGACTTCATCGAAGTTTTTATAATTTATAATACTACACCGGTGGATATTACAAATATAACCAGGAGAGAGAGAGAGAGAGAGAGAGAGAGAAGAGACATTGAGGTGTCAACGAAGACTCTGACATCATTACACTGTCGAAGTTCTAGCTTAGACATCATACGAATACGATAGGGGACATTTGGACTTGTGTAGGGGGAATATTTATTGTCATTCGACATCAATGAATTGTATGTGTTATGCTTCTGAATTTCTCTGTGCAGTCCACGCATACTCTGCATAGCTGTGAATTTCCTCCTGTACGCCAGTGTGTTAATTTCCTCGTTGTCATATCTCCCTGCGTAGTTAGTGATTGGTGGAGGAAGACTAGACAATCTTCTAACTAATGGGACAGTGCTGTCGTATCGTGACGGGCTTTCGATAGAATCAGCAGGATCTGTGATTTGACGGGGTACATCTCTTTAGATACATTCAAATGCTATATTTCGAAGACTGGAGGAGTCATGAGAAACGGCAGATAACCGATACTGTGACGAAAGAGGAGTCGGAGGTGAGCTCTATGCCGTTTCCTCAAAGTACTGTGCACTTACATATTACAACCTCTCACACGAAGGGACTGCAGTGAGAAAATTAGGAGCTAATAAGAAGATTTTTACCAAGAGACAATCATCAGCAGAAGTTCCGTCTTCCCTTTCTCGATAAATAAGAGACAACATTCTTCCGTGTGTTTTTTATGTCTATAATTAGATGGGCTGGCATCGTAGTAGGTAGAGTAAATTTACATCTACATCTATATGCAGACTTGGCAAGCCGTCGCACGGTGCAAGGCGGAGGGTACACTTCACTACTACTTGTCAATTCCTTTCTTATTCCACTCTCTAATAGGGCGAGTGAAAGGACATGCCTTAGTATAACTTGGACATGCCTCAATATGACTTATAACTTCTCGAATCTTATGTTCGTGGTCCTTAAGTGAAATTTATGTTAGCGGTGGCCAAATCCTTCTGCAGTCAGCTTCAAATGTCGGTTCTCAATGCTTTTCCTCGAAAAGAACACCGCCTTCCCAGCAGGTATTCCGATTCGAGCTATCTGGTCAGTGTAATCCAACTGCAAGAACGAATTACTTACCATGCAAAGGGGCTCTCATGTTCAATTTAAATAATTAGTCAATTAGTGTGATATCAATGATGTGCCGCCAGGCGGATGGAAGCGAGGGCGAGAGTATCATTGATATGATTCGCGAGTTGGATCGGTAATCAGGTGTTTTTTCGTCGCTGCGAGATTTTTCGAAGCAATTTCAATCTCCCACCTACAGATGGAGAGATGGTCATAGTAATAAAATCAGCTACATTACCGATTTAACAAAAAGATACATAGTATTAACTCGATAGTACAGTGCGTTCTTAGCACTCCGTCATAAGCCAAAAATGAGTTTAATATTCTAGTTTGTGATGCAGAACGTAACAGATACTAAGTTGATAAGAACAGATTTTTTTTATCAGATGAGAAAATACTTAAAGGAAAAGTAGCTTATATCATAATGTTGTACTGGATTTTCACGGCAAGTTACGATACCTTAGCGATGTGAAAACGCGTCGTGATCTGATTTTCTCTTCCTCTGAAAATATCCTCATGAGAAATTCGGTGTGTATGGACAAGAATATACCCGTTTCGGATTGGATAAAGTGGATTTTTTAAACTGGGTTGCCTATGTTAGGTGTGAAACTGCAGTTAGAACTATATGCCCATGCTGCTCTTGCTTGCCCCGCAGTGTCTGCGGCCAGCAGCTGTCACGAGAGGCTGGCGACCGGAAGCCGCAACTGAAGCGTGTAGCGAGCGGCAGGTACAAAGAGAAGTCCCGGCGGCGGTGCTGAGTATGCTGGCAGAGCGGGGACAGAAGTGGACGTGTGTGTTGCGTGAGAAGATAGGAATGGCGAGTGTTTGCGCTGACCGATCATTCCCCCTCATGTAAATTGATGGGTTGGCGTCTGCACGGCCACTGTGACAGTCTCTCCTGTCCCTGAGTGTCTGCTATGGCCGCCAACTGCCAGAGCGGCCGTCGCGACCGTGGCTCTCCGGCAGTCGGCGAACGGCGCGCAATTCCTGGTAATGAGTGTGGAAGGATTTTTTCGTCAGATATGGTTATTGGAAACATTTTTGTTGGAAGAGGATGCTTGTGTTCTCAAACCTAAATCTATACAAGACCTCAGATATATTTAGCGCAAAGATCTACACTCCTGGAAATGGAAAAAAAAACACATTGACACCGGTGTGTCAGACCCACCATACTTGCTCCGGACACTGCGAGAGGGCTGTACAAGCAATGATCACACGCACGGCACAGCGGACACACCAGGAACCGCGGTGTTGGCCGTCGAATGGCGCTAGCTGCGCAGCATTTGTGCACCGCCGCCGTCAGTGTCAGCCAGTTTGCCGTGGCATACGGAGCTCCATCGCAGTCTTTAACACTGGTAACATGCCGCGACAGCGTGGACGTGAACCGTATGTGCAGCTGACGGACTTTGAGCGAGGGCGTATAGTGGGCATGCGGGAGGCCGGGTGGACGTACCGCCGAATTGCTCAACACGTGGGGCGTGAGGTCTCCACAGTACATCGATGTTGTCGCCAGTGGTCGGCGGAAGGTGCACGTGCCCGTCGACCTGGGACCGGACCGCAGCGACGCACGGATGCACGCCAAGACCGTAGGATCCTACGCAGTGCCGTAGGGGACCGCACCGCCAGTTCCCAGCAAATTAGGGACACTGTTGCTCCTGGGGTATCGGCGAGGACCATTCGCAACCGTCTCCATGAAGCTGGGCTACGGTCCCGCACACCGTTAGGCCGTCTTCCGCTCACTCCCCAACATCGTGCAGCCCGCCTCCAGTGGTGTCGCGACAGGCGTGAATGGAGGGACGAATGGAGACGTGTCGTCTTCAGCGATGAGAGTCGCTTCTGCCTTGGTGCCAATGATGGTCGTATGCGTGTTTGGCGCCGTGCAGGTGAGCGCCACAATCAGGACTGCATACGACCGAGGCACACAGGGCCAACACCCGGCATCATGGTGTGGGGAGCGATCTCCTACACTGGCCGTACACCACTGGTGATCGTCGAGGGGACACTGAATAGTGCACGGTACATCC
This sequence comes from Schistocerca cancellata, assembly GCF_023864275.1. Classification (NCBI taxonomy): domain Eukaryota; kingdom Metazoa; phylum Arthropoda; class Insecta; order Orthoptera; family Acrididae; genus Schistocerca; species Schistocerca cancellata. The sequence continues at coordinate 852,141,911 of NC_064626.1, forward strand.
AAACCGTTATCGAACCCATCGTTCTACCATTCCTAGACCGGCAAGGGAACTTGCTGTTCCAACAGGACAATGCACGTCCGCATGTATCCCGTGCCACCGAACGTGCTCTAGAAGATGTAAGTCAACTACCCTGGCCAGCAAGATCTCCGGATCTGTCCCCCATTGAGCATGTTTGGGACTGGATGAAGCGTCGTCTCACGCGGTCTGCACGTCCAGCACGAACGCTGGTCCAACTGAGGCGCCAGGTTGAAATGGCATGGCAAGCCGTTCCACAGGACTACATCCAGCGTCTCTACGATCGTCTCCATGGGAGAATAGCAGCCTGCATTGCTGCGAAAGGTGGATATACACTGTACTAGTGCCGACATTGTGCATGCTCTGTTGCCTGTGTCTATGTGCCTGTGGTTCTGTCAGTGTGATCATGTGATGTATCTGACCCCAGGAATGTGTCTATAAAGTTTCCCCTTCCTGGGACAATGAATTCACGGTGTTCTTATTTCAATTTCCAGGAGTGTATTTAGCGCAAAGATCTATTTGTGGCGGAAATTTAATTACTCGTACTTTATTTGCTAAATGTTTGCACGTGATTCTAAAGCAAAGAAGGATCATCGTAAAGTGGCGGTGAGTGTTTTAAGGGATCTATTTGGCTCCTGTAAATTGTTAAACAATTAATTTGATGCAGTAGTGCAAATGGAATATTTCCTGCCATTTTTATATAGAAATTGCGCGAGCTCTTCCTTTGCCCCCCAGCTTTAGCCAATAGGAACAGTCTTCTGAGGAGGAATGGAATCCCCGTCTGTGTGTTTGGGTGCCTTGGTTCACACACAAACAGGAAGTACCTACTTGAGAGAGATCGGAGGTAGTTTTGCACGCATCAAATATTGAAGGACGCCGACTTCTGCTCCGCGGTCGCTGGACTGTCCTGGTGGTGACGCTCGAGGCGCCCTCTAGGTAGGTGAACGGCGAACTACTGCTCAGTATGTGTTTTTCTGCCTTCGTAATGGTGTTGGTTATGGGAAATGCGTGGAAGGGACGGCTCCTGTTCTCAAATATCTGTGCATACAAGACCCCTGATATATGTCGAGTGGTTTTAAAATTTAATTACTTGATTTTCTTTTGTCTGTCTATACACGTGGAGATGGACTAGGTCACTCCATGTTATCTGATCACCAGGCTGTAGTTCCCTCTGGGGTGCTGGGCGTTGGGATTATTCGCTAGTTGTCTGTGACCCTGGACACAAGATTTCCAGACACCGTGGGGAGTAGCCATGTCCACGTGACGGTCCCAGCAAAGTGCAGTAAGGGAGTTATTTCATGTGCACCTGCTCGGGGCTGTTAGCTTGTGCGTGTTTTATAGAGTCTATTTGTGTTACACCTGTTAGCTGAGGTCTTTTCGCAATCTTTGTGAAATGTTTAGATCTTATTAGCGACTTTTTTGTGATACGTTAGTCTCATCGCCAGTTTATAGCACCACAAGCAGAGCAGACCTTACGTCTCATGTTTACGGCAATGGAAAGTTAGTGCTTCCTACGACCACTTACCTGTCGGCACAACCGTGCGAAGTCTTGTCGTCACCTGATGTTTTGTCTGGAGTTTAACGTGACTTCCGATCTGCGCGCCACAAGCCAGCCCAGTGTGCGGGTCTCTCTCCCAAACCACACGTGCCGGAATAAGGGAGGCGGCCCTTGCGGTTGGTGCGAAGACGGGGTCAGAAGGTCTTTTTCACTGGATATGGGTGGTGGTGGAAGAGGGTGCTTGTGTAATCACGCGTCGGTGCACACAAGATCTCGGACATATGACGAGTGTTTTTCCCACAAATTGCAATATTCCATACAGTCAACAAATTTTGATGAGATATTTACTTCCAAATACGCAAGCGATCAGTCAAAAGTTCCTCAGTATTTCTGGGGAACTGAAGGGTTGCGGGACTAATGTAGTAAGGAGTTTGACCTAACTGCACCAGTGAGCCAATAGGACGTGACATGGTGCCATAAGAATGGAGGTATTGCAAGTCAGTTATATCTCACCGGGCAGGAGCCGTGTCTCATATAATCTGACTAAATAGAGAATATGCATCAATGTATTATTGGCATCAACTTGAATTTCGTGCCACGAGATTCTTCTTCTCAAGAACAAAGTGAGCCTTTTTCTCGCCAGTTTCCAGGTGGGGGAGGGGAGGGATGAAGTAGGGGAAGTGGTGGGGGGAGTAGAGGAGGAGGAATCCAACAGCACCCTCTGGTGGATGCAGTGCGAGCTAGCTCAATCAGTCCCGGTACGTCAAGGTGAACACACATGTCTCCAAGTTAGGTCAGTGGAGATAGTCCAGTTGAGTTATAAATAAAGAAATAATACTCTGCCTTCCTTTCCAGCTCAGAATTATCGTTTTCTGCCATTTCCACGAATTAAATAGCTAAATTTAGCTTTCCCCGCCATTTCCATGGATGTCATCATGGTAGTGTTGAGGAGGAGAGTGAGGGGGAGGAGGGGCAATTTAGCCTAGTGGAGGTAGCCCAATCGACCTTCATCTGCCAAAATTTCCCTTCACTTCCAACGGGTGGAGGCGGGTGGGAGACATCGTGGGAGGCCCAGGGGATCTCCGCCATTTTCCATAAATTATCTGTCGCAGAACATTGTTTCACTACTGGTTTTACTTTTAAGTCTTTTCAAATAACCTAATGGAAGCAGCAGCAACATTGCCTTGTCGGCAGCCAACGACAGCGTTTACTCTGCGATCTAATCGTCTGAGATCAGGAATTTTTTTTTTTTTTTGTTTGCATAGACACAATGTTGATATCAGCGAGCTTGGTTTCGCTACATTGTTCCATACCTTAAGTGTTGATTCAGCTTGATCCGTGGAATAAGAAGTTTAAGTAGTTTTTCTTAAACAGTAATGCAGTGAGCGTTGATTTTTAATGCCTGAGTCCTTATTCCGTTCTGTCTAAGAATGTTGCGTTATGTGAATGTATAACCAGTAGATATTTCTTTATTTATTTGTTTATTTAATATGGTCTGATTAGGGCCATCAGCCTCTCTCTTACAACGGAACAGGGTTTAACACATGCAGTACCTTTTTCATACCATAGTTACCTCAGATATAACAATTTTAGTTGTGATAACTAGTATTAACACGATTAAGACTGAAGTGACGGTATGAAAAAAATATACTTACTATGTACTAATGAAGTTAATACTGGCGGTATTTGTACAACTGCAACTGCTGCCACTAATAGTGATAGTAATAATAACAATAACATTAATGATAGTGGCAGATGAAAGAAGAATTTATAGGTGTATAAAATAGGTGTATCCTGATAAAGCGAGTTCTGGAGAAAGGAAATTTAAGGAGACTGCACTGGCTAAGAATACTGGGAAATGAGGAATTTTAGGTTGGAAAGAGGGATGTATTAGTTTGGGGCATTCACGCAAATTTAGTGAAGGTTTATAGCTCATTCGTTTTCGCCAGATAGGAAATGGGTAATTTGACTGAAATGAGCCCGCATTTCTGTTGAAGAAGATCCATGTGAACGGTGCTGCAACCACAGCAGGAGCCTCCACGAAGATTGCGTTCACCACTCGAACAACAAGCAATCGGGCGTCCCCTGGAAACGACCTAGTCGGCCAATCCTGCAAACACCGGAGCACCAAAACCAAAGATGACAAAACAACTCTCCGAAGAGACTCAAAAAAGGCCTTTATCAAGATCATCACTAGTGACAACTTCCTGCAATATTGAAGACTTATCTGTAAATAAAGAAATTTTATTATCTGACATGTGCAAACGAAACAACTGTGATATTTTAGTGTTACAAGAAACACACAGAGCACCAACTAGCCATAGACCAAAAATACAGGGCATGAAATTAGTTCTCGAGAGACCACACGAAAGGTACGGAAGTGCTATATTTGTGAAACCGAACTTAGACGTATGCTCCTGTGCTCTGACCTGCGAAGAAAATATAGAAATTTTAACTATTGAGCTACATTCATGTACTGTAACATCCGTGTACAAACCACCCAGTGCGAGGTTCAAATTTACGGAGCCTGGAAATTTCCATTCAAAAAACATTAAAGTTGTACTAGGAGATTTTAACTGTCACGGTCTCGCATGGGGTTATAAAGAGACAAATGACGATGGCGAAATGCTGGAGACCTGGGCAGACCAGGCTAAACTGAAATTGATACATGACCCAAAGTTGCCTGCATCATTTAACAGCGGAAGATGGAAACGAGGATATAATCCAGATAACATCTTTGTCTCCGAAAAGATATCCCTGCAAACTGTAAAGCAAATCGAGGACCCAATTCCAAGATCGCAACACAGAGCAATAACTTGCTGCATTACTGCAGTAATCAAATCAGATGCAATGCCCTTTAAGAGACGCTTCAATTTCAAAAAAGCTCATTGGGAACTTTTTACAGAGGACCTTGATAAGGAGATCTTGGAAATTAAACCAGAGATACAATCATGTGAAACTTTTATAGACCTTGTCAAGAAAATCTCTCGACGGCGCATACCTAGAGGGTGCCGCACCCAGTATATCGCTGGACTAAATGGTAGCAGCAAGGAAGCTCTGAAAAAGTATGAAGAACTGTACAATAAGGACCCCTTCTCAGAGGAAACGATCCAGGCAGGTGAGGTACTGATGTCTGGTATCTCCGAAGCGAGAAAGGAAAAGTGGTGCAACCTCCTACAAGAGACGGACATGAAGCACAGCAGTAGGAAGGCATGGAAACTGGTCAAAAGTCTCAACAACGACCCAACAGAACCACAACCAAATTACAGTGAAGTTACACCTGATCAGATAGCTCACCAACTACTCATGAACGGAAAAACTAAAAGGAAGATCAGGAATGGCAAAATTAAAAGAAAATTGAACGAGGAGATTAGCTTCCTAGCTCGCCCGTTCTTCATTCAGGAGCTACAAGATGCCATCAATGATTTGAAAAACAATAAGGCCGCTGGCCTCGACGATCTGAGATCTGAGCAAATTAAACATTTTGGACCGGGAGTACAAGCATGGATCCTAGAGCTAATGAATGACTGTATTACAACAATGCAAATTCCTAAACTGTGGAGGAAAGCTCGAGTTATTGCGTTACTAAAACCAGGGAAAGACCCAGCTGAAGCTAAAAATTTCCGGCCTGTGTCACTGCTTTGTCATTTATTTAAAGTGCTGGAGTGAATGGTCCTCAAACGCATAGCTGATTATGTGGACAAAGCCCTCATTAACGAACAAGCTGGATTCCGACCAGGAAAATCATGCTGTGGCCAAATCCTTAATCTCACACAGTACATCGAAGACGGCTATCAGAGAGGAGAAGTAACTGGGGTCGCATTCCTGGATCTCAGTGCTGCATATGACACAGTTAACCATAAGTTGCTTACCCAGAAAGTGTATAATGTCACTAAGGACTACACCCTTTCTATGTTCGTGCAATGTCTGCTACAAAACAGACGCTACTATGTAACCTTACAATCTAAAAACAGCCGATGGAGGACACAGAAAAATGGACTTGCACAGGGTAGTGTCTTGGCTCCAATATTATTTAACATCTATACCAATGATCTTCCCATCAGCCGCCAGACACGAATGTTCATATATGCTGATGATGCAGCAGTGGCCACACCGGATAAAACCTTTGAACAAGTGGAGGAGAATCTCACAGGAGCCTTAACAGAACTTGCTACCTATTACGACGGTAATAATCTCAAACCAAACCCTAGTAAATCTCAAGTATCCGCCTTCCATCTTAGGAACAAACAAGCTAAACGGAAACTCCGAGTCATGTGGCAAGGGGAAGAGCTGAAACATACAAACAGCCCAAAATACCTGGGAGTAACATTGGACAGAGCACTTACTTTTAAGCAGCACTGTCACAACACTAAAAAAAAGGTCTGTGCCAGGAACAACATACTGCGGAAGCTAACAGGTTCATCGTGGCGAGCTCAACCACATGTTTTGCGCCCCACGGGTCTGGTGCTGAGTATCTCAGCAGCGGAATATACGGCGCAAGTTTGGAGGAACTCTGCTCACACTAAGCAAGTTGACGTCGCCGTAAACGAAACTGTACGGATTGCCACAGGATGCCTCAAACCAACTCCCACAGACATCATTTACCCCATCATAGGCATAGCACCACCCACTATCCGCAGACAAGTAGCCGCCGAGATCGAAAGATGAAAACAAAAGAATGATCCTCGACACCCGATGCATATGCACCGAAAACAACGTGTCCGGCTGAAATCCCGCAGGAGTTTCATTGAAACTACTGAAGAGCTCGCCACCAAGCCCGCCGCAAGGCGGCTATCTCTTTGGGAAGAAATGGTGCCACACTCCACAATGGAACTACTTGAGGTGGGATCTGCGGGATTTCAACTACCTTTTACAACTTGGAGGTCATTAAACCGGCTGCGCACTGGAGTAACTGGGTGCAAATCAAACCTATTTAAATGGGGTTACGGTGATGGCGACAGGTGTGAATGCGGAGCAATACAGGACTTGGACCACCTACTGATCTGCCCAGATATGTCTGTAACATGCAGTAAAGATGATATTTTGAAAGTCAATGACAAAGCAATCTACGTTGCTAATTACTGGGAAGGGAAGATATAATTGGTGCATCCGGACACGGAAGAAGAAGAAAAAAACCACAGGTGAAAACCTCGATCAAGCGTACATGATGGTAGTCACATAATAACATGTTTTGTAAATCATTTGCACGATTTTGATCGAAATAACGTAGACTGAGCCAGTTTACACGGTCAGCGTATATAATTTATTGGTGAGTAAGCCTAGGTTCAGGCCACTTACAGATTAATAAATGGAACACCGGATTAAACTGAATAAGAATAAACGTATTACCTATTAATACTAGTCACACAGCTAGTGATTTCACTGTAGTTCTTTTCGTTTTTAGGTAAACATTCCTGTATGGAATAAAAGGAATCGTCCAAGGAAATGAATTTAGATATTGTGCCAAGGCGTCCTCCTACATGGCGCAAGTAGCATCAGGTAAGCAGGTCAGAGTGACTCCGAAAGACGTTCTTTCGCAACAGTAGCCAGGGCTGACGCTGCAAGACACGTCACACAGGCCACGCCCTACATGAAGCTACACATCTCGGTCGAACCCCCACCACCAGGCTGTGTGGTAACCCCCAGCTGAAGTACTAAACTAGGCCAGAGTAACCCCGGCTGGGGTTACCACAGGGCTCAGCTGGTCATCAGGCTCCTTCCTGTCCTACATGACAATGACAAAGAGTGCTTAGCCTGTCTAAACAATGGTACGTCAAGCCGCCATACGTACTGCCCACTTTTACACCCAAAGCCTACAGCCAGCTACGAGATGAAACCTACGCCAGTCATCTCCCGAAATTTGTATATAAGTGCCGCTGTCAGATGTCAGATGCCGGCTTTATTAAGCTGCGAGCCTGGCTGCTTCACATGAGTTCAAATGTAGAACTGGTGTCGCTGCCACCTGCGCTGCTGTCCGAGGTTCGACTGCATTGACCTGAGCGATGACGACTACTAGTGTGGTCGCCTACTCCGGAGGGAGCCCTCAGTCGGCGATTCCTCGCCACCGTACTCCTGATGTCAGCACACTGTGCTGCTACAGCCTGCTTACGCTGCTAGCTGTCCGCACCAACGAAGAGTGCGTGCAAAACTCAGCGCCCTCGACATACACCACATCCAACGACCAACACTGGCTGCTGGCTGCGACAGCACAACGCTGTACACTGACGCTGCTACGCTCTTGATTTATCGAAACACATCCACCAGATCCCCACCTACCGCCTCGCTGTAATCATGCCCAGAGTGGAGAGCTGAATTCCAGCTTGACCTCCAGAAGGAACACTCTGCCATCCACTGCAGAGGTCAATACGCCTTGCACACCTTTATACGGGCTAGATTTTACAGTTCCTTTGCTACCGTGCAGAGATTTTATGTTACTCGGCAAATAATCAAAGATTTTTGTGACTTCATATTGAATTTCTCTCTGAACAATCGTAATGGCAGCCTTTGAGTAATAAAGCTCCTTTTCCCAACTAGTGCTGTAGCTGTGGACATCGCTGTTCTTCTCAAGTTGTAATGGATTATTTATGACAGAATAAATTAAGAAATATTCATATTGCGATGGAACGGTTAAAAAGCCTAACTTCTTTAAGAGACTAATAGGAAATGATCGTGGGTTAACATAACATAGTATTTTTACTGATCATTGTGTAATCAATACTTTCTTTTTAAACAGTGACTTACCACGAAAAATTAGGCGATCATTAATTAATAAAGGATGCTAGGGAAGCAGGAATGTTGCTCATTTTTCTTTGATCAGTTCAGTAACATGTTTATCCGTGGTCATCAATGTGAATACGTCATAGTAAAACCAAACAAAACGCAAGGTATACCTTGTAAGAATAATAAAGTATAACAAAGCTTTGCGCAAGATGGATGGTACATTTGTTTAATAGTAACCAAAGCAAATGGTTAAAATAATTTCTCATCAGCGACAGAACTGTTTTGAAAAAGTTTTCCTTGCATGTCAAAGAGTAAAATAATAAGTGGCAAATACTACACTAGTATCACAGGGCAACTGGATCAATGCTGCTAGCCATTAAGAAAGCAACACCATGAAGATGGGTATGTAAAATGTCGAGTAGCACGTGTTGGAATTCGACAACCACAGGCTCTCGGCCTATTGAGGCTGCGACTTATTATTCTGCCTTATTACCGCATGTGTAGGTTGGGATCGGAAGACTGACTTGCGAATATGGTATCTATGGGTTCCGAAGGACCATACTCAACATCATATACCAAATAAAGGATTTTAGAAGCCTCACACGACTAGCACCCCAAAAAGACAGACTTATTGTCTACTGATCTTTATCTGAATTGAATGAATGTCGGGCGACTAGGGCCTCCCGTCGGGTAGGCCGTTCGCCGGGTGCAAGTCTTTCGATTTGACGCCACTTCGGCGACTTGCGCGTCGATGGGGATGAAATGATGACGATTAGAACAACATAACACCCAGTCCCAGCCGAGAATCGAACCCAGGCCCTTAGGATTGACATTCTGTCGCGCTGAGCACTCAGCTACCGCGGGCGGACTATGTGAATTAATCTACATGGTAGTGTTGTAAGAGAGATGATTTTTATGTTTTCTCAGAATCTTTCGCGTCGGAACGCCGGAATAAACTCTTCGCGGATTACAAGTTGCGTCACTTCGAGTAAGACACCGAGGTTTCAATGGCTATCTCCGCCATAGTCATCAGGAGTAAAAACCCACTAACTGAGGGTAATGGAAGAGTCACCCGTCGAAATCTCGAGTGTTTTATTCCCTATGGCGCAGCTTGCAAATCGAGAAGAGTTTATTCAGATGGTATATAAGAAACTATCAGCCTCGATTGCGGTAATGAAACCAACCTTTACGTAGGTTTCATCCTAAATAATTGAGCCATCTTCCGAAATATACCTGAATCTATACTTTGTCTAAGAGGGCATGGTCTAGAAATAAAACTAAAACAGCCTGAATAGGCGTAGTCACATTTTAAAAATGCGCTACATAAGTACTAAGTGAACATTAGGACTTAGCTTAAGCTCTGGCGTACGCCGCGTCTATTTATTTCTAGATCATGCCCTCTTAGACAAATTATAGATTCAGGTATATCTTCTGAAGAAGGCTCAATTATTTTCACTACCGCAATCGTGGCTGATAGTTTCTTATATATTAGATTATCACGATTGCTGACTGCACTGCAATGTTGAAAGTACAAAAATTTATGCACATGGCTTTTATTTGTGAGAGGATACCGTTGGCTATGGGCTATCCATCTACATGTGGTGAATGGTTTCCCACATAAATCTGATGATGGTATGTGTGCTCCGAAAACGATCGTGTATATTGTATGAATGACCATCAAGAATAAATTTCAGTCTGCATAGTCTGTAATACCTCACATAATGAAACTTTAGTTTGCCCAGGCTTCTGTGGCCAGAGTCAGCTAACATGAAAATTTCCTGGGTGTGATACCGTGTCATCTTATAAATTTGATGAAGCCAACGCATCGGCCACGGTTACAGTGGACTTTCTCTGGGTCTACTGGTGCACTTTTGCTGTCCACCGTCACTTACATTTTATCATGACAACGCTACTGAGAATGACATTCCCTCATAATTAAAAAAAAAAAAGAAAGAAAAAAAGAAACTCGTCATGTGAAGAACGTCACTGACAGAGGTGGTTAACACCTTCACCAGGTCGGTGGCCTGGCCGTCTTTTATAGCGCCCACAAGATTCAGGATGCTCTGCCGAGCGGTTCTAGGTGCTTAAGTCTGGAACCGCGCCACCTCTACCGTCACAAGTTCGAATCCTGCCTGGGGCATGGATGCGTGTGACGTCCTTAGGTTAGTCAGGTTTAAGTAGTTCTATGTTCTAGGGGACTGATGACGTCCGATGTTGAGTCCCCTAATGCTCAGAGCCATCTGAACCATTTGAATTTGAACCAGGATGCTCTGTGCACCGCAGGCGTGTATGAGGTAGAATGTGAGTTCCGAGAAGTCTATATCGACGAAACCAGCAGGCCATTAGCAACGCACATACGAGAGTACCGAAGCCTACACTCAACTTGGGCAGCACAACGAATCTGCAGTGGCAGAACAGCGGAAACCCTGTGGCAAGAAAATTTAATGCAGTGAAACCTGCTTACTTACCAAGCAGCCAGGGATGGTAAAACGCAATATCAGAGAGACACCTAAAATATTAATATACCCTAACAACGTGAATAGAGAGGATGGGTCCTTCTTGGCTGCAAGCCGTCAGAGCCCAACAGACCGCACCAATGACACGGGACGCCAACGTTACCGGAGAGCAATTGCCGCCTCACGGCCTACGTCCACCACGAGCCCACACCCCATTCGTCGATGACTACCAGCCATGGCACACGCTGTTGGACGCAACAGACAACAGAAGATCCCCACTTCGTCTACCACAGGAACCTATTAAAGTTTCGCAAACCTTCCGCCACAAGAGAACGACCACACAAACTTTTTTTATTTTATGACGAAATAAATCTATGGTGAACAGCCTGGTATGAGTGTGCATAGGACACAATATTTCGGCAATCGACCACGTTGCCATCATCAGGTGCGCTGATATACTGTACACTCATACCAGGCTGTTCACCCGAGATTTATTTCGTCACAAAACACGCCTGGAGAAATTGAAGAATCACTTTTTTTATTTTATTTTTTAGTATGAAGGAATGTCACGCTCAGAGGAGCAGTCACGACAAAATATGACTCTGGACAACGTCCAGTAGGTCCCCAACGCCAATGTAACCGCTTGAAACGTTGGTCCATCAGTGATAGTATTTTTCAGTACGACGCGGTACCATACCCAGAAAACTTTCATGTTTAGAACCGTATTTTTCGCACGGCCGAACAGCATCTTACACCCATGTTACATGTACCTTGAGTAAGGAAACTGGTTTGCTTTAGGCAAGACGAGGATATAGAAGGACAGTGGGACGAAGTGTGGATCATCAGGAACTGTGAGCTCGACGATCAATCTGAGGCTTGCCTTGGCGCGGCCGACAATAACACCCAACGATAACAACGACTGCAGCAGTGGCATAACGTCCCCTTCCTGTGCACAGCGTCACGTTAGATTGAGCAACAGCCGTTATGTTTCTGACGTAGTAAAGATCGGTAGCTGAGCCTCATCTTCGAGGTATCCGTTATGTGATATTTCAACAAGATAATGCAAGACCACATGATGCTCGTGCTATCGTGACCTATCTAATTACAGAGGGATCTGCAGTATCAATGTTAGAATGTAAAATTTTTGAAAACATACTCAGCGATCTTAAAATTTGTTAAAATTAAAATTTAAAACTGCCTTGATCGCAATTTTTTATTTTTTTATTTGTTGGAGTAAGTGACCGGTTTCGACTCTTTCATAGAGTCATCTTCAGATTCCAGAGCGATGGATGGACACTGCCAGACGAGTTTCGTCGATCCTCAACGCTCGTGTCGAGGGTCGACGAAGTTCGTCTGGCAGTGTCCATCCACCGCTCTGGAGTCTGAAGATTACTCTATGAAAGAGTCGAAACCGCTCACTCACTCCTAATAAATAAAAAAAATTGCCATCAAGACTGTTTTAAATTTTAATGTTAGAATGTCAGCCTTTTTCTCCAGACTGCGTTTTCTTCCTTCCACTAATCCCCAATTCCACAGGAATTTGTTGTACAATGTTTTACATTCAGTTAAGAGTATGTATATACCGTAGATGGGTGTTCTGCAGCCCGTTTAGAAACTCGCTTCGGGAGTGGAACCCACTCATCGGGAAACGTTGAACAAACTTGACTGAAGTAGAAGAAGACCCTGTGTAAAATACCTGTATATGCACGTGAACCAAAAATACAGTCTTGCTTAGCCAGGACGTGAAATTAGCATTTTACCCCCGTACTAGACTAATAACAGCTTGGAGATGGTCCTGTGAGCAAGTATTCTTCACATGCTCCGCTCGTAAGTGGAAATGTAAGGAACACATAAACGTGGTACACACACACACACACAAAGAATAATTTGTCCTCGCGTTTTCTTATGACTTGAGCTTCGTAAACATTCTCCTTCACTATTTGTTCCTACGCTCTGCTCAAGTTGTGCCCTAAGACTGTCATTTCTCGATGTACCGAATATCATACTCCAGTAGTTAAAAATCACTTGCAGTTATGGGTCACTGGCATTCCACAACTCACGCACGAGCAGCCGCAGAATGAAAGCTTTAAAAGCTGATTTGATGAGATCATCCACTTGCTGTAAGCCATACTAATTTTGCCGACGGTGACAAGAACGTTGGAAGGGAATCAGCCAATGTTGTGGAGACTGCAGACAAGCCCACCTCGTTAGGCACAGTTACTGTAATTTTTCCTACAAAACGCTGTTGACAGAGTACAGACGGAAGGAAGGCAGTGGCGTGTCCAAATGGAGGTCACACACGCAGCGGCCAAAGAAAGCTATTCCGGAATCCGGGTCAGGCGGCTGACTAGCGCCTAGCGTTAGATGAAAGGAAAGTGGCGGAGCAGGCCTTGGGGCCCCTCACGTGGCCGAGGTCAACGCGCACCTCGACACCGCGCCGTATCTGCAAACGGCAGGCCGGCCGCTTAGCTCTAATCACGTCACGCGTCGACTCCTACTTTACTATTCAGGCCACTTCGCTCTGGAACCAAAATCATGCACTTACAGCGACGTTCGCGTGAGTTCAGAAATTGAGCCACGGAGTAGAAAGAGCTGTCAGGCAGGTGTGATTTCAGTTTGTGCATAAAGCCAATACTGTTATCGGTTAGATTCTTCATGTATTTGGGCAAGTGATCAAATATTTTTATGACTGAATACACAATATTCACATTCACCCAGGGTATCCAAAAAAGTTCGAGATGGCCCCACAAAAAGTCACCAGTAAATTCTAACTAAATCTCTAGAGGAGTGTACATGGAAACTGGAACTGGCCAACTACGACTAAGGAGGGTTTGTGAGGTAGTTGGCGGTGGTTACAAATCTAACATCATTTGGAGAATGGACAGTATAATGCATAATTTAAGTGTATAACACCTGTTGTAGGCTGATGTTTAAAATTATTAAATTCGCCCTAACGAAGGCTAAAACATTCCAAATGAGGAACGGAGGGTCCTTTTCTAGTCATTACCGCCGTCATTCTCCCCTTCCCGCAACGGTCGTTCGCCGCAGCACGGGAATCCATGATTTATCTTCAGGCTTTCTACTTTTGCTAAAATTATCGTAAAGTTTATTAATTTGTAAGCTTCCCTGAAAGATCAGCTGTGCCACCTCTTCCCCACAGGGACAACATGTGCGTCGGTGAAGTATGTTAGATCGTCGGCCTCACACAGCACAGCCAGTTTCTTCCCTTGTCTGATCTTGCAGTAACGTTATGTTCGATGATACTAGTATTGATAGATCGCCCGATCATTCCAGCATAGCCTTTTCCACACGTACACGGTATGGGGTATATTCTCAACATTGCGAGTGGGTTTGTCTTTTTCTTTGTCGATCTGAGAGACCCATCTTTTTGGTGGGTTTGTATACAGTATTTATTCTGTGTTTGCACAGTATGCGACCGAATCTGTCCGTCACCCTGGGGATGTATTCTTCTTATAACGTCTCACTTCCACAGGTGTTAGATTTCTTCACTCGTCTTATGCACCTGGTGAAGTATCCATTGGTCCTTAGAACACACTCCAGGTGTTGCATCTCGTGCCCGAGATGTTGCGGTTCACATATTTGCCTTGCGCGCGTTTCTACGCAATAATTATATCTCTTTTCTGTCTTGGTTAATGGTTTAAGAGTTTCTGCAGGCATCTGTCTGTGTGTGTCGGTTTCTGATATTAGCTCTGCTCCGTGCTTTCACCATTCCTGGTAATCATTACTTCTAGAAGTGACAACTGTCTTGTCTATCCCCATAGTAAACTGTGTATTGGCGGGGAGACTGTTCATACGTCTTAGGAGTGACTGATCTATTCCTCACGATGGCTCCACAGGACAAAGGTATCGTTGACGTACCTGTACCATACCTTAGGCTTATAAGGTGCTTGTTGGTATCCTGAGGGTAAGTGCAACCTATATGATACAGAGAGTTATTAAATGGTACTCTGATAGTGAAAGAAACAACATCAAAGCTGACCAGATTGTTGTTTAACGGAAGTTGTAGTTTCTATGGTTTTGTCCGTAAAATTCTCAGGTCCCTTGATGTATATGCTGATTTTCCCCACAAGTGGTCGGGGCAGATAGGCTACGTGTTTAGCCAGTTAATACATCGATTCACCAAGAGCACTGACGATCTGTCTTAATAGAACAGTATCTTTGTGGCTTGTGCTACCCGTGCAGTAGATTTGGCAGGGCTTCCGTGTTGCCCAGGTTCGTCTCTATGTCCGCTGCGAGAGAAGTCCCATTAATTTGCCGATTCGTATTCCGTGTGATCTGTTACATTGGATTCGCTCTTAGGTTTCATTTCGTCGCTGGATCTAATAGGTCCCGTATCATCTGCTCTCTCCGCCCCCGGTAGCTGAGTGGTCAGCGCAACAGAATGTCAATCCTAACGGCCCGGGTTCGATTCCCGGCTGGGTCGGAGATTTTCTGCGCTCAGGGACTGGGTGTTGTGTTGTCCTTATCATCATCATTTCATCCCCATCGACATGCAAGTCGCCGAAGTGGAGTCAAGTCGAAAGACTTGCATCCGGCGAACGGTCTACCCGACGGGAGGCCCTAGTCACACGACATTTATTTGTCTGCTCCTAATCGTCAGTCTTCATCACAGCGGCCGCACTCCCTAGTCGGCATGCAGAACCAATATGCTCTTGTCAGCGTTAAGGCTCTCATTAACTCGTAGTTGTCTTTTCAGGTTTCAAGCGGGTAGTTTTCTTCATTGAGCCATCCTAGTGGATTCTCTGTGCATTTTCTCGGCTTTTCCACAAGTAAAGTTCAGGATGGTCGGTTCAGTATTAGCAATGGCTTATCCGTAGGTAATTTTTTTAGAATGAAAGCGAAAGTCCTTCCTTTTCGAAGGGAAGATAGATCTTCTAAGGTCAGTGCTTGGTCAATTATGTTGAAATTGTGCGTGACATGTCGAGAATGGACTTGTAGAACTGGTTTACGCATCTTTCAAACATTTTCTTCTGTCGTTCGGTGCAGCTGTCGAGTTCCAACATACAGGCGTATTGGACTGCAAAGGACTCAGAGCACCTGATTATATTTTTCGTTGCGCAGCTTCTAATCATATATGCATCACTAACTTTCCAGATTACAGGCTGCCTTCAGACACTGGCTTGATCAGTGACAACATCGCAAACATAAATCAGAAATATTGAATACGAAGTGTTGTAGGGGAACAAATAAAGTGTAGAATAGTCTCGAATATCCAAAGCGATGTTTGTGAGAACGTTAAAAGTGTAATTAGAGAGTACAATGGCTAATGCGACTGCAACTGTTTAACAGAGGAGAACGAAAGACGATCAGAGTTTTACACCACGTAGAAAATGAAAACTTTAACTGAGATAGGTGTGTACTGCAAGTTCTGGGATGAAAATATTGTGAACTCCGTACAGCGGAAGAGCACCTGGGAAATGCTAGACGCGATATTTACTCTGAGGCTGAATGTTAGCCAGCGGCTGGTACAAAATACGGGTTTCTCAAAAGTCTTTATCTTGTAACGATGGAAACTGAGGGTAGATTTTAATCTGCGCATATAGCTATAAAGTTTTTATTTCTAGTAAAGCCATCCAGCTTTGCAAAGGTACGTTTCTTACGTGCATGCACATCCAAATTTCGGGTGCTTTTTACACTTACATTTAGGTTCAAAGTTTTCATTTACCTTTAATAAATATTCAACCCTCACTGAAAGCACGACAAGTATCCAGAAGATAGACGAATTTCTCTCAAACTTTTCAGAACATATCTGAAATCTCTGCATTCTCTGATTCTTCTCTGTAGGTAAGCCAAAATTAGACGGGGAGGCTGTAAAGTGATACTGTCATTCCAGAACCGTTCAGTTTTCTTGAGATGCGGGTTCTGACCCGGATATTCAAAAAATCATTCAGTGATCTCTTCTCAATCACTTGTTCATGACTTTGAATTTTACGAATACCAAAATGTCCAGTATTGCGTGTCTGATTTCGTCATAACTTACTCCGGAAACTGAAATCAGTTAACCCACATGCAGTTATGGTTCCTCTTTAAAAGCTTAGAGATGAATCAGCACGTCATGGAAGTCATTTGTTAGTGCGTTCAGCTGGTAAATGCTAGGTAAAAGTGGGATGCACTATGTCGTTTGTCATTCTATAGATACAGATCTTGATTGCTCAACATTTGTGTCTGCCTAGAATTCAAACTCGAATCCATTACTTGCCGCTTACAATCATCCGATAATGTCTCCAGCACTGACTCAGCTCTTCGTTCCACAACTTTTCCCTGACATTTCATCGATTTCATTACGACATTACATTTTTTAACAGTCCCGTGTCTGTCGAATAGATCGGTTCCTCCACGAAGATCCGTTCCCTGAGTGACGCTGTACTTAACTTATGTTCGAAAATAACGGGATAAAAACAAAGGACATTAAGGTATTGCGTCAACATTCAAGGTCTAATTGACTGAGTCGACTGTCTGCTTTAAGCAGGATATCTGAATTCGAATGGCTCTGTGTCACAAAATTCCAGTTGTGGGTATAGATAAATAATATTGCAGAGAGTGTGATACCGAACTGTTGTCATTGAATTATTTCATTTCAGTATTTCGACATTTAACCATATTATCCTCTTCCCCGATCCTCTGGGTACATGTCCTGCAGCCGTCTGTGGCATTTCCTTGAGCACATTGATTTGCTATCTCAAAGACCTCGAATTTTCTTTTCGATTCTTCTGTGAATCATCCCGGTCAGTAACTTGTATGCATGAACTGTCACGTTAATTTTACTACAATTCTCTATTGCTGTTTCTATCTTTAAGATTGTGTGGGTGATATTATTGCTAAATATCGATGGTATGTATATTTCCAGCCTCTCGACGGTGAGATGACCACTGCAGCCCTCAAACCGCCCAACATGATAACAAATACTTCAAATGAATGTTATCCAACACTTCTGCCTTGTTTGGTTGCAAGTCATCCAAAATTCTGTCAGAATCTAATACTGAATGCCGTGTGTTCTTCTTATAGCCACTAATTTCTTCTTTCCCGACGTTAACTGTCAGTTATTCCCCCTCGCAGAAGTCTCCAGTGGAGGTTTTCTATCATATTTTTCCTCTGAACTCGGCAGTGGACTTCCTTTGTCAGTCTTAATGTTTACGTCTCTGCTTTTATGTTCTCCAAACGTTATTTTGACATTTCTGTGGGCTGAACCTGTCCTTCCGAGGAACATTTCTTCACGGTTTTTTCATGTAAATTCTGTAGTTTTTCAGCTCATAACACCCTCGCTCTTTGATTTCGTTTCTAATGGGCTAATATTTCTGCATTCATATCCTTTCCTGAGAAATTTTTTATTTCCTAATTTCGTCGTTCGATTGGTGTATTTTTCTATTACTTCGCATCCACCTTCCTTTAACCTATAACTGTCTGTTCAACTTCTGTGATTATCCTTTATAGGGATGTCCTTAACTTTTGAGCTGAACTGTCTTCTGTTGGATTTACTATCGTAGTATCTGTTTTCTCAGAGAACTTCGAACATTTATCATCATTCCTCTACACTTCAATATCCTATTTCCTTCTACGATGATTCTTCCTAACTCTTAGCATAAACTTCAACCTACTCTTCATCATTACTACATTGGCTCCAGAATCTTTGTCTCACAATTGTGTAAGACAGCTGGTACTTCCCTGTGTCCCTTAGCCTTCTCCAAGTGCACCTACTCCTCTTTTGATTTTTGAATAATGTTTTTGATATTGCTACCAGATATACACTGGTGAGGGAAAACATTATGGTCACTACCCACTGCAAGACTGGTGGCGTTGAGGGCATTGGACGCGACAATGGGGAGTCATTCTAAACTCATGCTCATAAATTAAGGATAATTGCAGAATGTGGTGCCACACAACGTGGCACTGCACAAAACTGGCGCTAATAGCATAGGCACATTTGCAACACACACGACACAGATCTGTAAGTCCACGGAATTGGTGATGAGTTGAGAAAACCGTCCCGAAACACACGTGCTACAAAACGGCACTGTTTCCTGCGCATGTACCGCGACATCAGTATGGGATCTGATCACCATGCACTCGTACACAGGCCGCACAACGGGTTGGCATACTCTGGATCAGGTGGTCGAGCAGCTGCTGAGGTATAGCCTCCCATTTTTGCACCAGTGCCTGACGGAGCTCCTGAAGTATCCTATGGGTTTGAAGACGTGCAGCGATACGTCGACCGAGAGCATCCCACACGTGATCGATGGGGTTTAGGTCTGGAGAACAGGCAGGCCACTCAAATCGCCTGATGTCTTCTGCTTCAAGGTACTCCTCCACGATGGCAGCACGGTGGGGCCGTGTGTTATCATCCATCAGGAGGAAGGTGGGACCCGCTACACGCCTGAAAAGGCGGAAATACTGGTGCAAAATGACGTCCCGATACACCTGACCGGTTACAGTTCCTCTGTCAAAGACATGCATGGGTGTACTTGCACCAATAATAATCCCACACCATCAAAACACGACCTCCATACAGGTCCCTTTCAAAGACATTAAGGGGTTGGTATCTAGTTCCTAGTTCACGCCAGATGAAAACCCGGCGGAAATCACTGCTCAGACTATACCTGGACTCGCCCGTGAACATAACGTGGGACCACTGTTCCAATGATCATGTACTGTAATCTTCACACCAGGCTTTACGGGCTCTCTTGTGACCAGGAGTCAGCGGAATGCACCATGCAGGTCTCCGAGCGAATATACCATGTCTGTTCAGTAGTCTATAGACTGTGTGTCTGGAGACAAATGTTCCAGTGGATGCGGTAAGGTCCCGAGCAAGACTACCTGCAGTACTCCGTGGCCGTCTGCGGGCACTGATGGTGAGATGTCGGTCTTCTTGTGGTGTTGTACACTGTGGACGTCCCGTACTGTAGCGCCTAGACGTATTTCCTGTCTGCTGGAATCGTTGCCATAATCTTGAGATCACGCTTAGTGGCACACGGAGGGCCCGTGCTACGACCTGCTCTGTTTTACCAGCCTTCAGTCGCCCTAGTATTCTAACCCTCATAACGCCATCAATATGTGTTCTTTGAGCCATTTTCAACACACAGCCTCATTAGCACGTCTGGAAACGGCTGCACACTTACTCGCTGCACCGTACTCTGATATGCACCAACACACCTCTGCTTATGTGGACTGCTGCCAGCGCCACCGTGCAACGATCACAGGTCAAATGCACCGCATGATCAAACCCGAGGTGATTTAAACACGAAGTGTTAAATGTCCTTTTCTTATCACAGAGCGTGTAGGTCGGAGGCTTGCCTGCACTGCAAAGCAGGATAGCCGACCATCTGTGGCAGATTTGATGACAGAGTACAATTCTGGAGAAGGCACAAGTATATCAAGGCACGCTGTTCATCTGAAATTCTTGAACATAGAGCTCCCCAGCAGACGACCGCTGTTCTCCAACGACATGGTCAGTTTCAGTTGGAACAGTCATCGAGATTGAATCACATATCTGCGGAAACCTTTCGTCTAGTCGAGTGATTTGCACCAGATCTATGGTTGTTTCGGGATACGCCGTAATCAACCGAAGGTCTACTGGAAACATGCATTGCGCCACGGATTCACGACGATGAGGGCAGTATTAGGCCATGGGGAACATTCACCTGGGCTTCAGTGCGAGCTGTGAGAGTAACGAATGCACCGTGCAGCTGTAGACTACTTGAATATCATTGCCGGACACCTGCATCCCTTCATGCTTGATGTCTTCGTCGACGCTGTGACGTCTTCCAATAGGATGAATGTCCGTATCCCTAGGCCAGAATCGGGAAACATCTGGATGACGAGCATGATATGGAACTCACACTGAGTCTTGTCTACCAAATTCACCTGATCTGAACCCCATGGAACATATATGGGACGTTTCCGCGCCCACGAACCACCAGCCCGTAATTTACGGGAGTTACCGTGAGCCGTGCGTAGACATTTAGTGCCACATACCACCGTAAATCTACCAACGAGTTGTTGAGTCCATGCCACGCTGAATCACTGTTGTTTTGCTTCCAAAAGGTGGACCAGCATGCAGTTAAGCAGGTGCTCAATGTATATTATAGGACTTGAGAAGTCTCATTCCTTTTGCCTTGTCGATAATCATCCCTGTCTTCTATTCCCTCCATTTCATCTTATTTTGTATAACGTGTTACCCATTCGATTCCGTCACATAATCTCAGTATCGCATCTTTTATTGTAACGTCGGAGTATATACTTAGGCAACCCTTGCTTGTTTTGTGTTGGCTTCGATTCTGATTCAGACGTTCCTACTGTTCCACTGTTCAGAGTAATTAACCTTTTCCTGTCCTCACGGTGGTAACAATCAGTGATCACATTATGAGTAATGGGAGATATGGATATTCTATTGTAATGGTCATTACTTTTGTGTCCTGATGAGGATACAAATTTATTCCAATAAAATTCGTTCGGGGACAAAAGTAAGAAAAAGTAGGAAGTGGAATGTGTAGACCTAAGTGATTTGCTATTAGCAGCATAGTATACTCGATTATTATTCACACGAGAAACTACGTGATACACATTTAGATTAAATACAAGTAAAGAATGTGTAGAGAACGTTAACCAGATTGGATACGCCACTCCAGAAAATGCACACTACATAGGATCGTACCATCTCGTGGCACGCACACGAGAAGCTCTGATTTGTGATTCTATGCCGTTGTGTGCATTTGGCTGAACCCGGATAGGCACACCTTCAGTGATGAACCTCAAGCTGAACACATCATGTTTCCTTAGCTGAAGAGATATCGACATGTACACCAATTATCAAGATGTACACCATTAATGATTAAGATGCTGTTCAGTTGCTTTACACAGTAAGAAACGCATACGTCAATTCTTCCTGTTAGCCCTGGAATACAGCTCAAGTGCGCATTATTCCAAAAGGTAGACGCTCATATTGTATGTTGATGAACTGACAGACAGTATGGTATTGATATAGAAGATGTAGAAGTAAGTGAAGTTGTGCCTCAGAAAAGTGCATTGGCCGTTGCGTGTGGTGTATTGCTATCCTGACAAATGATTTTAGTATCAGCATTAGATCTTTTATATATATATATATGTGTGTGTGTGTGTGTGTGTGTGTGTGTGTGTGTGTGAATTCCTAAGGGACCAAACTGCTGAGGTCATCGGTCCCTAGACTTACACACTACTTAAACTACCTGAGAACAACACACACCCCATGCACGAGGGAGGGCTCTAACCTCTGGCGGGAGGGCCGGCGCAATCCCTGACATGGCGCCTCAAACCGCACGGCTACTCCGCGCGGCGATCTTTTATAGAGTAGACAGCTATCACTAATGGAATACAGTCATAAAAAAGCTGCACAAATATTCAGTCAACTCTTGATACGATTTTAAAGAGATACAAAGATTGACAACTTAATTAAAAGTTTAGAAATGTATATCGACGTGTTGAAAAATAATGTCCCGGGTTTTTAATGTGAAATTTCTTAAGGCTTTTTAAATAAAACAAACGTTATTAACATTCAACATCCTTATTCTAAATGTCTACACATTTGCATCCCTCTGTTGCTAGAGGACTCCGAACTGTATTATGTAACGGGCCGGTGTGTAACGAAACTATGTCGATGAGTGAGAAACAATGTACTGCAATCGAGTTTCGAATTCGAAGAGTTCGTCCACACATGGGCCACTCACTCCTTCAGCATCACAATGCCAGTCCACACACGAGTGCTGCGACATCCACAACAATCCGACACCTTCTCTTCATCATCATCAATCATCCTCCACACATTTCCGACTTGGCCCCATCTGATTTTCATTTGTTTCCAGTACTTAAAGAACATCTTCGAGGACTTCACTTTGATAGTGATGAAGCGCTGCAATGAGAGGTGAGATTATGTCTCTGTCATCACAGTCAAACATTCTACAGGAACGGTAACCATAAACTGGACTCTCGTTGGGAGAAATGTGTTCGTCGCCATGGAGACTGTGTTGAGAAATAAATATGTAGAAATGAATAATAATGATGTAGAAAGTTAGTAGCGTGTGTTGTATTTAAAAACCTTTAAAAATTTTCACATAAAAAAATTCAGAGACATTACTTTCCAGCAGACCCTCGTGAATTAGTGTACTTTCGAGAAAAAGGGGTGTTTCCTATGACTACGAGCTCAGTAATTCACAACTGGACTCAGTCAGTTCATACAAATACTTGCATGTAACAATTTGTAGAGGTATAACCTGCAATGATCTCATGAGCTAAATCGAAGGTAAAATAGGTGACAAATTTTAGTTCATTGGGACTGGGAAAATGCAATCAATCTGTAAAGCGGATTGCTTACAAAATACTCGTGCAAGCCACCTTAGAATATTTGTTAAATGTGTTGTGGGGCCAATGTCAGATCGAATTAACAAAGTATATCGAATGCGTACAAAGAAGGGCAGCACGAATGGTCACACATTTATTTGACCAACGGAAGAGCATCCAGAGCTGCTGAAAAAGCAGAACTGGCAAACGCTCGAGGATAAACGCCATCTATTCCGCTATTATCTTCTTACAAAGTTTCTAGAACCAGCTTTAAGTGAGGTCTCTACCAATATACCACAACGAGTACTGTATACCACAATCCCGTAGCGACCGCCAGTGCAAGATTAGACTAACTACAGCGCGTGTGGATTCGTTCAAAGAATCATTCATCCCACGCTCTGTGGGCACTTAGAACGGGAAGAAGCCCTAATAATGGGTGCAATGGAAAGTAGCCTCTGCTGTGCACTTCACAGTGGAGTATAGGTGTAGATACCTGGAAACTACTGCGCATGGCGTACACCTCTCAATGTAGACGATCGGAAAGAGGTTCCTTTCTATAAGCGAAACGGTTGCTATTCGTCTCCGACTGGCTGTGTGCTACAGCAGGTGGCGTGGAATTCAGGGTCAGCGTCCATAGAGTGGAGCCGAAGAGGTTAGAATAAGGGGAGATGGCACTACCTGTGCCGACCGGTATGTGACTAAACGCTCGACGGCTGTGTGACGCGTAAGACTCAAGATGTCGATTAAAGTCCCATTCTCAGAGTCAATTGGAAGTGAAGGATCAGCCTTACAAAACCACCAGTATTCAGAGTACATAGTGCAATGTACAGTGGTCCTATGGCTCTATACGTACATAGCATTTGTTTCTATACACAGTTTCATGTCGGTACTGCCCTCGACTAGCCTGTAATGCCATATGTTGAAGATTTGTGTAGCTATTTCTAATTTCTAACACTTTAAAATGTAATATTACCATTTTATTTAAAACTTGAATATAGTTGTATACTATGAAAGTCTAAAAATCAGTATGTATTTAATACGAAAATAGTGCTGTAAACACCGGCTGGGGTGGCCGAGCGGTTCTAGGCGCTACAGTCTGGAACCGCGCGACCTCTACGGTCGCAGGTACGAATCGTGCCTCGGGCATGGATGTGTGTGATGTCCTTATGTTAGTTAGGTTTAAGTAGTTCTAAGTTCTAGGGGACTGATGACCAAAGAAGTTAACTCCCATAGTGCTCCGAACCATTTTTTAGTACTGTAAACGACACATACTCTGGAAATTTCCTCCATAATTTAGGAATCTTGGATGTTCTTAGGTAGTTGTTATAAAGCTGCAGCAACCATTCGTTTGTAGTCTCTCCGAATTTCTTTACTTGTACAACATGGATATCATCCAGACCAACTGCTTTCCCCTGATTTGCAGTGCACCATTGCGTTTTCTAATTCAGACATGTTAAAATTTTGTACGAGTTCAGATGCTTCTTCATCCCTACCTGGGGATAGCACCTACATAGGTCGCCTGGTTTTTGCTGCTTGCATTATTTTGCCACTCGTGCTAAGTTGATGAGGTAATACGTCGGGCTGTGGTTTCTTTAACATTCTCCGGGCCTTCTGACCACTCCGTTTCCTATCCAGTTATTCCATCAATTTGGACCAACTCTCTCTCTCTGACCAGGCTATTAGAGAAGTTGAGGCATTTTCTGTTTCATTGATTTCTCCCTTTCTGGATTCTCTTCAAATAGGCTGTAGTAGTCTTGTTGTTGCGAGATCACATCTGAATTGAGATCCTCGATATAGCTGGTGCGCCATTCGCGGAGAACAGTATTACACGAATTTTTCGTCACAGCGTTTGTCAACTGCTCGTATGCTTCAGGAACTGGTTTGATGTTTTGGACCATGGCGTCCAGTAAAGGATAGAACTTTGGTCTGTCTGCTTTTTGAAATGTCTACTACGAAAGGAAACACATTGTGGTCGGATAGCCGAATGAAAATGACAAAGGGTTGGTCTGTTTTGAGAGTTACAGTTTTGGGATGCATGATATTTTAGTGCATTGTTGTGTTGTGCTACTAGCGACGAAAATCAGGCTTGAAATAGTGTATATTCTCTTCGCCAGCTTTAAAGGTTAACTCACTGCAAATGAAAGAAGACAAAACGCATGATAATGGCTACAAAGTCACCTCATGACCTGAAGACCTGTAGTAAATATTTTACAGGTGCCAGTTGCTTCCATTATCTAGGCGTCCGTGTATTCAGAGATAATAATGTGAGATAATGTATTAGAGAAAGCATAAATGCTATGTTAACCCGCAGGTATTAAAGAATTCTGTTATTACAAAACAACAATGTTAAGAGTATACTATTCCCTTGTACTATCGGTTGTTACACATAAGAGAAATACGTGAACGATGGCAGAAGCAGATATCAACAACCTAAGGGTTCTTGAAAGAAAAATCCTGCGATAAATTTATGAGCTGGGGAAAGAGGCAGAGGTCTGGAGAGTAGGATACAACCACGATACACATCTTACCCAAGGGATCTATGAGAAGATGCTGGTTATGGTGCATGGAGGTAATGACAGATGACATGAATCCCAAAGGAAAATTTTATTCGAACAGAAGGAAGTGCAAGAAAAGTGGAGAAAGTATTGGCTAACCATACCAAGATGGGTATACGAAGATGACAGAGAAGAGGTGGGGACTGAAATGTATGGAGGCAGACTGTTGAGGATCATCAAAGGCTGCACGGCCCAAGAAGAACAAGGAGAACAAGTGACAGATTTTGTAGACTCTCTTCAACCTATCTGATTCTCGGACATACTCTGATTTGCAACTGAACTTCGGTCCCTTTACACTCTATTAACAAATTCACGTTTCATTACATTCAAGACAAAACTACTAATTCAGCAAAAATATGGTGTATACCGTATTTATTACTAAGCAGTAAATACATAGTACGTATCAGTGGAATTGTCCAAGTAGTTTCACCATCATACATGTAAAAGTTATTTCAATCAGTAGACACGTCGTGTACAGCCTGACTGCTTTCTAATTGAGCACGCAGGTGGCGAAATGTAATGCTTGATGTATTAACATTTACTGTCGGTTTCCACATATATTAGATAATGCTTTAATGACAACATTAGTTATTGACGGCTTTATTGTGCCACATCTTTTTGGGATGCGTTGGTTACGCTCTTTCTTCTGACTTTTTCAGGTAGGTGCAAACATTCTACATCCGTCTGGAGTAGCATGCTTGCATGGCACTAAGACTGAATCGAAGAAAGTGATGAAGTGAACCACTAATTTCATTGCGCTCAAACTACTGCACATCACCCCTGTCGTTGCACCGCGTTCTTTCAAACATCGTCCCGAACAAAATGTTTCCGGTGTCGTAATATAAACCCGTCGGAAATTACCCTCTCCTTGTTATGGTTACTGTATCATTCATTCTAGAAGTCTGTGAGTTCAGCCTGTCCACTGCGTATAAAATAACTTCTTTATGCTTGTCTTACAATGTAGCAGAGACTCTTGTGTTACCTAACGATTCGGTGCTTTTTCTTTTTTTTTATCACCTTTTAATCAACAAGTTGATAAAGTGTGTAACAAACATCTGATTCGAAACTTCCATTTCATACAATGACTGTAGAACGAACACTTAGTAAACAGCCAACTTCAACATGCTCTTTCACGTTTAAGCTAATTCCCAAATTGTTTTGATTCCGAAATAAGAAAAATTTTCATAACAAAGAACAAGGAGAAGGAAACTCAGCTTCAATAACACTCGTACTTCGACGCCTGGGTCGAGTAATCACATTCCGAAGAGTCACGACATCATAGCTGTTGAACATAAGGCGACTGGAGATTTACCATGTGATGTGACACATAAAAGATCCTTGTCTTCACGCAACGCCTTGTCTATTGACGTCCGAACAGGGTATACCAGCTTCTCTGTTTCCTGCCACAATCATTGCCTGGTACAATGAGCAATAATGTTTCGCCTGACCGCCAACAAGACTCATTGGCTGCGAAATCGTTCTGCGGTCGCTCCAGTGGAAAACCGCAAGCTACGAACGCCTTTTTCTGCGGATACCTTGCGGACCAACACGTTACGGCCTGAAGGCTACGGTAAAAGTAGTTAAAATACGAGCGATGATCGCAGAACACGCGGAAGTAGCCAATGGAAACAAATGCGAAACATCGAAGCGTTTCGACAGTATATGCTGCATAGCTTCAAGGTATTAACCGTGGCGGTAAACGTAATCGAAAAAACTTCACCTACTGTTAGCCGTTTGGCGCACAAATATGAAAGATAACAAAGCGTGCCTCCTCGGAAACGCTAGCATTTTTTTTATCCTGCAAAGACCAGAGAATTTCATGTAGATTAGTATTTGGTTCCGCGATTCGTATTCAGAAGAGCTCTGAAACATTTTCATGGCTATTAACTTTTATGTGGTTTCCAAGCAACACTTAATGCATACAACTCAAGAAGATCATGGCCAGTATCTTACGGCTGTACAGTGTTCCAGTGTTCTGCTGTGACAACTCCAAGGTGAGCCGAAAATTCAACCACAAATGAGAAATGTATTTTCCACGACTGAAGTCGTTTCGTTCCGTTAGCCCTACCTTTAACACAAATTATTTTAACAAATCAACTTAAACTGAAAATTTTGTAACTATGACAATTTTCAGCTCATCGTGCACGACAGATGCTGTTTGTTTGCTCCAGTTAACAATGTTCACGATACGGTTTAGAACGGTCAATCAACAGTCATACGAGCTTCCCACCAGAACAACACTGACAGAATTTAGTTGTCTCTTTAAACAAAACGCACAAGTCAAAACTTCGCTTATTTTCATAGTCAGCGTAATATTTTCGGTTCTCTGAAATACGATTACGAAAACTTGACATTAATATACTAAAGATAGTATACGGCGTACCTAAGTATATCTTAAACCACCTAAAATTCAATGTATTTTTTCCGAAGGACTGTTCTGGGAAAACTGAATTGCACTTTGAAAAGTGCAACAACCCAGGTACTTTTCATATCCTCCATATACGAACTTCAGTATGCATAATAATGTTATTTTCCACTATTAAACTTTTAGACTCTTTAATTAAATATAAATTTTTGCTGCAGTTGAAATGTGTTAAACAGATGATGAGGTTTGGTTGGTGGGGCGCTCATCTGCGCGGTTATCAGCGCCCGCACAAATTCCCAACCTTTGCTGAGTCCAATCTCGCCACTTTCATGAATGATGACGAAACACGACACAAACACCCAGTCATCTTAAGGCAGGTGAAAATCCCGGACCCCGCCGGGAATAGAACCCAGGACCACGTGCTCGGGAAGCGAGAACGGGACCGCGAGACCACGAGCTGCAAGCGAGTTAAACAGAGAGAAGTATATCACATTTCGATTTAACACAAAATAATGTATAACTTTATATTTGCGAGTTGTTCATAACGGTGTCCGTTATTAACTAACAGTTTACAGTTCAATCTGTGAGCATACAGTGATTATAGGTTTTACGTTACCTTCTTATTATTTCACTACTGAGAAGGGATGGCTCGGAAAGGGGTGGGGAAGAGGCCTCCATTGCACTGACTTTTTAGTGGGAATGTAGCTTTAACCCTTTCAAGTTAAAATTTATTTCACATATATTTAAAAAATTGATGGTCAAAAGCTGTCTTCCGTTATAATCCCGCATGTATTATAAATCAGAAAGTTTGTGTGAATGTTGGTACTCCTTCGCGCTTGGAAGATATCTGGAATACGATTAGCTTATGCTCTGAATTAACACATATGCTACTTCTAAAAGAAGTGTGTAGTAAAAGCTATTTATTGATTTGATAAGTATAACGCGATATGTGGAACAATAATTACTCTTAGAAAAAGCTATTTACTCTTTGACTTTTGAAATGTATTTTAATTGTGAAAATGCTTTTATTGTTTAATACGTTCTACATAATACGATTCAGAGTATACCTCCATAAAAGTCCGTTGTATTTTAGTCGCTGAGCTTCTGGGGTAACGTATCTTCTCAGACGCTTGAAGACGCAGCACGACGGTGTCATTTAATTGCTGTACGAC
This sequence comes from Schistocerca cancellata, assembly GCF_023864275.1. Lineage (NCBI taxonomy): Eukaryota > Metazoa > Arthropoda > Insecta > Orthoptera > Acrididae > Schistocerca > Schistocerca cancellata. The sequence continues at coordinate 852,171,019 of NC_064626.1, forward strand.
AGAGGGACGTAGTGCCTTTACTTGGAGAACGAGGCAGGCTTTTAGTGACGCTGCTAACAGGCACATATGTGAGGGCGGACAACATTCTTGCACGTACAAATACTACAAAAATGGCGCTGTACCGTACCAGGAACTACTCATTTTCCTTTCTTCGCCGACTTAGTATGTTTGTTACTCCTTCACGTATTTGGATGAACTTTGGAAAGGGAATAGACTATACGCTGAATTAACACATAAGCTATCTTTTATTACAAAAAAATCACTGTTTCCGTGGGATGGTCAACGTGACCACTGTACTCGCGGAGTGGATAACATGACTAAAAAGTCATCCATGAAAGTTAACCATCAAACGAATGCGTTAAGTTTAGCATAGATATTAGTTTTTTTTCCTTCTCCTATCATATCAAAATTTCGTGGTTCTTTTTCCTCCGATGTAACGCTATTTGTTCGGCCACAAGTGGATCGCCTCTCAGGACATCCAAGAGACCACTTTTGTGAAAGCGCACATGCGTGGATAGTGAGCTTCGGCACTAAGATTTCTTTATAAATAATTGTTTAATCACGGGTAACATCACGGGATGCAGATAGTAAATAACAGACTTTCACAATCAAAAATTTTTTTCGTTGACCGATTTGGAAAATCGGTCAAGTGGTACAAATATGTCCCAAGAGCCTAACTAGGTCCACGTTTTCGTGGAGATATTTTATCATAATGGTAAATATAAAAAATATATCAAACTAGTATCGAAACACATTTACTCTCGCGACAGTAAAAACATAAAATACCGCAGACATACTTTCAACATAAAATTTGAAGACGGCTTTGACATATCATAGACCAATGTTTTCTCCATTCAACAAAATTTACTGGGCATGTATCTCTCACTAAAAAATATGTACAAAGAAGCAGAATTACTCTAAAGCGTACTAATGTTTCAAAACAATGTCTATGACGTAAAAGAAAACGCAGTCCCTTACTTCAGACATTGTGAGAACGGGAAAGAGAGTGATTTTACTTTATTTTCGAGAAGCAGACGCATTATACCACCCGTAACTACGTGCCGCCTCGTTTTACCACTCACACCCTTCTCTTCATCCATCCCATATTATTTTGTACCTTTCTTCAACCTCCGACAGCTTCTCACTACATGGTAGCACCACCGAGCGAGGTGGCGCAGTGGTTAGACACTGGACTCGCATTCGGGAGGACGACGGTTCAATACCGCGTCCGGCCATCCTGATTTAGGTTTTCCGTGATTTCCCTAAATCATCCCAGGCAAATGCCGGGATGGTTCCTCTGAAAGGGCACGGCCGACTTCCTTCCCTAATCCGATGAGACCGATGACCACGCTGTCTGGTCTCCTTCCCCAACCAACCAAATGGTAGCACCAGACAGTTACGAGATATAGACGTTCCAGTGTTCAAAACTTCGTATCACGTTAGTGAGATGAATGTGTACCACTAAAGATAAAACGGTTATTGGTTAACGACGCGGGTCTATCATAATACGTATTTGTCACAAATACGTACTTCAAGACAAAGGGTGTGTTTGTCGTTCGATACATGTTTGCTTTTTTACTGACTACTAAGTCAGTCAATAATTTGAAATGGCTGACGTGCCCCGTAACTTTAATTATTAAGTATGTGGAACAAATACTTGTCTGAATGCTTTACAATGAAACCAATCGAGTGCTTGTCTTATCAGTAAATGTATCTGCGACCATTGTACCGGGCTGGAGGATTTCTTCCTAAAAATTTTCTTTCTACTCGTCGATCAACTTGCACGGAATTACCAATGATTACAGTTATCGAGTACACTGCATTCTTTGCAACTAAATGCTGCAAACGATTTGTACTCGGTGAATGTGATTTATCATTAAAAAATAGCACAAAGCGAACGTAATCCATATATCGTCTCATTCCGTTTTAACTATTGTTTTATTATAGCGTGTATTCTGACAAGTATAAGGACGAATCATCTGTGACACTTGTGAAAAAAAAAAGATGAGCGCCTTCGCCTTGAGAGATTTGGGGGAGACCTCGCAAAAACCACGTCGACAGTACCGGATCGAAAGAACTGTTCTCTACAATCCAGAGATTTAGGGCTGTGTCACGTCGTTTCTTCTGTTCAGTTTCCGAGCCATATTGAAACTGCTGAACATACGACCTTGTCAAGCGTATTCGTAGCCTGTCACTAGACACAGTACTCAAAGTTCATGCGAATCTCATTGCCATTAAAACCACGGTCTCAGAAACATGGTAATGACTTGCACTGGGGAAGTAGCCGGCTTAATAAAAAGTGCGGAGTACAGATCGCAACATACATTTTAACCGGCAAGGACAAGCTTGTGTAGAGTAGGTCACAGCTTTCACTATTTAGCCTTCCTTCCATCAGAGGCACTGAGCGAGTAGCGAGCGTCCTGGAATAGCAAAGAGGAAAAAAGGTGTTGACGGAATGGCTCCTACGAAATGGCGAAGAATAAGTACGCAGTAGTCTTTGAGAAGTCCTCTGAGATAGATAAAAGGTGTACCCTGTATAAATACAGATGATCTGTTAGCCTTTTTCACTATTTCCTATGTCGTCATGGCCTCAGTGATGTAGTAAATGGAACGAAATTCCTGGCTCGTCTGTTGAAGATTTTGTCAGTATTGTTAATAGCCCCTTATGGTTAGAGAGCAGAGCTTAAGAAAGCCTCAAATTACGATACAAATGTTATTTTTCAGGTGAGTCACAAGGCTTACCACTAGTAGCTTAGTTTATAGATATTTTACAAGATTCACCATTTCCTGTATCCAGTACACCAAACGTACATCGTTTTGCTTAGGTCACTCACTCCTGCAACCTTCGTCTTCACATTCTCCTCAGTCTCTCAAGTCTTTGTCTTTCAGTAGAGACCCAGTTCCATGTTTTTATGGGTGTATTTTCTCCTCTACATCTACATCTACATACATACTCCGCAATCCACCATACGGTGCGTGGCGGAGGGTACCTTGTACCACAATTAGCATCTTCTCTACCTGTTCCACTCCCAAACAGAACGAGGGATAAATGACTGCCTATATGCCTCTGTACGAGTCCTAATTTATCTTATCTTATCTTATCTTTGTGGTCTCAGCGCGAAATATAAGTTGGCGGCAGTAAAATTGTACTGCAGTCAGCCTCAAATGCTGGGTCTCTAAATTTCCTCAGTAGCGATTCACGAAAAGAACGCCTCCTTTCCTCTAGAGACTTACACCCGAGTTCCTGAAGCATTTCCGTAAAACTCGCGTGATGATCAAACCTACCAGTAACAAATATAACAGCTCGCCTCTGAATTGCTTCTATGTCCTCCCTCAATCCGACCTGATGGGGATCCCAAACGCTCGAGCAGTACTCAAGAATAGGTCGTATTAGTGTTTTATAAGCGGTCTCCTTTACATATGAACCACATCTTCCCAAAATTCTACCAATGAACCGAAGACGACTATCCGCCTTCCCCACAACTGCCATTACATACCTGTCCCACTTCATATCGCTCTGCAGTGTTACGCCCAAATATTTAATCGACGTGACTGTGTCAAGCGCTACACTACTAATGGAGTATTCAAACATTACAGGATTCTTTTTCCTATTCATCTGCATTAATTTACATTTATCTATATTTAGAGTTAGCTGCCATTCTTTACACCAATCACAAATCCTGTCCAAGTCATCTTGTATCCTCCTACAGTCACTCAACGACGACACCTTCCTGTACACCACAGCATCATCAGCAAACAGCCGAACATTGATATCCACCCAATCCAAAAGATCATTTATGTAGATACAAAAAACAGCGGACCTACCACACTACATCACTACCTCTTCTATCCTGTCTTGAATGCCTTCTGCAACCTTCATTGGACGGCATGTCTCTACCCAGATAAGCTGCAGCGTCTTCTCAGTATATCAACCTACACAGATTCTAATTCCACACACTCTTGAGTTACACAACGTAACTCCCTGAAAACTGATAAAACATTTTTGTTTCTTAATGTCTTTTTTATGGATTTGCTCCAGCAAACAATTGTTGCACGGCCTTCCGTCTTTGGTCCATTCGGTGTCCAGCATCCCTTCCGCAAGCAGGTTATCAGCAGTTTTGGTCTGATAGTCCCAGCACATAAGTAGTGGCCTCCAGCCAATCGATAGAGGTCAGGCTATCAGAAACTGCCGGACGGCAATAGCTTCACAAGTGTTTAATACTCAAGAGAGTGATAACGGTACAGCAACTAATAAGAGAAGGCAAAAGCTCTACGAAGGAATAGGTATTAGTAACTACTTTAGTACAATTGCACGAAAAAGTTCGAACTGAATAGAACTGGTTAATCCCTAGCTGAAAAACAGTATCGACCTTTATACTTCTTTAGTGACTTTTTACTCGTTTGTTTTTCTATATCCCACTACGCCGACTAATTTAATTTCAATGAGAGATTATTGTTAATTAGCAACTAACGTAACTTCTGTGAGAGATTGCGAGAGTTAGAACAAATTGCTGGAAAAGGTAGATTCTGCACGATCTCTGAAAAATGGGTCGACAGGTCACTCGCCTCTGTGCACAGAAGTGCTGTTCTCAGCGATATACTGATATTAAACATAAAAATGTCGACTGCATCTCTGACAAGAACTATTCCATGAAACCAGTTTCTGGAAATAGCTGATTCTAGGATTGGGTTACTTAAAATTGATTAAGTGGTAACAGAAACCAAAACATTGCACTGAAACAAGCGTTCAGTTCATAGTGCTGTCGAATGTGGTAAAAAAACGCAAATTGGCATTCTTAAGAAGAAGAACAACACCAAAAATGCAACAGGAGCGTAATATGTAAGAAATTGTCCACGCAATCTGCCACTGATGATGCCTTGCAGAAAATAAAGGTGAAACGCGTATGGCACTAAAATTGTGTTTTATTCAGTTGCTGTCAGACGGTCCATAAGTAAAAATGATCAGTATACCGTAATAACATAAGTTATAATTGGACAATAGAACTCTTAAATGATAATTTAAATTCATTTATATCTGTACGTTTACTAAAAGATTCCTGGATGTTCATATTTACCAAGCACTGTGAAAGGCTGCTACCGATTTCTGAACGTATTACGCAACAAAAAAGCACAGAAATTGCTTTGAGATATAAACAACGATTTCAAAGATAAAAGTAAAGGAACAGAGACTTGTGAACTTTCACCCATGTTTCAGTTATCATTCACTAGTTACAGTTTCGAAGGCTGTCCCCGGGCAATATAACAATATGCCTTATACCCGTTTTATTTGTATGATACAATTTCGTTGAATTGTACCTTACATGTTTAATCACAATCGTATTTCCCCAATTACTGGATTCAGTCAACCAGCTGGACGGATAAGTAAAGCCTTAATTTTTCAAGGTGATAATTAAAAGTACTCGTCATATTTCATTACTGAAAGCGAAATTTGTACAACTGCTTTTGTGCAGATTTTTGGACTATTGGTTTACATTGTGACTGAACCTGCAACGTGAACACTGGGTTGCTGTAGAAGTAAGTGGCTCGCTGAAGAATAAGTGGCTGACGTAGTTGAGGATCGCAAGTCTACAGGTAACGGCAAACTCTTAAATATCTGTTCGGCCTGTCAGTCAATCGAGCGGTCGCGAGCAAGACGCAGCTTATTTCGCCGATCCCGCATGAACAGGTCTCGCAGGGGAGCAAGTAAACGGCAGGGAAGACCTTGTAATAGCGTGACAGGGCCGGCAGCGCTCCACGACGGCGGAATTCATCAGCGGACCTGTTACAAAGCAAATTCCTCGCCGGAGAAATGAAACCTCCCGTTTCCCGCCGCTCCTTTTTCTGCTCTTTCTTTCAAAGAGAAAAACTTTGATAGCTTCGGGTAAGTAAATAGAAAAGTTAACTCATCAAATTTCGAGGTCGCATGTTATTATGATACTAAGAAGCGTTTGGAATAAACTATGCGAGCGCGCGGCCGAGTGCGCTATCCTCGTCTGGCCGGGGCCTTCAAGTTTTAATGATTATTATAACTTCCGCCGAGTCGCCGAATAGGCCATGACTCACAGTGTTAAAAACTTTTCACTGAGAAGTTTACATGATAATCCGAAATCACAATTTTTATGAAGTTGTTTGTCAGAAGGTAAAGTGTCATAAAAACTTTGTTAATTAAATAAAATGTAGATTTAAATGCGGGTCGCAAAGGAACGCCATAAGCGTGCCGCTGATAAACGGAGCATTTCGACAATAACTCTTAATGATTTGTGGAAACTTGCTGTACTTACGGCTAAACAAATTTTCGCCACGCTACAACGTACTGCATTTGCAGGCATAACAAAACGTTTAACAGCTGTTATTCTTTTTAAGATACAACAGACATTCACGGAAGTACAATGGTCAAATAAAATTCAAACCGCCCTTTACGGTAGTGCCTAACTGGCCATTTCGTGGTAAAAGTTCTCACACTTGAAAGTGTAAACCTTTGGGGACGTACATTTTACACGTTCCATGTGTTAATAAATAGTGTAAAATTATTTTGCCTTTATCGGAAAAACGTACTTGGGTGTCTCAGAGAATGTAGATGAGTGACTACTAAACTTGTTCGCTCAGGGAATGTTTCGGAAATGACACATACCCGCAGCACATTAACACTGCCTTACTTTTTGAACTATCATAGTGAATCTACAAAGGAACTAGTTGAACGTTTGTGCAGTACAGTTGCACCACGTAGAAAGCTTACTTTAATCAACATCCATACATCAATCGTATTTCATGCTTCACTCAGATAGTGACCTCCATTATGTGCAAAGAAGTCTGTGAATTTTATTTAAGTCTCATACCATAAAATGATTACCATTATAAAATATTGCAGTATTACAGTACTAATGTTAATTACAGTATAGCGTCACACACAAATTTTAGAACTTCAGGCGTCGTCAGGCACATTTTCTCTGGCGATTCAGTAGATATTTGCAATTTCATTTCTGCCAAAAAAAAAGTATGTGAAATCTTATGGGACTTAACTGCTAAGGTCATAAGTCCCTAAGCTTACACACTACTAAACCTAAGTTATCCTAAGGACGAACACACACACCCATGCCCGAGGGAGGACTCGAACCTCCACCGGGATCGGCCGCACAGTCCATGACTGCAGCACCTAAGACCGCTCGGCTAATTCCGCGCGGCTTCATTTTCGCGTTGTGTGGCTTGAGTCAGCCGTAAGCTATGGTGCCCATCACTTCTTTCACGCGACACCAATAGTCGATGGAAAAAACTTCGGTTTGTTTCCCGTTACAAACAAAATGATTTTTAAATCGAAATTTTACGTGGCCGTTCGACACAGCGGTTCCAGATTAGTCTAGTACGACATTCGTTTTATCGATGTGTATGAACAGGAACAGTAAAATTCAAAGAATAACAAGTACCCGAGCAGCAGCAGCACCGCCCTGGACCCCGCTGACATCTACCACCATGCAGAATCGCTGCTCAGTTGCTGCTGGATTGTTGTTCATTCTTCATGTTTTATTGTTCCTGTCAATACACGTCGATAAAACCAATAAGAACTAGACTAATTTCGGATCACTTTTATCGAATGGGTACGTAAGCAAATGAACAGAGCCGATTCTTGTGCAAATATATCAAATTAATATATAATTAATTGACTAATTAATTAAATTGATCAATTAATATTCCTCCACATCCTACTTCCGCACCCTCTGGAAATACTCACCTCCCACTGGGAAACAGCTCTCCTCCACCCCTCCACCCCTCCCTTCACATATTGGTGGGAAATTCCAATGGCATGAAATTCAAATTCTCACAGTAATTTCAAATTTTTGCAGTAAATTGAAATGTCAGTTACATTGTAGATTATTTAATAACAATAATATATATTTTATTTATAAACATGCAGTTTGCGTATATGTTGGTGTGGAAGGAGGTAGGCAGTCTCTTTATTTCATCATATTTGGAAAGTGAAAGCATTGCCTTGCTGGAGGACTAGCAACCACATATCCCAGTTACTTGATTATACAGCACAGATCATCAATAGTAACCCACTTAAAATACCATAAACTGCTATATGCACTGCTGTAGATCCAGTACACAGCGCTAAGCACATCGCAAAAAACCCTGTCCCAGCACAGGTACTGATCATAAAAAAAACTTGCCAAGACCCTCATACGTACCGCACATCCATGCTAAAGGTGGTGATGTTAATTATTATAGCATTTTCTGTGGAAGATGGCCTAGTGGATCACACAGTCCTCCTATCTGTTTGCCACCACGGTAAGTGACTGAATGAGGCCACAGCACTGTGTGGGCATGCATGCTCCTCCACCGTCCTGCATGGCCATCTCTCGCCACAGTGCCTCACCTGAGACTGCATGCCTGAAGCCTGCACACTGGCATTCCTGACCTTCAGAAAACTATGTGGCAATGGGGAGCCTATTTTTCTGTGAGCCACATGGTCACCGCTGGGACTAATGCTGGTTACCAACCAAAGTGAACGGTTCATTGTTCACAGAAACTGCTCCAACTGCCCACTGTGGGCTGCATAAACTCCATGAAATATGTGTTGGTGGCTACTTGCTTCCTATCCTTCAGCAGTCTCAAGAATTGGCGAAAAACACTGAAGTTCTTCCTGTCAAATCATTAAGCGTTATCTGTGAGTGCTTCTAAACATGTGAACAGCAGCAAAATACTTCGCTACAGACCTGCCCACCTTAATTGCATCTGAGCCAGGAGACCTGGGTTTTTCCTGCCCGCATCTCGTGGTTGTGCGGTAGCGTTCTCGCTTCCCACGCCCTGGTTCCCGGGTTCGATTCCCGGCGGGGTCAGGGATTTTCTCTGCCTCGTGATGGCTGGGTGTTGTGTGCTGTTCTTAGGTTATTTAGGTTTAAGTAGTTCCAAGTTCTAGGGGACTTATGACCACAGCAGTTGAGTCCCATAGTGCTCAGAGCCATTTGAACCTGGGTTTTCCCAAGGAAACAGCATACCTGTTGGTTTCTGCCAAATTAGTGACCAGAGCTTGAGTATATATAAACTCTGACCCTCACAAATGATCTCTCATTCTGCTCAAGTCTGTGGTCATATTTGTTGAAGTACATCAGCCCCATCTCTAGTTGAACAAAGATGAAGTACCGAGCAGCGAAAGCAAACACCAGCAGCTCCAGTGGCAGTGACAAGAATCCCCACCACTCTGACTAACTGGAGGAATTGCCATGTAAGTACATACTAAAACAATTTTGTAGTGTATAATTTTACAATACGTTAAAATTTTGTAGTACTGAATCTGTTTTGGTAGTATACACCAATCCTTATTGTTGTTGTTGCACATATGCTGGAGGAGTTGGACCAGCAGCTGCAGGCTGAAAGACAGCAAACCAATGAGCCTAGGGTGGCGCTGCACAACCCCAAAGATTTTGGAGCAGCCTCTTAAAATGGATGATTTACTATCACAGCTGTCATGTCAGCACATATTGTCGTTAAAAACTTTATTTTTTTGTAGTGCTGAAATTTTTGTGTGTGCTCTGCAGTATAGGGTTTTAAATCAACATGTTGTTAGTGCTTCAGTAGCTAATTGCAGAGAGCTGGACGACTGGCTCCATGTCGACTCTAACACGGAGATGCCAGAGTGGGTGGATGAGATGGAACCTGATCTGCAGCTCTGTGAGTCAGAGAATGTTGAGTCAGAGATGCTGGGGTGGGTGGAGATGATACCCAACGACCTCAGGGTTATAGTTTCATTGTGGAGACAGAGCAATATTGGTAATTTATATACTCATTCTGATTGTTCTTTATTTTTGTAGTACATATAATCTGAGTTATTTGCAGCAGGCTAGTTTAATCAGTGTCTGAAAGTCTGAGTTATTTGCAGCAGGCTAGTTTAATCAGTGTCTGAAAGATGTACTTACTTTTTACATTATTCTTCCCCTACAGTCGATGAGCCAAATGCATATAGAGGGGCTACTTCACAGTCAGCCATTAGCAGCTATCTCCACAGCACCTGATGTATTGGATCAGGGGGCTCTACCTCACTGGCAGTACACTCACACCCATGGTGCACCGTCCTATATATCTCTTTACCCCTTCCTGCAGTTAGTTTTGCTGACAGGATGGTCACAGTATTCTGTGGCCAGCAGCACTTTTTCCCCCTGTCCTGTTAGTGACAGACACGACGTCAGACATGCCATACCACAATTAAACAACGAAGTGATTGCAGATCCATTAGAGGAGTGGCTCTTGTTTAATGACATACAGAATGCAGTAGGGGGGCACAGAGATCCAACCAACTTCCTGTTATGGAAATGGAGCTCCTCAAAATTGTTAATTATTCACTATATTCCACCATAAAGTGTAACACATTGCTGTGGTGTGAACTTATGCACCCTCCAAAACAGGGCGGTGGTGCTGAGGAGACAAGTATATATTTGAAGGGAAAAATGGCAATGGTGTCTCAGAGCACCTCAGTCAGTCGATTACTATACGTTGATATTCACATACATCTTTTTGACCCATTAAATATGGTGTCTAGCCATATCAAGTTTCCAAAGAATATAGGCATGAAGAAGGCGCATATTACTATCAAAAATGAAAATTATGACTTTTGTTTTACATGGTCAATCCTGGCTTGCAGGAGAAATTACAGGAGAGATCCACAGCGTACATCTTGATATAGTGTGCATGGGATAGGTGAGAGGTTGATGACATCTAATGGTTCAAATGGCTCTGAGCACTATGAGACTCAACATCTTAGGTCATAAGTCCCCTAGAACTTAGAACTACTAAACCTAACTAACCTAAGGACATCACACACACCCATGCCCGAGGCAGGTTTCGAACCTGCGACCGTAGCAGTCCCGCGGTTCCGGACTGCAGCGCCAGAACCGCTAGACCACGACGGCCGGCGACATCTAATGATTTAGCAACATCATTTACCTAGATGTCAATAATGGATAAGGTATGCTCTGCAACAGTCGCTGTTGACTGGCGAGTTTGAAGACTGTCTGAAGATGAATGCATCAGATTAGGTGAAAATATCCATAGTGTGGAGGTTTATTCTGGTCTAGGGTATGTTGTGGAGGTAGAACTGGCATACCTTATTAGTTAACATGATGTGCACAGTGATTTGCTGCTGTGTACAGAGTACCTAGTTCCGAGAGGGGGCTCCATCCCCAAAGTGATAACAATACTGGGGACAAGCAGAGATGTGTGCTTCACTATTATAATCTCCAGCAGTTCCTCAGCTTACAGATGAGGCTGATTAAAATCCAATATGCTATCTCCTTCAAGCTGTCACCTTGGTTGAAGACATATATTGACTTAAATAGGTATAGGTTTTTGCAAATCATAGTAGAGCGCTGAGAAGAAGACGACTGCGTGATGCGTGTTACGCTGACAGAAGGTGAGAATACTTTGCGGCTGCACCAGCGTATTCTCTATTATTATTCCACGTGTCGCCATCCAGGTATAGCCTACCACGGAAATTGGCGAAGCTAGGGTAAGAGCCACGTCGGGCCGTTGTTTCTGCTTCTGATTCTGTTTGAAGAATATTACGAGGGCAGTTCAATAAGTAATGCAACACATTTTTTTCTGAAACGGGGGTTGTTTTATTCAGCATTGAAATACACCAGGTTATTCCCCAATCTTTTAGCTACACAACACTATTTTTCAACGTAATCTCCATTCAATGCTACGGCCTTACGCCACCTTGAAATGAGGGCCTGTATGCCTGCACGGTACCATTCCACTGGTCGATGTCGGAGCCAACGTCGTACTGCATCAATAACTTCTTCATCATCCGCGTAGTGCCTCCCACGGATTGCGTCCTTCATTGGGCCAAACATATGGAAATCCGACGGTGCGAGATCGGGGCTGTAGGGTGCATGAGGAAGAACAGTCCACTGAAGTTTTGTGAGCTCCTCTCTGGTGCGAAGACTTGTGTGAGGTCTTGCGTTGTCATGACGTGATCCGTCGATCATCTCGAACGAGTGTGTTCGCATGCTCCGCCATTGCAGGAGTCACAGCTGTGCACGGCCGGCCCGCACGCGGGAGATCAGACAGTCTTGCTTGACCTTGCGGCGATGATGACACACGCTTTGCCCAACGACTCACCGTGCTTTTGTCCACTGCCAGATCACCGTAGACATTCTGCAAGCGCCTATGAATATCTGAGATGCCCTGGTTTTCCGCCAAAAGAAACTCGATCACAGCCCGTTGTTTGCAACGCACATTCGTTACAGACGCTATTTTAACAGCTCCGTACAGCGCTGCCACATGTCGGAAGTCAATGAAACTATACGAGACGAAGCGGGAATGTTTGAAAATATTCCACAAAATTGGCCGAGAAAAAAATGTGTTGCATTACTTATTGAACTGCCCTCGTATATGCTCGATAACCAACGCTGTTGGTATTGCTTGTTGTGTTTGATTTATATCACGAATAATCGACTTGTAGTGATTAAGTACCTTCTTCATACCCCAAATAAAATGGAAACCAACGCTGTTTGTCTTACGTGTATCCCGAAGTGCACGCAGCAGATGCACATAATACTCTGGATCGTGATATGATGTACTGATCCTCGCCACTGCATACTGACGCACTACCAGCCGTTTTTTACTTGCTCACCATTACAGCAGTGGGCAGTAAAAATAGGGTATCGGTATCATAGTAGTGCAGCACTGAACTATTATGTGCAAACTAGAAACGCTGTGGACTGCTTATGTCATCTGTGTATCACAGACAACGCCATTTTTTAGAGTGGAACGGTAGTTGGTGCTGTGAGACAGAGGAGACAGAAGGGACAGAAGGAACTTGGTCGATGGCGTTGCGGCATTACATACACTGTTGTGGATGACTGCTGACAAGTTAGAGCTAGGTCAGACTGTAACGGAAGTGAGTAGGTGATTAAATGTTCGTACTTCTGTAGTAGTTGATGTTATGCAATCATTAAACTGGAGTGCGATCTCATAGCAATTACGGTCTGCTGTCACTGCAACGGTAGGAAGGGTGATGCCAGTGAACAGTGTGTGTAGAGAGCTTCACGTAGGTGGTACCTGTGCGAGGCGAGCAGGCACGAGAGCGCCGCTCAGCGCACGTCACGTCACGGCAGAGAGCGCTTGCAGAGGACAGCCAGCGCGTACACTGGACTGCAGATCAATTAAGGGCCGCTCCATTAGCGGGTGAGCCCCGGTTTAGCTTGCAAAGTGACGGCTGATGTATTTTGATTTGGCGGCAAACAATGAATATAATGCCTGTGGGAGAGATAGTAGTGTCAGAGGTCGGTTTGTCATATCTGCTCTGACAGCATGTCTTCCCATGTGGAACTATAGTTACGCTGATTTGCAGAGACTGCTTCAAACCAGAAAACGGTGACAGCCCATCACACTGGAGACACCTCTAGAACGAAAATTATCCACAGAAGAGAAGTATGTGCATTGTGAGGTCAGCTCGGTCTCCCAATTACCACGGAAAACGTTTTGAGTGCTCTTAGGAGGCTGGTGTCAGTGGGTTAGGTATCAGTAGCAACGCTCCACGCTACACACGCCCCGTGGAGTTTCACCATGAATACCGCCTTGATACCCTCAAGGAAGTATTCAAAAAACAAGCCACACAACTATACAGGAACTCGAGACACTCGAACAATCCTTTCATCCTCACTCTGGGAAACTACGATCATAGGTTGGAAGCACAAGCGACCAAAGACACTACTAGCTAGGGCATAGCCACCTATGGCAAACTAACATACACTAACAAGCGACAAACGTCGTCAAGCCCCTGCATATCAGCAACACTGACTGGTAATTACCAGCTGCTATTAGAGCCGACCAACAGGCCACAGCAGGGACACCGACGAGCTCGCCCACTGACGCACAAACAAACCGCCAACATTACCTTACACTGTGCATCCGATATATGACCTATAGGACCCAAAAACGATAATAAACCTAACCGTTGCAGGTTGCTGACCCTGAACGAGAGTTCTACACCGGCACCCAGAGCCAGCCTCTGAGCAACACAACCGCACAACGTCAAAGGTATCGACATGCATGGTACCCACTACTAACAAAGCCTACCCTTGCACGATCTATCGCAGGCAGCAAGACATCCGCTACTGCTCTTACCACCAGACCTAACTATCGCAGAGGTTTTTTTTCCCTTGGCTCTTGCCTTGGCACTTTTTCTCCTCTGCCCTTCAAACCGCTACCCTTCGTTCGACTTCGACCCAATCTATCTCCAGATCAGCGCGTATTAATGGTTAACCTTAACTAGACGTACGCAAGCATCGCAGAACCCACATCCTGCGACACCTCACATTAGTGAAAACCAACCCTTATGCAGAGATGGCAGTAGACCTATTGAGTTGGCCATCATGCCGGTGTGGGCTTGGAGGGGCTCCACCTCTATAGAAAAAAACGTGTTAGAGTAAACGTCGAGAAGTGCGAAGCCGTTCTGTTCACTCGAAGACCGAAGCAACTGCGCAATCTCCTAGACTACAGACAAATAACACTACAGGCACGCCCAATACGTTTCCGCGAGAAAGTCAAATACTTTGGTGTCTGGCTGCACCGGAAATTACTCTGGGGGGACCACATACAACACCTGACCAACAGAGCAAGCGCGGGCTCAAACAGCTCTACCCTGTGCTCAACAGGCATAGTACACTGAACAGACGGGTGTCGAGGTCCATGTACATGACACTTATTCGACCCCTGATGACGTACGCAGACCCTGTCTGGGGATACGCTGCGCCCACACGCCTGCACCGTCTGCAGATAATACAAAACAAAGTACTCAAAATCATAAGCAATGCTCCACGATAAACATGCATCGCGGATCTTCACCGGGAATACAGACTTGAGACACTCACGGAGGTAATCCACAAACTCACCACAAGACTATACAGAAACTCCAGACATTCGCAGAATCCGTTCATTCTGAATCTGGGGAACTACGACCACAACCATCGATGGAAACATAACAGACCAAAAAACATATTTGCAAGGATCTAACGTATATGGCGAAGTACACGCAAACACAACGGTACAGGTGAGCCCCTGTCAATCAGCCACAGTTATTGGAAACCAGTTGGAACACACTGGCCGAAAAACTGGCACCACGCGGGAAAGCTGTACCGTATACTACATGCAGACAAGCTATACCACCCCCCCCCCCCCACAAACACACACAGTGAGATGATCTATGGCCGATCTACCACTAATATACAACGATCCTGATTGTTCCAGGAATGCAGCGGCTGCAGCAAACCGGGATACATCGCCATCGCCTGCACGGTAATGATGCATCATACCCACACTAACAAACCCAACCTTGCATGAACTATCGCAGTTAGTAAGCCACTACCGCTCTTACTACCCATCCCACTATCGCAGAGGTTTTTTTCCCTCGGCAGGAGCCTTGGCACTTTTCCCCTCTGCTCTTCAAATCGCTACCCTCATTCCCGTTTCGTCAAAAATCTATCACCTGATGGACCGTGTTAATGCGTAGTCTTACCCAGACGCACGGGTAACATCACAGCCCCGCATCCTGTGATCCACTTATTAGACAACTAACATGTTGAAGGAGGTGACAATAGAACATTTGGTTTGGTCACGACGTTGGTGAGGGCGTGGAGGGGCCCCATCTCTATTGAACGTGTTGTCAGTACAGAAGCAGTAACAGAAGAACGCGTCGGTTAGGAGAAAAAGAATGGTTCAAATGGCTCTGAGCACAATGGGACTTAACTCCTGACGTCATCAATCCCGTAGAACTACTTAAACCTAACTAACCTAAGGACATCACACACATCCATGCCCGAGGCAGGATTCCAACCTGCGACCGTGGCGGTCGCGCGGTTCGAGACTGTAACGCCTAGAACCACTCGGCCACTCCGGCCGGCTCGGTTAGGAGATTTCAGTGACTTGGAACGTTGACTAGTCAGTGTACGCCACCTGAGCAACAAATACATCACGGTCACTTCAACCCTTCTAAAGCAACGCAAGTCGACTATTGGAAATGTGTTTGTGAAGTGGAAGCGTGAAGGAACAACAACCACAGCTAAACCAAGAGCAGACAGGGACCGTCGAGTACAGAGGTGGCTCGTTGTAAGAGACACTGGACTCGCATTCGGAAGGACGACGGTTCAATCCCGCGTCCGGCCATCCTGATTTAGGTTTTCCGTGATTTCCCTAAATCACTCCAGGCAAATGCCGGGATGGTTCCTCTGAAAGGGCACGGCCGACTTCCTTCCCCATCCTTCCCTAATCCGATGAGACCGATGACCACGCTGTCTGGTCTCCTTCCCCAAACCAACCAATCGTTGTAAGAAATCGTATTAAATCAACGGAAGGTACCATTCGAGCGTTCCAAAGTGCCACCAGCAGTCCAGCGGGTGCAATATGTGTAATGACTTAAAAAGAATGGGCTGCGTTGGTCGAGCAGCTCCTTATAAACCACCGATTGCTGCAGGCAGTTGTAAGCGATGCTTCAGGTGATGTAAAGCGCGACGTCTGTGGACACTGTAAGTAGGCTGTTTATGTTTTCTTTATGTAAGTTTGATGTTTATGTTTTCTTATTGGCAACGTTACGTAGCGCTCTCTGTGGCTGTGCTGTGTGCAGTATGTGGCTAGTTTGAATTGTTGTCTGCCATTGTTGATGCGAACAGCGCGTAGCGCTGAGCAGTTGGAGGTGAGCCGCCAGCAGTGGTGGATGTGGGGAGAGAGATGGCGGAGTTTTGAAAAATGTCATGAACTGCGGTATATATTATGAATCTTGAGGTAAATACATTGTTTGTTCTCTATTAGAATCTTTCATTTGCTAAGACTATCAGTAGTTAGTGCCTTCCGTAGTTTGTATCTTTTATTTAGCTGGCAGTAGTGGCACTCGCTGTATTGCAGTAGTTCGAGCAACGAAGATTTTTGTGAGGTAAGTGATTTGTGAAAGGTATAGTTTAATGTTTGTCAGGGCCATTCCTTTGCAGGGATTTTTGATAGTCAGATTGCGTTGCGCTAAAAACATTGTGTGTCAGGTTAAGCACAGTCTTGTACAATTGTTCTAAGTGGACATTTCATATGTATAAATTGTTCAAAGGGGACGTTTCATATGGCGACCCTGCCAGGATACCTCACTGGAATCTTCTGATTTTTTTCTTGTAGTTTGTGTATTTAGTGTAGCTTTTGTTTATTGCTAGCGCGTAATTGTAGAGAGAATCTCCTTTGTAGTTGCAGTCTTTCATTGTTGTACAGTAAAACAGTTGTGGCATGCATGTAGCTTTGCGCCAAGTATTTCGCTGCTGCAATTAACTAGATATTATTTTCAGTGCTATGTTAATGTGTTCTCTTGTTTTTGCTATTCAAGTTGTGCTTTTCTGTGTTGTCGTGTGAAATATTGTGACAATAATGGCGTGTGAAAAACGTAACACTAGGCTCCAAACTAAATTGAGAAATAATAGTGACGACGAGCGTAGCTTATCAGCACCACTGGGTAGTGAATTAACTAATATTCAAAGTAGTAATTTGGTAACTGTGCATAGGGAAATGGAGCGGGCGTCAGACAATGGTGTAGGCAGTGAAACAGGTAGTGAACAGGGAAGCATTATCGATCGATCGGTCGGCAACAGCTCGCCTCAGGAATCCGAAATGACAGGACACAATTTTGCAAATACTGTAGATTCAGGTTTTGCGTCCTCACCGTTTTCTCAAATGAGTCAAGACACATTTTCTGCTTGTCAAAATGTGAATGCTGCCGGTGAAAACGCACTGCCAAAAAGCATAGAGAAACAGATTCCAGACACTAATACATTATTATTGCAATTAATGCAACAAATGGAACAAAATCAGAGACAGATGGGACAAAATCTTCAAAAGTTAGACACAATGGAACAAAATCAGAGACAAACACAGCAAAAGCTTCAAAAGTTAGACACAATGGAACAAAAGCTTCAAAAGTTAGACTCAGTGGAACATATGCTTGAACAAACACGTGAAGATTTAACTACTGAGTTACATAAAATAGAATCGAAATGTCAGAAAGTCTGTAATGACGTAAAAACACAAATTTGTGAGCATTTCCAACCTATTTTTTCGCGTCATGAGAATGTATTACAGAATCACGAAGCAGCCATAAAAGAACTGCAAACCATTGTTCATGAAAATCATGAGACCTTGTGGGCTAAAATTGACTCAGTTGCATCTACCGATTCGGTTACGCAACTGGCAAAAACTCAGGAAAACTTAAAGAACACAGTAGATTCGATTTCAACACAAATGGACACTCTGAAACTTGGTTCAGAAAAACACACTGAGGAAATGTGTTCACTATCAGAGAAAGTAGCCGAACTTTCGGATCAGGTCACTAACTTATCTACAAAGGTAGATGATGATCTGAATGACACAAGACCCGTAGCCTTCACTGACACAGAAGAGTATGAACAAATAAGAAAATTCAAACAAAATCAGAATCAAATTAATACGCAATACAAAAGAGAAATGCGGGAAGTACAAGATCAGCTGACACAGGTAATACAAGAATTACGTATTTCAGAGGACACTCGCGCCCCAATAAGGGAAGAGGGACATAGAAATACGGAACAGCCACAAAATAATAACACAGGGCATTTCGGTAATTATGAAAGAAATTGGCAAGGTACACCGAATTTTGAGATGGAACCGCCGACACGACGTGGCAATGACCGACATGCTACTCGCCGACACGATGATTTTGACTATAAGCTGTTCATTACTACACGTAAATTCAAAACATTTAAGAATTCTGGCAACGACATTCATCCACAAGCATGGCTCCATCAATTCTCTCATTGTTTCCCTCCCAACTGGTCATTGGAGCACAGATTAGAATTAATGTGTGGCTACTTGGAGAATGAACCAGCTGTAAGAATGCGATCGGTCATTCACGATTGCCACAGTGAAGGAGAGTTTTACCATGCCTTCCTCTCAGCATATTGGTCACAAGCTACACAAGATCGCGTAAAACATAGCATCATGATGATGAAACACTTTGAACAATCTGAATTTTCCAGTCTTGTCAAATATTTTGAAGACATGTTGCACAAGAATCAATACCTGTCAAACCCATACAGCCCCTCAGAACTCATCCGCATTTGCTTAATCAAACTGCCTGAACATTTGAGACATATTATTTTAGCAGGACGTTGCAAAGACGACATTGAAGCTTTTCAGGGACTGTTACAAGAACTGGAAATTGACACAGACAGTCGTGGGATGCGAAAACAGGAAATCAATCACTACAGGTCACATCCGTCACAATTCCGTGACGACAGAAATAATAACTGGACACGACAAGTCTATTCTTACAACGCAAATCGTGACCAAAACAGACACCACCCGTATGACAACCGTTGGCAGAGTAGTAATAATTACAGGGAAAGATCACCTCTCCGCAGTAATGACTATCACAGAGACAATCAGAGAAACAGACAATATGGGAACCAAAACAATTATTATCAAGGGAGACAGAATAACTTCAGACGCAACGGTCCAGCACGCAGTTACGACTCAGGCAGAAATTCTCCACCACGTAACAGACAAGAAAGAAACTATGTAAACTACCGACATGACGACAGACGATATGATCGTAACGACAGACCTGAATTGCATCAGAACTGGCGAGATTTAAACAGAGTAGAGCACTCTCGTCACGATGAATTTGTAGAAGTTAGGTCTCCAAATCCCAATAACGGCGCGCGCCAACAAAGAGGTAGCAGACAATGACTCGCACCACAGGCAGCCGCGTGCGCCCGCTGGCTCAGAGAAAAATAACATAGACGCTAACCTTGAGAAAAATTCCAGTATTCTTTACCGACGTATACAATGTGATAATTGCGTTGAAGTTGAAACTCTGCGTACTAGGAAGAGTAAAGGTTTACACCACATTCCACATGTAAAACCATTTATTGACAGATAATCTGCTTTTTAACTTAGTCTTTGCAATTTTCACTTCACGCTACTTGTACAATTTGTCACACTGAGAAACTGTTAACATGCAACTATGTTTTAAAGCTAACTAACCATCCAGTCAAGAACATAGGTAACTTAGACAAGTAATTGCGAATGCATTGTTATTGCGAACAGACGACACAGTGTTGTTATTTATACATTCCTCCTTGTTATTTGCACGATTACATAACGAATATACGGCTTACATACTTAGAACATATACCAGCACTGCTAATGAAATTTTCATGCAACATTTTGGTTTGCTTGAGAGTGGATTCAGGATTTGCTTTCTGTGAAATGCCAGATGACACAGTGGTTAGTTTATGTGACAGCTACACGATTTTATCACGACGCTGCTAATGCGTGACAATTTACAATGTTGCTTTTGCGGTGTATCTGTTTTATATCTGCACAGTTTTTTCTGAATTCTTCTATAAAGTGAGACATGTTTTAGTGGTGACTTTTGTGCTATTGCTACAAGGAAACAGCCTTTTCTGTAGCACAACAATACGTTACAGCACAGTACTTTCTTCATCACGGCAATAAGCGTAATAAGTATGATATCTATACGCAAAGCATTTCACTTTGTTTATCATGAGGTAAGTACATTGACTTCTGCAGAACGTAGCTTTCGGAGGACAATAACTACGACACTTCCCAGAGATTATTTGACAGAAAGACGCATATTTAGCGCTACAGGACACGTATTTGAGTGATTAATTTTGTACTTAAAACATTTATTTTTAAAGATTTTTGAATTACAAAGAAGTTTTTTGTGATACATTTCATTCCATTGCTGTAAGCTATTATACCTGAGGATACAATTACAATAAACCTCAGGGGGGTACACGCCTACTTTGTGTACCATGTGTTTGGCAAGCACAAGGAGCCCTAGCTAATATAGTATTTGCTTATACAACTTTACACATCGGTACCATATTTCTCTAACACATAAATTACACACCTATCTGATCATTTAACAGAGAAACAAACATCCTTTTACTACGTCAGTGACACATGTTTACGCAATTACAGAGTTGGATTACTTCACACTTAAGAAATTGTACTTTGTCTGTACTTTTTGCACTGTTCATATTTTTTTGGAACCATTGTGATACTATGAGAGCTTTGAATGATGTATTTGGTAAGGGAGCATGATTTTAATGTACGTTTGAGGTAGATGACAGTACTGAAATGAGCAGAGAATTTTCTTTAGGTTTTGAAATCATTGGAGGAAGCTACGACGTTTTTGACATTTGACTGAGGTGTTATGATGTTATTATTACGATGACGATGTGTATTATGCTGCTGAGGTATGTTTATGATTAATAGGCTGATGCTATATGAGTTATTTGATTATGCTATGTATCTGTCATGATGGAAAATGGAAAAAGTGTCAACGAATAAGGTAAGGTGTAATGAATAGAAGTTAGGGACTCTTGACTTGTGAAAAAGGATGTTGGAAACCGAGAATCGTACTTTAAGAGTTATGAAATGTGTGTGTACATGCGTGAATGTATCACAATGCAAGCGAAAATATTTTGGACACTGTCATATCAATAGCATTTTGTTTCTACAGATTTGCAACGCTAATTCTTGACCTGTGAAATTTTGTATATGAGACTGTCACTGTAGCGAAAACTGCTGTCGTAAATGTTTCCGTAAGAAAGGTAAGTGACCTCCTGCACATAATGCGACGTGGGCACCCAGGTGTGTCAGACACCTGGAGAACAAGCCTTTTCAGACGCTCAGGTAGAAAAGAAAGCCATTAGGGTGTGCCAGAGGCACAGGTGGAAGAGAAGGACAAAGAGAGGCCTATACCCCTGTTAATGACATTTCCTTGTAGAGGGCATCGCTAATGCGACACGCTCGCTACTTGAAAACATATGATTTTTGTAATGCGTTGTGGGCACACAGCTGTGTCAAACACCTGGAGAACAAGCCATTAGGGCGTGCCTTTCATCGCTAATGCGACACCCTCGTTACTTAAAAACATATGATTACTCGCACTTTGTGCTAATTATTGAAATGCTTATGAATTGACAAGAAATATTTTTACATCTGCACACCTGATTATGACAAGAGTCTTTGTACGAGAGTTGAGAGCAATTAACTTATGAAATGAAATGTCACATGACTACTGAATGATATTTTTATGCTTTGCTTTTCGTAGTTGCTTATTTCATTTGATGTCTGGTTTCCAGCTGTGTTGCAGCATTGCTCTTATAAAATGAAATGCATTTGCTAATGTGAACTCTTTCTGTCAACAGATTTATTAATTAATTATTTTATGATCCACATTCTTTAAAAAGGAGCACTTGGAAAGGAAAGAACAATAAGAAGGAACTAGCAACAGTAAAACAAAATTTTCTTTTCAAGTACATGGTAATATTTTTTTTACAATAAGTTGTTATGGTGCACCACTTTAATTACATAGACATTAAGATGACCACTTTAATTACATAGACATTAAGATGTGAATATGCATTTCCCTTGTCTGCATTGTTGTTTTTACTGTAATATTTTTTCTGCTTGAGCTATGTCATGTTTAGGTATAAGTTGCTGCTGTTTGCCAGGCATAGTGTTATTGAATTTGACTTTTGCTAATTTATGCTGCTAGCTTTGCCAATTTGCATTTTTTGTCATTTCTGTTTGTGTTGATTTGTTGTGATGCTGCATTGCCTCGTCCCTTGGTATATATATCTGAGCTCAGTAGATTTAAGTTAGCTTAAGAGGGGGTAGACTATATAAGAAACTGACTATGGAGAATAGGTAAAGAATGCATTGCGAAGAAAGATTTGGGCCCCAATGAGTATTGTACAATCAGAAATAATTATTTTGAAAGAAATATGAATAGAATACAGGAAGGAGGTATAGGTAGGATTATCTTGGAAATAAATAATGAGGTAAGAAATATGTGAAACATAAATACAGAAAGCATGCTTGGATAGGATTTTTTTTTTTTTGGTGGAAGCAAAGGTTGAAATAAGACGAACGATCTATGGAATGAAGGGAGATCTCCAAGCAAAATACTGCAGTAAACCAAACCCTGTCCTTTCCTCTTTGCTGCTTTTTCCAAATATGTAATTGTGTGTTGTCCTTTCCTTTTGGTGTTATCCCACTATGTGTTTGTGTACCCTTGTGTATTTGTGTTTTTCCTGTCCTTATGTGTTTAGCTGATGAGAGCTATGTTGTAGAATTTTTCTAATACTCTGTTATTTTCTTTGTAAAGATGCTTAGACATTATTTATTCTGTGTTGTTTTAATGCTCATGTGTGAAGTTGAATTTTTAAAAGTGATTCTGATCTTTTATGTATGTACTCATGTCATCATTCCTGTAACACTGATGTATATGTTTATTTCTATTGTTTTGTAAAGCCTGCAATACAAATATTATCTGTATTGTTATGTTTTTAATGATGTATTTTGTATCTTTGTAATTGTATTCTTATGTTATAAAATTGTAATTGACGCCAGTTAATCCAATTAAGCAACTTGTACGCATTCATTTCACTGCCCACATTTCTGTTGGTCATAGTATATGGACAACATGTGAGAAGTAGGGACTGTTAGTGTTTGCACGTGTGTTACTAATTCAGCAAGGGACTGGATAACAGCATTGCTGGTTCTAAGGACAATTCCAAAAACTTTGTGAGTGCACAAGTGGTGGTTATGGACTTGTTATATTAACTGCAAGACTCTTCACTGGTGATTGTGCACCCGCACAGTCGCAACAGATGGCTGCTGGCCGTCTCTACAAGGATTACAGTGGGTCTGCACCTTCGATGGCCCACCAATATAATTATTTCTACAAGGACTACAGTGGGTCTGCACCTCTGGTGGCCCACAAATACCACAATCTCTACCAGGACTACAGTGGGTCTACTCTGTGATGACCTATCTACCAATCTTCTTCAAAACGTCGAATGACTCTGCTGTGGGTTTGCTCTGTTGTGGCCCATTACCTGTCAGCATGTCACGAGTCAGCACTGTCTTTCCGTTGGAAGGACAACACTACTTCTTCAAGACTGCATGGAAATCCACTACTTCTGTGTGCAATTTCTTTTACTAATGAGACTTTGTGAAAAAAACTGTAATTATTATTATGATGAATGATCAGGACTGTCTTTATGGACTGTGAGAAAATTTTAGCTTTTGACCAACATTGTATCAATAAGTGTGTGCATTGGATATCTTTGTTAGTGTAATTATGAAAAATTTTATCAAATCATTATTGGCCACTGGCCAAAAACATTTGTAAAATTTTTTGTGGGGAGCATGGGGGCTATGTAAGTAGGCTGTTTATGTTTTCTTTATGTAAGTTTGATGTTTATGTTTTCTTATTGGCAACGTTACGTAGCGCTCTCTGTGGCTGTGCTGTGTGCAGTATGTGGCTAGTTTGAATTGTTGTCTGCCATTGTTGATGCGAACAGCGCGTAGCGCTGAGCAGTTGGAGGTGAGCCGCCAGCAGTGGTGGATGTGGGGAGAGAGATGGCGGAGTTTTGAAAAATGTCATGAACTGCGGTATATATTATGAATCTTGAGGTAAATACATTGTTTGTTCTCTATTAGAATCTTTCATTTGCTAAGACTATCAGTAGTTAGTGCCTTCCGTAGTTTGTATCTTTTATTTAGCTGGCAGTAGTGGCACTCGCTGTATTGCAGTAGTTCGAGCAACGAAGATTTTTGTGAGGTAAGTGATTTGTGAAAGGTATAGTTTAATGTTTGTCAGGGCCATTCCTTTGCAGGGATTTTTGATAGTCAGATTGCGTTGCGCTAAAAACATTGTGTGTCAGGTTAAGCACAGTCTTGTACAATTGTTCTAAGTGGACATTTCATATGTATAAATTGTTCAAAGGGGACGTTTCATAACACTACATGACTGGAAACGACTGGTT
Source organism: Schistocerca cancellata (assembly GCF_023864275.1). Lineage (NCBI taxonomy): Eukaryota > Metazoa > Arthropoda > Insecta > Orthoptera > Acrididae > Schistocerca > Schistocerca cancellata. Next base: position 852,195,888 of record NC_064626.1, read on the forward strand.
TGCAACGCTGGATCACGCTATAGCCTATCACAATCAGATGGAATGGTTTGAGTTTGGCGATTCCATGGAGAACATTACCAGCCATCACGTGTAGTGTCAACAGTGAAACACAGATGAGGTGGTCTTACGGTACAGTGATGTTTTTCATGGTTGCTTTGTGGTCTCCTTATTGCGAAACGCTAAAGACGAAAGCATATGAACACATTTTACAGCGTTGTGTACTGCTTACAGTAGAGGGACTATAGGGAGACGATAGCTGTTTATATGAGCATGACAATGTACGCATTCATAAAGCTGGATCTGCGAGCGAATGGTTTGTGCACAATAACGTTCCTGACAGACAGGACTGCCAGGATTACCGACCTGAAACCAAAGGGAAATCTTTGGGATGAATTAGAACGTCGACTTAGATCCAAATTCCAGAACCACCATCACTAATGTCTCTGGTTTTGGCTCTTCAGGAAGTATTGGCTGCCGTTCTTCCACAGACATGTTGATATCTTCTGAAAACGCGGCCTGCAGAGTTAAAGCCGTCATATTAATGTCCGCTAATATGTGTCCTGGTAATTTCAGTCGGATAGTATATGTAACGGAGATATACGTAGACGAATATTCTCATTTAATTTCAGTCGAGCGTGATGGGACAATGTGACTTGTGTACGATGTTCCGTATGTCAACATGCACTCGTTTTGAACTTGGTTGCAATTGTACCTGCTGACTGATGTGGATTCATTACTGCGTGCTGCATTATGTGGCGATCGTCTGCTACTGTGGTTGACCGTGTTCGATCACCTCCTCTCCTTAGGGCAGCAGTGCGTATGCTTCGGCGAGTTCCCCGTGCACGTCAACAATGCTGTGAGCAATACCGAACTCCTGAACTACACTCATCACATTTCGTCCTTCTTGCAGTTCACGGTGATTCTTTCACATGTGAATAACACCACCACAGCGCACCGTAACCGCTGGCGAAATTGAGATAGACTGTCCATTCCCACCGGCGCAGTGCCGCAATGTTTAGCACACAGGACTCGCACTCGAGAGGACGACGGTTCAAACCCGCGTCCAGCTATCCAGATTAAGGTTTTCAGTGACTTTCCTAAATCGCTTCAGGCAAATGTCGGGATAGTTCCTTTGAAAGGGCACATCTAACTTGCTTGCCCATCCTTCCATCATCCGATGGGACCGATGACCTCGCTGTTTGGTTCCCTCCCCTAAATCAACCAACCAACCAGCTTCTCGCGTTCCTTCAACTACTGTGTGTTGCAGGGCCATCCCTATTTGGAAGTAGTCACGCTGACGTCACGCCAAGTGACGTTTAATTTTCTGTGCACGGCTGGGAAACGTCTAGCAACATGCCCCGCACTTTCATTCATTTCCGTCAAGCTGTTGATATTTTAAGTTACTTTATCTACCTCGTTCTTAAATATTGTAGAGCATATATATAAATATTTAGTTTTGAAACTCCTTTTGGTTTATCAAAAGGCCATACTGTTTTTGCGTTTCATTTCGTTTCCTCTTTAACAGGCACTACCTTGGACGATACACTAATCAGCCACAATATTTATTATCGATATAAACCAGTCTAGGCGACAGCAGCGTCATGTGGCGAGGAATGATTTAGAGAGACGCACGGTGCATGTAGCATCAGTGAGCGTGCTGTCCGTGTGTAGAGTGGGGAAGGCGCGCCATCTGTCTGACTTTGGCGGAGGACAGATTGTGATGACCCAGAGGCTCGGCGCGACCATTTCGGAAACTGCACGACCTGTCTGGTGTTCTAGGAGTGCTGCTGTGAGTGTCCTCTACACGTGACGAAACCAGGGTGAAACCATGACCAGATGTCGTAGGGTTGTGCGGCGATCTCTCATTACTGATGTCGGATGTCGTTGGCTGGGCAGAATAGTAAAACAGGACAGGCAACGAACAGTAGCGGAACTAACATCAGACTTTAATGCCGAGCAGAGATCAAGCGTGTCTGAACACAGAGTCCACCGAACACTCCTAACGATGAGCCTTCGCAGCCGAAGACCCATGCATGAGCCAATGTTAACACGACGACATCGGCAGCTACTACTGAACTGGGCACGTGACCATCGGCACTGGACGTTGGCGCAGTGGAACAGCGTTGCATGGTCTTATCATTCCCGATACCCTTTTCATCGTGCCGCTGAGAGCGCGCAAATCCATCTTGTTCCAGGGGAAGAGCTCCGTGGCACCTGTACGGCGGGGTGGAGAAAAGCTGGCGGCGGCTCCATTATGTTCTGGGGAACATTCACGAAGGCATCCATGTGTGCAGTGGAAGTGGTACAAGGCACCATGATGGCCAAGGAGTATCGTACACTGGTTGCAGACCACGTGCACTTCTTGATGGGGGTCATGTTTCCCGACGGCAGTGGCATTTTGCAACACGGTAATGCGCCATGTCACAAGGCCAGGAGTGTGATGTGGTGGTTCGAGGAACACAATGGCCAGTTCCAGTCGATGTACTGATCTCCCAACTCGCCAGATCGGAACCCGATGGAACACATCTGGGATGTGATTGAACGTGGCGTCAGAGCTCATCGCTCCATGGCCCCGATTTTACTGGAATTAGCAAACTTGTGTGTGTGTGTGTGTGTGTGTGTATGTGTGTGTGTGTGTGTGTGTGTGTATGCAGATGTGGTACCAACTCCCTCTAGCGACCTATCTAGGCCTCATTCCTTCCATGCCTCGATGCGTCGCCGCTGTTATCCACGCTAAAGGTGGCTATTAGGTTGGTGGTCATAATGTTATGGCTGATCATTACATATAAACGAATATCGGGGTTTTAATGCTTTATAATATTTATTTATTAAACTTACAGTTATAAATGATATGTCAAATGAAACAGCAACTCAAACAGTTTTACCAAGAACCTTATAAATGTTCAATGTGAGCACCATTTGTCACACGGCACACATCAAGTCTATAGCCGAGTTCTTCCCAAACGTTGATAAGTGTGTCTTCAGTGATAGTAGCAACAACTGCTTCAATCTGGTTTCTTAATTCAGGGACGTCTGCTGATAGCGAAGGCACGTATACACGATCCTTGATGAAGGAAAAACTAACATGGCCTGGAGGCCATGCAAAGCAAGCCCTGTCATTGGGCCCCTTGCGTCCTATCCAGCGCTTGGGTAAAGTGAAGTTCAACCAATTGCGTACTTCGCTATTATAGTTTCAAAAGTAAAGTGGGCAGGACACGCAACTTGGAGTTGCTATCTAGCAGATAGTCCAACGCCGCTTTTGCTGGATTTCAAGAGACAAGAAACAACCGAGAAGACAGCATAATGTATAGTCGGCAGATTTATTAGACAATATGAAGGAGAAAGATGGATATAGCTGAAGAGATAATACTGCATAAGAAGTCTGGTCGAATCCTTTATCGAATAATGCATGTCAGATGGATGATGATTATAAATCTGCGTCCAGTTCTTTATGTTCTTTTGAATATCTCGAAGGTATTACATATGTTGCTGTGATATTACACAATGTACAAAAGTAATTACCAGTGTTATTCTGATTTCATCGCGCGTTGTAAGTCTTTGCGAAATTTGAGTCTGGTACTTGCCTCATGAGACCGAACGCCCTTCGTGATATCAACCTAACATAATTTGAAAAATTCGTGCCCTCTATTTGGATGTAAATTGTGTAACTCTGTTCTACTTAAATGCGTTAAATGTTTGTCTGCTGCGTTATAGAGGTGAAGAATGGTAACTGGTCTGACATTTGCTAAAATGGGTAAGGAAAACCATTAATTCTTGAGAATATTCTAAGTTCGAACATATTAATTTCCTGAAGACCGAGAAATTTTGTCCAGAAATTAGCCCGGATTTAGAAAGCATCCCTCTATTACGAATTTTGCATCAAGGGCAATAGGCAGATTCAACATTTCTAAATTTCTGGAAAGAACGTTAATGAAGACCAAACATACGAAACAGGTTCTCAGATACTTGAATAAATCGAGACTTTTCTAATACTAATACCCAGTGCGTTGACCTGGAAGTTGAGTGTTCATCAGAGACACGGGTATCGTCAGGAGTGGCTCAGGGAATAGTTAAAGGACCGCTCTTGATCGCTGCGTACATAAATGATCTGACGGACACACTGTCACTGTTTGCAGATGACCCTGTAGTGTGCAGGAAAGTGTCGCCTTGAGTCACCGAAGGAGGATACAAGATGACTTGGACCGAACTTCTATTCGGTATGACGAACAGCATCTTGCTCTAGATGTGGGAAAGCATTGAGTTAAAACTTAGCAGGGAAAATAGGCCTGTAAAGTTCAAATGCAGGATTAGAGGTGCGTTGCTAGAGAACACTTGTGCGACTCATTCTTACATACTGCACGAGTGTTTGCGATCGCCACCAGTTAGGATTAAAGGACGGCATCAGAGCAATCCAGAGCCGAACTAGACTTGTTACCGACAGGTCGAAACACTGTTGTTACGGAAACTCTCCGTGAGCTCTAATGGAAATCGCCGGTGGAGAGAAGACGTTCTTTTCGCGAATCATTATTTTGAACGCTTGGAGGACGGTAATTTGCTGCAGACTGCACAACGATTCTACTCCCGCCAACGTATGTCATGCGTAAAGACAGCGAAGGCAAGATAAGAGAAATACGGGCTTCTATGGAAGCATACAGACAGTCATTCTTGAGTTTCTCCCGGCGTATTTGATAATCAAAATATCCACGGGTGTGCTGACGGTCTACAGTGTCCAACGTGCACAATATTTCGGCGATCATACATGTCGCCATCATCAGGTGTACTGACGGACTGAGCTCCTGTGAACGTGCCGGCACGGAGATCCGTACGCTATGGCTGCTCAGAGGGAACTGGGTTCGGTCGCGGCGGCGGCCGATTTAAATAACCTCCGCCCGCGGCGCGCTCCCTCCGCCGTCCGCGCCCCGCGCCACGGTCGTGCGGTGGAACAGATTGCGACGGCGTCTGAGATGACGTCGGTGTGATGGCTCTGTCCGCCATGGTCGTCACAATTATACGTTTGCTCGATTTACTCTTGATTAACCCAATCGCTGGTTCCCAAGCCTTGCTAAGATTATAGCCACAGTCACGGTTTATGAGGTCGTCATTGGTGCGAATTTCGATGGCCTCTCTAACAACGCTGTCCCAGTATCTCGATGTCTGTACCAGAATCCTCGTGCGGTCATACTCCATGGCGTGATTTTCCGACAAACGATGTTCAGCGACCGCCGACTTGCTCGGATACATCAGTCGAGTGTGCCTCTGGTGTTCACGGCATCGATCCTCGACGGTGCGCATCGTCTGACCAATATACGACTTGCCACACTGACACGGAATCTGGTACACGCCGGCCTTCCTCAAACCGAGGTCATCTTTGGCGCTCCCCACCAGTGCACGAGTTTTATTTGGAGGACAAAACACAGTTCCGACCTCTTGTTTCTTCAGAATGCGGGCGATTTTCCCCGAGAGTGCGCCTGTGTATGGAATAAATGCAGTGCCTACCTCCCCCCTCGTGACTTCATCCATCTCAACAGGTTGTGCTGCAGTGGTTGGGCGGAGAGCACGTTGAATCTGCCACTCTGAGTACCCATTTTTTCGAAATACTGTTCTCAGGTGTTCCAATTCCTGGGGTTGACTCTCTGCGTCAGAGATAGTGCGCGCCCTATGTACTAGAGTTTTAAGTACCCCGTTCCTCTGTGAAGGGTGGTGGCAACTGTCTGCGTGCAAATACAGATCAGTGTGCGTTGTCTTCCGATACACCCCATGACCTAGGGTGCCGTCAGCCCTTCTCTTGACCAAGACGTCAAGGAAAGGTAATTTACCCTCCGTTTCAGTCTCCGTAGTGAATTTGATGTTGGGGTGTATGGAGTTTAGATGTGTAAGGAAGTCAAGGAGTTTATCCATACCATGTGGCCAGATGACGAACATGTCGTCCACATAACGGAAAAAGCAAGTAGGTTTCCATACGGATGACGACAGGGCTTCCTCCTCGAAGTTCTCCATGTACAAATTCGCTACCACCGGTGAGAGTGGGCTACCCATGGCGACTCCCTCCGTGTCAATTTGGCAAGTCGTATATTGGTCAGACGATGCGTACCGTCGAGGATCGATGCCGTGAACACCAGAGGCACACTCGACTGATGTATCCGAGCAAGTCGGCGGTCGCTGAACATTGTTTATCGGAAAATCACGCCATGGAGTATGACCGCACGAGGATTCTGGTACAGACGTCGAGATACTGGGACAGCGTTGTTAGAGAGGCCATCGAAATTCGCACCAATGACGACCTCATAAACCGTGACTGTGGCTATAATCTTAGCAAGGCTTGGGAACCAGCGATTGGGTTAATCAAGAGTAAATCGAGCAAACGTATAATTGTGACGACCATGGCGGACAGAGCCATCACACCGACGTCATCTCAGACGCCGTCGCAATCTGTTCCACCGCGCGACCGTGGCGCGGGGCGCGGACGGCGGAGGGAGCGCGCCGCGGGCGGAGGTTATTTAAATCGGCCGCCGCCGCGACCGAACCCAGATTCGCGCTTGAGATGTCGAAGCGAACGGAGCTACGTACTGCGAAGGGTGTGGCAGATCGCCGACCGGCCGCGCTTGCGCCGCCGGCGGCCCCATCTGGCCCCCCACTTATGACGACCAGTGCTATGGCTACGGCTATGGATTTGACGGACACAACTCCGGAAACGTTGAAGACTGCGCTGTCTACTCCGCTGCCAGATTCAGAAGATGAGAGCACTACCGCGCCCCAGCCACGCGGACGCAGCGGGAAACAGAAGAGGAGGGCCACTGTCGCGACGTCCGTTGCTCGCAGCCCGCCGTTCGAGAAGCGATCCAAGCAGGATTACGCCCCTGATGCCGACGGTTTCGTTCCGGCCAGGCGCACTGCAAGACGCATGCTGTCATCGACGGCGCCTCCAACTGCCGTCGCCAACTCATTCGACGCGCTTGAAGACGCGCCGGACCCGCCGCCGCGCGCTCCTGCGCCGAAGAGAGATTCCCATCTCCCGCCGGTGGTCCTCCAATTTCGGCCGCCGTATGGGGAACTGCAGAAGCTGTTGCGCAGCTGGACAACGGCAGTGTACACCGTGAAGCCTGCGGGGCGCGACCTGTACAGGGTCACACTGCGCTCTACTGAAGATTATCGACGGGTCACTCAGGAGGCGTCTGATCGTGGTATACCATTCTATACCCACGCTTCAGCGCCTGACAAGGTCTTGAAGATTGTCTTCCGCGACCTCCCGTTCAACATGGAAGCCGATCACCTGCATCGGGAACTCGCTGACCTGGGCTTCTATATCAGAGCGGTCGTGAAGATGAAGTCGCCGAAGTCACGCGAAGATATGCCGCTCTTCCTGGTCGTCTGCTCTGACACCGTGGAGAACCGCAAACTCTATCAATTGACGCGGGTCGCCGACGTTCCGGTTCAGACCGAAGATCTTCGCTCCCGGAGAGGCCCTGTGCAGTGTTTTCGCTGCCAGGGGATCAATCACGTCGCGCGCCACTGCTCCATGCCGGACAGGTGTGTTAAATGCGCCGGCGCTCATGCAGGGCGTGCGTGCCCCCGTCCGCCCACCGAGAAGCCCACATGTGCACTCTGTGGCGGTGCTCACGTGGCCAGTTATCGTGGGTGTGAGGTGTGGAAGCGTGCCATCGCTCGACAACGTGGCCAAACACCGGCGCCACGTCAGAAGAGGCCAGCAACGCGACGGCCAGGCGTCTCTTTCGCGGCGGCAACGTCAGGGGCGCCCTCCGCCGCTCCAACTGCGCCGGCTGCTCCTGCTCCAGCCGCATCCGAGGCCGTCCTGCCACCTGATGCTCCTGCGCCTCCAGCGCAGCTGCTAGTGGCGGAACCGGCTGCTGCCTCTCCCGGGACGTCGGCCAGGCCACGCCCCGCTAACCGCCGGCGCGGGAGTCGCCGCCCTGAGGGTACCCAGCCCTTGGCATCATCCGTCGAGCAGCCCCAGACGGACTCTCACAGCGAAGCAGCCACGCCTCCCCCTTCCAGCGCCGGGGCCGCGCCGGCTGCCTCCACCGCTGACCTGGCCAACCTCGTCGCGCAGCTCACGGCTCTGGTGACCAGTGCTACGATGTTGATTGACGTCCTGTCGCAGCAACTCACCGCTGCAGTGCCGATGGCCTCTACGGCCCCGACCGCTGTCCACACTCCCCAGCCGCACCATGGGCAGCGTTAGAGGGCTCACAGTCGTCGCGTGGAATGCCAACGGCGTCCGCACTCAAGCTGGCGAACTTCGCCAATTTCTCCGTGACGAAGCCGTCGACGTCTGCCTTATTAATGAAACACACCTCAAGCCTGGGGTCGACGTCAGGGCGGCTAACTATTCCAGCTATCGCACCGACCGACCGACGGCGGGTGGCGGAACAGCCGTCTACGTCCGCAACGGCATTCGTCATCATGTGATACAACTTCCCCCGCTGGCAACGCTGGAGGCCACTGGTGTCGTTGTTCACACCTCGGCGGGCGCCATCACGTTCATCGCGGCCTACCGGCCGCCGTCTCGTCCCCTGGACCCTGCTGACATCGATGCTCTGCTCTCCCTGAGGGGGCAGGTGTTCGTCGCCGGGGACTTCAATAGCAAACACGTCTCCTGGAACTCCAGGATCACCAATGCCGCTGGCCGCTGCCTGCTCCGGGTAGTGGAACGTCACAATGCGCTGGTGGTGGGGCCGTACGACCCGACAATCTTCCCTGCCCGTGGGCTCCCAGATATAATTGACATCGCGGTCGTCAAGGGCGTCCCTCATCAGATCACCGCCACGACGAGGACGGCGCTGTCTTCGGATCATGTCCCTGTAGTTTTTGATATCGACCTCGACGCCCTCCAACAGCCCAGGCGCGGTATCTCACTTGCTGGCATCGACTGGGACAGGTTCCAAGCAGCCGTGACGCATTCACTCGCCATCGCGCCGCCCCCTGCGGAAGTTGGAGCGGACGAAGCACTTCTGCACTTCGCGGCCACCACGATCGACGCTGCCACCATGGCGACGCCGCCCCGACCTCGCCCTCCGCCAGACTACTCCCGACAGCTGCCGCCGGACATCCTTGCCGCCATCACCGAGACGAACAGGGTCTACCGGGAGTGGCACAGGACGCGAAATGCCAACACCAAGCGCCTCCTCAACAGGATGCGTCGGGACATCCGGGCCGCCATTGACAACCATCGCAACCGCGACTGGACTAACAAGGTCGCCACCCTTTGTCTTGAAGACGGCACAGCCTGGCAGACGACGAAGCGCCTTCTACGACGCACACAACGTATCCCTCCGCTGCTGGTACATGGTCAGGCTGTCTGCGAACCGGCTGCGAAGGCTGATGCCCTCGCGGACGTCTTCGAGGCTGCGTTTACGCCTATCGCAAACCCGATCGACGCTGTCCACGACGACCTGGTTGCTGACCGGCTCCCTCGCTACCTGGAGGCACGCGACGACGACGACGTCATTGAAGAGACGACGGCGGAGGAGGTGTCGTCCATCCTGCGTGTCCTAAACCCCAGGAAAGCTGCGGGCCCAGACGACGTTTCCAACGCCCTACTGCAGAAGTTGCCACCCGTGGCCGTCACTCATCTTACCGACGTTTTTAATGTCATCCTCCGGTCCTGCAGTTTTCCTCAGTCCTGGAAGCATGCGGAAATCGTGGCGATTCCGAAGACGGGGAAGGATCTGCGGCAGCCAGTGAACTACAGACCTATTAGTTTACTGCCGGCCGTCTCCAAGGTCTTTGAAAGAGTGTACATCAGGCGGCTGCAGCGCCACGTCGACGAGGAAGGCCTCCTGCCCGAAGAGCAGTTCGGATTCCGCAGGGGCCACTCGGCAGTTCACCAACTCCTTCGGCTCGTGGAAGATGCGTTCGTCGCCCTCGAGCAGCGCGAGTTCTTCGGCGCGGTGTTCCTGGACGTGTCGCGTGCCTTCGACAGTGTGTGGCACCGCGGCCTCTTGTTCAAACTTTTTGAACTTGGGGTCCCGACGTCGCACGTCCGTCTCATCGCTTCCTATCTTGCCGATAGGACCTTCCATGTGCGGGCCGCGCAGGGCTTGTCCTCCGTCCGCCGCGTCAACGCCGGCGTGCCGCAGGGCTCGGTCTTGGGGCCTCTCCTGTACTCGCTGTACACGTCTGATGCACCGAAGATCGACCGTGTGCGGCTCGCCCTGTACGCGGATGACACGGCTCTCTATACCAGGAGCCTCAATGCCGCCGTCATGCGCCGCCGTTTGCAGCTCGCCGTTGACACCCTGGCAGCCTGGGCAGTCAAGTGGCGTCTCCAATTCAACGGTGCCAAGACCCAGTTCCTGATCGTCACCAGGCGACTCGTACCTGCGGATCTGCAACCGCTCACCGTCGGTGGCAGCCCTGTCCTGTGGCGCCCAACGGCGCATTACCTCGGCGTCACCATCGACCGCCGCCTCACGTGGGTTCCGCACATCCGCGAAGTAAAGGCCAAAGTGCGGAACAGGCTCCGCACCCTGTACCCGGTGCTGAATCCCGACTCCCAACTACCACCGCGGCTGGGCATCACCCTGTACAAGGCGCTGCTCCGCCCTGTACTCCAATATGCCGCTGTCGTCTGGGGGAACGCCGCCGACACGAACCTGAAGAAGCTGGAGACATTGCAGAACCGCATCCTTCGGCTGGCCTTACACCTGCCTTACGATTTTCCCACCGCTCATCTACATGACGTCGCGGAAGTACCTCTGCTCCGTCACCTTTTCCAGACGACCGCCCGCACCTTTTACGAACGTGCTGGCCGGTCGCACAATGCCCAAATCCGGACGCTGGGCCGCCAACTGCAGCGCAACGTCACCACCCGCTGGCCACACCTGCTCGCTGCATAGCTAGCTCTGCAGACCTGTGCTGAGGAGGCACCCCAGAAGACAATCCACATATGAAGACGCAACACCAACATGCATGGGAGGCAAAGCACTAACTGCTGTGAACTCCATCACACATCGGAGGATCAGTCATCTCCGTGAAGATCCACGCGACCGAACCCAGTTCCCTCTGAGCAGCCATAGCGTACGGATCTCCGTGCCGGCACGTTCACAGGAGCTCAGTCCGTCAGTTCACCTGATGATGGCGACATGTATGATCGCCGAAATATTGTGCCCGTTGGACACTGTAGACCGGCAGCACACCCGTGGATATTTTGAATACAGACAGTCGTTTACCCATCGCTACATTTGAAAGTGGAACAGCAGAGGAAATAACAAGTAATGGTACCCTTCGCAGTGCACTGTACGGTAGATTTTTGAGTATGTATGTAGGTGTAGTTGCCGAATTACACAAAACTCACAAACATACGAGCCAGTGCACAGGCCAATAGTCGTCAATTTGCACGCAGAGATGCCCGAGTCTGGCTGACCTCCATGTCTCGCAACATAATGCTCGAAGTGGTACGCTGTATGAGTTGATCACTTAGGCACTGGAATATCTAGTATTACGTGTGCTGACCAACAAAGATTGAGACTAGAATGAAATTTTTATCCTGCAGTCCAGTGTGTGATGGTATGAAACTTGCTAGCAGATTAAAACTGTGTACAGCACCAAGTCCCGAACTCTGGACCTTCGCCTTTCGCAGGCTGTGCTCTACTAACTGAGTTACCCAAGGACGACTCAGGACCCTCCGCGCAGTTTAACTTCCGCCAGTACTTCGTCTCCTACCGTCTGTGAAGTATGGAATTTGGAGAGGATGCACCTTCCAAACTCTACAGAAGGTACGAGGCGATGTACTGCCGGAAGTAGAGCTGTGAGGAATGGTCGTCAGTCGTGCTTCGGTAGCTTAGTTGGTGGTCAGCCTTCGGCAGTGGTGAGGCCCACACGCCTGTTTACGTCTTGCCGGTAGTGGTGCTTGCGAGCGAGCGCACGTTTGTTTAATTCTGCATAGCGGCTTGTCTTCGTGTCCGCATTTACGGACCATAATGGCCTTTTCCTATCACCAAGCCACGATTAAATTAACATTTCCTTTGGATCATGAACGACCAACAGCGTAACAAGTTTAATGGTTTATACGGGACGAAATGCATCTACCGCCGTAAGATCTCAGAATTCATTTTTCGATCCTTCGTCGAAGACCTGTGCACCAATGTTGTGAGGCGCCATGCTCATGACCTCAAGTTCTGGTACTTTTACAGCCATATAGAGGCCGTCATGGTTGACACGCTAGTTTTGGTCTTCGAACGTTGCCGGTTTTCGAACTCCCGTTTGAGGTGCTGTCGGATTTTGTGGTGGCCGACTTTAACCTTACGGCAACATCGTCAGTCACGTTGCTGTAACGTGGGAAACGCTCGAAACATACCGTACCTTCAGTCGTGTCCGTCAGACAAAATCTGCAAGGAAACACTTGACTTCCCACGTGGTAATTGCCAGCTGCAGGGTGGTCATCATATACGACGGCCAGCAGCGCACTTGGTCATGTTGTGGTCAGGAAGGCCGTGTCCGTTCTGAATGTCTCCGACGAAGGAGACATCCCTCTCCCTGCGGCGCGCACTGTGTTACGTCTGTCTTATGCGTCCGCGGCAAGGCTGCACGCACCCACTTTGAATCAGTCGGCATAGGCCTCGTCGCCTCTCAATGAAGCGATGGACGTTTTGCCTACCTCTTCTACAATGCCGCCGGAGTCAGTACCAATGGCTGAGGCAGTCATCAGACGCAAGCTGTCTGTTCCGACTCCATGGTTGCTGATCATGGAGCTCTACCGACCTCCACTTTTCTGCCGTCTGATCGCCCGCCATCCGACACGGAACAGCATGTTAGGAAACCTCTATCGCCGAGGAGGCGGAAGAGAGAACGCCATACCCCTTCTAATAACTGCCTCGATCGAATAAGTGCACAGCATGACGACCCTCCAACACCATCTACAGACACCGACCTTCCGCCCCGCCTGCGTCTGTTGCAGGCGCCCATCTGCAGACACCGACCTTGCCCTGCCTGCGTCTGTTGTGGGCGCACCTCTGATAGTGTTCCCCTGAACCATCGAGTGAAATGTCTGTCTCCTGGGCGGACGACGTCAATTCTGAGGATGGGCGTTGTGGAGGTGTACCAAGCGATGGACCCCCTTGGTGGGGTCGGCTCCCTCCCCATCACAGTGATGTACCCTTTCACAGGGGCCTAACAGGGGGCTCCCTGTGCTTCCCCCATGTTTGAATCGTCCATCCTCCTTGCGATGGCAGCTTTTGAGACTCATTGCATAGCCACAGTCTATGTCACTACCATTCGCGTACGCCACAAACTGCCTTTACTCCAAGAAATGCTGTATGCTACGGACACTGACATAGCCCTCCTTCAGGATGTGCATGTTGCAACCTTTCGTACTCCCCATGGTTTTACAGCTCATGTCTCCCACGCTTTCCCAACTGGTAGTGGTGTGGTGATCCTCCTATGTGACGGTATCGTCGCTGATTCAGTTGCCTTCTCCTTGTCCCAGAGGTATGGCTCTCATGTTTAGTGGCGTCAGGATCATAAACGTCTAAGCGTCATCCGGTTCAGATCGTCCCCACGAACGTTCCACTTTCTCCTCAGAGGGAGTCACGCCTCTCTTCGTGGGTTGTCTTCTGGCCATGACGGCCTTCCACTGGAGTTTTATCGGACGTTTCGTCCGTTAAGGATGCCGGTATGGATGGAAATTTGGCGGGACCTTATGTCGCCTCTCATGCAGATCCCAGACGGCTTCCTCGATGGTCTCATCATTCCCATCCATAAGCCTCAGGTTACCTCAAGGATATGCCATTACCGCCCCTTGACGTAGCTCAACAGCCACACAAAGACATTTACCTGGCTGTTGGCTGTAAGGCTAAAACAGACGACCCAGTATGTAGTTTCCCCTGATCAAACTTCTTTTGGAAATGCCAATAACATCTGCACTGCCCTCTGCCGCTGTAGGGACATAATCGCTCTTGCTCACGCTCGTCGTGTGCCTGGACTTTTATCAGCTCTTGGTTTCAGCCAGGTGTTTGATCGGGTCAATCATAAACTACCTGGAAGAGATGCTCCGCTTTGTGGGATACCCTGATACTACCGTCGACGCAGTAATGCGTCTCCTTTGCCGTCCTACGTCCCGCGTTCCCTAAAATGGCCATCTTAGTCTTCCCAGCTTGATCCGGCGTCCGGTGCCTCAAGGCTGCCCACACTCTGCACTATTGTATGCTTTCGCCGTAGAACCACTACTTTGCGGCCTCCGTGAACGCCTGATTGCGATGTCTTTCGGTGGCCACGTTACACCTGCACTGCTTACGCGGACGATCTCGAAATCTTTCTTCGTAGCTGTGCTGAGGTCAGGGCGTCACTAGCATGGGTGACGAAGCTTCTGGTAGCTGCCCTCCCGTCATGGCTACAGGTGCGCAGCTTCCTACAGTCAGCGTTGCTCCATTGCGTGTAGATGCTGCTATCCGATGTTTAGGATTCGCTTTCGCAAATGATATGCGGCCAACAGTTGTACTCAACTGCCGGCGCCTACTTTCACAACTACGAGCTGGTCTCCTGGATCATCGTTTACGATCCCTCGATCTTCTGCAGTGGACCCAATGTGTGAATGTATATTTGGCGTCACGTACCCTCCCCCCTCCCGCCGCCACTCCCCAACGCATTCCTCCGTCCATGGTCCGCCGCATGTTAGCGGCATTGGGTGGGTATGTTTCCCACGGCTTGCTGTTTAAGATACGGTACGAGACCCTTATCCTCCCGCGGTGTCATGTCCGTGACAGGTATCACATGGCGCTGTGGCGCAGTCGCCCGACGAGCCTTACCAGCCTGTTGCTGAAGGCTTTGCACCACACACTCTCAGCACCTATCAAGTTTTCGGACGTCCTGCCACCATTGTTTTAGTTCCTCTAGTTTTTCCTCGATCTGAGCTACATCCGTACTGTGACACTGCCAGCCCGCATCTCGTGGTCGTGCGGTAGCGTTCTCGCTTCCCACGCCCGGGTTCCCGGGTTCGATTCCCGGCGGGGTCAGGGATTTTCTCTGCCTCGTGATGGCTGGGTGTTGTGTGCTGTCCTTAGGTTAGTTAGTTTTAAGTAGTTCTAAGTTCTAGGGGACTGATGACGATAGATGTTAAGTCCCATAGTGCTCAGAGCCATTTGAACCATTTTTTGTGACACTGCCAACGCGATTGACATCTACGAAGGTGATCTATGGCTTTCTTCAGCAGCACAGGTGACCGAATGTGCTTGAGGGGAAGCACCCCAAGTCGATTGGCGTGCCGTCTGGCGATCGGTCTCCGCTCTTTATCGTGCCACTTCATTTTCTCAGAAGTCCGTTCCGGTTGTTGAAGGATTAGCCGCTGATAGATCAACGTTGCCCGGGGTACACCCGATTGCGGTTCTCGTTTGTATCTTGCTGTCGCAATTTCGGGGAGGCTCCTTCATTGCACCCCAGATGGAATGAAGATGATCTTGTAGAGACCACATGAACGGTACGGTAGTGCCGTCTTCGCCAGGCCAGGAATTAGAGTCAGTTCTGCATCACTGACTGACAGGCAAGACATTGAGATATTAACCGTTCGAACTCAGCAGTATAACGCTACCCCTGTGTACAAACCCCCAGAATAAGATTTTGTCTTCGCTGAGTCTGGCAATTTCAGTTACCAAGACTTTAATTTTGTATTGGTCGATTTCAACTGTCAGAGCACTACATGGGGCTATAAATAAACTAACAGCAGCGGAGTGGAACTAGAGATCTGGGCTGAGGTACACGATCTACTGCTTATACGTGACCCGAAACTGCCAAGCTCCTTTAATAGTGGCAGATGGAAGAAAGGGTACAATCCCGATAACATCTTTGTTAGCAAGAAACTCGCTGGCCAATGTGGAAAACAGATTGGGGAGCCAATTCCCCATACGCAGCATCGGCCCATAATTTGCACGGTCAATGCAGTTGTTAAGCCTCAACAAGTTCCTTTCGAAAGAAGGTTCAATTTTAAAAAGGCCAATTGGAAGAAATTTAGAGAGCTCATTGATGTAGAAATAACAAAAATCCCCCCATAACCTGAGATGTACGACTCTTTTGTCAAACTCGTTCAGAAGGTGTCTAGGAAAACAATACCGCGAGGATGCAGAACACAGTATATTACGGGACTGTCTGAGGACGCAAAACCACTACTGGAAAGATACCAGAAGCTCTTCGATAACGACGCATTTGATGATGAGACACTTCTAGCAGGCAATAAACTCATGTCAGTCATAGCTGAGAACCGCAAAGCCAAATGTTGTGACCTCGTGAAGAACCTAGACATGAAAGTGAACAGTAGGCGGGCTTGGAAACTGTTAAAGAACCTTAACGGTGACGCCACAAAGTCAAATGATAAATTTACTAACGTCACGGCAGACCAAGTCGCCACTACACTCCTTATGAATGGCAAAACCCACAGCAAAAAGTATCAGGAACCATTAGTACGTGATCCGGTAGAGGAAAATCACCTCAAGGCACCATTTACAATGTCAGAACTTGCTGCAGCCATTTCCAGCTTTAAGATTAACAGAGCTCCTGGTATCGATGAACTTAGAGTCGAGCAAATTAAAAACTTTGGCAGTAATACCCTACAGTGGCTGCTAGATTTGATACACGCATGTGTAGAAAGGCTCCATATTCC
Organism: Schistocerca cancellata; assembly: GCF_023864275.1. Lineage (NCBI taxonomy): Eukaryota > Metazoa > Arthropoda > Insecta > Orthoptera > Acrididae > Schistocerca > Schistocerca cancellata. The sequence continues at coordinate 852,212,494 of NC_064626.1, forward strand.
AAAGATGTGGAGAAAAGCCCGAGTGGTTGCACTTCTGAAACCAGGAAAGGACTGTGATGATCCAAAAAACTTCCGACCTGTGTCTCTTTTATGTCACTGTTTTAAGATCTTGGAACGCCTGACGCTAAGTCGCATAGCGTCTTGGAACAACAGATCATCTCACAGCAGGCGGGTTTCCGACCAGGCAAATCGTGCTGCGGTCAAGTCCTGAACCTGACCCAACATATCGAGGATGGGTTTGAGAGGAAAGAGATCACGGGAGTGGCATTCATAGACCTTTCAGCTGCATTTGATACTGTAAACTATCGGAAGCTCCTATAAAATGTGACAAGAGATTACCATTTAACATCACTGATAGGTACCTTCCTGCATAATAGGAGATTTTTCGTCTGTCTCCAGGGCAAGAAGAGCAGGTGGAGAAATCGGAGGAATGGCCACCTCAGGGAAGCGTCCTCGCCCCAGCTCTGTATAATATATATACAAATGACCAACCAGTGTCAAACATCACGCGCCAATTTATGTACGCCGATGACACTGAAGTTGCAGCCCAAGGTAACAATTTTATGGATGTAGAGGAGGAATTAACCAGTACCTTGGAAGCTCTCTCCCAGTATTATGAGGCAAACCACCTAAAGCCGAACCCTTCCAAGACGCAGGTATGTGCATTCCATTTAAAGAACATGGAGGCAAATCGTGAATTAAATGTAATATGCAGAGGTGAAAGTCTCGAGCATTGTAAAACGCCCAAATATCTTGGTTCAAGTTGGATCACACACTGACCTATAAACATCATTGTAATGCCACAAGGGAAAAAGTCTCAACTAGAAACAACACCATCAGGAAACTAACCAGCGGATCCTGGGATGCAAACCTAAAAGTCCTGAGAAATTCAGCCCTTGCGCTCAGTGTGTCAGCCGCGGAATACGCCGCTCCAGTATGGTCTGCATCAACACACGCGAGAAAAGGTGATGCCACGGTGAATGAAATGGCATGGATTGTTGCTGGATGCTTGAGGCCAACCCCAGCGCACAAGATGTACTTAATCATGGGGATTGCAAAGCCCAACATACGACGTGACATCGCTGCCGAAGCCGAAAACCCAAGCAAGAAAAGGACATGCGTCACCCTTAATATGGACACCAGCCTGCTGACCGACGGCTTTGTTCGAGGAAGAGTTTCCTGTCACGTACCCGAGCCCTGGAAGGGTCGGCTGCAGAGAATCGTTTGAAAATGTGGGAAATCGACTAAGAAACCCCCATAAAGATGTAAAAGAAGAACTGGCACCTGGTGGAGACCTACCATACACAATTTGGAGAACCCTAAACCGTATGAGGGTATAGAAGTGCGAAAGTGCAAGACAAACCTGCAGCAATGGGGTTTCCTAAAAGAGAATGAGAATACTCTCTGTGTGGCTCTGTCCAGGATCGTCAACACCTGCTTATCTGTCCATATTGTTGAGTGGTACTTAAGGTAGGTAAATAAATTAGGGAAATCAATGTGAAGTGAAGTAGAAATTAGGAAATAAATGAAAAACTTAGTTTAGTTTAGAAGAGTTACACACTGGCAAACAGTGGGCAGAGCAGCAGTGGCAACGGCCGGCACTTGCAAGTCAGCACATTCAGGAGAAGCCGTCGCCCTCCCCACATAAGCGAAAGTTGTCGATTCAGCCGTCAGGGCATCGCCTGACCGGCTCACGTTTCTCAATTGTCACATGTGATCAAAGGCCCTCGCCTACATTCCAAGAGCCAATGACCGACATTAAGAAAATTCTTCGAGAAGCTTTTCAACGTGACAGAAGCATAAGCGTAAGCTGTCGATTCAGCCTTCAGGGCATCGCCCGACCGGCTTACGTGGTTCTCAATTGTCACATGTCATCAAAGGCCCTCGCCTACATTCCAAGAGCCAATGATCGACGTTAAGAAGATTCTTCGAGAAGCTTTTCAACGTGACAGAGGAGGTAATGACCGTGAAGTCGTTCACCTCCAGTGAACTGAAGTAAATAAATACGCGACATGAAGTGGGCCCAACAGTAGTTTTGAGTTCAGTTCCAGTTAGAGTTCAGTTCCAGTACAGTTCAGTCGGTGCTGAAGACCATCATGCAGGAAGAGACTACATCGTACACAGAAGCACCAAGTCCGCCGCTGTAATGGAATAGCAAGCCGCAGCCTCGTTGCCAGAAGACAGAAGTTAGAAGGTATTTGAAGACTGATTTTTACGTACCCGGGTGACTCGTGAGGACGGGAAGGAGACAGCTTCGCATCACCAGTCACCTGTGAGCTGGTGATGAAGATCTGACAGCCGAAGACTGGCAAGCTGGGGTCCGTTGTTCGAGTCTGGGACACTGCCCTTCCCCTGCCGCGGCGCTCCGCTGGCCGACGTACAACAAAAATGACTCTAAGCACTATGTGACTTAACTTCTGAGGTCATCAGTTGCCTAGAACTTAGAACTAATTAAACCTAACTAACATAAGGACATCATACACATCCATGCCCGAGGCAGGATTCGAGCCTGCGACCATAGCGGTCGCTCGGTTCCAGACTGTAGCGCCTAGAACCGCATGGCCACTCCGGCCGGCGACGCACAACACTAACACACGTGGCCGCATAGAGAGGAGGAACACTGGGACGCCACATCCAAGGTATCACCATCCGATTCACGACTTCGTTCTCAGGAATTAAACGGGCCACCTCACGATGCGCGTCTCCAGTCAACTGGGCGAAACAGCGATATGAGATACACACCGCCAAGCGTAATCAGACACCGCCGCTCACGCAGCAGAAGGCTTCGCAAACAATACAGCTGCCGCTCTCCCAGCCAGAACAATCAAAAATGGTTCAAATGGTTCTGAGCACTATGGGAATCAACTGCTGAGGTCATTAGTCCCCTAGAACTTAGAACTAGTTAAACCTAACTAACCTAAGGACATCACAAACATCCATGCCCGAGGCAGGATTCGAACCTGCGACCGTAGCGGTCTTGCGGTTCCAGACTGCAGCGCCTTTAACCGCACGGCCACTTCGGCCGGCCCAGAACAATCCAGTAAGGAAACCATTGTACAAATCTTTCAGTAAAAGTTATCTCATGTAAAAATGCTTAGTGTTTTTCACCCTGACATAATTCTTTAGAATCAAATACCCTTTGCAGTAATGCTCATCCTGACAATTGACTAGCATCAAAAGAGGTTACTCAGTTACAATATTTAGACCAGCCCGGCACAATGAATGACTAATGGGAGGCAAATGACAAGGCCATATTGGCTGCTGATTTTTGGAAGTCTGAAGTCTAGTTCGGGACACGGAAAGTAAGTAAGTATCTTGCAACTGACGTCCAATTTGCATGGTACCTTATGCTCAATGGGAAGCAAGTATGCCGGTCACGCCTTCATGGAATTCACCTTGCAAGAACCCCGTTGTGTGTCGCATGTGATGTTCTGAACACGGACGAGCATCGTCTGGTGTGCAGATCGGCGATAGGTGTGTGGCTGCTGCTGCAAGAGATGCTGGCCCTGATTACCCCTACTGCTCATCAGAGAAATCCTCGACTTCTCCTCTCTTCGGACTCGGTATACTTTCCGCAAGCGAAGACAAACTCCGTGAAGCGGATTTGTAGACACTCAGTTAACTACTTGTTTGCTGACGGCGAGAAAAATATCATTGATTTTTTGCACTTCCTTACTGAACGCCATTGTGGAGTTGTGTTCGCAATCCAAAGTACAGGCAATTCATCGATTTTTCTACGTAGTGACTTTCATAACTCATCCCAGAGTTCCGGTGTTACTGCGATGAGGAGTTGATCCACGCCATCCCCATTTTTACATGTCTATTCTCTGGTCATCGGCATGTTAAAAAAAAAGAAAGAAAAGAAAAAAGGCGATGTATGGTGGCCAGGCCTCGGGTCGTGACCGCTGCCCACTTTCCCCCATCCCTCTCTTTGGGCGCTAAAAAAGTTCCTTACATAAAAAAAGAAAAACTGGTGGAGCACTTGCGGGCAAAACGCAAAGGTCCCGAGTTCGTGTCTGGTCCTGCACACAGTTTTAATCTGTCAGGGAGTTTCAAAGACTGAGAGCACTTTCGCTTACAGATGTTTATTACTCCATTTCATTATTTACCAAATCTTTTTCAAAGTGTCCCCTCCTATTTGAAATTACTTTTTATAGCATTTCTGCCATTTCTCGAACATATGGCGAAGGCTATCATTTATCAGGTCCTCGAGCGTTATCTCACTTCAGGGTTCTCAAACAGAATACCCCAAAAATATGCGTTTAGTGATGGGAATAAAAGAATCACAGGGTGCTAAATCGGGGCTATAAGTCGGATGCTGTACACAGATAATGTTTAGCTGAGCCAGAAACTACATGACTTATCTTTTGATGCGAGGCTGCACATTGTCATAGTGAAGTCGCTACCCAGTCAGAGAAAGTTCTGGTCGTTTCCTTGCAATGTGATTCCTCAGTTTGGCCAGTACAGATGTGTATAATGCTGCTGTAACGGTATTGTGAGGGGGACTGCCTGCTGGCAAATCATTCCAAGGTAGTTAAAAAATGTGATCACCTTCACTTTCCCTGCAGATGGAACAACTTTCGTTTTTTTGCTGTTGGAGAACCTGGCGATTTGCTTACTCTGCTTGCTCGTTGTCTTTCAGGATCACCGTGAGGCAGCCATGAGTCATCTCCGGTGACAGTCGATTCCAGGAACGCATCCCCTCCATCAGTAAACAGGCGCAGCACTTCACGTCTTGTCTCCATTCGCACAGACTTTTGTTTGGCAGAAACATGTGTCATATGGAGATGGTCATGCATAATCTTAAAGTCACTGCCACATGAAATCCTCAACATTTCACTGAGATTGGATAATGTTATCCGCCGATCCTGACGGACAATGACAGCAGGTGATTTGATGTTGGCTTGAGTCACAACAGAAGCCGGAACATCAGGCCCAAATTTCTTGATACAGACAAGTCGGCGTTCTTTCAAGTCCTTGAACCATCTAAACACTGTTGCATGAGGTAGTACCCTTCACCGTAAGCTTACAGCAGCTTTTCGTAAGTTTCAGTGGCTTATTGCACCGTACTGCTCCTCTTCCGTCACCTTATTGTTTATAATGCGGGAAAAAGCATCTACAGAATAGAGCACTTCTACCAACCTAACGAAATGTGTCATTATACGTAAAAATTCGCTATTTTCAAATATTCATAGAACAGATAGGAAACTATCATGGAAGCTATAGAAAACATCAGTCTCAGTCTTTGCTGATCAGCCCACCTACCAGCTCTTAGCTTTCCAGCATCCTGCTACACGTTCCGAGTCTCAGTGTCCTACTTATTCATCCAGAAATAATTACGTGGTTTTTTACCTGAAGTTGAGTGTAGCGTGCTAAAAAAGTGAAGGAGATAACAGGTGAACGAAGTAACTAAATATTGTTATTGGTTGCGGAGAGTAAGAGAAATATTTTGTGTTAAAGCAGTTACTGTGAACAACGGCGTTATTTCTCGTCATACTAAATTCGAATTTAGTCGGCGACAGCGCAGAAGATTATGCTCTGCTGTACTTTCTGCCAATAAAGCTTCAAGCGATACCTACGTTTTTCGTAACTTTCACACTAGAGGAACGGCATCTGGAAAGAGGCGAAGACTTCCTACAATATGCTTCTCAGAGGACCCTCTCTCTAAATCTCTTGTTTGTTTTACGACCGCAATCCCGTAAGTACGAATTTTTTAGTACCGTTCTACCCCGATTTATTTCTCTAGACCGCAGCGGAAAGAAAAAGAAGTTTTACGGCTGTCAGTTACCGGTGGACGTAAAGCACACGGTAAGTCTGAGACACAGTAAAACCGAAGACCGAGCAGCTCGCGGAAAGACCACTTCCCTCTCACCGGGAGCTTACTCCGGTGTCATCGACCAAATGTTAACACTCGTTTCTGAAGCCGCGTCACAAGCCAAGAAATTGTAACTAAATACGCATGAAGTTTTTTGCCTGTAGCAATTAGACGAAAGTCGGAATTATGTTTTTAATTTATGATCTCTGGACGTGACCAATAATAGTTTACGTCGAATATTGTTGTAGTAGCATGAAGTCAAATATTTTAGAATTGTTGTGCATATTCAGTTAAAACCAGTTCTTACTGAATGCACAAGGGTCTCTGAAAATTGCAGCGTCTATTTTTCATTTGCACTTCACGCTGCGTCACGAACGAAGCACCGGGAAGGAAAAAATCCCCCTCTGAAAGTACGGAAACTTTTGATAGAAGTAAGGTATTTCTCCTCATGTTTATCCAGCTTGCTACTCCTATAACAGCTCAACGAAATATCACTAACCAAGAATGACATACTTCTCGAAGATAAAACACACTGCTGAGCTATATAGCAAATAAAACTGTGAGCTGAAACGGCGTTCAAAATCGAAGTTTGACATTCAAGAGTAACGCCTTTCCAGCGGCTAAGATGTGGACTAACTAGAAAGAGTAAAGAGAAAGGATGAGGTGGGCTGTGAAGTTATTGCATACTGATATTCTTCACGGCTGAATTAACTTGGGCACCCAAATGACATTCTTCTTGCTATCTGCTGATCTATTGTTTTATACTCGTCAGAAATTCCGCACTGTGACGTTCTAACAATTCGTACCATGACTTGAACCAAACTTGTTGATATACGGTTATTACACTGCAGTCGCACTCGTGAACAATTAAGTCTTTTGCAGCGAAGACACACAGTGTGGCGTCCGTAGGAAGCTTTGGAGAAGGAGAGTAGAGGTGGGGCAGAAGGGAAGGAATTGTGCTACATATGTACAGCTCTGTGCTTCACAATTAAATTTCCAGATTGGGAAATTAGAATGTCGTACCAATACTTGTGGCTAAGGATATCGTTGATGACGTTGAGTCATACATCAGCATCCTTCCATGAACACGCGAGTTAGGAGACATAATATTTCTTCGTTGCAGTAAGTACTGGGAGATGAAGAAGCTAGCACAGGATAGAATAGCATGGAGAGCTGCATCAAACCAGTCTCAGGACTGAAGACCACAGCAACAACAATCATGAACAACTAGCAGAACGACCGTCTGGATAAAATTAAACAAATCCAGGTTCATACTAATGTGAATGAACAGTCGTTCTACAAACCATTTGCGAAAGGAACTGGAAGTGACTGAGAACCTATACTGGTTCATTATGTACATTCAGTTACAAGCCGAAAGGTAGGGTATCGAGTAGAAGTGAAGATGTAAATTTTCTAGCTACTTCATCTCAACCATCGAAGAATAGTATGTAATAAAATATTGCCAATATCTGCATGCAAAACGAATGAAAGGACATTATTTCCTCTAAACTACTCTGTCTAGTATTTTGTCTTGAATCTACATGACCATTTGGGAGACATTCGGGAACCTAGATTTCTCAGCATTCAAGAAGAATTTGTACCAACACCAGTTCAGCTTTTCCTTTATAATGGAAGAGCATTCACTGTAGAACGATCGTTGATGGGAAGTGACGCACTACGAATACAAAAAAGTAAGTTGGTACACTATTATTGGCTTATAGACCATGAACGATAAAGGGTGACACGCCCTAATTATTCGCTGATACTATTCTTCGGAAAGTGTGGTTGTACTGTTCCAAATGGAGGTGTTTTAGTGTGTTCTTGTAGATTGTAACGCAATGTGAGTTTTGCTAATACTGAAAGAGAAGAACAATCATGAACTCTGGATCTACTCTGGATCGATAACTAGACCGTTGCTCCAGAATAGCACCAACAAGCCTACCAATGTTAATATCTCCAACTTGAAAACAGCAGTATTGGTCTTTCATCCAGGATATTGGCGGGACGTTACGCCAGTACTTCTCTTGCCCCTGCCAGTCTAAAACTGTTCATGAAAGTTACCTCCACGATCTGCGCTCTAACTAGATTCCTCCGACGTAAGTGACACTGTAAGATCAGAGTACTGTCACACTCATTCTTCCGAGAATCCTTTTTTTTATGTTTCTGGTCTCGATCTAGGACTTAGAGCCGTCCGGTGTGGCCGTGCGGTTCTAGGAGCTTCAGTCTGAAACCGCGTGACCGCTACGGTTGCAGGTTCGAATCCTACCTCGGGCATGGATGTGTGTGATGCCCTTAGGTTAGTTAGGTTTAAGTAATTCTAAGTTCTAGGGGACTGATGGCCACAGATGTTAAGTCACATAGTGCTCAGAGCCATTTTTGAACTTAGGACGTATACAGAATTTTTCAAAATTAGGGACTGGCCCATTAGTATGTATTGGAATTATTTCGGCTGCGACAGACACATTGCCAAACTTCCTACTACAGTTCGCTATAAGAGTTAGAACTACACTGACGACTGTGGAAAGTCAGATAGACGTCAACATGTCTGTAGACGCTCTGTGAAACGCTACAGGAAGCAGATAGTTTCAGTACCCACTTTTTTCGAACTTCTTGAACCATGGTGTGAAGAGCTATTGATTATTTTGAAAACCAGTAGCTCCTACAGTTGTAATTTGCTAATTGTTGGACGAATGCAGAAGGCAAACCACTGTGGCGTATCGGCTCATATCGCTCCCACGTTAACTAAGAGATGTTAGCGATCAGACTGCTTCAGACAATGAGTCACGGTTATCGCACTACAGATGCGCTCTGATCTAGTAGCTAGTTGCAAGTAGTTACGATTGTGGTCAGAAGGTGGCAGCTTCTGAACAGGTATGAAATTATCAAATAGTTAAAACGTATTATGGAAACAAAACTGTAGTTGTCATGATTATTGTGACTGTCATTTATTATTGCTAATTCGTTTATTAATGTGAATGATACTGTGAAGGGAAAGTAAGATATTAAATGAATATGAGATAACATTAGCTTGAGAACTGTAACTGTACAGAGAAAATTAATTATACTCTCAGAGAAATTTTGTTAGGTGCAGCTATCAAGTTTATGGAACTAGGAAAACAAGAAACTTTTACGATAATTCTGTTATTTAAAGAGGAAGTTATTTTGACATTTGTGAAGTTTCTAAATTTGTTCATTTAGTAAACTGTTAATAAAACATATTAAGTTGTAACTCGTCAAATGTAAAAGATGCGGCATTACGTGGCTTAATACTAATGTCGGATTGGCTACAATGTGTATCAGCCAGAGGACAGTACGTTCGCGCGTGTTTTCTTGGCTAAGGAACTGCTTTGAGAAGTCTAAATGGTTCATTTCGGAGCTCAGCCATCATTATGTTCAGATGCAGATATAAAGAACTGTGAATAGATCTGATAACTTTGCAGAGTAATGATTAAAACTGTAGGGCCGCAAAGTGGATGCGAATGTATGAGAAAAACGAACGCGTGAAATTACGATTTTAATGTGTAAATTGTGCTTTTGAATAACCAAAATCTGCGCGGCATGTTATAAAAACCGTGTGAGCAAACTGGACAACTGTAGTGATCATATTGTGTAATATTTGACCAAGCATTCTGTCACAGACGATCCGTTTGATAATCCTTTTGATAATGGGTTCCGTTAATTACCATAAGCTGGCTATGATGAGTGACTGTGATTGCGTGTGTGTTGAAACTACAACTTGAGACTAGTACGGGCTTTGCACTGTTTTTTCTATCAAACAAGTGTCAATACATCGAAATTTTCACTGGCAAACCACCTATCAATCAATCGCTCAGTAGACCTGATACTTAAAAAAACATTTTTTATACCCGCTGGATTCGTGTAATGCTAATGGTTTTACTACAGCTTTTCCGGTAGAGGAACATCATTCGTTTTTAACAGGGAAGGCATGTGGACCGGACTGCAGAAGAAGAAATCACCGCAAGGACTGCACATTATTTCCGTGGGACAAGTACGTAGTAACCGCGACATTCCACCATGAAGACATTGGCCGAAGACTACGGAACTGAGACTCCATTATTTCCTTATCTGTTGGACATGTCGTCAAAATGTAATCCATATGCGGGCCTATTTTCAGTAAAATGGAAATGAAAATAAGTTTCTTTCTATGTATCCATCATTTTGATTTGCAGCTCCTTGTATTGGCCGTGTTTGCAGTTAAAATTTTTTGGATTTGAGGTCCGCCAGTTATGCGAAACACCGTTTTCCTCAGTATCCAAACATGTTTCGGTACCACTGTGCCATCATCAGTGGGTTTTCGTTTTTATTTTTCTGCAATGTTAACAGTTTTGTTACATGATTATAAAATTATGTGTATTTTTCATTCAAACAACAGATCGTTTCTTTTTGTAAATACCTTTACATTTGATGAGCAAGAATTTTCTGGACCACCTTTGTGTTGATTATTAGAGGTAGCTTGTTATCTGCATCCAAACGATGTTGATGAGTTTTTTTTTTTTTTTTTTTTTTTTTTTTTTTTTTTTTTTTTTTTTTTTTTTGCTGACAGTTAACCTATCTTCTATAAGTGTAATTTATTTTTTCGCAATGTTTTCGCGCCTGGTTTCGTATTTACTTACGTTTTCGTGTGGCAAGCACTTCCATTCTCCGCATCATGCTGAGATGTTGTGATGCATACGTAACTATAACAAGTATTTTCCACAAATAACGTAGTAAAACGCTTTTAACTACACCAGAACACAGTGTGATTGTGGTTTGCTATATGTCCCAGCCCAATCAGTGTTCATTTGTTCACCAGAGAGTTCCGCACCAAATTTGAATTTTATTTGCATTTTATCTTTGTGTGTGTGTGTGTTTGTGTGTGTGCGTGTGTTTTCTGTGTGCTTCTTAGCTGTGTGTGTTGTCTTTTACAATGGTATTCCTATTTGTGTGTAAATGGTGCGTCTTTGCAAATTTTAGTGTATTTATTTTTCGTGTGTGTGTGTGTGTGTGTGTGTGTGTGTGTGTGTGTGTGTGTGTGTGTGTGCGTGTGTGTGTGTAGACCTAATCTGTTTGTGCTGTTTTTATTTGTAAAGTTCCTTTAATGTGTTAAATAGTGTGCCATTGCAGAGTGTAGTGTATTCGTTTAAGACCTGTTTTCCTTCCTTTATTGCCTTCTGTAAATGGAAGTTTTCCTCAATGGTCAGTTTGCTGTATAGGCTGTGGCTGGGTTTTAGTATTCTTAAGTCTTTTCCTATTGTGGATGGGTGGTGGTTGTTGGCTATAAGGTGATCCGCAAATGTTCTATGGGAGCTGTTGCTTTTTAAAGCTGTGAGATGTTCCGAATATCTTGTTTTTAAGTTTCTGCATGTTTGTCCTATGTATACTGACTGGCAGGTGTTGCATGTGAGTTCATATATTCCTGACCTGTTACATTTATCTATGGGTGTTTCTTGTGTTCTGATCTTTTTCTGTGTTATGCTCTCTGTCCTGTATCCTATTTGGAGTCCCTGTTTCTTTAATATGTTGCCTATTCTGTGAACAATATTGTTATTGTAGGTGAGTATGTGCCATTTCGTTTTCTGTGTGTGTGTTGTTGCTCTGTTGTATCTTGTGTGTGGTCATTGTTTGTGTTTTCTGTTGTTCTGTGCTGGGTGAGGATTTATGTGTGTGGGGAGTATCCATTTTTATACTGTTGCAGATGACAAGTTACCTCTAATAATCAACACAAGAGTGGTCCAGAAAATTCATGCTCACCAAATGTAAAGGTATTTACAAAAAGAAACGATCTGTTGTTTGAATTAAAAATACACATAATTTTATAATCATGTAACAAAAATGTTCACATTGAAGAAAAATAAAAACGAAAACCCACTGATGATGGCACAGTGGTACCGAAAAATGTCTGGGTACTGAGAAAAATGGTGTTTTGCATAACTGGCGGACCTCAAATCCAAAAAATTTTAACTGCAAACACGGCCAATACAAGGAGCTGCAAATCAAAAAGATGGCTACATAGAAAGAAACTTATTTTCAGTTCCATTTGGGAGGGTAACATTTGTTAATTGCATAACATGTTTACGTTCCAGGTTACAAACGTTGTTCATTGTGACGACATTCTGCATACAAGAAAGTCTGGAACCGCACCAGAGATACCGTTTCACAACTGTTGGCAGCATTTTTCGAACGGTGGTCATGCAATATTCAATTGTCGTGACACAGCTCGTGTACTGCTTGAAGACGGCACATTGCGTCCTGCATTCTCAGTCATTGCAGCAGAAGTTTCTTCAACAATTTGTGGCGCATTTGCCCCTCCCAGGATCAGTTCCCAAATCGCCAGTTAATTCAAACTTCCGAACCACGTTCTTCGACCCGCTCGAGGAAAGAGGACTTGTCCGTATACCTGTATTGCGTCGATGCTAGCGTGGAACAGCAAGACTATTGCTGTTATTTTGACAAAACAGCTTTACGGGTACCAGGCTGCTCACCTTGTGCAGATCCATGTTGACTGCAACTGTAATGCGAACTGATGTTGTGTTTCTACCTTACATTGCCTAACCAATATCGGCGCCTAACGTCAAGTCATTACATTGACACTGCTAACAATGCAATTCATACAACGCACAGTCTGAACATCATCCCTATAAAGTTGCGTACCCATACGGTAAATAGTTTTCATCTAGACTGGCTCAAGTAGCGAAAGATAAACCACGCTGTAAACGTTAGCAGTTAGGTGTGTCTCACATGAATGGAATTTTTCAGGTGATCACAAAATAGCATGCCTAGAGGACGTGCACATGCATGTTATTAATATCTTTCTGAGTTTGAGAAAGATCGAATCTTTGGGATGTTGAAGGAGAGAGCACCATACCGACAGAGCGCACAGACTGATGGCTGTAGTATTACGGCTGTAGAAGGAGTGTGGACTCAGGAACAGATTACGGGATACTGGGTTGAGATTTGATGTTAATCGCTGACACAATACTACAGACAACCGAGACTTACGTGGTGTAGATCCAGGGTCAAAGGGTACAGTGAGTGGAAATTTGTCGTGTTAAGCGTCGAGTCTCGCCTTTGCTATGGCGATCAGAAAGAAGTCAATGCATCCGTGCACAGCCTGGTAGAAGGTCACAGGAAGCAGCAAGTTTCGAGAACCACACTTCTCCAACTCCTGGAATAGTGGTGTGGGAAGCTATCGGATGTGACAACTGGAGTGGCGTAATTTTTTAACGCAGGCTGAAGAAACGCCGTTATCTGGCAAGAATGGTAAATTCTGTTATCATATCCTGAAAGAAAGGATACTGCGGAGACATGGCTTAGCCACAGTCTGAGGGATGTTTCCAGAATGAGATTTTCGCTCTGCAGCGGAGTGTGTGCTGATATGAAACTTCCTGGCAGATTAAAACTGTGTGCCCCACCGAGACTCGAACTCGGGAACTTTGCCTTTCGCGGGCAAGTGCTCTACCATCTGAGCTACCGAAGCACGACTCACGCCCGGTACTCGCAGCTTTACTTCTGCCAGTATCTCGTCTCCTACCTTCGAAACTTTACAGAAGCTCTCCTGCGAACCTTGCAGAACTAGCACTCCTGAAAGAAAGGATACTGCGGAGACATGGCTTAGCCACAGCCTGGGGGATGTTTCCAGAATGAGATTTTCACTCTGCAGCGGAGTGTGCGCTGATATGAAACTTCCTGGCAGATTAAAACTGTGTGCCCGACCGAGACTCGAACTCGGGAACTTTGTCTTTCGCGGGCAACTGCTCTACTATCTGAGCTACCGAAGCACGACTCACGCCCGGTACTCACAGCTTTCCTTCTGCCTGTATCTCGTCTCCTACCTTCCAAACTTTACAGAAGCTCTTCTGTGAACCTTGCAGAACTAGCACACCAGAAAGAAAGGATACTGCGGAGACATGGCTTAGCCACAGCCTGGGGGATGTTTCCAGAATGAAATTTTCACTCTGCAGCGGAGTGTGCGCTGATATGAAACTTCCTGGCAGATTAAAATTGTGTGCCGGACCGAGACTCGAAGTCGGGACTTTTGCCTTTCGCGGGTAAGTACACTACCATCTGATCTACCCAAGCACGACTCACGCCCCGTCCTCACAGCTTACTTCTGCCAGTACCTCTGTAAAGTTGGAAGGTAGGAGACGAGGTGCTGGCAGAAGTAAAGCTGTGAGGACCGGGCGTGAGTCGTGCTTCGGTAGCTGAGATGGTAGAGCACTTGCCCGCGAAAGCCACAGCTCCCGAGCGAGTCTCGGTGGGGTACACAGTTTTAATCTGCCAGGAAGTTTCATATCAGCACACACTCCGCTGCAGAGCGAAAATCTCATTCAGGAAACATCCCCCAGGCTGTGGCTAAGCCATGTCTCCGCAGTATCCTTTCTTTCAGGAGTGCTAGTTCTGCAAGGTTCGCAGGAGAACTTCTGTCTGTTATCATATATTTCGTGATCAAGGTAACAAGTGGCACATTCCAACAGAATAATTCGGAACCCTATACTAGAGTCCACACGATAATGCCTTGAAGAATGCCACTATACTGCAGCTCACACAATAAGTGCCTTGAACAATGCATGGATGATCTACAGCCCTGTACAGTCCCCTAGTTTTGCATCCATAGTGTATTTCTGGGATGCGATGGTGTCCACAAACTGAACCTGAACACCTGGTAAAATGCGATCGCCACAGCAGAAAGGTCAGTGTGTGGCCAGATTCGTGTACACGACGCCCAATACCCAAGTGTAACGAAATTTTCGAACACGGTATGGAAGGCCACCACCGTCCCGACCAACTACTCGGGCTTGGTATACATCGTTTATGGTAACAGGTAGTGTTCTCTATAAAAGGGAGGTGGGTCGCCCATCTATTTCGGACGCCAACGTGGACAAGGTATGACAGGCTTTTGCAAGGAGTTCGCCAAGATCGATGCGAGTTGGAAATGAGACGATCGACGGTGCACAATGTGTTGCATAAGAGGTTACGTCTATCCTTACAAGGTGCAGCTGCATCAGCCGTTAAAGCCCTCGGATAAACCCCAGCGCGAACAGTTTGCTGTGGATGTGCTAGGCAAGACTGACACAAACAATGACTGTTTGGAAAAGATTTGTTTCTGCGACGAGGCAACCTTCCATGTATCCGTCAAACTGAATCGTCATAACGTTCGTATATGGGATTCATAGCATTCTCATGTTACATATGAAATGGAAAGATATATTATGTTAGCGGCAAGAAATAATCAATGCCTTCTCTGCGCGATAGCAATGGAGATACTATCGAAAACAGTGCTGCCAAAGCAGAGTTGCTAAACACAGCCTTCAGAAATGCCTTCACAAAAGAAGACGAAGTAAATATTCCAGAACTCGAATCGAGAACAGCTGCCAACATGAGTAACGTAGAAGTAAATATATCCGGAGTAGTGAAACAACTTAAATCACTTAATAAAAGCAAGTCTTCTGGTCCAGACTTAATACCAATTAGGTTCCTTCCGGAGTATGCTGACGCATTAGCTCCATACTTAAGAATCATATAGGCCTATAACCGTTCGCTCGACGAAAGATCCGTACCCAAAGACTGGAAAGTTGTACAGGTCACATCAATATTCAGGAAAGGTGGTAGGAGTAATCCACTAAATTACAAGCCCATATCGTTAACGTCCATATGCAAGAGGATTTTGGAAGATATATTGTCTTCGAACATTATGAATTATCTCGATGAAAACGGTCTACTAACACCCAGTCAACATGGGTTTAGAAAACATCGTTCCTGTGAAACACAACTAGCCCCTTATTCACATGAAGTGTTGAGTGCTATTGACAAGGGATTTCAGATCGATTCCGTATTTCTGAATTTCCGGAAGGCTTTTGACTGTACCACACAAACGGCTCGTAGTGAAATTGCATGCTTATGGAATATCGTCTCATTTTTGTGTCTGGATTTGTGATTTCCTGTCATTGAGGTCACAGTTCGTAGTAATTGACGGAAAGTCATCGAGTAAAACAGAAGTGATTTCTGGCGTTCCCCAAGGTAGTGTTATAGGCCCTATGCTGTTCCTTATCTATATAAACGATTTGAGAGACAATCTGAGCAGCCGTCTTCGGATGTTTGCAGATGACGCTGTCGTTTATCGACTAACAAACTGCAGAACGATTTAGAAGAAATATCGGAATGGTGCGAAAAGTGACAGTTGGCCATAAATGACGAAAAGTCGGAGATTATCCACATGAGTGCTAAAAGGAACTCGTTAAACTTCGGCTACACGATAAATCAGTCTGATCTAAAGGTACAAGTTCAACTAAATACCTAGGTATTACAATTACGAACTTAAATTGGAAGTAACACATAGAAAATGTTGTGGGGAATGCTAACCAAAGACTGCGTTTTATTGGCGGGACACTTAGAAAATGTAACAGACTTACTAAGGAGACTGCCTACAATACGCTTGTCCGTCCTGTTTTAGAATACTGCTGCGCGGTGTGGGATCCTTACCAGGTAGGACTAACGGACTACATCCAAAAAGTTCAAAGAAAGGCAGCACGTTTTGTATTATCGCTAAATATTGGAGAGAGTGTCACAGAAATGATACAGGATTTGGGATAGATATCATTAAAAGAAAGGCGGTTTCGTTGCGACGGAATGTTCTCACGAAATTCCAATCACTAACTTTCTCCTCCGAATTTGAAAATATTTTGTTGACACCGACCTACATAGGGAGGAAATATCACCACGATAAAATAAGGGAAATCAGAGCTCGTACGGAAAGATATAGGTGTTCATTCTTTCCGCGCGCTATACGAGATTGGAACAAAAGAGAATTGTCAAGGTGGTTCGATGAACTTAAATGTGATTTTCAGGGTATCCATGTAGATGTACATTTCCAAGTCCAATGTTCGTTACCGACTGATGCAGAGTTGCATCACCGGTCCATTCTTTTTCATCGAGTTTGCCGTGAACGGTGGTGTTTAGTCGGGTATGTTGCAAGAGTTTTCTGTGCCACAATTGGAGCACATACAACCTGATATCCTATTCCAGCAGGATAGGGTACCACGCCACTGGACCCTAAATGTCAGTCAGTTTCTAGATGAAACGTTTCCAGATAAGTGGATTGGACGAGATGATCGAATTCGATGGTTGCCACAATCCCCTTACCTCACACAAACGAACTTCTTCTGGTGAGATTTCGTAAATGATCTTTTGTACCGAATCAAGGGTAGAGACCTACAGAAATTGAAGGTACGCATTTGCAGTGCATGTAAACATGTCACATTGGAGATCTTGAACTTTGTGTGGAGAGAAATGGGGTTACGATTATTCTTGCCTCTCAGAATGGACCCACCGAAGTGTATGTCCGCAGCTCGTGGTCGTGCGGTAGCGTTCTCGCTTCCCACGCCCGGGTTCCCGGGTTCGATTCCCGGCGGCGTCAGGGATTTTCTCTGCCTCGTGATGACTGGGTGTTGTGTGATGTCCTTAGGTTAGTTAGGTTTAAGTAGTTCTAAGTTCTAGGGGACTGATGACCATAGATGTTAAGTCCCTTAGTGCTCAGAGCCATTTTTTTGATGTGTATGAATGAGGAAACTTCGAGTTATCTTGTCACACTTTGAAAACCATTTTTTAGTATCTAGTGAAATTTTAAATGTATTAAGGTCATAAGACATATAGATAATTTATTGACACCCTGTACTTTCGCACTAGGATCCATCCCGAAATATCCATGAGGACAGCAGTTCCAAATTCAATGTAAGTTTACCCACTTAGTATTAGTATATGACGAGCATCTCCACAAAACATGCCACGTACGGGACTGCTACTTCTTGGCGTATTTCTACACATTTCCATACTTGTTTTACAAATTAAACTGGCTTTTCCTGCTGCTATTTATTTTATTTAACCCACACGCGTTTCGTTTTCTACTGTTTTAAGGCATCATCAGTGGGATGATTTGCTGATCTGCGTTCCCTCACATCTGGTCTGGAGGTCGCACTACCACTTTTATCACTGTTCTGTATTCACCTCTTCGTGTTTTCGCCATCCACACACTGTTCAGCATTTGTCACTCTTTTTTGTCGTGGACTATCGTTCTTCTGTCACTCGATATAACTATTTCCAGTTGTATCGAGTGACAGAAGAACGATAGTCCACCACAAAAAAGAGTGACAAACATGCTGAACAGTATGTGGATGGCGAAAACACAAAGCTGTGAATATAGAACAGTGATAAAAGTGGTAGTGCGACCTCCAGACCAGATGTGAGGAAACGCAAATCAGCAAATCATCCCACTGATGATGCCTTAAAACAGTAGAAGGCGAAACGCGTATGGGTTAAATAAAATAAATAGCAGCAGGAAAAGGCAGTTTGATTTGCAAAACAAGTATTTATAAGTTTGCTGCGGAAGATGGCCACACAAACAAGCGTGCCATACATTTCCGTATGAGGCAATCACATGCAGTTCTGGAATGCGTCCAGAGAGTTTTTATTACATGGTGAGCATCTCTCATTGTACCTGTCTGTTAATTTCCACACCTGCTGTGAAAAAAAACACATGCAAGCTGCGGCTCCCAGAGGGTGCTGGTTTCCGAAGAGCGTCAGAGTCTCCATCCGCCTGCAAAACGGGCCTCAGAAGTGGGACGCGAGTGGCCGGGGTCTCGTGGAAGCGATGTCGCAATGAAATTAACTGGCGCTGATAGGGGCAATCCCGAGATCGCGACCCACATATTTAAGGCGGCCCACGTGGTATGTAGGCCAGCCGGGAGCCAGCAGCCCGCGGCCACCGGCCGTGTATCGACTGCTGCCGCCACGTGCACCTCTGCCTCCACCCCCACCTCCGCCTCCGCCGCCCCCGCAGACTCCATCTCCCGGCACAAACTTCTGCCCGCCCCCGCCACCACCCCCAGCACTCCTGTCCCGACTCAGAATTCAGTTTAAAATATGGTCTCATTCCAGTAACACTCTTAAAACTTTGGTCATCTGTTCTCAAGTTCGCCCTTCTGTGTGTGTGCGTGAGTCAGTGTGTGCGTGCGTGTGTATGGGTGTGTGTGTGTCGCTCTCTTTAATCATTCCACTCACATTTAGCACGAAACCCACAAACAGGCTCAAGCATAAAACTTTGAGGTAGAAATCCTAATTTAAATTCACATTTTTCTCATCTATTATTATTTTACCTTACTTTTTTCGCTTTTCCTTTAGCAGAGAGACAAAAGTAATTTTCTCCTGAATATGCGAAACAAAAGAACAAGAACACGCTTTAGTTTCTCCTTTACCATAATACCGTACGGCACGACAGCAGTCTTAACGGCCGCCGGTCTTCCTGGTTACTTAGCACGCCTTTCTGACTCCAAGGGCTGCCACGTAAAATATTGTCCCACTCCGCGTAAGTGGGGCAAATAATAACCAGAACAGTCTTCCTATATAAAAAAAATCCGTGGGAAGCATGGAACAAACTTTTTTTCACATTAAAGAAGCAAAACCAAAGAAGAAATTCTGGTACGCTGAGTTATTAGTTCATTTCAAAGCGATATAAAATAAGGAATTGTTATGTTATCTTTTGTGACCTTGTCTATTCAGTAACTGTTCAAACGATAGAGTTTGTGTAGATTAATGTTTTCGCAGGTGCAAAAAGCCTATTACATTATTTAACTATACTCGTTTCACGGTACTTCAGCGAAGTGTCTTGGTCTTCATTTATAATTTGGAGAAACTAAATATAAAAGAACTCTCACTTGTAGAGCAAGGCACCTTAAAAAAGTCTTACTTTTCCTCCTCCTAGAGTATTCTTCTGTACAATGACAACATTCTTTACATATAAATAGCAGTATTTTATGTTGTGTTGATACATGTAATACCACTATTTTGATTCAGTTATCCCACGTGAAACACACTGGAATATAAGGAGAATTAGCTTTGTGTGGATCCACAAATTATGAGCTTGCATAATGTACATTGAAGAGCCAAAGAAACTGTTATACCTGCCCAATATTGTGTAGGGCCCCTGCAAGCACGCAGAAGTGCCGTACGTGGCATGGATTCGACTAATGTCTGAAGTAGTGCTGGAGGGAAATGACACCATGAATCCCGCAGGGGTGTCCATAAATCCGTAAGTGTACGAGGGGGTGGAGATTTCTTCTGAACAACACGATGGAAGGTATCCCAGATATGCTCAATAATGTTAATGTCTCGGGAGCTGGGTGGCCAACGGAAATGTTTAAACTCAGAAGAGTGTTCCTGGAGTCACTACATAGTATTTCTGGGAGTGTGGAGTGTCGCATTGTCCTGCTGGAATTGCCCAAGTCTGTCGGAATGCACAATGGTCATGAATGGATGCGGGTGATCCGATACGATGCTTACGTAAGTGTCATCTGTGAGAGTCGTATCCAGACGTATCAGGGGTCCCATATCACTCCAACTGCACACACCCCACACCATTACAAAGCCTCCACTAGCTTGAACACGCCCCTTGCTGACATGCAGGGTCCGTGGAATCATGAGGTTATCTCCATACCCGTACACGTCCAACCGCTCGAAACAATTTGAAATGCGATTCGTCCGACAGGCAACATGTTTCCAATCATCAAGAGTCCAAAGTCAAGAGTGTAAAGCTGTGTGTCGTGCGCTTATCAAGGGTACACAAGTGGCCTTCGGCTCCGAAAGCCGATATCGATGATGTTTCGTTGAATGGTTCGCACACTGAAACTCGTTCATGGCCCAGCATTGAAATCTGCAGCAGTTTGTGGAAGGGTTGCACTTCTGTCACGTTCAACGATTCTCTTCAGTCGTCGTTGGTCCCGTTCTTGCAGCGTCTTTTTCCGGCCGCAGCGATGTCCGAGATTTGATGTTTTACCGGATTCCTGCTATCCACGGTACATGTGAAATGGTCGTACAGGAAATTTCCCACTTCATCGCTAACTCGGAGATGCTGGTCCCATCGCTCGTGCGCCGACTATAACACCACGTTCAAACTCACTTAAATCTTGATAACCTGTCTCTGTAGCAACAGTAACCGATCTGACAACTGAGCCAGACACTTGTTGTCTTATATGGGCGCTGCCGACCACAGCGCTGTGTTCTGCCTGGTTACATATCTCTCTATTTGAATACACGTGCCTACACTAGTTTCTTTTTCGCTTCAGTGTACAATCCTGCCACAGTCACAAATGCAGTGTAAGGGAGTGATGATTTATATAAATGCCTTAATATAACGCACCAGAACGAAATAAAAATGTGAAAACTATGAATAAGATTCCTTTTCAATCTTGTTTGCTGAACTGCAACCAAATTCTAAATTTTTCAGTACAGTAAACGCAAAATTATGTATACCAAATAAAAAAATCGGTGCATGTTCGATTAAAATAAATAGACCGAGGCATAAACCTCACGTAAGTGACCAAATCAAATCAAATTTAAATCTAGCAAAAAAAAAAAGAAGGAAAGTAGGTTACTTTGCTAGTGATGTTGGCGATGACGATCTGTTTTGGCTGTTAAAACTAATTTGTACTAAAAATAAAATAACGGGTTCCGTTTATCATGGAAAATACATAACTGAATCGTATTGTAACCCCGTAAATTCATTCGACCATTGCTGTAGCACTTATATTTATAATCAATCGGTCGGTGTTTTTTAGTTTTTCACTAATTTTGTTAGTAATTGTGAGATCACCGAAATCTATATTTCTTGTTTTTCAATATTTACATGGCGCGTACTTTGTGTCTGACATAGAACACGATTAATTTTTTAACCTCTTTGTTCTTGACACATGGGTACAGTCGGTTCTAAGACGAAGCACTATTGCTTTGGTGTAACTTGTATCTGACATCATATAACGAAGAATTTTAGTAAGACTTTACACTGAGCAAAATTCTAGAAAATTCAGTACATTTGACATAAAAACATGAAGAGGACAGTAGTAATGCAAACGATTAGTTTAAAAGGTTGACCTTCTCTGCCTTTGGTGGATATATCTTCGGCTAAAAGAATAATGAAGTCGTGTCTCACATTTTGTTTTCAAGATTTTCATGAACTGTCAGATTCTTTCAGCAAATATCATGTCACACATAACAGTGAAAAAATGACTACTTCAAGTAAACTTCTCACATACTTTAAAAAAAAAACCACGAGATCGTGACAGGGAAAAATTAACGAGCATTTCTTTAAGCCAGTCTCTATATTTTCAGGATTTAATTACTCGTTTTCAGTGTGAGCGTTGTAATTGGAGTGGCGGCACTGCTGTATGAGGACTGTGGTAAGTTACAGCCACAGTGGAGTTTTTGAAACAATGTGTTACATGTTCACCTAAAGCGAGTTGCGGAAATCAAGTAGGAACAACCAGACGAACTTTAAGTGGATTTCAGTCCATGTAATCAAACGAAGATCCCAGTTCTCTATCTTACACAGTCTCGTTCAGTACTTAATTGTTTTACAAGCCATCTAGGAAAATGTGATTGGAATGTTGATCTGCAGTTATTGATAAAAGTCAGTGTGGGGGAAGAAATAACTAGTGTCAAACGGAATTATCTAGTATATAGCAGACTTGTTTTTATATCTGGTCTCAAGGTAAGAACGAATGCCAGAATGAAAGGCAAAGCCATTGACATACTTATAAACCAGTAAGAAACGGGAACATGCAAGTCGTAACTATGTGTAAGTCACCACTGCGCTAAGTATAATTTATGAAACGCAGTACTTCCTCTCGGGTCCGGTTTGCCCTGTTTTTATACACTCCTGGAAATTGAAATAAGAACACCGTGAATTCATTGTCCCAGGAAGGGGAAACTTTATTGACACATTCCTGGGGTCAGATACATCACATGATCACACTGACAGAACCACAGGCACATAGACACAGGCAACAGAGCATGCACAATGTCGGCACTAGTACAGTGTATATCCACCTTTCGCAGCAATGCAGGCTGCTATTCTCCCATGGAGACGATCGTAGAGATGCTGGATGTAGTCCTGTGGAGCGGCTTGCCATGCCATTTCCACCTGGCGCCTCAGTTGGACCAGCGTTCGTGCTGGACGTGCAGACCGCGTGAGACGACGCTTCATCCAGTCCCAAACATGCTCAATGGGGGACAGATCCGGAGATCTTGCTGGCCAGGGTAGTTGACTTACACCTTCTAGAGCACGTTGGGTGGCACGGGATACATGCGGACGTGCATTGTCCTGTTGGAACAGCAAGTTCCCTTGCCGGTCTAGGAATGGTAGAACGATGGGTTCGATGACGGTTTGGATGTACCGTGCACTATTCAGTGTTCCCTCGACGATCACCAGTGGTGTACGGCCAGTGTAGGAGATCGCTCCCCACACCATGATGCCGGGTGTTGGCCCTGTGTGCCTCGGTCGTATGCAGTCCTGATTGTGGCGCTCACCTGCACGGCGCCAAACACGCATACGACCATCATTGGCACCAAGGCAGAAGCGACTCTCATCGCTGAAGACGACACGTCTCCATTCGTCCCTCCATTCACGCCTGTCGCGACACCACTGGAGGCGGGCTGCACGATGTTGGGGCGTGAGCGGAAGACGGCCTAACAGTGTGCGGGACCGTAGCCCAGCTTCATGGAGACGGTTGCGAATGGTCGTCGCCGATACCCCAGGAGCAACAGTGTCCCTAATTTGCTGGGAAGTGGCGGTGCGGTCCCCTACGGCACTGCGTAGGATCCTACGGTTTTGGCGTGCATCCGTGCGTCGCTGCGGTCCGGTCCCAGGTCGACGGGCACGTGCACCTTCCGCCGACCACTGGCGACAACATAGATGTACTGTGGAGACCTCACGCCCCACGTGTTGAGCAATTCGGCGGTACGTCCACCCGGCCTCCCGCATGCCCACTATACGCCCTCGCTCAAAGTCCGTCAACTGCACATACGGTTCACGTCCACGCTGTCGCGGCATGCTACCAGTGTTAAAGACTGCGATGGAGCTCCGTATGCCACGGCAAACTGGCTGACACTGACGGCGGCGGTGCACAAATGCTGCGCAGCTAGCGCCATTCGACGGCCAACACCGCGGTTCCTGGTGTGTCCGCTGTGCCGTGCGTGTGATCATTGCTTGTACAGCCCTCTCGCAGTGTCCGGAGCAAGTATGGTGGGTCTGACACACCGGTGTCAATGTGTTCTTTTTTCCATTTCCAGGAGTGTAGTTAAGTAGCAAACGTACGATCTTATTTAAACAGATAGTATAACTTTCCTTTATACATTACCACCGTTTTTCATTATTAATTGCCATCTGCGGTCTATTAACGGGCATGCGCAAGTGCAATATTTATTGAAAATACTAGTTTGTAGACCTTCAATATATTGAATCGACTTTACGCTGTCAATATCATTGATAAAAATTGTCAGTTGACAACGCGTTTTTTCAAGGTTAAGATATCGCAAACCCAAAGGAACGCGTATGCTATAATTACATCAGCTTTATCTTGCAAGCAACAGAAAACAACGAAAAAGAGGACATACGCCCGAGTTTGGTTGCAAAAAGGAGTGACTCGTCATATGTTAATTTACTGACTATAGTCAGAATCACGGACCCGAAAGAGTTCATTTATTATTTTTTGATGAGTTCTGCATCGTACGACAAGTTGTTAGTGTTGGTACAAGACAAAATAGGGAAGCAAAATGCGTTAATGAGAGAGGCAGTCGCACTCGACAAGAGATTAGCAGTAACTTTGAGATGTATGGCGACAGACAGGTCATTCTAAGGCTCGAAGTTCTGTAACATCGGCAAGTACAATTAGTAAAATTCTATGGGAACATGTGAAGAAATTGTACCTGACAAGCAAGGATCTGTTCAGGCAATTAAAGTAAAACTTGTTTTATACGCTTTGTGATAATTTGCTGAAACTGACATGCATTCCGCAGATATATTACTAGTCATTGCAGATATACGATGTATTTTTCGAAATGGGAGCGTTTGTCAAAACTGCTATGTAACGCAGCAATCTATACTATATTTTCAAATTAATAAAGTAAGCAATGTTATAGAGAATCCTCCGTTAACCATCCTAAGTGGCATATACAATGATTACCCTTGTATAGGCCATTTAAAATTCCCTTGTGTTACAATACTCCTTAAAATTGTATTTTAGGTGTTGTATACAAAATCGCGAACTAAAATAATAACAATAAACAGTGCATTCTAACGCCGCCTGGGTTATTCCCGAAGCTATGTCAACATCTGAGTGGAGAAAATTGTTAAACAGTCAATATTTGACCTCACATTTTCAGAATATATTCACAATACTGAGATTATTTTGATAGCCATCAATACTGCCCATCAATATCTCTAGTACTGACAATACGTCACTACGCGTCCTCATATGATCAACACATTGACAGTTTGACTATGTTATTCGACATGTGAGGGTCCCTTTACTGGTGGTACTATTATATTCCTGATAATAACATAGTACAACGAAACGAAGAAACAGTTTACAATTAATAGAGGTTGATGCCCAATTTGGCTAAAATATAAATAATTCATCGCCAATAGTAAGAGCGTCATTTAATTCGGCTGGGATGGTTCAGTTTTAGTAGAAAAACGTAACATTTCTAGAACCACGTCGATTTATGGAATCGAAGACGATGTGGCTGATTTTCTCGTCGACACCGTACACAGACAGCAGGGTTGGAGTTCGACCGCTAGGCTGCAGACATTTGTTGAAACAGCTGAAGTTCGGGCAAGCCATGGGACCTCTGAAGTGCCGTCAAGATCTCCAGTTGCTGCACGCGGTCCAGTGACATGTCAGTCGAGGGGGGGTGGGGGGGGGGGATGACACGGGAAGCAGTGCAGTCGCTGTCGTAATGCAGAAACTGAGCGATATATCTGACGTCCAAAAGGAGATGATCACCGGCTTTCGGGGCAAGGATGGACCATTTCTGGAATGGCTAAGTTTGTAAACGGTTCTCGTGCTGACATAGTTGAAGCACACCGTGCACGGCAAAATGGTCCTATCAAAAACTGGCGTCGAGGCAACTCTGGTGCATCATAGGCCGTAGATGAGAGGGGTGAACGACGGATGTAGAGATGTGTACGGGCAAATAGACGTGGAACTGTTGAGCAACTCAGCACACAGATGACCCAAAGGGGTACCAACATTGTGTCCTCAACGACCGTTCAACAAACGTTCCTGTGTATGGGCATTCGAAGCAGGTGCCAGATTCATTCACAAGTGCCGACTGCTGTTCATCGGCATCGAAGGCACGACAATATGGCAACTGGACATCCACTGTGTAGCGACTCGTGGCCTTTCCAGATGCATCATGTTTTATGCTTCATCGTGAAGTTGGCCGTTTGCGTGTGTGGCCCTCCAACAACTGTATGGAGGGTCCAGGCCGGAGGGGAGAACGTTATAGTCTGGGGAATGTCTTCATGGAATTTTCTGGGTAATCTGTGATTCTGGAAGGCACAATGGATCAATAAATATATACATATCTACGCTTGGGGACCACGTCCACCCCTACAAGCTGTTTGCTTTCTCCTCGGCACGATGGTATCTGCCATTTGGGCGATGCACCCTGTCGCAGAGCTAGCAGTGTACGTTCACGTTCGAAGAGCACCAAAATGACGTTACTATACTCTTCTGCTCACCAGACCCACCGGATTTAATCTGTGGGACCACCTCGATCGGGCTGTTCGCGCTACGGCTCCTCAACCGAGAAACCTAGCCCACCAGACCACAACACTTGCTCCCCATCCCTGCTGCGACCTTCCTGAACCTCACTGACTCTCTTTCTGTAATTCTGCGCTGTAAAAGATGATTATTCAGGCCACTGAAGGGCGGTGACATTAATGTGACTCGACTGTGTATAACTGATGCACTGTTAGCGAACCATATCATCTGCCCAAATGTAGTTTTTCACCGACTGCAAGACATGCATATTTGGTGTTTCTTTCTTTTGTCGGTTTTCGTACCTCAGTCAGTTAAAAGAGCACCCTTCTAGGATCGCTTTATCCGTCTGTCTGTCTGTCTGTCTGTCTATCTGTGAACACACCTACTTCTCAGGAATAGATATAGGTATCGTGTTGAAACTTATGTCTACGTCTCCTGGCGTTGTAAGAACTTTTAAATTTATAAGCCAATAGAATGGAAAGATAAGGCCATTTATGTCACATACTCCGATAATGGCAAACTAGCATATGAAAATGGGGCCAATGTGCATAGTAGCGTACCGCCGGAATGAAAAGAGGCATGGCATTCTGCTTCGCCGCTTTTCCTCCTTTTTTAATTGGAGCATCAGGAGGCATGATGATGTATTAACAAAGGCGGTATAGTACATAAAAATGCAGTAAAGCCCGTGCCTGACGATGGAGAGGTCGCGCAGTCGAATCTCGGTCGGATCACTGATTTTTCAGTCTTTGTTTTAACCTATCCGTCACCTTTCAAGGATGTGAGGAGCAGCCGGCAACAACACGTGGTTGGGATTCCAAGCTTAAGCTGTGGATCCTCTTTCCCCATTTGGATAACTGGTGTAGGTTAGGGGCACGTACGCAGCAGAAGTGGCGCGCAAGGCTTGGACCAGCCTATTGAGTCACATTCAGTTATTATTATTATTATTATTATTATCTATATACATACATAATTTTGCGCAGAACCCCCAGAACGCGAGTCCTATTCGCATCAGTCTCCTTTTTATTGGTGTCTTGAGCGATGGAAAACGTTACGTGAAGTCACTAGCATAATAGCGGTAAACGTAATTCTTAATTTTGTGCACAGTTAAGAAGAGCATTCCAATCATGAATGTGATAATGCAGCTTGTAAATCCTGTCCACACAGGAAGTTACCAGTCGAACTGGCGTACACTACACTGGCATTATTCGAACATTCATTAGCTATCGTGAGACACAAGGCAAAGTAGTTTTACATTGTAATTGGACTTACCTAGAAATTACTACTTTTATTTATCACTACGAGAATGCAACGGAACTGCACGCTACTGCCTCGGATGCGGGAGAGCTTTATCGAACCACAAAATCTCGATAAACGCCTAGACCGGACAATTTGGGCTCTCGGCGTCCTCTACGAACAACAGCACAAACCCGCCAGCATCGTGGCTCACCAATAAGATGGGTAAGAAAATAACTGGAATGAGACATGGATGGATGGCGTGAGCTTCTCTTCAGGGACGAGTCCATCCTGTATGGCTGCTATCGTCATTGGAGAGCGCGGAGATGGCTAGCTACCAGTGAGCCTCTCAGACATTCAGTCGCACGTGTTCAGTTGTGAGGCGGCAATACGGTATTTTATGCCGGTATCATGTAAATTTTCTGACGCCACTCACGGCAATCGTGTGTAATTTGAGGGCTGTGAGGTACTGAGATAGGATCCTCCAGCCTTTTACCCAGTCTAACTATCAACATTTCGGCAAAGGGTTCGTCTCGTAAGACGATGATTCAAAGTCATATGTCGTGAGTACCTCCCTCTAAGGGGCGGGAATTAATCGAGTGGACCGAGCGAGGTGGCGCAGTGGCTAGTACACTGGACTCGCATTCGGGAGGACGACGGTTAAATCCCGCGTCCGGCCATCCTGATTTAGGTTTTCCGTGATTTCCCTAAATCGCTCCAGGCAAATGCCGGGATGGTTCCTTTGAAAGGGCACGGCCGACTTCCTTCCCCATCCTTCCCCAATCCGATGAGACCGATGACCTCACTGTCTGGTCTCCTTCCCCAAATAACCCAACCCCAACCCCAATTAATCGAGTGGAATGGCCTGCGGTTAACTGCTGTCATGAACTCAGCGTGTTTAGGGTCAGCTGGAATCTCTTGCAAGAAATTAGTTTCTGCACTGGTTTACATCAATTTTATTTTCATTTTGTGTACTATGACTTTCAGGCTGCGTAGTTATTTTTGAGAAAGATATTAAACCAGTTTGAGACATATATTTTGGGCTACAGGTACATAATTTCAGGGGCGCTGCACGGCTGGCCGGGCCTGAGAGGTGCAGCCATGATATCCTGTTCAGTACGGACAGTACCACAAAATATGGTTCAAATGGCTCTGAGCACTATGGGACTTAACATCTTAGATCATCAGTCCCCTAGAACTTAGAACTAATTAAACCTAACTAACCTAAGGACATCACACACATCCATGCCCGAGGCAGGATACGAACCTGCGACCGTAGCAGTCCCGCGGTTCCGGAGTGCAGCGCCTAGAACCGCACGGCCACCACGGCCGGCAACAGTACCACACAGACAAGCCATTTACACTACCAAAAGTATCCGGATTCCCCCACGCAATGCGGAATTGTCAGTTAGTTGTCACGAGAGGCTAACACGTCAGCATGAAAGGAAGCGGGGACTATTGTGTTATCAGTAAAATAGCAGCAACAGCAGAATGAGTCCATCAGGGGAACTCAGTGACCCCGAACGTTGGCAAGCCATTGAATATCACCTGAAATCCATTAGGGGCAGTTCAGTTTTTATAAAGCTTCCCATAAGTCGTTCACGATGTGATTGTGAAGGGACAACCACAGCCAAACCAATACCAAGCAAACTCACGTACTGACAGGCAGGGACCATAGAGCATTGCGGTAGGTGGTTGTAGAAAAACTTATGAAGTCAGCGGAAGGAATGACTCGTGGGTTCCGAAGTACTGCGAGCATTCCAGTAAAAAGACTAGGGTACAGTGGTGCTTCAGCTCCTCATAAGCCGCGTATTTCTTTAGTGAACGGTAAGCGACGTTTCAGGTCGTATAAAGAGCGACGACACTGGACGGTCGACGTCAGCATACGAATGATCTGGAGTGATGGATCACGCTACATCCTTTGGCAATCTGATGTAATGTTTGCGTTTGTGAAATGCCTGGAGAACGTTACCTGCCATCAAGCAAAGTGCCAACTGTGAAGTATGGAGGAGGTGGTTTTATGGTATGGGGTATATTAGTTATTAAATTGCGTTCTCCTGATTTTGCTTAACAAAGCGGTAGGGTATGAACACATTTTACAGCATTGTACTCTGCGTACACTAGAAACAGTTCGGAGACGATGATTGTACTTTATCAGCCCTGTCGTAAAACAACATCTGTGAGGCAATGGTTTGTGGACAGTAACATTTCTGAAATAGATTGATTTCCCCAGAGTCCCGATCTGAATCCAATAGGACACCTACAGGATGGGGTAAAACGTCGACTTTGCTCTAGACCCCAGAGTTCAACGTCGGTATCTTACCTACTTTCGGCTCTTGAGGAACAAAGGGCTATCAGTCCTCCACGGATATTCGGACATCTCATAGAAAGTAAGTAAGGCAGAGTAAAAGCCATCATAAAGGCGAAGGCTGGTAACAAGCTATATTAGTTAATATATATTATAACAATAAGCTCAGGAACGAGTTCCGGTACGATCAAGCAAGTTATATGGTGTGGTAGCACTCTATCCCCCCTTCACGGAGAAGGTTCCCGTTTTTACCTGAGGTGCGTACTTTTGAAGATATAAGGACTTGGAAGTTTTGCCCTCTGGAAATTTCTAGAATATTACAAAACATTCTAGAATATTTGAGAGCATTACACAACATTCCCAGAATGTTCTGGAATGTTCCACAATGATCCGAGATGTTGGGGAGTAGTCTGGAACATTCTAGAAGGTTCCAGAAAGTTCGGAAACATCCCAGATCATTGTGTAAACATTCTAGAACACTCTCGCAAGCTGTGAAATATTCTGGAGCATTGTAGACCATTTGAAGCCTTTCGGTATCTTCTGGAATTCGCCGCTGGTGAGGTTACGCGTTGCTACGGGTATATAAACCAAGACCCGTAGTGGGCTCCAACGTAAGTTTCTTACCAGTGACGAAGGTAGGAACCGAAAAAGCAGTGTAGTGGGTGTATAAAACAAGCAGTGAAGTGTGAAATGTCAAAGTGATACAATGACTGAATATAAATCGAAAATAATGTGTGAAAAGTGTATAAAGTGTACTTAGAGTACTTGTTGACAATAAGTTGATTTGATTTTTATTTCAGACAATGCCCAAACGTAAAAGAGGAGGAGATTTTACCAGTCCAGAAACAAAACGGCGAAAACAAAAAGAACAGCGAAAAAAGGAAACAGACGAAGAGTGCGAAGCATATTAAGTTTCCCATGAACGAAAATGAGCCCCGTGAGAAGCAGAGAAAGCGAAGAGCAACGAAATGAAAGGATTGAAGAATCAAGAATTGCGACACAGTCTTATAGTAAAAGACTGCGAAATCAAACCAGCCATGAAATTATCACCCTATGAGAAGCGCGGACAAGGATAAGCACACTGTACAACCCAACAAATGAAGTATTTCACTACGACCCGACGAAAGAGTGTAACAAACAGAAACACGTCGTTAACGGAAAAATGGATAATATCTTGCAGTTTTTTGTTGCACGAATGGAAAAATTCGATTACCACCACTGAAAGCACAACCGTAGGAATTTTTACATTCGTGAGCGGTGAGAATCCAGAATCAAAACATTTCCTTCAAAATGTAAAAGCCTACAACACCCTCTTCCAAATGATTTTTCTCAGTGTCATTTCGAACAACACTAACAGAGACAAAACCAATTATGTTTTTTTTTTCATTCAAGGACAAATCTATCAAAACTTGCGATCATTACTATCGCTACCCAACGAAGAACATAAATTTCTGCAACTATATTTCATTGAAAATGAAGAAACAAAAATGATAAACGATGCGCAAAAATCGGTGGACTGAGACGAGAAGTACTTCGAGATGTACAGACGATCTTGCGGAACACAATCAACTGATTCACGTATTCAAAAGAGCACTAGACCGAATGATTTCTAATGACTATGAAGTTGTAATTCGAGTCGACGAAAGGCAACATGAGGACACAAACGTCGATTTAATGCACCTCATATAGACGAAGTCGCCATCGTAATTGTGGACAATGAAAACACAAGCCCTGACATAATTGTACAACGAAGAAGAGAATGATTACAACGCATTGCAGACACACACTGTTCATATGATGCCCTCAGATATCCATTAAAATTTCTGCACGGAGAGGACGGATGTCAAATCCAACCTGAAATAGGCGTATAAAAAAAATGAAAAAGTCACTTCCAAGGAGTTCTATGCTTAACGCTTAATGATCAGAGACAATGGAACATACAATCACTTTCTCAACACTCGCCATTTATTCCAACAATTCCTGGTAGATGTGCATGCAAAAATAGAAACGGAACGGATGCTCTGCATAACATTGAATCAGAAGAAACTACGCACGGAAGAATACATGCACCATCGAAACGCAATCACAAATGATAGAAACAATGACGACATTGGAACAAGGGTAATCTTACCCTCATCATAAGTAGGAACTCCGAGACTCATGCACGAATACACTCAAGATGCCATGACCTACACAAGAAAATGCGGAAGACCTTAACTGTTTATAACTTTCACATGCAACGCGTCGTGGACAGAAATCAAAGAACAACTAATATTCGGTCAAGCCTCCATGCATCAACACGGCACATTATCCCGAATTTTCCGACAAGAAGAGATGAGGTTTATTGACGTCATCACAAAATACCCCATCTCTGGAAACGTTATATATTGTATGTACGCAATCGAATGCCAAAAACGGGACAGCCTCATACAATCTCATATGGCTACACGACAGAATTCATCTTACGAATATCCACAAAATCATTCAAGTTGAATTTCCTAATTAACAAGAATATCCGGAACTGTACGACATTGTAGATGATTCTCGGATCATGCGGACCATTAAACCCCAATTCACCGTGTATAAGTGATGGAAAATGTACAAAAGATACCCAAAACCACACTTGGACGACACACAAACAGGAGTTGATGGTTATCCCAAATACAGAAGACGACCACCCAAAAACGATGGCTTCGCAGCAAAAATATGAATACGAGACGGCGATGAAATGGAAATACACTCCTTGAAATTGAAATAAGAACACCGTGAATTCATTGTCCCAGGAAGGGGAAACTTTATTGACACATTCCTGGGGTCAGATACATCACATGATCACACTGACAGAACCACAGGCACATAGACACAGGCAACAGAGCATGCACAATGTCGGCACTAGTACAGTGTATATCCACCTTTCGCAGCAATGCAGGCTGCTATTCTCCCATGGAGACGATCGTAGAGATGCTGGATATAGTCCTGTGGAACGGCTTGCCATGCCATTTCCACCTGGCGCCTCAGTTGGACCAGCGTTCGTGCTGGACGTGCAGACCGCGTGAGACGACGCTTCATCCAGTCCCAAACATGCTCAATGGGGGACAGATCCGGAGATCTTGTTGGCCAGGGTAGTTGACTTACACCTTCTAGAGCACGTTGGGTGGCACGGGATACATGCGGACGTGCATTGTCCTGTTGGAACAGCAAGTTCCCTTGCCGGTCTAGGAATGGTAGAACGATGGGTTCGATGACGGTTTGGATGTACCGTGCACTATTCAGTGTCCCCTCGACGATCACCAGTGGTGTACGGCCAGTGTAGGAGATCGCTCCCCACACCATGATGCCGGGTGTTGGCCCAGTGTGCCTCGGTCGTATGCAGTCCTGATTGTGGCGCTCACCTGCACGGCGCCAAACACGCATACGACCATCATTGGCACCAAGGCAGAAGCGACTCTCATCGCTGAAGACGACACGTCTCCATTCGTCCCTCCATTCACGCCTGTCGCGACACCACTGGAGGCGGGCTGCACGATGTTGGGGCGCGAGCGGAAGACGGCCTAACGGTGTGCGGGACCGTAGCCCAGCTTCATGGAGACGGTTGCGAATGGTCCTCGCCGATACCCCAGGAGCAACAGTGTCCCTAATTTGCTGGGGAGTGGCGGTGCTGTCCCCTACGGCACTGCGTAGGATCCTACGGTTTTGGCGTGCATCCGTGCGTCGCTGGGGTCCGGTCCCAGGTCGACGGGCACGTGCACCTTCCGCCGACCACTGGCGACAACATCGATGTACTGTGGAGACCTCACGCCCCACGTGTTGAGCAATTCGGCGGTACGTCCACCCGGCCTCCCGCATGCCCACTATACGCCCTCGCTCAAAGTCCGTCAACTGCACATACGGTTCACGTCCACGCTGTCGCGGCATGCTACCAGTGTTAAAGACTGCGATGGAGCTCCGTATGCCACGGCAAACTGGCTGACACTGACGGCGGCGGTGCACAAATGCTGCGCAGCTAGCACCATTCGATGGCCAACACCGCGGTTCCTGGTGTGGCCGCTGTGCCGTGCGTGTGATCATTGCTTGTACAGTGTCCGGAGCAAGTATGGTGGGTCTGACACACCGGTGTCAATGTGTTCTTTTTTCCATTTCCAGGAGTGTAGATAATCAGTGGGTAGTACCATATAACATACAACTTTCCAAAATGTTCCGTACATAAGCGTAGAATACTGCAATTTAGTGAAATCCATCAAATATGTCTGTAAATATGTGAACAAAGGCAGTGACATGGCAGTACTTCAAACAGCCGAAGACAACGAGCAACAAAACAAAAAACGACGAGATCCTCATTTACCAAATGGGAAAACACATCTACAGTAATGAAACTGCGGGATGGATTTTCAGTTTTTCCATAAACGAACGCGAACCACCTGTGCATCTAGCAGCACATTTGGAGAATGGACAGAGAGCTTACTTCAAAAAGACACCGCCACAAAACTGCAAGCGAAACCCTTCAGAAGACAACATTAACAGCATTTCACCAGCTGTGCAAAAAGGATACATTTGCGAAAACATTACTATATGTCTCCGTCCCTACCCATTATACGTGGAACATAACGAGAAAAATCTTTCAACGGCGAAATCAAGGAATTACAGTGGATCATCCATGCATCATGAGAACTGGCTCACTAGACCGAGTATACACAGTTCATCCGAACAACGCCGGATGTTTCTACTCCCCGATGTTGCTACACGAAATATGGCGACCGATCTCAGGATTGTTGATGCAAGAGGTACAAAGAAGAACGCCAACGCTTAGGACTACTGGAAAACAACAACCACCGGTAATTAACACTGCAAGGAGCCTCGCTCACAGCCTCCGCTGAACAAATGACACACTTACTCGCCATAATTCTAATAACATATAACACAGCACACCGAACCCAAAAGAGCTACTCTCCTTCAAAAGGAGTATGAGTGATGACATACTGTACCAAACCGAACAAGCTCAGCATGAACTGACTATCGAATTCAGCGACGGCATCTTCTATGAAACACTCACTTGCCTAGAAGGTAAATGTTTAGCAACAAACAACCACAATTAGTACAACTTGGGATGCAAGCACGACGAAAAGCTGTTATAAGTGTGCTAAACGTCGAAATTACAAAGGAAATTTACAACGTTGTCATGGACCGGATCGAAACAACATTGGGGGAATTACTTACTTGGACACACCTGGCGGCACGGGGGAAACGTTTATATCTATTTATGGCGGAAACACGTGCTAAACAACACATCGCACTTACACTGGCATCATCCAGCATTGCAGCTACACGGATGGAAGGAGGACGAAACTGCTCATTCCGCGCTACTGCTGAATATAGCCGAAGAACAATTCCCGGTATGTAAAATCTCAGCCGGCCGGATGGCCAAGCGGTTCTAGGCGCTTCAGTCCGGAATCGCGCTGCTGCTACGGTCGCAGGTTCGAATTCTGCCTCGGGAATGGATGTGTGTGATGTCCTTAGGTTAATTAGGTTGAAGGAGTTCTAAGTCTAGGGGACTCATGACCTCAGATGTTAAGTCCCATAGTGCTTAGAGCCATTTGAACCATAGGACGAGAAGTGACTCGTGCGACTAATCAACCAACAACTCTTCCGGAACTTCGTGAAGAGGTCGACCAGGCGTGGCATAACGTATCCCATTTGTACGAGCAGCTAGACGCCAAGATCAGTGTTTAATTGCCGCCTGTGAAGGCTACACATGGACTTTTATGGGCGTTTCAGCATGGATCTATACCTGGTACCTCAGAACCGCTTGTTCTATTGACCTGTAATCATTTCATGTACTCCATATACCCTGCTGGAACAATGAATCATGAGTGAATTCGAAACCTCTAAAAAGGTGTACTCTTTTTCTCCTGCCAGTGTAGCTTTCACCGTTCGTCTGCCTTGTGTATAATTGTTGCACATCACATCCATCTGAAACTCTTTACATTATTCAAGTCTTAATCTCCCTCTACAACTTTTTCCTCTCTCCCTTGCCTCTGTACGTTTCCCATCATTATCATGTTAACTATGTCTTGATGCCTCGTTATGTGACCTATCAACTTACCACCGCTTTTATTTTTTTAAATCTCAAGAGTATCTGGATGGGGTGCACTCGTAAAGCAAGCTAAAGTTATCTTCTGGGACGAATGTACAATGAGACATAAAAAATCACTCGAAGCCATGGACAGAAGATTACAAGGCTTGCGAGGAAACTCTGAAGTGATGGCAGGAGCTCTACTCATACTCACAGTAGTTTCTCGACATACACTTCCAGTTATCCCTAAGTCAACGACACCACTCGAGATCAGTGCATGCTTTAAAAAAATTACATCTCTGGCCACACATACAAATAATGCGACTAACAAAAAAAGTGAGAGTTAAACTATCGAAATACGAAACAACAGCACATTTTGTTGAACACCTTTCAAAAAGTGGCAAAGGCACATTTCTTACTGACCAGACGACCGGTCTCATTAAATACAACAATGATTTCTGCAACACAGCCACCGCTGAGAACTAATCAGCGACTAAATTTATCCAACAATTGACTTACAACTATGCCAATTTACACTGGCTATTAGAAAGCGCCATTTGGACAACTAAAAACAATATTGTCGACGATATTAACATTAAGATTCAAAAGAAAAATCCCGGTGAAGCGAGAATGTACAAATAGATCGGCACGGTGGTAAACGTTGAAGAAACTGTGAACTTTCCTACAGAATTTCTAAACTCTTTGGCAGTACCAGGAATGGCATTACACTGCCTTCGACTTAAAATTGGATCTCCAATCATATTGCTCAGAAACCTCAACTCACAAAAACTATGTAATGGAACAACTACGATCGTCAAATAGCTATAGCATAACATCACTGAAGCCGAACTGATGACTGGAATGTACGAAGGACGTACACTTATTTATCCCCAGAATATTACCGGTCTCTACTGAACTGCCATTCCAATTTAAAAGACTGCAATTTTCAATCAAATTAGCCTAAAGTTTTACAGTTAACAAAGCTCGACGACATATTGCGGCATCAACCTCAAAGACTCCTGTTTCTTTCGCAGTCAACTATATGTAAACTGTGGGTTCGAAGTGGGGCGGCGGTGGGGTGAGTGGACTGCTGTAGCCTGTTGTGGGGTTGTGTACCATTGAGGCTACGGCGGGGACGAAACCTCTCCCTCGTTTCTAGGTCCCCATTTCAATACAATACAACTATATGTAGCTTGATCTCGAGTAGAAAATTCAGAAAATCTGTACATATGTCGCCTGGATACCAAAATCAAAAATCTTTTTGTAAACAATTACTGTAAATAGTGAGAATATGTTTTCAATAAAGAATTTTTACCTCTTATGCTTGAACAAGTGTTGTAAATAGTTGGAATTAGTTTTCAATAATATTTTTACCTCTTATTTTTTAAACTTAATTCTTTTATTCCAACTTCCACACAATCTCATATCAACTCATTGAGCGAAGCCGGGTACCCCAGTTTAGTGTTCACTAATAAGAGTCTCGATGCTTTTGATCAGAGACTGTACTCGTGCAAGGGAGCTCTGAACTGTGTGGCAAATAAGTAAAAGATAAACCTGTGTTGGATAAAAATAGATATAAAAGCTGTTTATGTGGGAAACTAATTTCTTTCAAAAAGTGTACTATGGCTGTGGCCCAGGTTACAAGTTAAATACTACAAAATGTCGTTTCACAGACTGCATGACTTCAGGTACAGTTCCGGACGTTGATTCCCTATCAAAACTTTATCTACCACGTCCCTCTACAACCCGTAGATGCCTCTTATCAACATTGTGAAACACTCTGTGCGTGAATGTTTTTCCATCATACACGCAAGTAGCAAAAACAATGCCTTTTGCTGACGACGCAAATATTAAAATCAAAGCCTAATGGGGTAAGTGCAGCACGATCAAATGTAAATAATACTTTCTTGAAAATTAAGAACTGTTTCTCCGCAAAAGGACTGTCACATAATTTAGATAAACTACACAACACGCAGTTCAGTACCGCACAAGGGCTGACACATCAGTAAATGAAAAAGAATGTTCCAAATTTATAGGTGTTTATACTGATGAGATCGTGAATGGAAGTCACATGACTTCGTGAATGATGGATCGTGAATGGAATGTTACAGATCCACTTAAACGTATAATTTCTGCAATGTTGATTTATGTTTCCTATTTTCACTCATTAATATCCTATGACATCAAATTCTGGAGTAACACAGCAATGAGGAAAACATTTGTAGCGCAAAAGTTGAAATAAAGATAAATTTAGAACACACTCTAGATTTCTTGTAGTCAGCTCTTTGAACAGTAGGATACGCTGACAACAGTCTCTCTTATGAAGTTTGTTCACAATAATCAAACACAACTTGAACATTGGTCAGTAAGATAGTAGAACGAGAAATAATTTACGATATCCATCACTAAGTTAATTTAACAGTTAATAAAATTAAAC
The DNA here is from genome assembly GCF_023864275.1 of Schistocerca cancellata. Classification (NCBI taxonomy): domain Eukaryota; kingdom Metazoa; phylum Arthropoda; class Insecta; order Orthoptera; family Acrididae; genus Schistocerca; species Schistocerca cancellata. The sequence continues at coordinate 852,250,948 of NC_064626.1, forward strand.
ACAAACTGTTATCGTACCTGGTTGACAACTACTTCTACTCCATACAAGCATTTCAGAGTGTGTGGTAGTGCGCCTGCGTACGTGTGTGTGACTCGTTCATAATCACTATGAGGGCCCACAATTAGGATCCACAGAATACGCAAATAATTAGTTAACGAAGCGGTCCAGGCACCAGTATCCAAAATGCATGTATACCTTTGATGTGGTGTTCAGTCCAGAGACTCGTTTGATGCAGCTCTCCATGCTATTCTATCCTGTGCAAGTTTCTTCATCTCCCAGTACCTACTACAACCTACATCCTTCTGAATCTGTTTAGTGTATTCATCTCTACGATTTTTACCCTCCACGCTGCCCTCCAATACCAAATTGGTGATCCCTTGATGCCTCAGAACATATCCTACCAACCGATCCCTTCTTCTAGTCAAGTTGTGCCACAAAATTCTCTTCTCCCCAGTCCTATTCAATACCTCCTCATTAGTTATATGATCTACCCATCTAATCTTCAGCATTCTTCTGTAGCACCACATTTCGAAAGCTTCTATTCTCTTTTTGTCTAGACTGTTTATCATCCACGTTTCACTTCCATACATAGCTACACTTCATACAAATACTTTCAGAAAAGACTTCTTGACACTTAAATCTGTACTGGATGTTAACAAATTTCTCCTCTTCAGAAACGCTTTCCTTGCCATTGCCAGTCTACATTTTATATCCTCTCTACTTCGACCTTCATCAGTTATTTTGCTCCCCAAAAAGCAAAACTCATCTACTACTTTAAGCGTCTCATTTCCTAATCTAATTCCCTCAGCATCACCCGATTTAATTCGACTACATTCCATTATCCTCGTTTTGCTTTTGTGGATGTTCATCTTATATCCTCCTTTCAAGACACTGTCCATTCCGTTCAGCTGCTCTTCCAGGTCCTTTGCTGTCTCTGACAGAATTACAATGTCATCGGCGAACCTCAAAGTTTTTATTTCTTCTCCATGGATTTTAATTCCTACTCCGATCTTTCTTTTGTTGCCTTTACTACTTGCTCAATATACAGATTGAATAGCATCAGGGAGAGGCTACAACGCTGTCTCACTCCCTTCCCAACGACTACTTCCTTTTCATGCCCCTCGACTCTTATAACTGCCGTCTGGTTTCTGTACAAATTGTAAACAGCCTTTCGCTCCTTGTATTTTACCCCTGCCACCTTCAGAATTTGAAAGAAAGTGTTCCAGTCAACATTGTCAAAAGCTTTCTCTATGTCTACAAATGCTAGAAACGTAGGTTTGCCCTTCCTTAATCTATTCTCTAAGATAAGTCTTAGGGTCAGTATTGCCTCACGTGTTCCAACATTTCTCTACGGAATACAAACTGATGGTTCAAATCGCTCTGAGCACTATGGGACTCAACTGCTGTGATCATAAGTCCCCTAGGACTTAGAACTACTTAAACCTAACTAACCTAAGGACATCACACACATCCATGCCCGAGGCAGGATTCGAACCTGTGACCGTAGCGGTCGTGCGGTTCCAGACTGTAGCGCCTTTAACCGCTCGGCCACTCCGGCCGGCAATCCAAACTGATGATCCCCGTATTTTACGTTATTTGAACAACAACAACAAAGTACTACTTATAAACCCCTAGTGCATTGGAAGCACGTGAGCGATGAACCTGTACATACATGTAACAAGTTGTTGTACCGATCAACTGTTTTACACTTTTTTTACATGTACATCTATGCACGGTAAGCCACCCTGCGGTTAGTGATGGAGGATGATGTCTTAAATTCTATGTTTGTCGCATCTGTGACGATAAACGGACGACTCAATATTATACACGCCTACATAATGACTGCGCAAATGAGTCGTAGAAATGTAATACTTAGATAACTCACTACATGAACAATCGAACTTCATTTCTAATACCAGCAGCTGAAAACTTACATTACGCAGAGCCGTGCGTGTCAAAGCACATAAACCGACCAGAACGCCAAACACACTACACTTCAGCAGTGTTCTATCTCGGTCGTGTCATTTCTACGGGCCAAGCACACTGTAAAAACGCCAGCCATCGGCCCCGAGTTTACAACCACTTAAGGCAAGGAAAGAGGCTATAAGCGCACACAGCCAGAAGCCATTTAATGGCGAGCTGTTTCTCAAAGGCGGTAACATATAGGCGCCTAATGCAATAGCGAGCGCCAGAATGACAGCATCGATTGAACGAAGGAACGCCGGCGTTGAGCTGTACCGATACAGACTCAGCTGAGTAACAGTCTTCACCCTGTAGTGCTGTACGCCCTGAAATCACACCGCCGAGTAGGCCTATTGCTTCAAGACAGTGTTGTGTCAACAGGAAGGCCGGCATACGTAGCAGTCATGTGTCAATAGATCGCTCGAAAAGTGGAAGATAGGTATTACCCAACAAAATCTATTGATTTTTTATTGCTTTCAGAAAAAAATGAAAAACTAACCGATTTTTGAATTTGTACCAGTTTTCATGCCCTCTTTATCTAATATTTCTACCTTTTCCGTACGTCAGGGCTTTATTAACGGACTGTTACCACAATGCAATCAGGCACTGTTGAAAAGCAGAGATCACTTTCTTTTATCGTATTCGCTTCCAACGACGACCACGTGTCCTTAACTAAGTCATTATTACGAGCATGCAATATTTATGGCGGGGAAGGTATGTTCAAATCATGTTTCATGACAGGGTATTTTTATAAAATATTGGTAGCTATGATTTCCAGCTCTTTCGCGCATACGGTTGAGATCATATTCTCGGTAAATCACTCGCGAAGAAGATGATGAGTATGTCACTCGTCGAAACGTCGCAGTTTGAAGACACCGCCACCCGGCTGGAAGCCCGAGAACTCTTCGCCAGCTGTATACGCCGGGAAAGCGCACATTCACACTCGTGAAATAATTTCATTCCTGCCCAGTTGACTGTGTTATTTCCAGTTTGATGTCATTATCGCGTCCATACCCTGGCCCCTCACTCGATAAACGCTTCTCGGTTCACTCAAACGATACCTATCGTCCTCATTAGCAGTGCTTTAGTTTAAAGATCAACCAACGACAGTAGAAGCGATACACTTCCCTGGTAAAGGCAGGGCCTAGCTGTGTTGTTTTCACGCCAACCGTATTTCGACAGCACGTCCACGACCTTGTAAACAACTAGTTTCGAAGAGGAAAGGTTCACACTAACTGCTCTTCGGGCAGTGAATCATATCACACATACGCTCCTCAATATTCCTGGAACAAACTCGACAGGTGTCTGAGGAAGCACCTTGATAATCATAGAGTTTAACTGAAGAAAGAATTTTTGAATTAACAGCGGAAAACTGACCTTGAACGGATAAATTCTTTCGTGACTTTCATGTCAACTAGCTTATAAGACACTATATACTGAAGACATTTGCTCTAAAATTAGTAAAAGTTATCTTTATGGCCGGCCGAAGTGGCCGTGCGGTTAAAGGCGCTGCAGTCTGGAACCGCAAGACCACTACGGTCGCAGGTTCGAATCCTGCCTCGGGCATGGATGTTTGTGATGTCCTTAGGTTAGTTAGGTTTAACTAGTTCTAAGTTCTAGGGGACTAATGACCTCAGCAGTTGAGTCCCATAGTGCTCAGAGCCATTTGAACCATTTTTTGAATTTATCTTTATGGCCTTACATGAATTGTTATACACACGTACAAAGACGATATTTATTTTTAATGATTCAACTACAACTTCCTTTCTGCTGGAACATTTTTGTTAAGCATACAAAATTCTTGTGTTTACAATGACTCCTCTCACGGTGTCAACCGTGAGAAGAAGGCTCAACAGTCGCGTCTCTCTGTCTGATATAGAACGTATATAGCAAATTTTCTGTGTAATCTGTCAGGGAATTTTTACATTAACCACTTGTTGCAAATGTGTTAACGACTGAAGCCTTCTAACGAATCGCTTCTCCTTAGAGCAAGTAACACAATGCCTTGTGAATGAATAAATGAGTGCTCCAACTAATGTACTTTAAAAACCCATGATAGCGTGTAACTCAAACAACAGTGGTTGGCTATATCATTATACTGAAGATAATTTTTATAAGTAAATGGGTTCAGAAAATAGTATGTAGCCTGCGGAAAGGTAAGAAAACTCGCCTTCAAAAGCTTGTAGCTTAAACCTTAAACAACAAGGAAAAAGTTAATGTGTCTAGAGGAAGGAAGATTAGGGTTCAGCAATCATAGACAGCAAAGTATTTAAGACGGAGTAAAAATTCTGATCAAGGAAGGAAATCGGCCGCTTTCTAAAAACATTTGTGTTAAAGTATTTAGGGTAACCGCAGAAAACCCCATGAACCATGGACCTTGCCGTTGGTGGGGAGGCTTGTGTGCCTCAGCGATACAGATAGCCGTAGGTGCAACCACAACGGAGGGGTATCGGTTGAGAGGCCAGACAAACGTGTGGTTCCTGAAGAGGGGCAGCAGCCTTTTCAGTAGTTGCAAGGGCAACAGTCTGGATGATTGACTGATCTGGCCTTGTAACATTAACCAAAACGGCCTTGCTGTTGTGGTACTGCGAACGGCTGAAAGCAAGGGGAAACTACAGCCGTATTTTTTCCCGAGGGCTTGCAGCTTTACTGTATGGTTAAATGATGACGGCGTCTTCTTGGGTAAAATATTCCGGAGGTAAAATAGTCCCCCATTCGGATCTCCGGGAGGGGAATACACAGGAGGACGTCGTTTTCAGGAGAAAGAAACCGTTCGTTCTACGGATCGGAGCGTGGAATGTCAGATCCCTTAATCGGGCAGGTAGGTTAGAAAATTTAAAAAGGGAAATGGATAGGTTAAAGTTAGATATAGTGGGAATTAGTGAAGTTCGGTGGCAGGAGGAACAAGACTTCTGGTCAGGTGAATACACGGTTATAAATACAAAATCAAATAGGGGTAATGCAGGAGTAGGTTTAATAATGATTAAAAAAATAGGAGTGCGGGTAAGCTACTACAAACAGCATAGTGAACGTATTATAGTGGCCAACACAGACACGAAGCCAACGCCTACTACAGTAGTACAAATTTATATGCCAACTAGCTCTGCAGATGACGAAGAAATTGAAGAAATGTATGATGAAATAAAAGAAATTATTCAGGTAGTGAAGGGAGACGAAAATTTAATAGTCATGGGTGACTGGAATTCGAGAGTAGGAAAAGGGAGAGAAGAAAACATAGTAGGCGAATATGGATTGGGGCTAAGAAATGAAAGAGGGAGCCGCTTGGTAGAATTTTGCACAGAGCATAACTTAATCATAGCTAACACTTGGTTCAAGAATCATAAAAGAAGATGGTATACATGGAAGAATCCTGGAGATACTAAAAGGTATCAGATAGATTATATAATGGTAAGACAGAGATTTAGGAACCAGGTTTTAAATTGTAGGTCATTTCCAGGGGCAGATGTGGACTCTGACCACAATCTATTGGTTATGAACTGTAGATTAAAACTGAAGAAACTGCAAAAAGGTGGGAATTTAAGGAGATGGGACCTGGATAAACTGAAAGAACCAGAGGTTGTACAGAGATTCAAGGAGAGCGTAAGGGAACAATTGACTGGAATGGGAGAAAGAAATACAGTAGAAGACGAATGGGTAGCTCTGAGGGATGAAGTAGTGAAGGCAGCAGAGGATCAAGTAGGTAAAAAGACGACGGCTAGTAGAAATCCTTGGGTAACAGAAGAAATATTGAATTTAATTGATGAAAGGAGAAAATATAAAAATGCAGTAAATGAAGCAGGCAAAAAGGAATACAAACGTCTCAAAAATGAGATCGACAGGAAGTGCAAAATGGCTAAGCAGGCATGGCTAGAGGACAAATGTAAGGATGCCTATCTCACTATGGGTAAGATACATACTGCCTACAGGAATATTAAAGAGACCTTTGGAGAACAGAGAACCACTTGTATGAATATCAAGAGCTCAGATGGAAACCCACTTCTAAGCAAAATGGGAAAGCAGAAAGGTGGAAGGAGTATATAGAGGGTCCATACAAGGGCGATGTACTTGAGGACAATAGTATGGAAATGGAAGAGAATGTAGTTGAAGATGAAATGGGAGATACGATACTGCGCGAAGAGTTTGGCAGAGCACTGAAATACCTAAGTCGAAACAAGGCCCCGGGAGTAGACAACATTCCATTAGAACTACTGACGGCCTTGGGGGAGCCAGTCCTGCCAAAACTCTACCATCTGGTGAGCAAGATGTATGGGACAGGCAAAATACCCTCAGATTTCAAGAATAATATAATAATTCCAATCCCAAAGAATGCAGGTGTTGACAGATGTGAAAATTACCGAACTATCAGTATAATAAGTCACAGCTGCAAAATACTAACGCGAATTATTTACAGACGAATGGAAAAACTGGTAGAGGCCGACCTCTGGGAAGATCAGTTTGGATTCCGTAGAAATGTTGGAACACGTGAGGCAATACTGACCTTACGACTTATCTTAGAAGGAAGATTAAGGAAAGGCAAACCTACGTTTCTAGCATTTGTAGACTTAGAGAAAGCTTTTGACAATGTTGACTGAAATACTCTCTTTCAAATTCTAAAGGTGGCAGGGGTAAAATACAGGGAGCGAAAGGCTATTTACAATTTGTACAGAAACCAGATGGCAGTTATAAGAGTCGAGGGACATGAAAGGGAAGCAGTGATTGCGAAGGGAGTGAGACAGTGTTGTAGCCTCTCCCTGATGCTATTCAATCTGTATATTGAGCAAACAGTAAAGGAAACAAAAGAAAAATTTGAGTAGGTATTAAAATCCATGGAGAAGAAATAAAAACTATGAGGTTCGCCGATGACATTGTAATTCTGTCAGAGACAGATAGGACTTGGAAGAGCTGTTGAACGAAATGGACAGTGTCTTGAAAGGAGGACATAAGATGAACATCAACAAAAGCAAAACGAGGATAATGGAATGTAGTCGAATTAAGTCGGGTGATGCTGCGGGAATTAGATTAGGAAATGAGACACTTAAAGTAGTAAAGGTGTTTTGCTTTTTGGGGAGCAAAATAACTGATGATGATCGAAGTAGAGAGGATATAAAATGTAGACTGGCAATGGCAAGGAAAGCGTTTCTGAAGAAGAGAAATTTGTTAACATCGAGTATAGATTTAGGTGTCAGGAAGTCGTTTCTGAAAGTATTTGTATGGAGTGTAGCCACGTATGGAAGTGAAACATAGACGATAAATAGTTTGGACAAGAAGAGAATAGAAGCTTTCGAAATGTGGTGCTACAGAAGAATGTTGAAGATTAGGTGGGTAGATCACGTAACTAATGAGGAGGTATTGAATAGGATTGGGGAGAAGAGTAGTTTGTGGCACAACATGACTAGAAGAAGGGATCGGTTGGTAGGACGTGTCCTGAGGCATCAAGGGATCACCAATTTGGTATTGGAGGGCAGTGTGGAGGGTAAAAATCGTAGAGGGAAACCAAGAGATGAATACACTAAGCAGATTCAGAAGGATGTAGGTTGCAGTAGGTACTGGGAGATGAAGGAGCTTGCACAGGATAGATTAGCGTGGAGAGCTGCATCAAACCAGTCTCAGGAGACCACAACAAGAACAACAGAAAACCTAAATCTCTACGAACGGAGGAAATTTGGAACTACCGTTCCGACGAATACGAGTCTAGTTCTTGTCGCTGTGCTCATCGTTTCGTCCATGTGCAGAGTGCATCGCAGGACCACACGGACTAAAAAGCATGTCAGTAACGCACAGAATACGGCCCCTGTCACTGATAATTTTTCCTTTCTATGAATACATTTTTCTTTCAACTCTGCCGGTCATTTATGTGCAGTAAAAATGCCATGCCAAGAATTTACGTTTAATGACAAGTCGGTGCGTAAATAGCTCAGTGAATCTCAGAACGGAGGAAGTCATCTGTTCATGTTTAGTAAATTACTGAGGCATTCATTTCTCAGGGAAGATAACTGCTACACTTATTTCTCTGAACATTGCTGAGTTCTATAACAACATGCCTTTCAACCAAAGTGATCCAGAGTAGTTACCCCGTTCTCTAGGATTAATTACATGACCGCGTATTTTACAGTGTCTTTTTCTCTGAAAATAATTTTAGTTATAGATTATTGCCATGAATCTGGATATATACATTCGCAATAAACAAATGCCGGAGATACTTACGTTTATTCCGACTTACATATTGTAACATTATTTATAAATTCGGAGAGGTAGACAAGATTCTAATGGCACTATAATTTTCATTATAGATTATTTCCATGAATCTGGATACATTCATTCGCAATAAACAAATGCCAGAGATCCTTTCGTTTATTCCGACATACATCTTGTAACGTTAGTTATAAATTCGGAGAGGTAGACAAGATTCTAATGGGACTATTAGGACAACACAGACTCGGTTTATTCGCTCTTCTGAAAATGACATGCTCATTAACTGCAGCCATGTTGAAAATTGTATGAAACGTACCCAAAACAATTACTGCAAAATCGGTATCATATAGAGAATCTCATCAGGTTTTAGGCTGAAGCGATATCGAACATTAGACAGTTCCATACAAGAATAATAATAAGCATGATGACGTATTTGTCATTCTTAGAAAAGACCATCATACATAGCATGTTGGAAAACCAGTCTATTGAATGCAAGAACAGTTTAATTCCTATCTTTATCCGTTCCGGGGATAGTGTATAGCGTATCCACATACTGATTTTAATATTTAGTGTCATAGTAGCACATTTCTTTTACATCATTTTGGCTCCCTTTGCAGTACCATGGTGTTCAAAGACATAAAAGCGGAAGTGCAGATATGTCCTTTTGTCACTAAACAGAGGATATGTAGATACGTCTCCTATATGCGGAGCAACTTGTAGCCTGACACAAATATTATCGATGTAAGAGTATTTATCCATTATTTTTGCTTCATGAAACACATCAAACCATTCTTAATTTTATCATTCAAGTCTTTGCTGCTGTGAAGTCAACGTGTTTTCCAGAGGAAGAAAAACTCCTTCTCTTTTGCAGAATCGAAAATATACTATTATTCGAGTTCATTTATATTCCCCAATGTGCTCTCATCATGACGCAGCAATGCTATTGTAGACCGTGGTAAGTTGTGATTCATTACTCACAGTAAATAACACATTATTGTATTAATAAAACTTATATATTTAAGTGGGGTGTACTAAAATGCAAAGTAAAAGTCGTTTGATTAGCGTAATTCCGTAACTGTATAGCAAAAGTAATTCAGTGACCCTGCGACCCTGACAAGCTGCCAGTGGTTCATATTTTGACTTCTCATCTGATCCTAATTGGCAGCCATAATGAATGGCGGTAGTGACGACAGTGATGGTGTGTACAACTCAGCAGTGTTAATGCAAAGGAATCTATTTTAAAGAATGACAATAAAATTATTTATGCGAAAACAGTAAACCAAACAGTTTCTGTTGAGTTGCTAATGCTGTATTTCGCTATATTGTACAACAGCAGGCAAGAGAGTAAAATGGACAGCAAAGAATTTTTAATTTGGAGTTTCCTTCTCCAAGAAAACTAGCAATCCACAAGTACCTTTTGACTTTGATTAACATCTTATAATTTTAAGAAAATTTGTTTAGTAAATTTTGCGCACCTATATTAGATTTTATATTCCCTTGCTAAATTATGTTTTCAGCAGTTCAAACAAATTTCGGGCTTGCAGCCGGTCGTCGTTCAATACGGCTGCAAGCCCGAAATTTGTTTGAACAGTCAATTCGCCGGGAAAATTTTAAAATTCACAATATGTTTTCAGCATTTCGTATTTTAGATCACCGTACGACTTCTCTTAATCAATCTTTAAACACTGTACCTTTGCCAAATATTGAGGGAAAGACTATTGCTACTGGTAATGGAAAAGTAATCTTGGCAGAAGGGTAGATGTTTCAAAAACTTTCAATAGTATTAGGAAGTTGTTCGTAAATGAAAAATATGACGAACAAAATGAGACAAAGATAAAACGCAGACGAAGTGTCTAAACTAAGAAACGGAAGAAAACTGACAGAAAGACCAAACGGCAATAGGGAAAACTATATATTTCTTCCAAAGTCAAACATATCTGTGGAAGGTAAATAAAAACAAAGGATTGCTCAAATTGTTGATGGAAATGCAGCTCTAATTTCACTGAGGCTGACAGACTGAACATTCATGAAGGATTTTGGAATGTAGGTGATGGAGATAAGCAGTGATTATACGTCAGTTCACTATTAGAAAAGGCGGATAAGCGCAGTAACAGGACTTCTGCAGCCTTGGCCTGGAGGAACCTCACAAATAAATATCTTTTTAAACAAAAATGTTAAAAAAGTACAGTTTTATGAGTCCTTCTTACTTGCGACAATGGATTTGACTGTATCATTCATACGCCAGATTTTGTTAAAAAAGAACGAGCACAACATAATTCCTAGAGATCAAAGAGGACTGCACAAGTCACCTGTAGCTAAATCAGATATTGTGGAAAAAAGAATCGGATCTCATGTTAATAGCTTTCCAAACTCCCTTCACATTGTGCTAGGAAGAATTTGGAGAAAGAGTACTGGTCTCATGAGTTAAGTATTCGAAAAATGTATAAAATGTACTCCGAAACGCGAAAAACACCCCTGAAAAGCCATTCTTTTATTGAAACATATTTGCTTGTGAATTTAACCTATCTTAAAAGTGAAGCGTGTGATACATGCTACAGCTTGTCTTATATGATTGCCACAGAGAAATAAATTCACCATTCAGGGCAGGATGCTCACATTCATAGAAAGTGTTTATCTAGGGCTAAGAAGGAAAGTGTAAAGTTGAAGCTGCATCAGGAAAAACTCATTTGGTCGATTTTGATCTGAAGGCTGTATGCTACTGTCCAAATGCGAGTGCTAAAGCACTGTTTTACCGACGAAGGTTTGTTGAGTTCAACTTAAGTACATAAAATATAACTTCAAGAGGTGCTGCATACTACATGCGGATTAAAAAGGCAGCTAAACGTGGATATGCAGAAGGTGGGTCATGTTTGTTTAATTTTCTAGAAACAAATGAAGGTGGTAAAGACCGACATTTCTTTTCCGTTACATGTGGATGGCCAAATAGAAATGCAAACACGTCTGCTATGTTCCTATATGCTGTTGAGCGTCTCGGTATCCTTGTAATGAACCGTATGTTCGTTGAACTGACAGTGCGACTCAGTTCATGCCTCAATAGAGAAAAAGATAAAGCTGCTGCATATATGTGACCCATAAAGGTGATTCTCTGATGTCAGAATGACAAATAAAAAATGCTATGTTTCTGAAGTCCAAGATGGACGTACTGGATTTTCCAAAACTGAAACGCTATAAAATAATGAACAGTAAAACGTTGACGCTGGTGGAAATAACGCCAACTGCCTCAAGATATTCTGGTTCCAGTTTCGGAAAGAAAACTCAGAACACATTTATTTTAAATACAGCAACAATACTTCTGAAGACGTTATAAGAATGGAAAACCCCTGCAGAGTTGAAACGAGGTCGTAAGAATCATTCACACTTCAGTCTTTGTAATTTGCTCAAATTCCCCTCCAGAGGATCTTCTAGATCTCTGCAACATGGGGATCTCACCAGAACAGTATCATCACTTTTACAAGTCATTAATGGTAGATATAACAGTTGGTGAAGTAACAGAAATTAATGTTCATGATAATGATGACTAAAGTATTCTCAGCTTTCATTACAACTTTTATAATGTTTCGTTGATATCTTTAAAAATAAGCACAATATTTATGTTGTATTTCTATACATTTTGTAATTTCCTCATGATGATTATTCTTCGTGTTGTTTAAATTAAATGACAATTAATTATGAGCTTCGTAATTCGTGAATCACTGTAAAACACTTATAAATCTCTAAAACGAAATGTTAAGAATTTTTAATGAGATTAAAAGAAATGTATTTTCCTTAAAAGTTATTATTTTTTCTACTATATGAGATACATACCAGATGCATACCCAGAGCACCAAAATTTTTAAAGTCAATACAACGTATCTACAACAGTGCCTACCTTTTTGCTACGTACTACTTAATGCTGAAGTCGAAAAATTGTTGAATGAATGTAAACAAACACTAACGACCATGAGCTATCATAATTATCAGCATCGTGAACTTAGATGGTCACAATGATGATGTTTCTACTGTTGCAAAACTTCTTTGGCTTCATCTGAAAACGCAAATTTCGTAGATACGTCGTTACGACTCAAAACCCCCAGATTCTGTGAGTTATTGTATATAGTACGAATATCAACAGAGTGAGCATTCAGACGCGCAAAATAGAATTTTTGTCTCCAACATTAAATGTAACAGTCACGTGCTATGATCCGTAAGCAGTCTGCAGATTTTGAACGTCATCACATCGATAGTATAGGAACGACTCATTCAAAAGTACCGTGGTATTTGTACAAGCGTCTCACAGGCATATTAACGATTTACATTCGGCATCTGGAATAAATGTCGCTTGAAGCTTTGAAGAAATAAACGTAAGATTTACAACTGTCACGGCTTGGATTCTGTTTTCTTCTTTTGTTTGTAATAGAAAGAGAAGGATTAGCTACTGTTTCTCTATGTTGTGAACTAAAAAAAATTGTATATTCGTTGCTTCGTAACAATAAATTATGTTGCGGTGGCATTGCGATACGGCTCTTTACTGCTTCATTTTGAAAGTTCCCGAAAAACTTATAACTTGGTGCTATGACGTGCAGGAAATTGGCGATTTATAACAATACGATTACATTTTACTAACAAAATTCTTCTGTTTCTACTTTCTGCTACAATCTTCTTCAACTTTATCCTTATAAGAACTTAAATACTTATCGCATATAATCACTAACGACGTGAAAGGAACTATATCGCTATTGCAAAAAAAAAAAAAGTCAGAACGATTTAGAAAATGAATTGAATGGTAATGCATTCCCTAATTTCGGAATATATTAACCACTTATCTTAAAAATACACGGTCACAGAATTATTCCAACAATTACATTGAATGTATTCGTCGATATTAATCAACACACAAACCGCATCATACTAGTACGGCAACTATTAACTAGACCTTTATGATATTTACCTCTTAAACGTAGTTTCTTTTCCTTCGACGAAATGCGATTTGCATCCATAGCAGCAACAAATTAAGCACCATCGCTGTTGCTATTAAGTAAATGTATGAAAATAGGACAAATACAGGTATTACTTAAATTACAGACTTAGCACAAAAAGCAAACAGCACTATCAAATTAACGTCACGTGACTATTTCGGTTTGTTTTTTTGCAACATGCGCAGAACGATGCGCTAACTGCATAGATATTCCTGCTCTATGGTTTACTGCTTCCATGGTTACTGCATATATTAAGATTGTGTATGGGATGGGGGTAGTGTACGGAACATATCACTCACACCAAGCGATAAATGTCACGTGACTTCTGCTATCGTGTCGTTTGCTTTCGCACTGCGCGTTGACCTAATATATCAAGTATTTGCCCTGTTCCTACGCATTTGTTTAATAGTAACCGGAAAGATGTGGAATTGTAACTACTTTGGATCCAGATCGAAATATATGTAAGGGTAATATTAATTATCATAGGTAATAACACAGAGTCTCGTGACTTTTGGGGACAGTGTGTCTTTGTTAAAAAAAAATCTGTAATGAGTAACTGAATGGTCACGCCATAGACATTCTTATTTTATGAATCAGTGCATTTTAATAGACCGATTGAGACAGTAGTTTTCAGAAGGCATTGCACTTTTTAAGGACTTTTAACTAGAATTACGTTACAGTAGCTAAATTCTCGTCATCATTGCTTGAGTGGGAACCACGTAATCAAATTTTCAGCCGGCCTGAGTGGCCGTGCGGTTCTAGGCGCTACAGTCTGGAACCGAGCGACCGCTACGGTCGCAGGTTCGAATCCTGCCTCGGGCATGGATGTGTGTGATGTCCTTAGGTTAGTTAGGTTTAATTAGTTCTAAGTTCTAGGCGACTGATGACCTCAGAAGTTAAGTCGCATAGTGCTCAGAGCCATTTTTGAACCATCAAATTTGCATCGAACATGTGATTTTTATATCTGACCTAGTTATTTGCGTGGTAGCAAAATATTAGTTATACTTCTCAGAAACATACGTTGCGATGTTGTGGTCTTTGAATGTGTAGTGCTTCAAGGTTAGTGTGAGCCGTCTGGGGGTCGGCGCTAGTGAGGGCGAACAGCCTCCCACACGCACGTATTCAAAACTCAAAACTACCAACAATTTGACACCTCGCAGGTTTGCAACATCATAGAACGACTCTGTCAATGGCAACCACTCACTCAGTTCAGTTCATATGCCGGTGAAGTTTAATTAATAATACATAAACACTCAAAATTCATAAACAAACGTTATCAAACGACCATCTTTCCTGCTTAATCAAAAAATGGTCCAGATAATGGCACCTCTCTCTCATATTCATCAAGACCAGTTAAGATCAGCCTAAATGTCTCTACATAAAAAGAATGGCTGTGAGCACTATGGGACTTAACATCTGAGGTCATCAGTCACCTAGAACTAAGAACTACTTAAACCTAACTAACCTAAGGACATCACACATACCCATCCCCGAGGCAGGATTCGAACGTGCGACCGTAGCGGTCGCGCGGTTCCAGACTGAAGCGCCTAGAACCGCTCGGCCACCAGCGGCCGGCTTCTCTACATCCGTTTTTTAAAAATCCGATGAGTAGCCGCTTGTCGTCTGTACGCATCAAGTTAGCAAACAGTTTTATCGATTCGCCACTGGTGTATGGTTTTTCTAAATATTGATTTCATTTCAAAATCTAATCAAAATACACTACGTACAAGGCGAAGCACGTCGACCCCAGGGGTGGGGTTTGAATTACGCCGAGACGAATACTATTTTGTTTAGTCACAGGTCAGGACATTTTTATTATTTCTGATTCAAAGTCCTTGACGGATTTTCACCTCCAGATGGCCTTTGAAACCTTGGCAAATGCTTCACAGCTCAGATGACTTGTCATGAACTCAGTTTGCCAGTGGACAGGCCAGTAATTCGACAAAATACTTTTGAATTGACTAGTAATGTTTTACGTGTAGTTCCCCTTCCACATCAAACGTTAAGAATTTTCCTAATGAGAAGAAGTGCTGCTCATCGAAAGCTCGGCCGGATACTGGCGCAGGAGCCAGGGATTTCTCTTAAGTATGTGCGACGGAGCTGAGCCATTCGTCCTGTAGCCACTGCTAGCAAGACTACCTTCATCTTCATTTCATATTCAGCGCTCTCCTAACTGTAAGAGAGGCTCCGTCACTCGAATTCACCCCATCGCTTTCTTCATCACGTCCAAGTCTCGTTTAAGGAGACAAAATCTTCCCATTCTGTAACCTGAATTGACCCTGTTGCTTCAGAAACGGACGCCATTTAAACATTACACGCTTTGTGCAAGGTCTGAGTTTGTGTTTCCAATCTTTGCTAATTTCTTCGCAGGGGACAGTACTATCTTTATCTTATTTTCGTCCTGGAGAATTCATCCTACTCCACTCTGAACTGTTTTATTGATATCCTCTATATGTTTATTAATTATTTTGAATCTCATCCAACTTCTCCAAAAATTCCTTTTTTATCTTTTTAATTTCTATCCTATCTGCTTTAGCTCCTTTCCTATATGCTTTTGCTTTTTCTCAGACGGCATCTGCCTGTTTCCTACGGGCTCTGCTTTTTCCATTCTAATATTCCCCATACATTCAAACATGTAATGACCGACCCCACGATAACGTCGCTTTCGTTTGACTGCTTGTCCCTATTTTCTTCGCGGCTCATATCGTTTCCTCGGTTTCAGGCCCAGTTTCTGTTTAGAGTGATTCCTCCACAGGAGGCTCTGCAAAATTAGCCATTGACTGTAATGGAGTTTCATCTCGAGTGATGTTTCTCGCTTCATGAGTCGAGCTCCATTACTATGGTTCATGATTCGCTGAGCACTAAACGGGCAAACAATATAAGTCTCTAAAGAAATAATAAAACCATTTATAAAGTCTTCCCGCGTAGAATATTTATTCATCGCAAGTGACAACGTATCGTCTTAACAGACCCCCAAAAGACACAAACCATTATAAGTAACTAGCGACCCATCCCAGTTTCGCACATGTAGTATTGAGTATATACGGCCAGTCGACTTGACTGGCGTGGTCTATTTTTACGTATTCTATTCTATTTGCGCAAATTAAGTTGACACTCGGCGCGCTGGCTGATGCGAGCGACCGTAAACGGGAAATCTCTTTACAGTGGTTTCCTTAACCGCCATTCCGACTGACAACTTAGTTTGTGCGAATATTATTGAATTTGCGTTTGATGAGACATCTCATGGCAGTGATGGGTGCACTTAGTGATATAAGTAATATGTTTACAACCAACGTAAATATTTTATGCGATTCATAAGTGTGTGTGTGTGTGTGTGTGTGTGTGTGTGTGTGTGAGCCATTCAGTATGTATTGGTAGGTGGATAACTGGAATAAATAAAAGAAAAAATAAGATAAACTATGAATGATGTACATGTTTACATCAGACCCTCCAGGTTAGCCGAGAGCGCTAATGCACTGCTTCCTGGACCCGTGTGCCGGCCAGCCTGGAAGTGGTTTTCATGCGGTTTTCTACATCCCACTAGGTGAATACCGGGCTGGTCCCCACGTCCAGCCTCAGTTACACGGCTCGCAGACATCTGAACACATTTGCACTATTCCATGGATTACACTAGGCACAGACAGTTGGGGTACACTAATTCCGTCCCGGGTGGTATGGGGTGGCGGCAGGAAGGGCATCCGGCCACCCCTTAAAATAACCTGGCCAAATCCGGTTAACCATGCCGACACTGCATCATTGTGGGAAAAAGGCCCAAGCAAGAGAAAGAAAGAAAGTACATGTTTACATCAAGTTGTAGCAATCCTCTTGTGAGGCTTAGTACACTATGTGATGCTTTGTTGAGACTCATTGCCGCAATTCTTTGTCTTTAAGGCAGACTTCATCGCCCTGTCATGCAGAAAATCGTGACCACATGCAGGTTTGATTCAAGAAGGGCAGAAAGCTGGAAGTTGAGTTATCTGCTGCACTGCCGAGGTATGCAAAGTGTGTAAACGAATTAAAGTTGTTGAAGTAATTTTTCGGAAAACGTTTTGCTTGAAGCATAAAAAATTAAACACCACATATTTTAACTCGCGTGTTTTTTCGCTAGGCAGTTGTTCTCAAACGATTACAGGGAAACTAGAGGTTAAAATATTTGATCATTTCAAATTGTAAGTCTTACATCACCGTCTTAAGCCACAGCCTGACGATTAGGTGATTATCTTTTTGTTACTGCTCATATTTATTACGGTAGTTCAAAGGTGCGTAACTCGCTGCCCATTGTTAAAAGAATTTGCAGTGAACTAAGAGTGCGAATTCCAGCTTACAGTCTGAGGGAAGCAGAAATAGGCAGTCATATTTCGAAATGCTTCCTCTAACCATCTGTACGAATATTTCAAAATCTTGTGCCTTCATCGGCACGAAATTACCGAACTCCATCCGAGGAAGACCGTGCCCATGTCTTTAGGATCGTCAAAAGGCCTAAATTTATTTCTCGCTGGTGCAGTTTCGTTTACCAGTCTCCTGTATGGTTTGAAGGTGTGTAAACAAATAACATCTTTCGGCCCACCATACAGAGAACAGTGAACACATCTGCGTGGCTCGAGAACAGCAGAAAGCCTGAGTCATTTGCAACCTACTACAAGTCTTTCTTTACATAAACTAAGTGAAGCTGCATCCCATGCTGCGTTTTCCTTCATACATGAATAATTGAAAACCACAGAATTTAGACTCGCATGTTTATTTTTCGCTGTATACTTGTTCTGAAACGATTCCAATCAGCTGGATGTCACTTAGGCGCTGGCGAATCTCTGCGTGACTTTGAGGTGAATGCTAGTGAACGCAGAGTGAAAAAAAAAAAAATTAACGAGGCCGTGATTCGATCCTGAGTTCTTTCTATTCGTAGTCGAACGCTTTAGCACTCTTTTGTCCTTCATTTTGTTCGTCATTGTCTCCGGCATTTGGTCTGGGCTAACGTTACATACGTCCGCCCTCGTGGTCTCGCGGTAGCGTTCTCGCTTCCCGAGCACGGGGTCCCGGGTTCGATTCCCGGCGGGGTCAGGGATTTTTCCTGCCTCGAGATGGCTAAGTGTTGTTGTGTCATCATCATCATTCATCCCCATTACGGTCGGAGGAAGGCAACGGCAAACCACCTCCATTAGGACCTTGCCTAGTAAGGCGGTGCGGGTCTCCCGCATCGTTCCCCTACGCTCTGTAAAGAAGCATGGGACTTCATTCCCATTCATTTCAACGTTACATAGTCCCCTTCAAGTTCATTGTTCAGACCTTCACACAGTTTTATTGTTATTATTATAGAGGACAGTCAGCTCTCTGACCGAACACCCCGAGCTACTGACGGCCCCACTAGACTGTCACAGCAGCTGAGGATTTCGGCACGCTTTTTGCTAATGCAAGAGGTACTGCTGATCTCTCGCATTATGGTGGCTGATCGGTAAGTGGCAGTGGCAGCGTTTTCACAGCTTAACTTTAATTCTCGTAATTCAGACAGTGCGAAACATTTATAAACTGCATACAGAAACCTTAATCGCAAATCAGTGTATCCATTAGTGAAAACGGATCGAAATCCCCACGGCAGTTACTCAGTTATATGTATAAAGAATACATAAAGTTGTCACTGTTGAAAGAAAAACTACAATTAAGTGGTCACTGCAACCGAGTTCTATTCACTAAACTGCGTCTCATTGCGTCATTCTGACTGTCTAAAAAGACAAACCAAAGGGAAGGATCCTGACTCAGGGTCGACATGTAGTCTTACGGCCTCAGTGTGTGCAGTGCTTCATAGTTCGTGTGAGTCATCTGAGGTTTAGCACTAGTGAGCGGAAACTAACTGCCACACACACGGATTCAAACCATGATTAGTTCACCCACCTGTTCGACGCCTTGTGGGTTTACAACGGCAAAGAACGACACTATCAATGTTAACTATTCACCCTGCTCAGAGCAGATGCCGGTGAAGTTTAGCTACCAACAAATAAACCCGTAAAATTCGTAAACAAAAGGTATCAAACAATCATCTCTCCTGGGTAATCAAAAAAGTTGCAGATAATGGCACCTGTTTTACGCTGGAACGCTGACACAGTGAGTGCGCAATTCAAGCATATAGAGCAGTATGACGATATTTATTTAAATAAAAAGATCGCCTCATCAAGTGGTTGTAGGACAGAAAAACGATCATATTAAGTTAATATTTATCTTAGTGATTGAAAAATAATGTCATTAAGACAACAAGGGAAACTATGGTGACAATTCATGGGTAGTGAAATTACTGTGCATGGAATTACAGACAGAAAGATGTTACCAACTCACAAGATAAAATTCCACTGCACTGAATAAATGGTGAAGGCACCTGAATGCGGTATGCTACACTGTTACTTAAGAAACCAATGACCTTTCAAGGTCTGAACACCTCGCTAATGCCGTAATACTGGAGAAGATCGACCCATAGTCCCAGTAAAACAAATCCACTGTAAATAGGAAATTAACGTCGTGAAAGAACCACGCAAAAGATGACTCACTCAGAGGAAAAGCTGCGCAAATACTAACTGCGACGCTTACTCAGAAAGAACAGGGAAATAACCGCCAGGCTGGACCCCATACCTCGCAGCATCTCTTCGATGAGACGCCCTTGAACGGTGAACAAAACGTCCCTGAAAACCGACTCCATTTGACTGTGCTCTGCCCATGTTCCTCATCGCTCCTGAACCGCACTGGTGGAGGAAAGGACTCGCGAGTGTTGCCATCGTGACAACTGAGAATTTTCCTGACATTGAAAACTACAGGGGAAGCCCTCAGCATTTTCTCCAAAAGCACTGGTTGTGTTGCCGTAAACTGACTAGAAGTTGATACTGGACGGGCTTTCGTCACAACTGGCTGAAAATTCATCTGAGCACAAAATGCAGCTCGTTCCAACGCCGTGTTCGGTACTATGCTGGTTGTTCTTTCTCTGCGTATGCTTCTGGGAAAGGCTGAGGGCTTTTCTGGCTACCCACAAGAACCACTTGTACACTCATGATCAGAAAAAACCGAACACATTGAACGACTAGAGCTTGAACCTTTATTCACAGGACATGTACATTAGTATGTTCTGCAGAAACGATTAGCATTTCAGTCATCTCGGTTCAGCATGTGCCCTGTTGCCTAGTAGGCACAGGGTCTGCCATGGGCCCTGATAACTTGTTCCATGCGTGATAGCATCGACGCGCATAAGGCGCGAATGGCATCCTGTGGTCTAGCCATCTATGCTATATTCACCTTTTCCGAAGTTCTTCTGTGGTGGTTGGCACTGGGTCACCCGTCACCCGTGGTTTCATCATATCCCACACATTTTCGACTGACCTGTTCTGGCGGGTCAGGGCAAAAGGCTGACATACTGTGACACGAAGAAGGCACGCGTTCGTGCGGCAAAATGTGGTGCATTGTCTTGCTGAAAAATGGCGTCTGAGGCAGAAAAGGTAGGCCTATGGGTCGCAGGAAGTCATTCACGCAGGTCGCTCTGGTCACAGTGCTCTGGACACGCACAAACTGATCTGTGGTTGTACCCAGTACATCCCGTACCATAAGGCCTTCAGATGGCGCTGTATATCTTGTGCGATTGCAGTCACTGTAATGCCACTCACCATATCTGTGGCGAACCAAAATGCGGTCATCATTCTCAAACGCACAGAACTTGGATTAGTCTGAAAACACTATCTGATGTTATTCCTGTTCCCAGTGAATCGTTGCATACACCACTGCCGTCTAGCATGTTTCACACTATTCGTCGAAGGTAGGCGGAGAAGTGGCGACGCGCACGTAATGCACGTCTTAATAATCTGCGACGGAATGTCACCTCTGGTAGTGTACGGTGTGTTCCACTGTTCCACTGTTGCGTCAGAGCATAAGAGGACGCAGACGTGTTCTGCAGTTCCATCAGGACGAGGTGTCAATCTTCTCGGGAGGTGATCTGAGTGGTACGACCTGACCCATTTCGTCGTGGTGTACAGCATTCCGTGAACCATTCCGCACACTCCCCATCCACTGCCACAAGACTTCGTCCCAACACGAGCAGAAGTTCCCTGGATGGATGCATCATATTCTCTCATGCCAATAACGCACCCCCTCTCAGACTCACTTATCTGACGGTACGGTTCACGCATACATCTGAAAGGCATACTGCGCGTCTGCTCAAGTCACACTGATCCATTACCTTCGGTTTATAGCGACGAGAACCGCAGGCACATTTTGCCAGTATATGATATTAATCTACATTATCGGTGTTGAACCTGCGGGCCGACATCATTCAAATGCTGATCATTTCTGGAGAACGTACTAATGTACAGGGCTATTACAAATGATTGAAGCGATTTCATAAATTCACTGTAACTCCATTCATTGACATATGGTCACGACACACTACAGATACGTAGAAAAACTCAAAGTTTTGTTCGGCTGAAGCCGCACTTCAGGTTTCTGCCGCCAGAGCGCTCGAGAGCGCAGTGAGACAAAATGGCGACAGGAGCCGAGAAAGCGTATGTCGTGCTTGAAATGCACTCACATCAGTCAGTCATAACAGTGCAACGACACTTCAGGACGAAGTTCAACAAAGATCCACCAACTGCTAACTCCATTCGGCGATGGTATGCACAGTTTAAAGCTTCTGGATGCCTCTGTAAGGGGAAATCAACGGGTCGGCCTGCAGTGAGCGAAGAAACGGTTGAACGCGTGCGGGCAAGTTTCACGCGTAGCCCGCGGAAGTCGACGAATAAAGCAAGCAGGGAGCTAAACGTACCACAGCCGACGGTTTGGAAAATCTTACGGAAAAGGCTAAAGCAGAAGCCTTACCGTTTACAATTGCTGCAAGCCCTGACACCCGATGACAAAGTCAAACGCTTTGAATTTTCGGCGCGGTTGTTGAGCTCATGGAAAAGGATGCGTTCAGTGCGAAACTTGTTTTCAGTGATGAAGCAACATTTTCTCTTAATGGTGAAGTGAACAAACACAATGTGCGAATCTGGGCGGTGGAGAATCCTCACGCATTCGTGCAGCAAATTTGCAATTCACCAAAAGTTAACGTGTTTTGTGCAATCTCGCGGTTTAAAGTTTACGACCCCTTTTTCTTCTGCGAAAAAAACGTTACAGGACACGTGTATCTGGACATGCTGGAAAATTGGCTCATGCCACAACTGGAGACCGACAGCGCCGACTTCATCTTTCAACAGGATGGTGCTCCACCGCACTTCCATCATGATGTTCGGCATTTCTTAAGCAGGAGATTGGAAAACCGATGGATCGGTCGTGGTGTAGATCATGATCAGCAATTCATGTCATGGCCTCCACGCTCTCCCAACTTAACCCCATGCGATTTCTTTCTGTGGGGTTATGTGAAAGATTCAGTGTTTAAACCTCCTCTACCAAGAAACGTGCCAGAACTGCGACCTCGCATCAACGATGCTTTCGAACTCATTGATGGGGACATGCTGCGCCGAGTGTGGGAGGAACTTGATTATCGGCTTGACGTCTGCCGAATCACTAAAGGGGCACATATCGAACATTTGTGAATGCCTAAAAAAACTTTTTGAGTTTTTGTATGTGTGTGCAAAGCATTGTGAAAATATCTCAAATAATAAAGTTATTGGAGAGCTGTGAAATCGCTTCAATCATTTGTAACAACCCTGTACACGTCCTGTGAACATGAACGTCCTATCTCTAGTCGTTCAAGGTGGTTCTGTTTTTTTCTAATCATGAGTGTACTTCTTACAACACTGAGAAGACGCCTTACAGTATCGCGGCTTGGGAGCACCGTCACCTCCGTCAGCCTTCTCACTTCCTCGGAGGAAATCAGGCAAGCGTCCCGAAAATCCGCCCTTGGCCACCCAACGTCCCAGTTGGCCTCTCTCACCACTTTCCAACAATGGGGAATTTAACATCCTTAATACTCCAGACTTCCCAAGCCTTGTTCCTCCATCAAGAAAATTTCAGATAATATAATAATCATATTTATGGTCGCTTACCGGATTATGTCTAATCAGAAACGTCACAACGTGTTAAAATTAATATAACTTACAAGAGACTCATCCGAGTAGAGTAGGTAGGAGCATAAAAGTGTTGAGCTCAGGCTGCAAGAAGGACAGTAGTGGACGCGGAATTCACATGAATCTATACTTGTTATCCTGACAGAATGTATACACAGCTGATGGTAAGAGACACCATTATGTATACATACTGTAAATGCAAGACAGACGTGTGCACATAAATGTGTTGTGTAAAGAAAGACTGAAGTAAATGTAAAGGAAATAGTCAACTATGGAAAAGCAATCTTGTTTTCAGAGAATGAACTTATCGCTGGAATAAGTCTAAAGTTTATTTATTGTAAAATTTGCGCTTTTGAGGATTGATCTCCAGAAATAATTAACAATACGAAGATTCTTTCTGAAAGTAGGCAAGAAGCTTTACAACTTTAAATACACATTGTAGCAACTTAGGTGATTCAGAATTCGTAAAATACTAGTAGTTGCTTACGTCATTTCTTGGAAGAAAAAATTTCGTGTTAATGACTCAAAAAAAAAAAGAAAAGAATTCTGAACGTTGTTTGGTATCGACCTCTTTTCGCTTGATGGCGTCCAAATTTGCTCGACTGAGTCAAGTTCAGGTGACTTGATGAGTCATATAAGCACCCTCACCTCTGTGAAGTGTTCCTCAAACCGTCCTCACACAGATATAGGGGAATGTGTTGATCCATTTTATTTTGCACAACTTACAAGCCTCCTGCGGGGTCTCTAGGCAAACATGAATGCTCATTCATTATATTCCTCTGACGTTCGCTTATGAAAGACGACGATAGATGTTTCAGGATCCAACGCCACCATCCCCTGCCTGAGAATACTTCCGCCCTGTAGCTGAAAGGTGCCCTTTTGGTTCAAAAATGGTTCAAATGGCTCTAAGCACTAGGGGACGCAACGTCTGAGGTCATCAGTCCCCTAGACTTAGGACTACTTAAACCTAACTAACCTAAGGACATCACACACATCCATGTCCAAGGCAGGATTCGAACCTGCGACCGTAGCAGCAGCGCGGTTCCGGACTGAAGCGCCTAGGACCGCTCGGCCACAGCGGCCGGCGCCCTGTTGATAATGGGGAGAATCGCCTCATGACATGTCCAACGTACTCGTACTCTGCCGTCAGCACGTACTAACATGAATCGCGACGCATCAGTCCAGACAGCCTTTTCCCATGCTATGAGCAGTGTTCTTACATTCTGCAAGTCTCTGTTCCGTATGATCGGAGATCATCAAAGCAGTAAAACTTTTGAACCCAATACTGGAAATGCGGCTACGATTAGTTTGGCTGTTCACCGATTATTGTTCCGCATTGAATTGGCGAGTAATATGCTGTAGCTGGCCAGTCTTCTATAAAACCCTCCGACAGTCGTCAGAGATAGGAAGTGCTCAAAGAATCAGCAATCCAAACTTCCGTTGTTAGGCGCCTCTACTTGTGTCTTTAACCTGTCAAACTGCCTCGTTGTATCATTGTGAGTTCATCGATCTGAGTATTATTGCTGATTTCTTTTCATGTTCTACTGAGTCAGCGATTTTCGAAATATCTGACTTGAAGGGAGAAAGGCTTTGCGTTAAGCTTTGTTTTAATTTCCTCGATACTGCCTGTGAATTGCACTGCAAGCTAAACGGAGCCTTTTGATGAGAAATCATTGAGCCAAGCAAGAACAGTTCATTGGTTTAAGCGATTTAAACATTGCCGGAAGTTTGCGAAGAATGACAAACACTCGAGCCGCCTGTCACCATCCACAACTCGGGAAACGGTTGCGAAAGTGCATGCATGACCCACAAGGGCAGAAGGAAGACCATCGGAGGTGTTTCTGAAATCGCTAGAGTTACATATGCGACATGTCAACGCATTCTAGCTGATTAAGTGTGCAAGAGACTGCAAGATCCCCTCGCTTCTAAACTGACACTGTTATTACTCAGCTTAGCCGCGAGTCCGTACAGGGTGGTATATGTGACGTACAGTATATCTGGTCAGCATTTCCACCCAGAATTTGCGCGTGTAAGTCGGACCTTCTTTGATCCACCTTGGTGGGTCGTGTCCTCGGCTTTCCTCCTACCTGTGCGCGGTGCAGCTCTCGTTAATGTCGTCCCGTGCAGATTCTTCATTAGCGCATTGGGTGTCTCTGTCGGTGGAAGCTAATTATCTGAAATTGCTGTCGGTCAACTTTGGGGTATCTATTTACTCGACATTAACATTCAGAATGCTGTAATATCACTTTTCCTCCTATTAGATCAATAATGAAACACTCATGTCACAAACTACTCGTAACCGAGAGCATGGCTACCATCAGACTTTGGCGCGCAGTCTGTATCTCTTACTAGTTTCGTTACAGTTCGTGGATATCCGATCAAGTTCGTACTTACTAAGGTATGCATTTGTTGATGAACGGTTGTGAATGTTAACGAGGCAAAATTATGATAAATAGCTTTAAACATCCAGAGGCTCCTCCTAGTATAAATGACTTTAATTATTAAATATAAATAAACAAAATCGGTGACTTTGGCGCCAAGATGGCGGTACTTCCCGTCATGTATATTTCCCAGGCTGACGCTTGTTGCTACGGTCCAGCGCCGAGCCCCACCCCACTACGCGCGACATATGGTCGCTTCGTCACCTAGCCGGCCAGCGTGGGAAATGCTCTCCGACTCATGGCCGGCTACGGACTACAGCACTTCCTAACTATCGTGAATACATCAATAAGAGACAATAATTTATTAAAAATGGTAAAATTGTCTTCCTCATGTGAGAGGCACCTTACAAGACGAATCGCAGCCGTTGGGAACAGCTATCACAGAGTGCTGTGTTGTACGCTAAATAAATGTCAGTTTCCTCAAGGTGGCTATGTAAATACAGATTACAATATTAATTAAAGGTGCCACACTTGTTCAAGGCATAATTTATACAGTGTGAGTCGACTGGGTAAAAATACACAATTCACTGAAGATCGCTGATAAGTGAAGTTCGAACTGGGTAAGTTACGCCTTTCTGATCAGAAGTCCAGCCCAAGCTACCCAGCTTGCTGGACGTATTCCAGTCTGTAAATATTTATAAACTAGAGTATAAATGTGGAAGGTGACTCGAAGATTATACGATGACCGCTGCTAGGAGACCTGTGGATAACTGCTTTTAGAACTCGGAGGTAACTGTTGTTCACTTCACGTGACTGGAGTCATAATTCGGTTGGCTCCTAAACTGAAACTGGCTGCCATGGAGCCATGCGGCCATTTAAATACCAGAGTAATGAAGGTTTTCTTGCCCCAGTCTATTTTTGTACACCTGACTGCTGTCAGGAAGTAGAGCGGCGACTTTGGCGCCGTCTGTGGTGACTTTGGCGCCGCCTACCCGAGTGGGGCCTTCTCCAAGCCCGACTGTGACCGTGTTAAAAATTATTGCATTCCATCTTCGCGTGGTGCTACAACAACCGTCTGCCTTGTTATTTTGATGTTAAAGATCGGTTAGGCAAAACAGCAGCCCGGCTTTTCTCGTTCGAGGGTATAAAGCACAGGATACAGCAGAAGATGCCAACCAATGAGGTTATAAGGTTCAGGTGTGCAGTGCACTGGAGACAACAGTCTGAGATGATTCAAATTTTCTGTCCAGTGTCACAACTTCCGATGACTCGTGAGTATGTGGTTATGGTCGTGAAACAAAACACCAATCTTCGCAGCGAAATGTATCATTCAATATACGGACCAAAAAGGCGTGCCAAGACAGTGCTAATGATTTTTTTTTTTTTTGGCTTCCATGAAATTGCCCACAAGCAATGTCTTCTATGTGGTCACACAGACACGGGAAAGTTATTTTGTGATGCTTAAAGGAATCGGGAGAAGATGTTAGACACAAACGGCCAGAGACACTGGAGGACAAGGTCTGATGGCTGCATCGTAACGATCCACCTGCGCGTTCCTTGCTCACTGTGAGAGAATACGATACCGGCACCCCCCCCTCCCCCCACTCCCCCCATACCCTACTCGCCTTACCTGGACCTTTGCCATTTCTTCCTCTTTCAGAAAATGAAATGAAAGTTGTGAGGGTGAGTTTTGACTCCGTAAATGAAATTCAAGCAGAATTACAACTAATTTTAAACGCGTTTCAGCCAGCAGACTTCCAGCACTTCCTACAACAATGGAGAAATCGCTGGAAGCGTTGCACATGAGGTCGAGGGAGTACTTTGCAGTAGAAACTGGTAAGATTCCTGATTCTTTAGAGGCTGTTCTCCGAAATTTTGGGTAACAGCTGCAAGATGCCTTGAAACAGCGGCAAGTGGAAAGCCCAGGGCCGTGCAACTGTAGAGGCAGTGTTCCATGCACTGGATACATGTGTTTTGGCCGCCATCAGCGTAATTATAGCGTCGTTCTCCTCATACTTTGCTAAAATATCTCTCACTGTGTAAAATCTGATGACTTTTCTACGGCGTCATTGCAATCTTATATATTCAATTCGGTTGCAAATTTAAAAACAAATAGAAAAAAATGATTAGCAGTTGAAGTCAGATAAACCGTCGGCATCAAGATAATTACGGACAGAGTATCACCTGCATGTGGTCTAGGTAGGGGTAGAAAACGGTAGTGGACTTGTTAAGGGATCCAGCCCAGTAGCTGTCTCAAGTGATTTTGGGAAGACACAGATGTTAAAAGCAGGATTTAGCAGAATGAGATTTGGAGCCCTCCCCTTCTGCACGCGAGTCCAGTATCTTAAAACTGCTGGACAACATATCACTGTAAAAGTCAATTTAAATAACAAATGTGGCACCTGTCTTTTATTTTAGGCACTTTACATTTTGCAACAACACTGGACTAGGGCTATGGCTGGTGTTGCAGTGGCTACGATGCTAGGCTCGCATTCAGGAAGAGTGAAGTTCAGAACCGGCTTCAACCGTTCGAATAAAATACACTCCTGGAAATTGAAATAAGAACACCGTGAATTCATTGTCCCAGGAAGGGGAAACTTTATTGACACATTCCTGGGGTCAGATACATCACATGATCACACTGACAGAACCACAGGCACATAGACACAGGCAACAGAGCATGCACAATGTCGGCACTAGTACAGTGTATATCCACCTTTCGCAGCAATGCAGGCTGCTATTCTCCCATGGAGACGATCGTAGAGATGCTGGATGTAGTCCTGTGGAACGGCTTGCCATGCCATTTCCACCTGGCGCCTCAGTTGGACCAGCGTTCGTGCTGGACGTGCAGATCGCGTGAGACGACGCTTCATCCAGTCCCAAAGATGCTCAATGGGGGACATATCCGGAGATCTTGCTGGCCAGGGTAGTTGACTTACACCTTCTAGAGCACGTTGGGTGGCACGGGATACATACGGACGTGCATTGTCCTGTTGGAACAGCAAGTTCCCTTGCCGGTCTAGGAATGGTAGAACGATGGGTTCGATGACGGTTTGGATGTACCGTGCACTATTCAGTGTCCCCTCGACGATCACCAGTGGTGTACGGCCAGTGTAGGAGATCGCTCCCCACACCATGATGCCGGGTGTTGGCGCTGTGTGCCTCGGTCGTATGCAGTCCTGATTGTGGCGCTCACCTGCACGGCGCCAAACACGCATACGACCATCATTGGCACCAAGGCAGAAGCGACTCTCATCGCTGAAGACGACACGTCTCCATTCGTCCCTCCATTCACGCCTGTCGCGACACCACTGGAGGCGGGCTGCACGATGTTGGGGCGTGAGCGGAAGACGGCCTAACGGTGTGCGGGACCGTAGCCCAGCTTCATGGAGACGGTTGCGAATGGTCCTCGCCGATACCCCAGGAGCAACAGTGTCCCTAATTTGCTGGGAAGTGGCGGTGCGGTCCCCTACGGCACTGCGTAGGATCCTACGGTCTTGGCGTGCATCCGTGCGTCGCTGCGGTCCGGTCCCAGGTCGACGGGCACGTGCACCTTCCGCCGACCACTGGCGACAACATCGATGTACTGTGGAGACCTCACGCCCCACGTGTTGAGCAATTCGGCGGTACGTCCACCCGGCCTCCCGCATGCCCACTATACGCCCTCGCTCAAAGTCCGTCAACTGCACTTACGGTTCACGTCCACGCTGTCGCGGCATGCTACCAGTGTTAAAGACTGCGATGGAGCTCCGTATGCCACGGCAAACTGGCTGACACTGACGGCGGCGGTGCACAAATGCTGCGCAGCTAGCGCCATTCGACGGCCAACACCGCGGTTCCTGGTGTGTCCGCTGTGCCGTGCGTGTGATCATTGCTTGTACAGCCCTCTCGCAGTGTCCAGAGCAAGTATGGTGGGTCTGACACACCGGTGTCAATGTGTTCTTTTTTCCATTTCCAGGAGTGTAGTTACGGCGACGTCAGGACACTGTAATCTTGAGGTCATGGTCGATTTCCTGGCTATCTGTTGTCCAATTCGAGTACTAATGGAGTTGTAAACCTACCAAAGGCTACTGTAAGCTATCATGGCTAACAGCAGGCTACACTAGTTTTCCTAGTAGCCTTGGTCAGTTAAGATCGCACCCACGTTACGTGTACTTTTAGGTGTGTTGCATGCCTATCGGGCGTTGCATCACATCGATCGTTTTGTTTGGGCATGCGATCAGTGTGTTAACCACATTCCCCTAGAAACCTGGAGCGGTGAGCCGTCTATACACTGAGGGCTGTGTGATCTATAGAACATTGTCGTTCAAAAAATTTATCCTCATATCTCTTACTTAAAAATAGACAGTATTTGTGGAAAAATTGAAATTATCAGTATTTAATTCTGGCTTTATTCGAAAGATGTTGGTTTGTAACGTGAAACAGAGGGATGTTGCATTACAAATAAATGCACCAATACAAATTTATCATGTAGCGCTGGAAAACGCTATTTCCTTAAAAAAAGGTAAAATTAAAAAAAAAAAGAACGTGAAAAGAAAATATGTCAAACATTGGCTTCAGTACTTCGTCGAGCTTATGTTAAATATGTTTCTGTTATTCATAAACAATTTTCTCACTTATTAATAATAATAGGAACATCTTGCCTTTGATCACGATGAAGTACGTTCTCAAAAAATGGCTCTGAGCACTATGGGACTTAACACCTGAGGTCATCAGTCTCCTGAAGTACGTTCTGTTGGATACAAAGTAGAAGAATAAATATATGGGTTCTTTATGTTTGTGCATGTAAACTGTGCCTGCATCAGAAGTTATTGCTTTGGGATCGCGAGACTCACAACTAAGTACTTTAGTGATACCAGAAACAGTGCAATGAATCAGTCTCAAACTAAGGCAAGTACGCAACTACATTCTCAGACTTTTACGGTTTTGTCGTACGCAGTTAAGTAGCACCGAAGATGCGATTAGTATGCTGAAACCTGGCTAGTACACATGCAGTTGTCCAAATAAAGGAACTGTGCAATTACAACTGCAGCAGATTTTATTCACCCTGAACAATTCAAGTAGACGAGCGCATCGAACGGCTTAAAGAACGAAAGATCAACGGACGGTGCCGTTCAGAGACGATCGTGACATTTGCAAGTTCTCATTTTGTGCTGGCAGCAATCTTTAATTCAGCGCCGTTCCCGATGTTGAAACCTGTGCGCTGGAGTCTCGGCGGGTCGCGCGCAACGGACGCTTACACGTCACCTTTAATATGAACCACCGGCTCAAGATTCTCAGCGAACTGCTGCGCTGCAGAGAGCAAGAACATAACGGAGGGGGCCATTAGCAGAATGAAAACAGCAGACGCCAGGCAGAACACATCGCAGCCGAGATGGTAAAATAGAGCGGCTTGCTGATGAGTCAGCACTTCCACAGAGATCTTTCAACGGCGAAGGCGAAACGAAGACAGTAATACTACAGGCGCGCCGTATAAACAGTAACATCTGTTACTGTCCACTGTCAGGAAATATTAGAGCAAGTGGTGGACAAGTCGACGATCAACCTTGCTTGAAAATCTCCGTAGTGTCCTATGTGCACATTTCACAATTTAGCGGATGAAAAAGCGCCACGAACCTAAAGTGTGTGTGTGTGTGTGTGTGTGTGTGTGTGTGTGTGTGTGTGAAACGTTGCTCATAGCGACAGAATCAGCTATCACGTTGACTAAAACACTCTTCTGTATAAAGGAACTATGGAAATCAAACGAAGAGAGGATGATAGGAAGTTCTTTTAGGTATAAAAATCACATATACTACCATCTTATTCAGTCACTAGAAAACCGAGTAGGAGGCTGCCGTCTACAATGACACACTGTTGAAGCACTTCACGTTATCTGTCCCCTACTTTGTGGGACTTCGTTTGAGTGATGGAACCTCGTGTTACCGAGACAGTTTTCTTGATTTATTCGGAGGCTGCAGAATGACGAACAAGGTGTCAGGCTTTCACGTGCTCCAGACAAAACTCAAGAGAACAATTCAACTGAGTAGACTTGGCCACTGTTTCTAGATTCGATCTCGAGCCAGACACAGAAACTGTATCATTGTTTCAAAATAAGGCTGTTTCAGTCCACCTGCGCTTGGAACGGACTAATTGTATCGAAACAGTGATGTTTCATTCCGCTCTGTGTCGTACGAGATTCGGGCTCGGCACAGATACTGAAACACAACATAACACTTCATGAAACACTTTCAAGAGTGTCGAATTCTTTTTGACAAGCAATAGAATGAAGCTGAAGATATCCGAAAATAAAGCTTCGTTTCTAGCTGACTGTCCTATTACGAAATGGCGTAACATCTGCTTTATAAACACTAACCAAACAATGAAACAACGCATACTATTCCCATTCAAAATAATAAATATGTGAAAATCATGCGATTAAATTACACTTTTTTTATAACATACGCTTCTCTTTTCATGTACAGTAATCGTATTAAGAAACGCAAGTAAGCCTACAACATTTTGAATAAAAAAAGGCTTAGAGTGACAGTTATTAGACATATACATAAATTTGATCTAGGTATAGTTGCAAGCAATCTGTTTGACATATCACTGATAGTGTAATGGTGAACGGGAAGGGCTGGGAAGCATGGTGACTTTATAGTAAAGGTTCGAAACATCTTGAAAGACAAAATTTTATTCTGTTATATTTTGTTATTTATTCGAATTATTTGGCGTTATTTGTGAGTCTATAGTCACTGTGCCTATTATCCACAATGATTCCCTTT
This sequence comes from Schistocerca cancellata, assembly GCF_023864275.1. Taxonomy (NCBI): domain Eukaryota; kingdom Metazoa; phylum Arthropoda; class Insecta; order Orthoptera; family Acrididae; genus Schistocerca; species Schistocerca cancellata. Next base: position 852,283,251 of record NC_064626.1, read on the forward strand.
GTGTGCATGGAAATTAGCAGGATGGGTATATTACCCATACTAACGGAATGTGGGAATCTCAGTAGCATTTCCGTTGTTTCTGCAGTGTGCTCCTACCCCCAGTTCCGTTCGTGGTGGTTCTTCTGTCTTCAGCTATGGCTGTCCTCAGCCAATTGAAAAGTATGAAAGTCACACAACACGAAAGCAACGCATTTGCTGCAGGAAATATGAAACTGCCAAGACGCCCAGGTGATAGTTTCATACTTTCTGCGAAATGATTAGCGCTCTCGCACCTCATTTGTGTTTATATGGACATACTTATACAGTAGACATTCAAGATGATTAAATGTGTACGTTTATTAGATTACAAAACACAAACTGTTTCACTGTTTCGAAACAGCGTATAGAAACATTACATTGTACTGTTTCATTTGTTTCGAAAAAGTTAAGTGTTTCAGTTTGCCCATCTCTACAACTGAGCGTGTGGGCAATTCGACGTAATAAATCCATGAGGCAAGACAATCAGAGAATTTAAATAACAGCCCCCGTTTTTCTGTGCCAACTTTAAAATAATTTTTATTTTATTTGATGGTTATTACTTTCTAAATGTGGGACCGATCCGCCCAAATGTGGGCTTTATTTTTCCCACGTGCTGCAGAGTCACAAGTTGTTGCATCGTGTCTCTTTCTCATTATTGGTTAATATTAGAGTTGGCGTCCAGTTGTTGAAACGTCTATTGTTGATTCACACCAACCAGCACGAACTTCCTGTTATTTACTCTGTACAGCTGTTTACATTTTATGCCACAAAAGTGGCCTTATAGTGCTGAGGACACTACCCTGTCCCGTTTCTTCTATTGTCAGGTTGTACCAGCTACACAGTTGGTACACTTGTCAGCTAATTTTTTCTGCCTCAGCTGAGCGTGCTTTTACGTTTTAAGTCACACCTTCTTTCGCTTGCATACTGTTGCGCTCTCCTTTCCATGAGAATTCAACAACTTTTATTTGTTTCCGAACTAATTTCAGAATCTCATGCCCTGTAACGACTAACAACTCTGCTTGCTGGAACAGCTTCTTAGTACATTGCGCATCGTAAAGTATTTATAGCATACCGATACTGTCATGTGTCATCCACGCGTGCCTTGACTGGCGTTCGTATTTCGTCAGCTACTAAGTCTGTGCTCCGCTGACAGAAGCTCACATCAACATAGGTGAGCAAATTAAAGCACATAGATCTCACAGATATTGCGTTATAATAATTAAATAATATTATGAACAGGAGTCCTGTGGTAGTAACAACTGCAAACAGAAAATCAGTCTCTAATGCCACGCCATTGCTATAAGATTTTGTTTACACAACAACAAACAGATTATGAAGTGCGTTTCTTACTGAATTTAATTTTTAATCCATATATTCAGTGAACATAATTTAGTGAAATATGTTCTTGTAGCTTGCTGTCAAGATATATGCAGCTCTACAAATTTAACATGAATCTCAAAATTAGGTTAACTGGTTTAATAAAACACTTCGAACAGAATAGTGTCACACAGATAAACCATATTGCTGTTTATCATTGTTAGCAAATAAATCACCTACACAGTCGCTATAACTACTGTTACATGGAATTGAATACTTGCAGAATATGTTGCAGGGTTTAATCTGTCTTTGAATTTTTTAAGCGAATACTTCTCGTAATTTACATTAGTGTTTATTGCAAGCCGTCACAAAGCGTTTGGGCCATTAATCAGGACTCAGTTTTGCACTCATTATGCAGTGTTCATTGTTTTTAATTTGCAGTGGGTGCGGTAGTTCAGACGACGAAAGGACAGAGGAGTTTACGTTCTCTGGCAAACGCCTTCTTAGCTTTGCAGCTGTCTTCTTATATTTAACTTTTACTGTCGAAGCGCAGTCCAACAGTGTTATACGTCATCTTTAATTCAAATACTCGAAAAATGGTAATTGTTATTTAAATTTATCTCCGGGGAGAAGACCTCCACCAAACACATTTTGCATTCTCGAAAACTAAAAAACGGGAACAAAATCGCAATTCGATGCGTGAGCGAGAATTTTTCTTACTTAGTCTCAAATATTGAAGTTTCTAGTGCGTGCTCAGACATTCTAATTTTATAATATCTGTCTGTGTATTTATTTAAAACATATCTGTAAACTGCAAAATCAAAGCTTCCCAAAAGCTTTATTTTGGTTGTTACTTCTGCTGGTGTTTCTTAGAATCAAAAGCAGTTGTCTTTCATTTGCTGCACAGCACTTGTCATTGTAACTCAGCATTGAGTTTTACTGCAAAGAACACACTTTCTCACTCTTCACTCACTAACTTATTGACTACTTCAAACTGTCTGGTTGTAACAATTTGCACAAAAATGACATCCATGTGACTGTTGTCTCCTGTTTCACAGACATAAGTCTCTCTCGCTGGCCTCTGTGATTTCAACTCTCTCTCTCCTCTGTCTCTCGGTTTCATCTAAGATATCAAATATAAAAAATTCATTTCCTTTGAGAGCTCCTCGTTAACATTTTGCAAGGAAGGGTTACAATGCATAAAAATGCAAATATAGGTCACGAGGGTTCATAAATGGCAAAATTACTCCGACTGCGTTACAGTGTCCGGTATATTCGCATATTTACACTAGAACTGGCTCTCTCGATGATTTCTGTCTGCCCCACTTTTCTACAGAGTTCCATTTCGTGAACAAGTAAACATGATTATGTGAAACTCTGCTACATCGTAAACCTCCACAAATACTGTCCTAAAAAATACCCAAAACCCCTATCCAGAAAGCTGGTGACCAACAACATTTTTTTTTATTATGTCAAGACTTTCCATGTGATCTTTCAGGTATAGGGTACTCAATATTAACTGTAACTGCAGAGTTTCTTTTCGTTCGGTTTTAATTCAGGCAGCGGCAAGTTTTTGCTGTGATAAGACGTTTTTGCAATTCGATCACTTGCTCATGAGTAGCACTTTTCCTGGTGATGAGGCAGGGATAAATATACTACATTCGATCCTGGGTGTTAGCTCACAGTTTAAGAAAATAATAAAAACAGTATTTTTATTGATGTAGACATACGCTGAAAACACTACTGTTTGTGAAAATTGGAACATCCAAAATTACTGGTCTGAATCACTCCAAAATTGGAGATTGTGTAGAACAGTGAAATCATACTAAGGTATCAAGTTTCAGAGAGATGGAATACACGCAGGTCCAGCCGCTCCGCCTTTTGTGTGTCCACACGGGTCAGCGTTACGGCACGCCCAATTAGTGCAAAGATGTCAAACAAAGGGGTAATATGCAAGCAAGTTCCCATGTGCCTCATCGTTGCCATATGGTGCAGTGCCAGCATGTGAGTGAGGTCAAAGGGGCAGAGTGCCTGCTCCCCGAGAAACGTGTCGTGTAATGATATTGCAGCTCCCACTGGACAAGCTGCTATGACGGTGATGCGTGTTCGGTACTGTGGTACCAGAGGACAGAGGAAGGTCGCACACAGTAGCAAGGGGGTACTGTTCCACACAAAGTGATAACAACGCAGGATGACCGCCATATTGTCCGTGTGGGGCCGTAACTGACAAAACAACTTCATCCACAGCCCTGATTCGACGTTTGAGCGCTGCAACAGGGGTGGCCACATCTGCGTCGACGTTCAACGCCTTCTGCTGGGAACTGCAGTGGCACGCATGCCATTGCGCTGGCTTCCATTGTCCAGAAACTACCAGCGCATAAGACTTCCGTGATCTGAACAGCATCGTCTTTAATGTCTTAGACCCCGAGACACTGTCCCTCCTGCAGGCAATTCCACATGCCATATTCCAACAAAACAGAGCCTGACTACATGTGGAGAGGAATTTGCAACCCTTCTTCAAAGTATGAAGTGCACCACTAATTCTATTGCCTGCACGTACGCCTAACATATAGTCCATGAGGCATATTTGGGTATGGACTTTCAGCAACTTGTTCCTTTTGGTCGTTTTGCAATCACTGCCGACACTTTATTGATGCTCCTGCAAATCACATGGCAGTGTGTTCCCCGATACATCTCCAGGACGTCTTTGACTCCACGTCACGAGATCCACAGGCTCTGATTAGAGCAAGTGACACCTTCACACCTTACTGAATGCTGGTAGTCAAACTGCACGTACAGTGCTGTAATTCTAATCGTTAGTGTATTGTAATTTCCTTAATCTGCAGAATAAATTTCATTGTGATCACATGTATTCTTCTTAGTGTTGCAATTTTCACTAACAGCAGTATAAAATAAATAAGCTGATTGAAGTAGCCTTGAAGTATCCTACAACTGCTGGCTACTTACGTGGTTCTACGTATTATACATATGAACTCAGTCACGAGGAATGATCCTCCGTATTTGATGACCATGTACTCGTTAAAAAGTTATCTTGACAAATGATGAAACAGATGGGGGCATAAATCATTCGTCAATGGGGTTTGCCGCCTCCGCCGGGAATTATTACTTAAGAAATGATAAAATATTTCACATTCATTATTTCTTTTGCCATCTGCCACGAAAGCAGAAGCTTGTAACTCTAAATATATTGTAAGCAGAAGCTTGTAACTCTAAATATATTGTAGGTACTACAAGAACAGTGTCTCTCAAAACTTGCGCAGTTTAATAATTGGGCTGTCTACGATAAATTTTTCTGAAGGTTCCCATTTCCTCCGCCAGTGAGATATTTTACGAAAATTTCATTCTTTAACGTTACGATCTGTGCGTGAGGGTTAAACATTATTTAATGGGAGAACGTTCACAGATGCTGCAACAAGGCCTCTGGCCATTTCAGAGTGCTGCTTAGTCACTGGTTATAAATTGGCTTCATCCTCTGCATAAACTTTTCTTGGTGTGAACCCTGCTGGTCATCGTCCACGTGGTTCGATTTTCCGTGTAGCGTGTGTGGGGTTCCAACTTAATGAAGTGAGTTTACACAAAGTTGTTGCAGTTAGAAGCTCGGTGGTGGTGTACGTCATTAACTCGGAATAATTGCCTTAAGATTTGCTCGTCTTTGAATTCTTGCCGAGAACTGCATTCACATTTTAGCATCAGTCAGCGTGTAATGTGAAATAAGAGACAGATACACCTTTATACTTCTCATTGCAGATTGATTGCTCACAGTCACACAGGTGGTGCGTCATAAAACCTCTGATTAACGATGACCATCAACGAGTTGGCTTTCTCTCTTGTAATTCCTTCCAAACCATGTGTTCGTTATTGCTATTACAGATTCTCGACATTGTAATTAAAAGTAATTACATTCAAATGAACTGACTCGCGTACATTGTTCCACATACTCTCTTCAGTTGTATACATACAAGTCAGCCAAATTACAATGTTATTATAGGAATTTACATCACATAGGTAATAGAAACAATGAACTTATTGATTTTCTTAATTGCATAAAGACAAAATTAAGCATAACTCTCCAGTCATATTTCCGATACATGTTTGAATAGAGCTTTTCAACACTGTTAACAAGATTAGGAAATGAGACACTTAAAGTAGTAAAGGAGTTTTGCTATTTGGGGAGCAAAATAACTGATGATGGTCGAAGTAGAGAGGATATAAAATGTAGACTGGCAATGGCAAGGAAAGCGTTTCTGAAGAAGAGAAATTTGTTAACATCGAGTATAGATTTAAGTGTCAGGAAGTCGTTTCTGAAAGTATTTGTATGGAATGTAGCCATGTATGGAAGTGAAACATGGACGATAAATAGTTTGGACAAGAAGAGAATAGAAGCTTTCGAAATGTGGTGCTACAGAAGAATGTTGAAGATTAGATGGGTAGATCACGTAACTAATGAAGGGATATTGAATAGAATTTGGGAGGAGTTTGTGGCACAACTTGACTAGAAGAAGGGATCGGGTGATAGGACATTTTCTGAGGCACCAAAGGATCACCAATTTAGTGTTGGAGGGCAGAGTGGAGGGTAAAAATCGTAGAGGGAGACCAAGAGATGAATACACTAAGCAGATTCAGAAGGATGTAGGTTGCGGTAGGTACTGGGAGATGAAGAAGCTTGCACAGGATAGAGGAGCATGGAGATCTCATCAGACCAGTCTCAGGACTGAAGACCACAACAACAACAACAACAACAACAACAGCAATGCTGTCTTTTACATAGAAAGTATCTTTTGCTGATTTGTTTAATTGTTTTGGGTTGCACAATACCGCAAATTGACTAAATTACATTGGAAATAAGCGACTTTGGTTACATGTTTCTGTTATACAAGTGTATAATAGCAGTTTATGAGTTGTTCCAGATTCTGTTCCAGGTTTTTTGGGTAGCAGACGAAAATGTATAACACTGTTTTACATTATTTAATCATATGTTAATTACAACAGAATACGATCATTTAAGACGTTCCTACCAATCAACCAAGTTCTATAGATTTGGTGCATTGCTATTTCAATACTTTTCATATCATAAAAATGGTTCAAATGGCTCTGAGCACTATGGGACTTAACTTCTGAGGTAATCAGTCCCCTAGAACTTAGAACTACTTAAACCTAACTAACCTAAGGACATCACACACATCCATGCCCGAGGCAGGATTCGAACCTGCGACCGTAGCGGATGCGCAACTCCAGGCTGTAGCACCTAGAACCGCTCGGCCACAACGGCCGGCTTTTCATGTCATAAACAAGGTAGAGATAACTGAGGCGGACACTGTATACACCTTGTAATTATACTGTGCGTTAGAATCTGGGTGATTACTTCCCCTAAATGAAATTATAGTCGTCTTATCGATCAGTGCGATATGGTTCCAAAACTGATTTGTTCCGTATCATGCGCTATATAGTTGATGAAGGAAGGAAGGGAGATTAAGAGTTTAACATCCTGTCGACAGCAAGGCCATTATCGAAGGAGCACAAGCTCGGATTACGATAGGATGGATAACGAAATCGGTCGTGCCCTTTTCAAAGGAATCGTCCCAGCATTTGCCTGGAGAAATTAACGAAAACCACGGAAAACCTAAATCAGGATGGCCGGGCGCGGATTTGATCCGTCATACACCCGAATGTGAACAGTTGTTTTGACAGGGTTAGCTGACACCCGACGTCCTTGTAACTACTACCACTTTCAAATAACCGACTGACTTCATGCTTAGTTGCGACAGACAGTGATTGACCTTTGCGAACGGCCCTGAGCTACAGACGAATGGATACCTCAATAGCGTTTACAGCTTCCATAAATGAGAGAGTCATGGCGGACAGAGAGGTTTCTCTGAAATTGAAACTTCGTGTAAAAATCTTTTGCTGAAAAACTCTCATTTCGCTCCGTGTTTAATATTGTAGTGGAGAGAAACAATGCTCTATTGAAATCACGTTCTTTATATATTTCATTTGAAACCATGGCAAACACTCCAGTAATGTTTGCTAGAGCTTTGAAAGATTAGAAACGTATGCCAACAGTAATGCTTCGGCGCGTCAGAAATGAATGAAAGCAGCCGGACACTATATTACTCTAGGATAAAGTAAATTAAAGAAAGGAGTAAATGAAGGTCATTAGAAAGGAAGGTGGAACCTCGACTTAGATAAAAAGGAATAATATGTGTTCTTTTCAAAGGCACCACACTGGCAGTTGTCTTAATAGAGTTAGAGAATCAAGACATACCTAACCCATGTCCTGTTATAAATCGGGCAGATGCTCTACTTGGATTTAGGTGTTTGCAGTTTCATTATTTGAACACTTAGTAAGCCATATTACGTTGCATGGCGAAGGGTTGTTTCCTTCTTTTCCTGTTCCATTTGCGAATATTGTCTGAGAAGAACTATTGTTGCTAAGCCGCAGTATGAGCTACAATGTCTCTGAGTTTCCAGTCTTCGTAATTTTGCGGTATGTATGTAGGAGGATGTTTTATCTTGCCTGACGCTTCTTGGAACATGAGCTTTTGAAATTTCGTTTGCCTACCACTAATTTTAGACGGTCATCCAAATTTTGTCCCTCTTGATGATTACTTCCAGTCATTTTATGGCTGTTACTGTATCTGCTGACTGGTCACCAGTAGTGTAATCGAACGCTTCTGGGTCCTTCCACCTACACTGTATGTCGAGGTTTAGGTGCCAGTACGATGAACCAATCGTCTATTCTCCGTAAGTCTTTTTATATTTCACTACAACTTTCTGGAGTTTCAAACCTCTGTACTCGTATCTACAAAAGTATTTATTACAGACCTCGCAAATTATTTCTTTGCATAATATGTTCTGCCACTGAGAACAACTAAAAGCAGAGGTAGAATTGTTCGTAAAATAGAGATTGTGACAGTTATTAACTGATAAGTTTTCATTACTTAACATTGTTTTCATTCGATGTATTTTAACGTTTTTGTTGGCTGAACGACTAGAGGCATATTTCTGCTTGCAGCAGTGTGTTCAGAGTTTCGGTTTAAAATATGTACGTTGAAATAACTTATTGCAGGCAACGTATCTTCCACACATCATATTTGATTTCCATCCTTTTGACACAGCGTTAGTACAGTGTCCAAACATGTCTGAAACTCATAATACGACATGACACACAAGTACAACATCTTCTCTCCAACTTCATAGAACAGCAACTTCTTACAACCAGCTGAGCACAATAAATGTAATACATCCCTCAAGGAATTTTTTTACGGTTTTTGAAAAATGATAAAATTAATATTATTTATGTTAGATTCAAGTTTAAGAGCATATTCTGTATGTAAGTGTACAGAACTATTTTACTCATGTCGTGAAAGCTATACGGGACGCAAAATTGCAATTTCGAACTTGTCTGTATCGTACAGTAAATTTGTGGTGTGTATCGAATAATCCCTCTCATGTATCGACAACTGCTACACATAGCGAGAGATGAGCTGCTGACCGGTTTCGTTACATTTATGGTATATTGTGGGAAACTTCTTTTTTAAATATACGTGAACCTGTAGTCCTTTGATCGAGAACTGTACATCAACCGACTAGGACCTGTATACTTCTCACAAAGACGCAGCCGGACGCACCGGACCCCCTATCACCTAAGTGAAACCACACATTACCTAGTTGCCGTGTAGTGAAACTGAAAGATATATTGATTTTCAATCATACTACGAAAAAGGGATACCACTATCACTAGTGAACAAGGCCTGCGATAAATTTAAACTATCGATATATCGATAATCCAACGACTATGCCCATGCCTGCTTTAGCAAAGACCAACTACAGTACATTATTTTGCCTTACTTGAGTTTAACTGTTGATTTGTTGATCAGTTCAGTTCTTACTTGCAGCTGAATTTACTATAGGTGGTGTCGTTTATTGTTTCTGTTGTGTGCTGTTATGATAGTTTATAATTATTGTAACAAGAAATGGTAAGCCGCTTTTGATTCGTCCACTACCGTTACGATAAGGTAAAAATATGTTCGCACTATTATAATAGCCATTAACTATCTAAAGCAGTTTAATGTTTATACAATTTTTCAGTATTTCACAAGGCAGCTGAGCACTAAACATCATAACAAATAACATTAAATTAAATCAGTGTATAAAAATACACTCGGATTTTCCTGTGTCACCTCAAGTCGCGTTGATCAAGAAAAATTCCCCACACGGCGATAGTTTCATTTCCTTCATAAATTTGATCAAAATTCTATCACTAGTAGCCCAAATGGCAAAATGTCGCCCAATGTGTCGCCACGTGGTGCTCGATTATGAAAAGCATTTCCGATCAGGAACGATGGGGACTGGTTTGGGGAGAGCGGAATGGGTATGTAATGGAAGGACAGTCTATAGTTCATTAGTTTTTAAAGACTTTTTCAGCAGGCTGTTTGATTTCTTCCGAGCTGACTGCGCCCTGCATCCCTCCCAACACTTTCCTCCAGAACCTGTTGATGCTCTTGTACTACTATGACTTCGCCAGATGATGATGGATACGAAACTCATTGAAACGTTGCGACAAGACGACGCCACCACTCGGCTGATAACCCGAGAAGAATTCATCAGTGGAGTACGCCGAGAAAGACTGCAATCGCACATACTATAACTGAAGTCACGAATTCAATTCGCAATTAAATCTTAAAATATGTATACACTCACGTACTATCAAATAATCAAACGTACAAAATTAAAGGAAAAATATGCAGTATCATAATTCCACCTGTTATTGCGATGCATTTCATTTTATTCTGAAACAATGTACAGCAAACTGTTTTTACAAATTCTCCACCGACCGGAGTAGCTCCGTGCGTTGAGGCACTGAGCTAGCAATCCCTCGGTTCTGGAGATGAGGTCGTTCGAATCCACCTGTCGGCAACCTCGAAAGTGGTTTTCTGTGGTTTCCCATTTTATGTTTAGGCAAATGCCGGGTTGGTCCCTTAGTATACACCACACCCAGTCCCTTCCTAATTCCTTTCTTTTCTGACCGACTCCAGTTCCATTAAAGATGCAGCCTCTCTGCTTAAGTGAAAAGAGTTGCATTGAAGGCGAGCTGAACATCCTTTCCAAGGACATGCTGACATGTCATGTCTTCAACTTTTCCCACAAGAATGATGTTCTACTGTGAAATGTCTTACTCGTAGTGAGTCCAACCGTCACAACTGCTACGTATTTGTAAATAAACGTCACATAAAAGACAGCGTATATTACACATCATAGAGGAGGTTATTAGCATCAAAGACTTATAACCATATTATCATTGATAAATACCAGCTCGTGATATCTCATCTGGAAGTCTAGTTGAACAATGCATGAATCCATGGTATTTGTGTGTGCTATTTTGTTTGATATATAAATTTGGTTGCTATAGTTTCAAGTTGACTGTTGAAATAACAATTTTAAAAAAGTTCTTTAAAAAAGCCTCTTATTGAAACTGATGAATTTTATTGGAATTAAAGATACTTTAATAAAACTGAACTGAGGAACTTGGGATGGTTCGATATATTGAAGAAATTCTGACTTCGTTTAAGAAAGTCCGTAAATTTAAATGCGAGATTGTGGTAGGAGGATTACAGATATTGCCAACATAGATTTGAACACATTTAACTATATATGTTATTCATCTCAAGTTAAGATTCTTCTTGTCTGTTATAGTTAACAAGTGAACCTTATGTAGGAAGACTACGTGTGTCTTCCTAGCAAAGAGGCAATGCATTATATTAGATTTTTAATTCATTTGGCAATAGATCCGAATTATCATATTGCCAAATAAAGAAATATTTGATCGTACATTTTTTAGGAATACTTTTCGTGCTTAATTTTGCAGACGAAATACTATTTGTGTTAAGGCCTCCTTAAAGCAAATAATGTTCATAAAATTAAAAAATAAATGAGAAACTTCTTAAGGTGTTCTTTATCAAAGCGGATCCCCCTCTGAGAGAATCCTGGCTACGTCCTTGTTTCTCACCTTTCAAGAGGTGGTACTAGTCGCATCCTGTTGAAGAACTACCGTAGTAACGTTAAGTGACCTCATAGGCTGAGGTGATTTGTAAGTATGTTCTGTACCGTTAAAACAGATATTTCAATCGTTTTTGGTAAAATGATAATCAGTTTGTTCGGTGTTCGTCTCTATTTCAAAAGTAACACATCTACGGCCCGGTCAGACAGTTAGTGAAGATACTATGTGGAGTCAGAGATGTTTGGGCGCGGAATGTTATCAGAAAGATTCACTGAAACGTTTGCGTTATCCGAGTAATAACGGCAGCTTCGAACAATGATAACCCGCACAGGAAATGTTTTACATTAATTCAAAACATTTTGCGAGAAATCATTTTTATTTGCGCGCTGCTTCCAAATAGCCCGCGGGCGAACGGCAAAGGCACGGGATTACATTTTCAAAATGTGTTATGCCCTGCAGAATGCTCTCGCAAATCCTATTACGTACGAAATAAAAAGTTATGAATAAATATTACCATCGAACATTTTAGCTCCTAAACGAAGACAAACTGGCAAAAAGTGACAGCGAGGCAGCATGCAGGAACAACATTACTGAATCGCTAACATTATTTGCTAGAGGTATTTTAAGCAAACACGAGCATCGTGTGTAACCCCAGAGAGTTCTGACACGAGGATTAGTGTACCAAAATAGCTTACATAACCAGTTCATAGGAGATACAACGTAAGTATTGGTGTTCGCTGTTACGGTAAAATTAATAGAATGAAACGGGATATAAAATCTTCAACGTAATACGGCACAACGAAGGAAACTGCAGCTCATTTTGACTGTCACTGATGAAATTTGAAATCCATTAGAAAGAATGGAGCTACGTACAAGGTGTCTCAAAAGAAAACATGTCGCTGTTCCGCAAGAACAATGAAACAACTGCAAAATTCACCAAACGAAGTTATTTGAACAAGTCACTTAGGAAAAGGTAGCGCATGCAGTGAAAGTTCGTCACTGTAGTTATACGTAGTGCTGCTAGAGGCTAGTTGCGTCTTAGTGGAAACATCGATTGTTGTGATTGGGTTTGGAAAAACATTGTCGTAATTGTCAGTTGCGTGTTTCAGTTTGGTGAGTGTAGTAACGTCTCCAGTGAAATAACGACACAGGTTATGAGTACTGCGGAGTGACAATCATTTCAGCTAAAATCCTTGGTGAAATAACGGCGTTAATGTACATTGTGTTATTGTTTTCCCGATGTTCTGCGTCGTAACTCTTCATAGCGTTATTGTTTTCTCTACTTTTAAATAATTTTTTGTTATAACTGTTCTTCGCGTCATTGTTGATGTGAGCAGAAAGGCTATTTAATACATTTAGGTCAGTTTCAATTTCCGTTTTATAGGGGTAAAAACGAGCGATCGAGCAAAGAAGATTATGCGACTTCCTCTTCATGGTCTAGCGGAGGATAACAAAGGGACAAGGGAAGTAAACTATTCCATGATAAGTGAACCACAAGCACAGGTGAGCAGTATAGAGCAACAACTATCAAGCCCACACTGTGAAATAACAGACAACCAAGTGACCAAGGTGGAGCCACAGGCATCATCATCAAAACATAAATCCAAGGCAACGCAAAGCTTCAAATGTGTATATGGTTGAAAGAGCAAGTGCGACAAAATCAGTTTTCAAAAGGGTGCTTGTAACATTCCCTTTGCCGAGCAGCACTTCCGATGGCAGTTCCGATTTGTCCCCTGGCTCAAGTGACAATTATCATCCATCAAACAGCGCTGAATCCTTTAATTCAAGTGAAAAACCAATCGTCCATAATCTCCCATTAAAAGGCCCAAAAAGAATTCTAAATGTTAGCAACTGTGGCAGAGTAAAAGCCAAAACGTTGAGAAACAGTTGGAAAAGTTATACAGCACATACGGGTAAAATTGTCAAGGCTCGAAAGATACGTACATGTATCCTCTCTTGTACAAAGAAAGTAACAGAAGACTATAGATGTCAGCTGTTCACGAATTACTGACCACTGGGATCGTTACAAAAACAACGGGATTTTCTAAATACAAGCACTGAAACGATCTGTCTCAAATATCGTCGCATTACTGCCCAAGAACCTAGAAAGCCGAATTGCGTCTTCTACTTGGTGAAAGATGAGCAGAAGATTCGTGTGTGCAAAACATTTCTAATACACACATTGGGAATAACCGAAAGGCAAATCCGTACTGTTATCAAAGCGTAAAGGTCTCGGACTGCGATGGTACCTGTGGACAAAAGGGGACAACATGGAAAACACCGTAAGACTGATCCAGAAATCTTAGAGTCAGTTAGGAAGCACATAAACTCAATTCCCCATATTGAGAGTCAGTATATATAAAGTGACACAACAAGAGTATTCATCGATGGTGGCTTATCCATCGCAGAAATGCGCAGAATTTACTCTTCAGAGCGATCTTCCGTAAACCTGCCAGCTGCGAATTACGACACCTAAGCCCATACATTCAATACCGAATTTAACATCGGATATTTTGTTACAAAGAAGGATCAGTGCGACCAATGTGAAGCTTACAGAAACGCTACAGATTGTGAATTGACGAGCATTTCGCTTTCATTTAAGTATATGGCCGAAGGAGTCAGCCTACAGGAATTGTGAAACGAAACCTGTCGTTCAGGACTGCCTGCCACAAAGGGCACGGGATGGGGAAACTCACAGGCGTCTATTGTATATTGAGGCCTACGCGCTATAGTGTGCGAGTGAGACAGAAGAGAACTTACTTCGTAGGGAAACTCAGTAGAAGCCATTTGTGGCCGAGGAGACGTAGCAGTGTTAAATATCACGGACCTTAGATCAGCCATAAACGGAATCATTTATGGAAACTATTTAATTCTGTAGTAATGCAGGGAATGAAGCCACAGTAATTTTAATCAGCCATCCTCCATAAATTTTCATGGTGATCCCAATAAAACTTGGATATTGATCATATCTGTAATAGTTGAGGATTTACTTTTAAAGTGAAATTAACAAGTTTTGTAACAAAGACCTGAATGCTAAAATCTGAACTCTTTAGTCGATCTTAACGATCGACATTTTATATGGAAGCGCATCATTAAAACGACAAACGTTGTAAATATCAACTCTGCAACTTTATTTTTATAAAAGATATAAAAACAAAGCACTCCGTCTTCAAGCCACAAGTGGCCCATCGGGACCATCCGACCGCCGTGTCATTCTCAGTTGAGGATGCGGATAGGAGGGGCATGTGGTCAGCACACCGCTCTCCCGGTCGTTATGATGGTTTTCTTTGACCGGAGCCGCTACTATTCGGTCGAGTAGCTCCTCAATTGGCATCACGAGGCTGAGTGCACCCCGAAAAATGGCAACAGCGCATGGCGGCCTGGATGGTGACCCATCCAAGTACCGGCAACGCCCGACAGCGCTTAACTTCGGTGATCTCACGGGAACCGGTGTATCCACTGCGGCAATTCCGTTGCCCTTTAAAAGATATACTAAATTTAAATTATCAGTATTTACAGTTAAGCATCAGATCATCATTTCCTCCACACCAAATACGCTGAACGATGGCCGCATGACATCTTATTGAATCATTAGGTAATGGAACATTTGTTGTAAAGATTAATGCATAATGGTTATTTTTGTTCTTTGTTTATTTATGATGAAGAACATTTGTGTAAGGCTACTGTCCGTTTTCGCGTACAACTCTCTCGCGAATTGTTAAATTGTTATTCTTTAGTTTATTTATTCTCTTTGTAACAACACATTTACGAAGAGAGTTACGTGAAATACTTTTAGCAATGCTGTGCTTTGCTTTTCTTTATCATCATTACCTTTTAGCGGAATAAAATGTATATATGGAAGTCTGATTGTTCTGGATCTGGCCTACAATTTAAGGAACGATTTTTCGTAACTGCAACCCATGCTAAGAATCAATATATCTTCCCTACTTCATAGTGATTAAAAGTTGAAATTACTTTGTTATGAACACTGATGTTACAGTTCGTATGATCGTTCAAAAACACAAGTTCGCAGTGGATTTTATTTCTCGTTAAAATGCTATTTCATACCACGACTAGCCCAAGAACATGAGACTGTCATTAAAAAATACGTTGTCACTATAAAGTTTGCCAGATCAGAACGGAGCACAGCAAGATTCCTATCAGATTCTGAAGGTACATTAAATTATTTGCACTGTAAATTACATCCTATCAGCAGCCCGCGTCAACCTGCAACACATCATAAAATCTGCTGGTCTTCACTGCCAGTCTGGGAGCTAAAAGAAATAATATTATTTTACTATTATTTTACCGCTTCCTTGCGGTATGCTCGACTATATTGTAAGTCGTTTAAATACGCCGCGGCAGCGGCTCTTCGTTCTCCACGCAGCTCAGCACCACAGATAATATTTATATAACTGAAAAATGTCTCAACAGGATGGGATAATATGCAAGCAAGCTTAACAATAAATAATACAAGTTTTCATTTAAACAACTCTATTAAAACCTTTAAATATCTCAGTGATTACAGACCTTTGTGAATTCACACGTAATGGCGTACATTGCTTAGTCTCGACAAAAGAGTGCTACATTCGCGTTCTCTACGACAACAACAGGAGATCTTACTCGCACAACTTCCAAATCAAGAAGACAAAGACATTCATATTCAACACGTATTATATACTAGTTCCTTTTTTAATCTCTGTTTAACATTTATCTTCTGTGTCGGTTTTATTACTCGCCGACGTAGACGTTTTCAAAAATAAATAATAAAAAAAAATACATAATTTTATGCAATGACACGATAGGATACATATAATTCTCTAATTACTACATAATATATTGTTTTTGTTTCTCTAGACGTTACACCGTGACATTCAAAGCTGAGAAGGAAATTATATTGGTTTTATGTAAAAGAATTTAACCTTGATTATGTAATGGATATTATTGTTACTTTATTTAGAACGTGAAAGTGGTCAAGCTTTGATTATTTAAATATGTTAAAATGTAAAATAATGTAGAATAAGCTGTAGCCAATCAGATGGACGGCTTCAGGAAAGGGAACAGCACTAGTCAGTTGAGTGACGATGTTAGGCGCCCGGGAAAATGCGGCCAGGGAAGGGCAGAGAGGAACAGTGCTCGTCTAGACACCAAAGGGTACAGTTCTGGTCGAGACACCAAAGGGGACAGTTCAGATTAAGACGCGGAAGCGGACAGTCGGTCTTTAGGTAGCTGGGAAGTGAAACGAATTAGAAAATTTAGCCTTGTGTGGTTTCGCGGGACTTACGTTATGAGCGGTGAGTAGCCGTATGCCTGGTGTGTACTCTTAACTTTTCGTGTAAATATCGAGGTGAAGTATTGGACTTGTATTTCGCGTTGAAACTGTCAATGATCGAACTGTGTCAAATGGATATGCGCTCGAGTGTAACAGTAACTCTAAATACGACCTTTTTCGCGATTAATTTGCTTTCTGAATAAACATTATTCTAACCAAATTGGAGCTGTGTGGCCTACATCATTTATGGGTCGTTAATTTAGTTCCTGATATTATTATTACGGTTACTATATGTTATATTAATTGTGTATGTCGCAAACTTGCCATCAGCCAGACAATTTAACCGAAGGGTCACAAATGTCTAATTTAGGGCGTGTAATGCGACACGTGCGTTTCAACCCCTAGACGAGTTTTAGCCAAGACATTTCGACGAAGAGGAACCACATGTGAACCTGAACGTCTTTGGGAAGTTAGCTCGCAAGATGAAGACAAGGCAAAGCTACAAGAAGCATTTCAAGATCATCAGGTAGAAAAAGAATTGAGTCGCATAGAAAAAAAACTTGGATAAGGTGTAGGCTCAAAATAAGAACATACAAATAGCTGTTTGTGATTTACAAGCTGTCTTACCGGTAACAACGGGACAGGTAAGTGTCCATACATACATTTTTTCACTATCTATTATTACTCTTGATGTCTGTTCTACTTATTTCTGCTGTTTGTTGCAGGTCACTGAGATTGGAAACGACAAAACTCCTTTTTTTTCCCGCCAGGGCATTGGAAACAGAGGCGTGGTAGAAACAGCAACTTGCGTCTTACAATATCTTGTAGAGTTTTGCAAGAACCTTCCTGGGACGGATCGTATTTTACTCCGAGAATTGCGAAAGGCAACTGAAGAACAAGTAAGTGCCATACACTCAGACTGTGAGTCGCAGAAATAATGTAACAAAATGTTTCTATTGTAAAAATCACATTGATTAAAATATACATTCTCTTCTATTTCAGATACATGATTGCAAAGTATTTGTATGCAGTACAAAGGCTGGATATTCGGTCCATTACGCAGGAATATTTGATTCGTGGTCACACCCAGAACGAGGGAGACGCAGTTCACAGCATAATTGAGAGAGCAGTTAAGAGTGCTGAGAAGTCATGGCCAATTTATGTACCCGAACAATACATATCGTTTATCCGAAATGTATAAAAGAAGGGAAATCCGCTATGTCTTAAAGAAATGTGTTTCTCAGATTTCAATGACAAAGCTTTGCAAGTTGAGATGACTTCTCACATGGGCAATGACGTTGACGAGAGTATTTTAAAAGTGCCCGCAATTAAATTTGTCGATGCGATAAGGGAAGTGATGTGTTTCAGTATAAGAACAGCTACAAACAGTACGACTGGTGACAAGTTCAGTTCAAAGGTAGAAAGAGGCGTTTAACAGGGAATGTAGATGGGAGTAATTTGGATGTGAAACCTGCTTGTACTACAAAAATGACCCTCTCAGGAAACAAAATTCAAGATGCCAAGAAGAAGCTAATATTCGGAGGCAGCTAAAGAGCAAAAGACGTCTGAAAAATGTGCAGTCTACTATGAAAGCCTTCAGTGGCCCACAGGGTAGACGTTCCGGAAGTGTTGAAATGAAAGTGGTGGTATTTGTGCACGGGAAACGTAAGGAAGGAATGTCAGTTTTCCGCGATGTCACACGAGATAAAGCATGACAGTTGACACGGGAGCACACTGTCCAATTTAAGGCCAACTATGGTTGGTGTACAAGGGTGGTATGACGCAATGGATTTGAGCTGAGACGTAGAATATCCATTTTTCAGCGTCTTCGAGCATCGTATGTGGAGAACCTGGTCGAGTATAGCGATCGTTATAAGACTGAGAAAGGAGCATTCTTACCTCATAGGGAAAATGGCAAACGCTGACGAGAGTCCTGTTTACTTCGACATGCCATCCAGTGCAACAGTTGAAGTGAAAGTCTCCAAAAGTGAAATGTTCGCAATACGGACAATGAGAAATCGCGATGGAACAAAGACGAGTTCCTACGTCACCTTCTCTCGTGAAACTACATATGACGTTTCAATGGAGAAGGATGGATGACCAATGACCAATGACCAATGACCAATATTGGCTCCGTACAGTCTGGAGCAGGAGGCCAGAAGCTCTTCTAAAGAATCGTGAAATGTTGATCTTTGATGCTTTCAAGGGGTATCTGATACCAACTACAAGTATTAGATGTGGTGGTGAGTAATCCATTTGAAGACCATCTGAAGCAGCCGTATGGCAACTGGTTATTTCAAGATGGTCAAGCCCTCACCCTTACTGGGAAACCGATGAAGTATTATTTACCTCTAATTGTGGAATTGATCCAGGTTCCCTGGACACGCATTCCAATGCATCAGTTGTGAACGGCTTTAAGAAGTTCTGTGTAACAGATGCATTAGGTGGGAGTGAAGCCCATCTACCTTGGGGAGAAATGTAAGATAACTATGTCAGTGGCAGTGATACTGCAGATTCTGTGGACCGTCCCAGGGCGGAGGAATACGTGGCATCTCTGTCTGATAAAGGGAAGGTCTTTATCTGATTTTATTGTCTGTGTACCTAAACTTGTATTACCTTCTTCAGTTACCCATGATAAGCTAACCATTTGTAAGTTTTCAAAATCAACCTAAAACGTGTACACATGTTTTTCTGTAATCCTTTGTTGAGCAGTTTGGGTGGGGGGGGGGGGGGTTCATCGTACATCCGTAGGTGCCTGGAATCGGAGACATGCTGTATGCTCTCGCAAAAATATGGCGTATTCTGATTCTTTATACAGGCAGTGGATGCAACCGTTGCTAAAAAATGCCATACAAGCTCATATTATTTTTACTTAGTTTACTGATGTTGAATATTGCTTCATGAGAAAATTTAGTCTACATCAGTTAACATTATTTCTTGTAAATAATGTGTAACTCGTATACTAACTACGTATGAGCCGTTTAACATTTGTCATTCGTTGCAGATTAACCTCCTAAGAAGACTTGAAAATCGAAAAATTCGATAAATCGGGCAACTTCATACACGATGTCCTCATTGGCACATGGAAGAAATATATCGCGCTCCAAAGCGATCTGTAATATGGCCCATATACCTCTGTCACATTCTGTGACAGCCGACGGCGACTTCTGTCTCAAAGAAGACCGAAATACTAAACGCCTTCTTCCAAAACTTTTTCACAGAAGAAGACCGTACTGTAGGTCCTGCTTTAAATAGTCGCACGAACGATACAATGGTTAATATCGAAATAAGTGACAATGGGAGAGAAAAGCAACTGAAATCGCTCAGTAAAGGGATGACCTGCGGACCTGACGGGATACCAATTTGATTCTACGTAGAGCACCCGAAAGAAAATTGCTCCTGTTCTAGGAGCAGTGTACTGCAGCCCTTGCAGTTCTTTGGAGGATCGAAGGGTTCCCGATGATTGGAAAAAAATGCAGAGGCCATTACCTTTTTCAAGAAGGGTCGTCGAACAGACGCACAAAATTGTATAGGCCTACATCTTTGACTTCGGTCAGTTGTAGAATTTTGGGACGTATTTTATGCTCGCGTATTATGTCATTTCTGTAGGAACCAAAGTGGGTTCCGAAACCGACGATGGTGTGAAACCCAGCTCGCTCTGACTAGCCGCAAGAGCCAGAGAGCAATACATACCGGTGCTCAGGTAGATGCCATGTTCCTTGACTTCCGGAAAACGAGTGAATGGAATATCAGGCTGACTGTGTGATTGGATTGGAGAGTTTCTAGCAAACAGTACACAGCATGTCATTCTCAACGGAGAGAAGTCTTCAGACGCAAAAGTAACTTGGAGCGTGCCCCAGTTAAAGAAGCATTACTTTTACCAATGTATATAAATGAGACTGGTAGATAGCATCGTAAGTTCCTTGAAGCTTTCTGCGGATGATGCTGTTGTGTACAGAGAAGTCGCGACACTAGGAAACTGTAGCGTACTGCACGAAGACCTGCAGAGGATCGGCGGTTGGTGTAGGGAGTGACAATTGACCCTCAAGACAAACAAATCTGACGTATTGCGTACACAGAGACAGAAACACCATTTATTGTATGATTACAAAATTGCAGAACACTCACTGGAAGCAGTTACACCCATAAAATATCAAGGTGTATGGGTGCGGAGCGATTTGAAGTGGAACGACCAGATAAAATTAATCACGAGTAAGGAAGATGCCAGATTGAAATTCATTAGAAGAATCATCATGAAATGTAGTCCTTCAACACAG
Source organism: Schistocerca cancellata (assembly GCF_023864275.1). Taxonomy (NCBI): domain Eukaryota; kingdom Metazoa; phylum Arthropoda; class Insecta; order Orthoptera; family Acrididae; genus Schistocerca; species Schistocerca cancellata. Next base: position 852,304,153 of record NC_064626.1, read on the forward strand.
AAAGTAGCTTACAAAACACTAATTCGATCAATACTTGAATATTGTTGGTCAGCATGGGATCCGTACCAGATAACACCAGTAAAGGAAACAGAGAACATCCTAAGAAGATTAGCGTATTCTTTACACTTTCATTCAATAAAGATAAAAGGATCATAGAGATGATTAACCAACTCAAGTGGCAGACGCTCCGAGAGAGACGTTCTGCGTCGCGATGTTGTTTATTTTTAAAGTCCCAGAAGAGTCAACAAATATATCGATTGCTCCTACGTATATCTCGCGAAAAGACCATAAGCTAAAAACAGAGAGATTCGAACCCACACGGAGGCTTATCAGCAATCGCTCTTACTGCGAGTAGTGACTGGAACAGGAAAAGAAGGAAGTGACGCTGGTACACAAAGTACTCTCCACCACACACCGAAAGTTGGTATGCGAAGTACAGATTTAGATGTAGAAAGTTTCTGCCCCTGGCAGTCAACTCTGGCGGCTATTTTTAAGTCGATGTACTAGCACCTGAAATACAACGTTCGCATAATTTCCGAGATGGAGCGTCTCATGTGACGATTGCCCACAATCTGTGCGCGGTCAAACACGCTGATAACGCTCTCCATACTTATCCAGCAGTCATCCCGACAGCTTCTATAGGGTCTGGTGATGCACCAGTGTATCATTCGTCGAAGTACCCTACTTGCCGTGACGACAAGAGTAGGGCCTACACTTTCTCCAAGATAGTGGGTATCCCCAACTCAGTTTCTCAGGGCTGTCTAATTATGTGCACCGAAAGAGGCTGAAAGTTGCCGAGCAATGTCAGATTAATTCTTTGAGTCTGTTTAAAAGGGGTCCAGGAAAGCTGCAAGGAATTCACTTGATTTCGGCAACAGCAGTTAATGATTTGTGTTCAAATGTTTAAAAATGTCTGTAGCTTTTATTCGCAACAAATGATGATTTAATACTGATTTTTCTGATGAATCCGTAGCCCTGCACCACTCACTGTTTGTCACAGTATATTTAAGAGAATGTCTGAGCGACAACTGTCGGTGTACAAAAGGGGATACCAGTGCATAATGTATAAGAACGAGGAGCCATTGGGAAGTGTGGCAAGCTGGCTCTAATATGCGTTCCAAGAGAAAGAACTTGGCTCCTTCCAGTATCGACATAATCGGTTTAGTTCTAACGGTTTTCACCGAGTATAAAACCCTTTAGGCTGCGATGTTGGAAGATACCATACAGAAGCAATGTAAATGTTTTTCTGTATTTTTTGAAGTCGTGCACACTTCTCCTGTTTGAGTCCAATAGTGATCATCGTCTAAGACGATGAGCCCTGACATATGCTCTTCGTGATATATCTGAGGAAGTGACTTTTCCTCTGTATTGCTCTTATCAAAACTATTATCGTAACTAAATGAGTCATTGCATCTAGAAGAGCGTAACCATGTATTGTTTGCTTTAGACTCCGATTTGCATTCATGTCTATAGTCCATTCATCATAAGAATAAACCTGATGTAAAGAAACACAAACGCGGTGATTGGTCAGAAGCCATAGCACACGTACACTGGTGTTGATACGCTCTTAGAAGTAGGCACTACTTATGTATTAGATATCTTATTACTAAGTTACGTTAAATGAAACGTTAAGATAATCAAATGTATTAAAAGCCATTAACGTGTTTCTTAAATCATGCTTAAGCTACGTAGTTTTTATTTCAAAAATAGTGTACAGTCACGGCCTCTGCATCGTTACGCTCTGATTGTCGCGCTATTGACGTGCAGCATGAAAATGGCTAAGGCTGCTTTCTGTTCTGTAGTGAAACATGCGCGTGAACATGGTTAATAAGTGCCGAGAAATAGGTTGTCTTAATGTTTTTCATAAATTTACAGAGATATCCGGCATTGAAGATTTCCCGGCGTTGTACGTAATGCAGTTGACACCAAAATTGTGTTGAACGTGTAGCACAGCCGGTAGTGTATTTGGCAATGAACTACAGGAGAATGTTCGTGTGTGGGATCAAGGCTCCCAGTATTATCTTTTTTTCTCATTTGGTTTGAAATACCTACATCTCGTAACTATAAAACTCATCAATATTTTTTATGAATAATGCGCGCCTTCATGTTTCTAATTACGTATTGGATGCGAAATTCCTGTTTCCATTACAAATGTTGTTGTTATTGTGGTCTTCAGTCCTGAGACTGGTTTGATGCAGCTCTCCATACTACCCTATCCTGTGCAAACTTCTTCATCTCCCAGTACTTACTGTAACTTACATCCTTCTGAATCTGCTTAGTGTATTCATCTCTTGGTTTCCCTCTGCGATTTTTACCCTCCACACTGCCCTCCAATATTAAATTGGTGATCCCTTGATACCTCAGGACATGTCCTACCAACCGATACCTTCTTCTAGTCAAGTTGTGCCACAAACTTCTCTTCTCCCCAATCCTATTCAATACGTCCTCATTAGTTACGTGATCTACCCACCTAATCTTCAACATTCTTCTGTAGCACCACATTTCTAAAGCTTCTATTCTCTTCTTGTCCAAACTATTTATCGTCCATGTTTCACTTCCATACATGGCTACACTCCATACAAATACTTCCAGAAACGACTTCCTGACATTTAAATCTATACTCGATGTTAACAAATTTCTCTTCTTCAGAAACGCTTTCCTTGCCATTGCCAGTCTACATTTTATATCCTCTCTACTTCGACCATCATCAGTTATTTTACTCCCCAAATAACAAAACTCCTTTACTTCACTAAGTGTCTCATTTCCTAATCTAATTCCCTCAGTATCACCCGACTTAATTCGACTACATTCCATTATCCTCATTTTGCTTTTGTTGATGTTCATCTTATATCCTCCTTTCAAGACACTGTCCATTTCGTTCAACAGCTCTTCCAAGTCCTTTGCTGTCTCTGACAGAATTACAATGTCATCGGCGAACCTCAAAGTTTTTATTTCTTCTCCATGGATTTTAATACCTACTCCGAATTTTTCTTTTGTTTCCTTTACTGCTTGCTCAATATAAAGATTGAATAATATCTGGGAGAGGCTACAACCCTGTCTCACCACTGCTTCCCTTTCATGTCCCTCGACTCTTATAACTGCCATCTGGTTTCTGTACAAATTGTAAATAGCCTTTCGTTCCCTGTCTTTTACCACTGCCATCTTTAGAATTTGAAAGAGAGTGTTCCAGTGAACATTGTCAAAAGCTTTCTCTAAGTCTACAAATGCTAGAAATCTAGGTTTGCCTTTCCTTAATCCAATTTCTAAGATAAGTCGTAAGGTCAGTATTGCCTCACGTGTTCCAACATTTCTGCAGAATCCAAACTGATCTAGACCGAGTGAGGTGGCGCAGTGGTTAGCACACTGGACTCGCATTCGGGAGGACGACGGTTCAATCCCGTCTCCAGTCATTCCGATTTAGGTTTTTCGTGATTTCCCTAAATCGTTTCAGGCAAATCCGGGATGGTTCCTTTGAAAGGGCACGGCCGATTTCCTTCCCCATCCTTCCCTAACCCGAGCTTGTGCTCCGTCTCTAAAGACCTCGTTGTCGACGGGACGTTAAAAAACACGAACCTAACCTAACCAAACTGATCTTCCCCGAGGTCGGCTTCTACCAGTTTTTCCATTCGTCTGTAAAGAATTCGCGATAGTATTTTGCAGCTGTGACTTATTAAACTGATAGTTCGGTAATTTCACATCTGTCAACACCTGCTTTCTTTGGGATTGGAATTATTATGTTTTTCTTGAAGTCTGAGGGAATTTCGCCTGTCTCATACACCTTGCTCACCAGATGGTAGAGTTTTGTCAGGACTGGCTCTCCCAAGGCCGTCAGGAGTTCCAATGGAATGTTGTCTACTCCCGGGGCCTTGTTTCGACTCAGGTCTTTCAGTGCTCTGTCAAACTCTTCACGCTGTATCGTATCTCCCATTTCATTTTCATCTACATCCTCTTCTATTTCCATAATATTGTCCTCAAGTACATCGCCCTTGTATAGACCCTCTATATACTCCTTCCACCCTTCTGCTTTCCCTTCTTTGCTTAGAACTGGGTTTCCATCTGATCTCTTGATATTCATACAAGTGGTTCTCTTTTCCCCAAAGGTCTCTTTAATTTTCCTGTAGGCCGTATTTATCTTACCCCTAGTGAGATAAGCCTCTACATCCTTACATTTGTCCTCTAGCCATCCCTGCTTAGCAATTTTGCACTTCTGTCGATCTCATTTTTGAGTCGTTTGTATTCCCTTTTGCCTGCCTCATTTACTGCGTTTTTATATTTTCTCCTTTCATCAATTAAATTCAATATTTCTTATGTTACCCAAGGGTTTCTACTAGCCCTCGTCTTTTTACCTACTTGAACCTCTGCTGACTTCACTGCTTCATCCCTCAGAGCTACCCATTCTTCTTCTACTGTATTTCTTTCCCCCTTTTCTGTCAATTGTTCCCTTATGCTCTCCCTGAAACTCTGTACAACCTCTGGTTTAGTCTGTTTATCCAGGTCCCATCTCCTTAAATTCCCACCTTTCTGCAGTTTCTTCAGTTTTAATCTACAGTTCATAACCAATAGATTGAGGTCAGAGTCCACATCTGCCCCTGGAAATATCTTACAATTTAAAACCTGGTTCCTAAATCATGTATTACCATTATATAATCTATCTGATACTTTCTAGTATCTAAATCCTAATTATCGATGTTTTATGAAAGACTGTTCATAAAAGTTGTTTAAATTAACAGAACATAACAAATTTTTTTCGGAAAAAATGAAAAACCAAATCCTCTCTATTTGGACTATGTACATCGATTTATACCACAGAGGTAGATAAGTATCGTAGAAACAGCCATCAACGTTTTTCTTAATCACACTTTTTTATTTCAAAAATCGTGTACAGTCGCAGTCTCTTTGCTGTTGTGCTCTGATTGTCGCGCTGTTAATACGTAGTGTGAAAATGGCTGAGGCTGCTTCCAGCTTCGTCGTGAAACACACACGTGTAACACCATTAAAGAGTGGTGAGAAACAGGTTGTTCTGAATGTTTTCAACAAGTTTACAGAAAAGTATCTTCCGCTAGCGATACGGCATATTGCGAAAATGACATCTGAATCTACTGGTGCGCGGAAAGGAAAACAGACTACCGGCAAACTTTCCACACCAGGGAAGACGCGGTAACGTCAGTCGCGTGTCTTACAAATCTGTGATGATTTTGTGAAAAGTTCTGTGCGGTCAAAGGTGCATGCGTTTTTCTTGAGAAATGAGGCGCCCTCAATAGATGAGGTACTTAAGCTGGTAAATGACGATGATGATTTGCCCACTTTTAAAAGGACAACAATTTTACAAACTAATGCGAGACATTGCTTTCCAGTTTCAAAAAAGGAAACGAAATAGTATAGTAACAGACAGTGTAATGGTACTTGAATTACGCAACCATTACGGCACCTCACCTGAACCTCTCGATACCAGCAATATTCTACTGTATATCTGTAAAGTAGTTGACATATTTCTGAGACAACATTCAGATTTGATTTCATTTGTGATACATCGATATGTTTATATTGCACTGATATTATTCTTATGAGTATTCTTTCTTTTGTCACTATGCTCTTTGACGTACTTGTAACTATGATTTCTGGGCGCGTAAGCGATTATTAGTTAGTTGTTAACTTGCTAGAGAGTCGGACATTGAGGTCAAGTCTTGGACGTCATGTTGGAAAGACGCTTAACGTAGTCAGCTTATAAAATGTGAACTTTAACAGTGACTGTGAGGAAGATGTTTTCAAGTATGTTTTGTATTGTGAAGTGATGTTTGTGTGTGACGTGATATCACAATAAAAGCAATTAAAAGGAAGTGTAACTTAATTTCGGAGTGCTGATTATTCCTTTACATCACCATTGTCCAGCCAAAGTGTAATCTCCAAGAATGGTCTGTGAAGCGCATATACAAAACTTTTGAATATAGCGGAATAAAACCTAGGCCTCTTTGCATCCGAGCTTGGAATCATAACCACCTAGATTTTCAACGATTGAGTCATGATTTTACGACGAGACCTGCGTGGGAAACACAAAAAGATGAGTGCCTAGTTTTTTCATTATTACATGAAATGACTATTAACTGTGCTGTGACACCTGCCACATAATATGACTGTTGTTGCCCGATAATGCAATAATTAGCAGCGTGAGCAACACCACAGTCGTTATTTTGACCTTTTTTGTGGTAGGGTTGTTAGAAGAGAGATGATATTTCTTTGTGGAGGAGGCGTTATCTTCGTCACATTCGCGAATTCGAACGTAATATATATTATCTTGATGAGACCTGGCTTAATGCGGGACATGACACACAAAACGTATGGAGTGACACAACAGTTACCGGTAAGAGGCAAGCTTTTGTTGCAAGGGATAAAGAACCCGATGGGAAAAGGAAATTATTGTGCATATAGATAGCGACTGCGGTTTAGTGGAAGGTGGTGATTTAATTTTTGAATCTAAGAAAACGGGAGACTATCACGAAGAAATGAATGGTGAACTGTTTCTTAAGTGATTTATAGATGTTCTACCCAAATTAGAGCCCTCCAACATTATAGTAATGGACAACGCATCTTATCACAGCGTGAAAGTTGAGCGTAGGCCGCAAAAATCTTGGGAAAAGCAAGACATTGTTAAGTGGTTGGTAGGAGAGGGAACCAAGGCTACCCTACCCCACTTAAGGTTGAATTGCTACAACAGGCTGAACGTTATACTGTAGACCAATACATTGTTGATGAAGCTGCAAAGTCGGCAGGTCACATTGTCATTAGGTTACCATTGTACCCACTGCAATCTGAACCCGAGAGAACTGATCTGGAGCCAGGTGAAGGGGTTTGTCGCCAGAAATAACAAGACATTTAAGCTGCCAGACGTACTTAAGCGAATGCGCGAAGGTTTGTCACAAGTCACTGTCGAACGCTGGCGGGATGCAGAAAGCACGTCGTTAAAGGCGAGGAGAAACTGTGGCGCTTGAATGGTTTCGTGGATGCTGTTGTTGATAGCCTCGTAATCAACGTAGCAGATGACAGTTCGAGAACGGATATGTATTCCTCGGATTCAGATATGGAAGGAGTTCAGCGATTACCAGACGACTGACTGTAAGTAATACCTTCAGTGTCTTCTATATTTAACTATACGGTTAAATCCTTCAGTACTCTCTTACGTTACACACAGATTATGCAGAAAAATTACTTTGTGGTTGAGTCGGGAATTTTCATCATTCTTGTTTTTAATTGCAGTAGTACATTAGCTAGAAACGATAACGTGTTGGGTTTTCGTCTAGTCGTCTAAGGAGCATTTTGTGGGGGACTTGCAGCCTATTATTTCATTCTGCTTCAAAATTAAATAACATTCAAACCTGTATCGTTCCTCTGCTCGTCTGTTTTTACGTGTGAACTATATATATATAGCTGACCACGTCACTGCAGGCTAGCAGTACCAGCTGACCGGCCACTTGAGCGCTTGAGCACCTGCCCGCGAAGGGCAAAGGTCCCGAGTTCGAGTCTCGGTCGGGCACACAGTTTTAATCTGCCAGGAAGCTTTGATCTGACGTAGCGCACGCATTTGCGATCGCACCGCGCCAGCGAGAAATAGCCACACCGTTTCTAATATTTCATAAACAGTTTGAGATATCGATTGAAGTTTTGACAAATGATAGCACACAAAAAGGACAGTATTTTGTCGTATGGGTATTATGCAAAACTTCATTATCTATCGTGTTAATACCACTAGCTACAGACTTTACCGACGAACGAATATAATTTTTATGGGCCGTCGACAGCTGGTGAAACAAGAAATGCTATGGGTTTTGGAACAACATACGTGAAGTCTTTCCACGTTTATTTTGCACCGAGAATTTGCTTTTTCATAAGCTACTGACCTTACTTTTCCTCTGTTCATCACATAATAAAATTAATAAACCACAACATGTTAGTGAGATGGGACGGTGTAAACTCCGCTGAGCTTTCGTAAAAGAAGCAAATTTTAACGTGGCAACAAGAGTAGGTTTCACTCAAAATTCCCCACTCGTGTATGTTACAAACAGTTAACAAACCAGGCGAAAATCAATCGCTTAATTTTCGGCGGAATTCTTTTTCAAAACTAACCAAAGAAAAGGTGACAGATCGTTTTGTGGTCACAACGCAAGTATGGGTGTAGAGAGGCCTCGCTTAATATTTCCCAAAAATATGAATGTAGGCTTCAGTTTAGAACGGCACTTCAACTTACAGCGCACTGAGCTACCCCCCCCCCCCCCCCCCCCCCACCAACCCCTTCCAACACTGCCACTCTCCCCACGCGTGCCCTGCCGATTTCTCTTCTAGCGGCCAGTATTCTGCGCACTCTATACGAATTGCAGTCTGGGTTTAGCGCTCTTTCCGCAACCATCTTAGTGCAGCTTATGAACACACATTTTTCTAAAGTTGCGTTCACACAGTGTTCTTTTTTTTTGTGGGCAAATTTTAATCACCTTCGTAGAAATGTCGCTGAAGATAAAGCCAATAGAAGCCGACCATGAGAGAAAGAAATTGACGTTGGAAATAAATGTTAAATTATTGAAAAACGCGAACGTGGTACGAGCGTAGCTGATTTAGCACGCACATACAACCGCTCTACATCAACTAAATGTGTGTGAATTCCTGTGGGACCAAACTGCTGAAGTCATTGGTCCCTAGTCGTACACACTACTTAAACTAAGTTAAACGAACTTATGCTAAGAACACAACACACACACCCATGCCCGAGGGAGGACTCGAACCTCCGGCGGGAGGGGTCGCGAGATTCGTCACATGGCGCCTCTAACCGCGCGGCCACTCCGCGCGGCTACATCAACTCTTTGCACTATTCTCAAGAAATAGGACAAGATTAAGCAGATAGATGCTGCAAAAGGAGTGACAAGACTATCTAAGCAATGGTTTCGTAATCTGTATGGCGTCGAAAGCTTGGTCCCTATATAGATACATGAAAAGCAGTTGCAAGACGACATTATTAACGAGAACATCATTTGTGAAAAGGAGAGACTTTGTTAAGAAGACGTCAGGATCGTCAGCGGGCGAAGATGTGTTTAAGGGAAGCCGTGGGTGGTTCGAGAAGTTTAAGAGAAGAACCGGCATCCACAGCATTGTGAGACACGTCCAAGCAGCCAACTTCAACACAAAGACAGCAGAGAACTTCATCAGCAACATCAAGATGCTAGTAGATTCTGAGGGTTACCTGCCAGAACAGATTTTTCATTGCAATGGAATGGGTCATTTCTGGAAAAAGAGGCCGAAGTGTACCTTCATAACAGCAGAGGAGAATGCATTGGCCAGTCACAAGCCAATGAAAGACTGCCTCACACTGCTATTCTGCGGCAATGCAAGTGACTTGAAAATTAGACTGCTGCTTGTTCACCATTCGGAAATTCCACAAGCCTTCAAGAAGTTTAAAGTCCAGAAGGGCAGGTTAAATCTGATGTGGAGTTCTGACAGCAGGGCTTGAGTGACACATGATATTTTTTGTGACTGGATCAAAGGTGTTTGGTCCTTCGGTGAAAAAATATTTGCTTGAGGTGAATCTGCCACTCCATGTCTTGATTGTTATGGACAACGCCGCTGCCCATTATCCGAGCCTACGAGACGACCTTCTTGAGGAATTAATTCATCGAGATCCAATTTCTGCCTCCAAACACTACTCCGTTACCTCAGCTTATTGACCAGCAGATTATTTCTAATTGTAAGAAGCTCTCCACTAAAGCTCTCTTCGAGAATTGCTCTGAGTTGGCTCACTCTCAAAGAGTTTTGGAAATATCACTTCTACATTGCTGCTTGCGTCAAGGTGATCGAAAAGGCATGGGAAGAAGTTACAAAGAGAACTGGTGGTTAAGAGCTTGGAAGAAGCTTTGGCCAGACAGTGTTGTCGAATGTGACTCTGATGCATTTGGGGCAGTATCTGTGGAGCATGTAGTCAACGAGATTGTCTTTGGCCAAGAGCATGAGACTCGAAGTGGATAACAGTGATAGCGATGAGCTTGCGGAAGAGCGCAGCCAAGAAATGACCACCGAAGAGCTTCTGGAGTTGCTATTTGTTTCACAGCAAGAAGTTGTGGAGAGGAGTTCTCCAGAGGAAGAGGAGGGGGAGGCGATAACAGCAAAGCAGCGAACTTCTGGCACAATAAGGGAAATGCGGAAAGCATGAGAATCGGTTGCGACGTACGTTAGACATCATCACCGCATAAAGTAGTGGTTAGAAATTTGTTTGACGATGATGCTGTGTCGCATTTTCACCAAGTGCAGAAGCGTTGTCAGAAACAAATGACTATAGATGGCTACTTGCGCGGGATTAGCCGAGCGGTCTGAGGCGCTGCAGTCATGGACTGTGCGGCTGGTCCCGGCGCAGGTTCGAGTCCTCCCTCGGGCATGAGTGTGTGTGTTTGTCCTTAGGATAATTTACATTAAGTAGTGTGTAAGCTTAGGAACTGATGACCTTAGCAGTTAAGTCCCATAAGATTTCACACACATTTGAACATTTTTTTGATGGCTGCCTAGTAAAAAGAATGACTTACGTATCGTGAATAACAAAGAACATAAAACTGTATGTATAATTTTCTTTGAAGGAATGGCATGAATAAGATAAAATATTAGTACTTTTTCTGCAAGGAACGCTTTATTGTACATTAATTTACATTGGATAAATTGTTTCGCACTACGAGTAAGATTCTGGAACGAATTGCGCTTCCTTTGCGAGGTCCCACTGTGCTTTACGTTTAAAATGCTATACCAAGCTCTTCTCCATCAGTTTCAAAAGAGAATTTTTGAGATGTGTTTTTAAAAAGTAGTTGGAAGGTCACTGTATTAGAAATTGTTTGAATGAAAGCAATAAGAACTATTTAAGGTTGAATAATAATTACATTGTTTTTGTTATGAGGGCAAAAACAGCCTACTTGTTATTCTGTCTTAAATATGGAATAGTTCTACCAGGAAGTAACGGAAGAATCCATAAATAACAACAGAGGTGGTAAGTAAGAGATCAAAACTTTGCTCGTTCCCTACAAAGTACCCACAAACCTGATACCGCAACAGTCAGCAGTGACATTCAGCAAATGGCTCGCTAGGAGAAATTTAATATACAGGCTGCCAATTTGAGCACTGGCAAAATATTAGAAATATCAGTCATATTTAAAGTGCTGTGAAGAATCTGTCTTCAGGGACGTACTGGATTGGACGAAAGAGAAAATACGTTCTTAGGTTTCTTGTGCAAAGGTTACAGAAAACAATTTTTTTCATATTGCATGTTTTCTAACTTCTTTTTGTCCTGATTTTCTCTTTATTTCAGCAGCAAAGCTGCCGAATGTCGGCGTGGGGAGGCAGACGGCGAAACTGCTGGCCGAGCAGTGCCATGAACAATTTTGTGTCTGCACGTAATGCAATTATTGCAGGGTAAGGAAACTTTAGAGAAGCATTGATTCCTAGGCGAGTGGCACAGAAAGGAACGCGACCACTCTCCAAGAAGAAGGTTGCGGCCCTCACCTCATCTGATCGCTCTTTCTCTTGTCAGCCAGTAGCCTTCACCGGTGCCTGCCGGATCTCCTACAGTCACATTCTAGGCTGTGTTGAGCGCTGTATATAAACGAATACATGGAGATAGATTCTGAGATATTCTTACTACCTTTAACACGAGAAAACCTGTTACTCGGGATGACGTCAGTGCCTAAGCTATTGTATTTAACAGTGATTCTTCATCCCACAAGCAAGATATCTCAAAGTGACTCAGTGTTTTAAGACTAATATTTCCGCTATTGAATGTCACCGGACGAGAATACCGTCATGAATTATTTCGAAACTCAACTAATTAAATTAATTAAAAGTTTTGAGACGAAAATGAAGAAAAATATTCAAATGACCTTAAAAACTGTATGTACTTTACTCAGATCACTGAGCCACGCTGGAAACACTGTTTCCCCAATACATGTCGACGTTTGTACAGTGAAGTCAATGTATATCGTTACTTTTGCTGTTATGTTGCCCATTTTGCTTTCATGCGGTGCTAACCTTTTGACATGGGGAAACAGGAAAGAATGACAGCTACTGCGCAAAGGCTCGCACTCATTAAATTTCACGGATATCATCAGCCAAGAGGGAGGGAAATATGGATCTCTAAGACACACAAAGAAGTACAATGTCGCAGCTGTAAGGCGTTGTCATGCATTCATCTGCGTAATAGTGAGACGAAGACTTTTGCAGTTTGGGCAGGGTGGAGAAGAACTATACGGTGTCAGCTATCAAAGTAAAATGCAAGCTACGTCAAAAAACTATAGTAAATCGACCTCTATCTGAATGACGTGGAAAGCAAAAAATGCACATATGTACATGAACATAGAGATACACATTCTACAGCGCATTGTAACGTCGATTTCATCGAGCACAAGCAGTCGACAAGTCGCGCGGACCTAGTATGAAGACAATTTTCTTAACAGTAGTGGCAGTGTATACAACTAAATATATAAACATATTTTGTTTACGACAGTCTCAACATTTCCAGTCTAGTAGGAAAACTCTCGATGGATTGCCACATCTGGGTCACCTGTCACTGCAAAAGGCTGTTTTTGAGGCTGATATCGTATGAATTGGTGATTAGGACAGTGTCAACACAACCGAAAACGTACATTAGGGTACACGGAATATTGTTTTCGATTAACCCTGCACAAGTTGACTGAGAAGCACGTGCCGATGAGGATAGAAACTGCTGGGAATTCCGTCAACATGTGTAACCAAGATGCAACCATCATGACAAAGAGTGATAACTGGTTCAATTCGGAATCTAAGTGGCAGTCGATATAACGAGATTCACCAGCTTCCTCTCATTCCACAACTAATCAACGCTGGCCGAAGTGCTCAGCGTGTTCGGTCAGAGGGTAAGATGCCCTCAGTAATAAAAAAAGAAAAACTGAGTTAATCGATCAACAACGAACTTAAATGGATGTCTTACGACGTCCGCCCCGAGCAGATGAAACGAACAATGGCAAAAAGCCGGCACGGTAGCTCAGCGTGTTCGGCCAGAGAGCCGGTTGGCCTCTGTAATAAAAAAACTGAGTGGAAGGATCAACCACCGAACTTGAACAAGATGTCTTGCGAAGTCCGCAACGACCTACACAGCGATCAACAATGAAAAAAATGAAAAAAAAAAGTGGCCGAGCGGTTCTAGGCGCTACAGCCTGAACCGCGCTACCGCTACGTTCGCAGGTTCGAATCCTCCCTCGGGCACGGATGTGTATGATATCCTTAGGTTAGTTAGGTTTAAGTAGTTCTAAGTTCTAGGGGACTGATGACCTCAGAAGTTAAGTCCCATAGTGCTCAGAGCCATTTCATTTTTTTGAACTAATCGACACGAAAAGTTACGAAGAATTCGTACCTACCGGCCAAACTATCGTATTCTACACTCATTTTTGAAATGGTGACTGCTACGCATTCTGTGTGTTCGGCCATAACTGTACAGTACTGGGAAGCTGGGTGTGTCGGATGACAGCGACAGCCCACACTTCTCTGGTAAACAGCTGCTCGCAAACACTCATCGTATCCCGGGATCTGGCGCCTGTGGATTTTTGTTCTCACATTACAAGGCGAAGTGTTGCTATTCCGGTGAGCAGTCGCCTCTATTGACTCTAGTAAGCCCCGCCACCCCCAGATGCTTCAAACGTCCAGTTACTCTATAAATGAGTTAATATGTTACCCAGTTCACGTAAAATAAAATAAAAAACTTTATGGTTGCAGACCGAAAACGATAAATATGTTGGAATTTATTAGTTTCTGATTATTTATCCAAAGATTAATGAAAATTTCAATACCAAAATGAGTAGAGTACTGGTAATATGCGCTGCCTCACACATCTCAGTCTTTATGCTATCCTATCTCCTGGACAGTGGGTCATATAATTACATAATCTTGCATGTACATTCAGTGGCATATGTGAATATTCTCTGCAAAATCTATTGGAATAGAGTTAGTAATGAAAAAGTAATAAACTGGAGGATGATTTTTTCCCACCGTGTACAAACTCTAGGGATTGATCGATGAGATTATTTGGAACATAAAAGTATATAATGAAGTTATGTCCGGAAATGCTAGACCAGTTATTCAAACATACGTTGTTAAAGAGACTGCGATGTAATACGCGCTGTACCATGCAGTCACAGTTATAGTATGTGTTGAAAAGGGTTTCCATGTGCCACAATACATGCGCGTACGCGTCGTAGCATGTTCTGTATAGCCAGCCGCTGTGCCCGAGCGGTTCTAGGCGCTTCAATCTGGAACCGCGTTGCTGCTACAGTCACAAGTTCGAATCCTGTCTCGGGCATGGATGAGTGTGCTGTCCTTAGGCTAGTTAGGTTTAAGTAGTTCTTACGTCTAGGGGAATGATGACCTCAGCTGTTAAGTGCCATAGTGCTTGGAGCCATTTGCACCATGGTCTGTCTCACACGTTCACATCGGCCACGCTGCATCCGAACAGTGCCAAGGCAGCATGGATACGCTGCTCCAGTGTCTACACATGCGGAATGGGCTCTGCACACGCGGTACTTTTGAGAGGTCCCATAACCAGAAATCACGCGGGTTGAGATGCGGTGAACGAGGAGGCCATGCAACTGGACCCCTTCGTCCGATCGATCGACCATGGAAGACACGATTGAGATGCGTTGGGACGTTAACGGCGAAATGGGCTGGAGTACCATCATGTAGCAGCCACATAATCCTTCGAATAATCAATGGCAATCGTTCCAGCAGGGGAGTCAAAGTCATCTGCAGGAAACGGTGGTAATTCCGGCCTGTCAGGCGACGTGGCAGTCCCAAAATACAGTCGCAAATTATCCTAGCCCACACATTCCGGCTGTCGCCATACCATGGGGGTTCTGGATACTATTTCACAGATGATAGTCACGAAAGTTGACGGTACCACTCCGAGTAAAGGTGGCCTCATCTGTGAATAGGATTTCTTTCGCTTTTCTTTCTTTCGCTGCTGCCTTTATCCCGCATTGTGCGCAAGGTCGGCAGGGTTAAGGACGGATTTGGCATGATTAATGGTTAAGGGGTGGCCGGATGCCCTTCCTGCCGCCACC
The DNA here is from genome assembly GCF_023864275.1 of Schistocerca cancellata. NCBI lineage: Eukaryota > Metazoa > Arthropoda > Insecta > Orthoptera > Acrididae > Schistocerca > Schistocerca cancellata. The sequence goes on from NC_064626.1 coordinate 852,319,251, forward strand.
CTATACCCTCCAGAACGGAATCAGTGTACCCCAGCTGTCTGCGTCTAGTGTAAATCGTGAAATAGTGTGAATGTGTTTCAAATGTCTGCGAGTCGTGTAACTGAGGCGGGACGTGGGGACCAGCCCGGTATTCACCTAGGAGGATGTGGAAAACCGCCTAAAAACCACATCCAGACTGGCTGGCAGACCGGACGTCGACGTTAATCCGCTGGGCGGATTCGATCCGGGGCCGGCGCACCTACCAGAGTCCAGGAAGCTGCGGATTAGGGCTCTCGGCTCTCCTGGCGGTTTCCTCAGTGAATATGATGTTGTTGTTGTTGTGGTCTTCAGTCCTGAGACTGGTTTGATGCAGCTCTCCACGCTACTCTATCCTGTGCAAGCTTCTTCATCTCCCAGTACCTACTGCAACCTACATCCTTCTGAATCTGCATAGTGTATTCATCTGTTGGTCTCCCCCTACGATTTTTACCCTCCACGCTACCCTCCAATACTAAATTGGTGATCCCTTGATGCCTAAGAACATGTCCTACTAACCGATCCCTTCTTCTGGTCAAGTTGTGCCACAAACTACTGTTCTCCCCAATCCTATTCAATACTTCCTCATTAGTTATGTGATCTACCCATCTAATCTTCAGCGTTCTTCTGTAGCACCACATTTCGAAAGCTTCTATTCTCTTCTTGTCCAAACTATTTACCGTCCATGTTTCACTTCCATGCATGGCTACACTTCATACAAATACTTTCAGAAATGACTTCCTGACACTTAAATCTATACTCGATGTTAACAAATTTCTCTTCTTCAGAAACGCTTTCCTTGCCATTGCCAGTCTACATCTTATATCCTCTCTACTTCGACCATCATTAGTTATTTTGCTCCCCAAATAGCAAAACTCCTTTACTACTTTAAGTGTCTCATTTCCTAATCTAATTCCCGCAGCATCGCCCGACTTAATTCGACTACATTCCATTATCCTCGTTTTGCTTTTGTTGATGTTCATCTTATATCCTCCCTTCAAGACACCATCCATTCCAAGTACTTTGCTGTCTCTGACAGAAATACAATGTCATCGGCGAACCTCAACGTTTTTATTTCTTCTCCATGGATTTTAATACTTACTCCGAATTTTTCTTTTGTTTCCTTTACTGCTTGCTCAATATACAGATTGAATAACATCGCGGATAGGCTACAACCCTGTCTCACTCCCTTCCCAACCACTGTTTCCCTTTCATGCCCCTCGACTCTTATAACTGCCATCTGGTTTCTGTACAAATTGTAAATAGCCTTTCGCTCCCTGTATTTTATCCCTGCCACCTTTAGAATTTGAAAGAGAGTATTCCAGTCAACATTGTCAAAAGCTTTCTCTAAGTCTACAAATGCTAGGAACGTAGGTTTGCCTTTCCTTAATCTTTCTTCTAAGATAAGTCGTAAGGTCAGTATTGCCTCACGTGTTCCCGTATTTCTACGGTATCCAAACTGATCTTCCCCGAGGTCGGCTTCTACTAGTTTTTCCATTCGTCTGTAAAGAATTCGTGTTAGTATTTTGCAGCTGTGGCTTATTATACTGATTGTACGGTAATTTTCACATCTGTCAACACCTGCTTTTTTGGGATTGGAATTATTATATTCTTCTTGAAGTCTGAGGGTATTTCACCTGTTTCATACATCTTGCTCACCAGATGGTAGAGTTTTGTCAGGACTGGCTCTCCCAAGGCCGTCAGTAGTTCTAATGGAATGCTGTCTACTCCGGGGGCCTTGTTTCGACTCAGGTCTTTCAATGCTCTGTCAAACTCTTCACGCCGTATCGTATCTCCCATTTCATCTTAATCTACATCCTCTTCCATTTCCATAATATTGTCCTCAAGTGCATCGCCCTTGTAAAGACCCTCTATATACTCCTTCCACCTTTCTGCTTTCCCTTCTTTGCTTAGAACTGGGTTTCCATCTGAGCTCTTGATGTTCATACAAGGATGGATGAAGTAAATCCCGGAATCGTTGTTGTGTGATAACTGTGGCTCCATGGTACAGCGCGTATTAGACCACAGTCTCTGTAACAAGGTATGATGGAATAAATGGTCTCTTGCATGGAAACCATGCATTTCCGGACATAAGTTCGTTAGACCTTTTTTGTTCCATATCCTCTCATCGATCAGTCCCTAGAGTTTGTACACGTTGGGAAAAATCACCCTGTAACTTGTCATTATTGATCCTAGAATTTCACATCAAGAACAGCAAATACGTAGTAAACAATATACCGTATTCCTTCCATAATTTTGTGTGTCTGGAGGGAGAGGGGAGACCAGATACGAACAGTTTCGAAAATGAAACTTCTTGGCAGATTAAAACTGTGTGCAACACCGAGACTCGAACTCGGGACCTTTGCCTTTCGCGGGCAAGTGCTCTACCAACGGAACTACCCAAGCACGAATGACGCCCCGTCCTCACAGCTTTACTTCTGCCACTACCTCGTCTCCTACCTTTCAAACTTTGGTAGAGCACTTGCCCACGAAAGGCAAAGGTGGCGAATTCGAGTCTTGGTCTGGCACACAGTTTTAATCTGCCAGGAAGTTTCATATCAGCGCACACTCCGCTGCAGAGTGAAAATCTCATTCCAGGTTCGAAAATATTTGAACATATTGTGTAAAGCTTGCTGGAAGTCTCTAAGAGCTCTCATTATCAAATACTTGACGAATAAAGTGCAGATAATTTGCACGCCGTCAGTTGCGCTGCCGCAGTTTCTAACTTTAGTACTTGGATTATTCTGTTAAGCTTTTAATGCAAAATCAGATTTCTTAATGAGTAGATTATAACATCATATCAATTTTTTAATTTGGCCAATGTCTATATGAAATACTGAAAATCAAATACTTCTTCCACCAGGAAGCTGTTAGATAAGCGCCAGCCGCGGTGGTCTAGCGGTTCTGGCGCTGCAGTCCGGAACCGCGGGACTGCTACGATCGCAGGTTCGAATCCTGCCTCGGGCATGGATGTGTGTGATGTCCTTAGGTTAGTTAGGTTTAAGTAGTTCTAAGTTCTAGGGGACTGATAACCTCAGCAGTTAAGTCCCATAGTGCTCAGATCCATTTGAACCATTTTTTGTATCATTTATTCAAGAGAAAAAGTTTCACAAATTGAGAAAGTCAATAGCGCATTGGTCCCACTCTGACCTTAACGCAACCAGTTGGCACTGATTGACAGAGTTGTTGGATGTGTTCCTGTGTGCCTAACTCTGTCCACTGAAGCGTTAAATTGACAAAATGTCGAACTGGTTGGAGGGCACTTCCTACAATGCTCCAAACGTTCTCAGATAGGGAGAGATCCGACGACTTTGCTAGCGAAGTAGAGTTTCGCTAGCGTGAAGACAATCAGTGAAAACCTTCGCCATGTGCGAGCGGGCATTAAGTAGCTGAAATGTAAGCTCAGTATGGCGTTCCAAGAAGAAGAACAAAACGAGACGTGTAATAGCGTCGACGTATCGCTATGCTGTAGGGCTACTGCTATGAAAAGGGGTGGTACCCCAGACAATCATTCGCGGGTGACGGGCCGTCAGGCGGCTGACAGTGAGGTTGGTATCCTACTACTGTCCAGGGCCTGGAATCTCACTGACTGGAGTGGAATTGTCTTCAGTGATGAGTCTCGCTTCTAACTGACCAGCACACGGAGAACTCTCCCCAACTGAGAGCATTACGGGCAGGTCTCTCCAACTACGTCGGGATTCTGACAATTTAACGCGCCAATTGGACGGAATTTGGCGCGATATGGCTCAGAAGGATGTCCATTAATTCTATCAATTAACGCCACGCCGAATAACTAACTGCTTGCTTAAGGGCCAGAGCTGAACCATCTCCTTATTGAATTACTCTACTTGTGAACCTTTTTATCTTGAATAAATCATCCATCATCAGATATTGAAAAGTTACAAAATATTTAAGAAGATCTCTCATCAAAAAGTATTCAACTGCGAAACAATTATCACTATCAGTATTAAAATCTATACCAAATCGGGGCGTCTACCAACAACTGCTTCGAAAATTATACAAAGACGTAATTTCTAGCCTACAGGTGGCGCTAGTGTTGGAAACGTTGCTTTCAAATTTTACTTTTATTTCGTTATTATTCTATTTATACCTTTCCGTTTACAACTGCAAGAGGCAGAAATACTTCAATTTACAAATATAAACAGTCAAATTATAAAACATCATTCAAATTACTATAACTGCATGTTAATAGCAACAATTTATGCAGATGGGGATATTTAGTTCACGTGGAGAACACCTAAACTTCACGATGAGTATTGATTAAAAAGTGTTAACAATATCTCTACAACAGCTACACGAAGCATAGTTTTAAACACGTTTCACATCAACAGAAAGCAGCGATTATATAATGTTTTTCTCTTATAATGATAGGTGCGTAATAAGTAAAAAACTGTGACTTATCAACTAAAACATCGCCAAAGAACACTAAAATGTGTAGAATTGTAAAATATGGAATAAAAAAATAAAAGACTCTGATTATGAAGTTCAGATGTTTTGAAAGGTCGCTCCGTATTGAGAAACAGCTGCAAACAATGATGCAAATAGGTCATGCAAATGGACGCAGAAAGAGTGATGTCACCAAGATTTACAAGAAAACTAAAAACGGAAAAAGTACTCTACCAATTATGCCTAAGAATAATAAAAGATATGCAGCGTTGACATTTAACGTCTCACATTCTGAAACAATTGCTCACAGCTTCAAGAAAGCTAATGTCAACATTGGTAACCTGGGAAATAGGTTGCGCCAGAAAATTGGAAATAAATGTGACAAATACTTTGACTCAGGAGTCTACAAAAAATCTGCGATGACTGTGACAAGATTTATGTACGACAAACATGGAGGAAATTCATGGCAAGGTTTAAGGAGTACTCGTACGGTAGGAACGGTAGCGCACTGACGACGTAGTTAAAAACTGGGGAGCATAAGTTACATCAGGTAAACGAAAGCATAGATGTAAAGCACATAGCTCCAAAGGGAAGCGCCTTAAACGTACTGGAGGACCTAGAAATTTTTAGCCACAAAAGCAGAGCTCCACAAACTATCATAAACAAACAGAGTGAATTCAGTCCTAACTAGATTTTCGATATTTTTCGGAAACTGATAGACTGAGTTGTGCTGACCGTGGTGTGTTACCCCGCTGTTGGTTGGGCCACAACTCGCCTCGCGTCTGCTGCTATTGCCGCTGGTTGCACGGCAAGCGACCTGCTTGAGGAAGCAAGTTACTTATTCTTCCGCCAGGTGGAGCGGCCTTTCACAGTATTTGAATTTGATAATCAAAATTATATTTTACGTGTCTACATATTTTAGTGTATTCTTTGGCGAAGTTCATAAGCCACAGTGTTTTACTCATTAAACGCTCCTAGTTATAACATCAAATCCCTCTTTTATAGCTGCTGCTCTCTGTTAATATGAAGCATACTTATTTATACAGTCAAACGTAACTTAAACACTAAAATTGTAGATAAAATATCATGCAAACTCGTTGTTTCATTGAACTTGTCAATAGCACATGTCAAGTTTGTAATGTAAACATAAGTTTTTTTGCAATAATGAATATAATACACTCTCCTCAATGTGCAAAGCAAGTGCTGAACAGAGAAACTCTCTGCTCCAACACAAACTCTTAGAGCGTAAGTTTAATCATGCTCTTTGGTTTATTTACGTTTTTTAAAGAAGGTGGAAGTTGTTAAGTGCCTAAATTTTGAAGTAGTGTAAAAGTAACGTCACTGGGAAACATACGTTATGCTTTCCAAAAAACTGTGTGTACCAAGAAGAAAGCAACAGATAGTAATAACTAAAAGTAATACAACTAAATCGATCTCGTAATGGGAATAATTCTCGCCACATTCAGTGCTTACATGTTTCGTTTACATATTTTGCCACATCAGCACGACCCCTATAATGCTGCAGACATGCATTACATATGTACCATCGGATGATGAATCGCTAAGCGATTCGAAACCGATAACACAAGATAAAAACTGAAGAATAAAATAAAAGGCGGCTGGTTGCAGTAATTTGTGGAAATCAAATTCGTCAGAGTCGCTGTGTTTCACATCCATAATGGATTAAAGGTTTAGAATTTTTTGGTGAGCGAAGTTTTTAAAAATATTTTGTAACTTTTTTTTTTAATTCTTGGAGCCCTATGCTGTCATGCATTAGACGCTTATCATCTAACTGCAGATATGGTGGAAGATGCTGAAACTTTGTAATAAATAAAGAAATTTTATTTACCGATCTAGACGGTCTTATTCATAAAACGTGCCTGTTTTAGACGTTTACTGCTGAAGATTCCTTAACACTGTGGGATGGTTTTCATTCCGCCACAGGTTATTGCTGTGCTTCTCAGAGTTCTCACTTCATGTTCAGTTGTCACGGTTATGTAGAAGACTTCCTACCATTGCAATAGGGGTTGAGGTCGTTTCGTCGAGGCTGGAGAGATTTGGGGACTTCAGCTTTAGGGTCCTGAATTAGAGAGGGCTAAGTGGGACTGCTGAGTTTCCAACGTCTTTTCTGACGCAACTGAAATAAGCTTAGAGCAATTTGAAAGTTTCTTCGCAGGCTGGTGCCACATACTTTAAATGACTCTTTGTTAATTCCCATAGATTTTGGCGCACGGGGTTATGTCGCAGCAACAGTTTTCATTGCCTCCGCCTTTTTTAAAATGGCAGAGGGAAGCCGGAAACTGACGAGACGCATAAAACCGCAGGAGTTTCAGTTTACCTCTGTACCGTTTTTAGGGCAGCGGATAGCTAGACGCCTACTTACAGGATTGAGCAATAAAACCAATCTAAGGGTAGAAAGAAATCTGCATTGCCAGAGCGTCTACCCCTACTACATGCTTGTGAGTTTCCTCATCGTCGCGGTTAAAGCAGGCTCAGACATGGTAATTGGATGTCTCTATAGGCCCCCTGGCTCAGCAGCTGTTGTGGCTGAGCACCTGAAGGAGAATTTGGAAAATATTTCGAGTAGATTTCCCCACCATGTTATAGTTCTGGGTGGAGATTTTAATTTGCCGGATATAGACTGGGAGACTCAGACGTTTATAACGGGTGGCAGGGACAAAGAATCCAGTGAAATTTTTTTAAGTGCTTTATCTGAAAACTACCTTGAGCAGTTAAACAGAGAACCGACTCGTGGCGATAACATATTAGACCTTCTGGTGACAAACAGACCCGAACTATTTGAAAAAGTTAACGCAGAACAGGGAATCAGCGATCATAAAGCGGTTACGGCATCGATGATTTCAGCCGTAAATAGGAATATTAAAAAGGGTAGGAGGATTTTTCTGTTTAGAAAAAGTGACAAAAAGCAGATTTCAGAGTACCTGTTGGCTCAACACAAAAGTTTTGTCTCAAGTACTGATAGTGTTGAGGATCAGTGGACAAAGTTCAAAACCATCGTACAATATGCGTTAGATGAGTATGTGCCAAGCAAGATCGTAAGAGATGGAAAAGAGCCACCGTGGTACAACAACCGAGTTAGAAAACTGCTGCGGAAGCAAAGGGAACTTCACAGCAAACATAAACATAGCCAAAGCCTTGCAGACAAACAAAAATTACGCGAAGCGAAATGTAGTGTGAAGAGAGCTATGCGAGAGGCGTTCAATGAATTCGAAAGTAAAGTTCTATGTACTGACTTGGCAGAAAATCCTAAGAAATTTTGGTCTTATGCCAAAGCGGTAGGTGGATCAAAACAAAATGTCCAGACACTCTGTGACCAAAATGGTACTGAAACAGAGGATGACAGATTAAAGGCCGAAATACTAAATGTCTTTTTCCAAAGTTGTTTCACAGAGGAAGATTGCACTGTAGTTCCTTCTCTAGATTGTCGCACAGATGACAAAATGGTAGATATCGAAATAGACGACAGAGGGATAGAGAAACAATTAAAATCGCTCAAAAGAGGAAAGGCCTCTGGACCTGATGGGATACCAGTTCAATTTTACACAGAGTACGCGAAGGAACTTGCCCCCCTTCTTGCAGCGGTGTACCGTAGGTCTCTAGAAGAGCGTAGCGTTCCAAAGGATTGGAAAAGGGCACAGGTCATCCCCGTTTTCAAGAAGGGACGTCGAACAGATGTGCAGAACTATAGACCTATATCTCTAACGTCGATCAGTTGTAGAATTTTGGAACACGTATTGTGTTCGAGTATAATGACTTTTCTGGAGACTAGAAATCTACTCCGTAGGAATCAGCATGGGTTTCGAAAAAGACGGTCATGTGAAACCCAGCTCGCTCTATTCGTCCACGAGACTCAGAGGGCCATAGACACGGGTTCACAGGTAGATGCCGTGTTTCTTGACTTCCGCAAGGCGTTCGATACAGTTCCCCACAGTCGTTTAATGAACAAAGTAAGAACATATGGACTATCAGACCAATTGTGTGATTGGATTGAGGAGTTCCTAGATAACAGGACGCAGCATGTTATTCTCAATGGAGAGAAGTCTTCCGAAGTAAGAGTAATTTCAGGTGTGCCGCAGGGGAGTGTCATAGGACCGTTGCTATTCACAATATACATAAATGACCTGGTGGATGACATCGGAAGTTCACTGAGGCTTTTTGCAGATGATGCTGTGGTGTATCGAGAGGTTGTAACAATGGAAAATTGTACTGAAATGCAGGAGGATCTGCAGCGAATTGACGCATGGTGCAGGGAATGGCAACTGAATCTCAATGTAGACAAGTGTAATGTGCTGCGAATACACAGAAAGATAGATCCTTTATCATTTAGCTACAAAATAGCAGGTCAGCAACTGGAAGCAGTTAATACCATAAATTATCTGGGAGTACGCATTAGGAGTGATTTAAAATGGAATGATCATATAATGTTGATTGTCGGTAAAGCAGATGCCAGACGGAGATTCATTGGAAGAATCCTAAGGAAATGCAATCCGAAAACAAAGGAAGTAGGTTACAGTACGCTTGTTCGCCCACTGCTTGAATACTGCTCAGCAGTGTGGGATCCGTACCAGATACGGTTGATAGAAGATATAGAGAAGATCCAACGGAGAGCAGCGCGCTTCGTTACAGGATCATTTAGTAATCGCGAAAGCCTTACGGAGATGATAGATAAATTCCAGTGGAAGACTCTGCAGGAGAGACGCTCAGTAGCTCGGTACGGGCTTTTGTCAAAGTTTCGAGAACATACCTTCACCGAAGAGTCAATCAGTATATTGCTCCCTCCTACGTATATCTCGCGAAGAGACCATGAGGATAAAATCAGAGAGATTAGAGCCCACACAGAGGCATACCGACAATCCTTCTTTCCACGAACAATACGAGACTGGAATAGAAGGGAGAACCGATAGAGGTACTGAAGGTACCCTCCGCCACACACCGTCAGGTGGCTTGCGGAGTATGGATGTAGATGTAGATGTAGATGTAGATCGTCAGGAACTGGTCTTGACCTTCTGAGATACTTTGGTCAGATATTTTCGAGAAAACAGAGTTGAATGCAATGAGGTTCCCGTACATTTTAGGAATTCCTTATGCTTCGCTCTCCTATGGGGGCCATTGAAATTTAGAATTTCCATGACCATCTACACACTCTGTTTCAAGTGCAGTGTCGGATGCAGAGTCGATATGACGGCAGCTGAAAGGACTTGTCTTTACTTTCCCTGGAACTGTTGCCGCACCAGCAGGTTACTGACTTTTTCTGGGTACAGTGGTAGGCGTCTTTGCAATATTCAAACTGAACAGAGCCTTTTCGAGATGCCACAAAACAGCTCGCGCAATCTGTTAGACATTATGCACTGCTCACACTTAGTTTTCGATTGCTCAACGATTTATTCTAGAGCACCCGCAAATTTTTAAAGATAGCACTGCTGTGGAATATTAAGAGAAGATTCTCCTCTCGTACACTAACATGGACACTGGTTAAGGCCACGAAAGCTGTTCGTCTTCAGTTTACATTGGAAATTTTCCTCTAGTTGAATGAGGAGCTTAATTACTTGTGAAGTCCAGTTTTCACTTAATTCAGTACATCATTCATATTCTGCAAAATTGAGATGTTCCCCCTTCCAATAGCTTTTAAGGCACGAATTCACTTAAGGCTTTCCGAAATTGGTGTATTATTATTTGGGCTCCAGAATACTTATCTGGAGCAAAATGTCACTAGCTTATACAGTCACGTATCAAGGAAATGAATAACAGTCTCTCAGTCGTCAACACCTTCAACCTTCCTGGAAGGATGGAATTTTCTCGGTCTACTGCCAGTTCGGTATTTGACTAAAACGTCTTCCAAAAGAGGTTTCCATTCGTCAGAACAAAGATTACTTGTTGAATGAAATTTATCGTCCCTGAAAACGTACCATTAAGCGAGTTTCCAAGTTCTTTAGAGAAGTATAAGACAAAGAGTCGATATGTGTGTTACGTCGTAGAGCTTCTTAATACCTCTAATAGACCTTAATTAACAATTAAACTTTGGGGAATTTGTTCGTTAGGCTCGTTTCGAAACTTCCAGCCGATCTGCAGCACAATGCCACCCTGTCAGATAATGGTCTTGTATTATTCCTCACAGTGTTGGTCTAAATAGCTAGTGCTCGAAACTCTGTCATCTGCTTTGAAAAAGTGTCCTGTAATGTGTACGCTAACAAGACTACAGCACAGATTCATTTTCGACAGTTGAGTGTTCACTACTGGCCATTAAAATTGCTACACGAAGAAGAAACGCAGATGATAAACGGGTATTCATTGGACAAATATATTTATACTAGAACTGACATGTGATTACATTTTCACGCAATTTGGATGCATAGATCCTGACAAGTCCACCTTTGGCCGTAATAACGGCCTTGATACGACTGGGCATTGAGTCAAACAGAGCTTGGGTGGCGTGTACAGGTACAGCTGCCCATGCAGTTTCAAGACGATACCACAGTTCATCAAAGAGTAGTGATTGGCGTATTGTGACGAGCCAGTAGCTCAGCCACCATTGACCAGACGTTTTCAATTGGTGAGATATCTGGAGAATGTGCTGGCCAGGGCAGCAGTCGAACGTTTTCTGTAACCAGAAAGGCCCGTACAGGACCTACAACATGCGGTCGTGCATTATCCTGCTGAAATGTAGGGTTACGCAGGGATCGAATGAAGGGTAGAGCCACGGGTCTTAACACATCTGAAATGTAACGTCCACCGTTCGAAGTGCCGTCAATGCGAACAAGAGGTGACAGAGACGTGTAACCAGTGGCACCCCATACCATCACGCCAGGTGATACGTCAGTATGGCGATGACGAATACACGCTTCCAATGTGCGTTCACCGCGATGTCGCAAAACACGGATGTGACCATCATGATACTGTAAACAGAACCTGGATTCATCCGAAAAAATGACGTTGTGCCATTCGTGGACACAGGTTCGTCGTTGAGTACACCATTGTAGGCGCTCCTGTCTGTGATGCAGCGTTAAGGATAACCGCAGCCATGGTCTCCGAGGTGATAGTCCATGCTGCTGCAAACGTCGTCGAATTGTTCGTGCAGATGGTTGTTGTCTTGCAAACGTCCCCATCTGTTGACTCAGGGATCGAGACGTGGCTACACAATCCGTTACAGCCATGCGGATAAGATAAACGCAATCGCTATAGGCTACAATTCCACCTTTATCAAAGTCGGAAACGTGATGGTACGCATTTCTCCTCCTTACACGAGGCATCACAACAACATTTCACCAGGCAACGCCGGTCAAATGCTGTTTGTGTATGAGAAATCGGTTCGAAACGTTTCTCATGTGTCAGCACGTTGTAGGTGCCGCGACATGCGCCAACCTTATGTGAATGCTCTGAAAAGCTAATCATTTGCATATCACAGCATCTTCTTCCTGTCGGTTAAATTCCGCGTCTGTAGCACGTCATCTTCGTGGTGTAGCAATTTTAATGGCCAGTAGTGTAATTGCAATGACTCGTTAGGTTACTCGGAAGTGCGAAGTCATCTGATTTACGCGTATGTCATTACAAACTGTTTCGTCTGTAACACTATACGTTCCAAAAACATTTCGTATACTGCAATATCTGTAGGATACCATCTGCAAGTTCTACGTATTTGGCGTAATGAGACACCTTGATTTCGTGACGTTGTTGAATACCATATGGGTCTAACGGAATTCTCTTCCAAACATCGTGACTGGTTTATTTAGGACAAGCAGTCTGTAAATTAAGGAAAGCGATAGATTTTGTCTGGTCCCGAAAGCATTCTTGCCTAATACAGCCGACGTTCAGTTCGACGGCGCGTGGTCTGCCAATCAATTTACTATGACCGTCACAACTGTGTTGCTTCAACTTATGAAACAATGAATTTATAATTTCTTAAGCTGGCGCTTGTCAGTCATATACATATCCAAACCTACTCTAAATTGCAATGGCAAACTGATACTCAGTATACCCGAAAGATATTCTCCGCTTTCTTAAACCGACGCCATTGTGATACCCTACAGGCCAAGCTCACCGGCTAAAATATTATTCGCTCCTTAAAAAAGCACACTGGTAGCTTTTTAGCGCTGTAGATGACGTGCTACCAGGCAATCATATGACCCTCCACCCCTGACTTAAGCCATAGCACTGAAGTGGTATGTATGTATGTACAAATAGATCGTATGGAAGCAGCGCAGGAAGAAGGGCCCAAGTGGAGCAGTTGCAGAATTGTCCACACCGTGTACGTGAAATATGGATATGGAATTATTTGCCGGGTTCCACTTGTGGATGGATATTCGGCCGCCCGATGCAGGTTTTATTTGACGCCAATTAGGCGTCTTGCGCGTAGGTGAAGATGACGAAATGAAGATGAGGACAATTGACACTCCCAGCCCCTAGCAGAGAAAATCGCCGACCCAACGTGATCGAGAGTCAACAACGGTAACCTCAAGACCAAGAGCTGCTGACCACAGGAAGTGCCCTGACTGCTTGGTGTATTAGCGCCTGATGACCTACGTGTCTCCATGGAATGGTGTGCTACTCGCAACCATTTAACAGAGCTGGATCTGCGTTATACCAGAACTATGGTTCTGTAGTTTTGGTACGCTACATAAATGACGTGTATTTCACGTCCTTACAGAATAAAAATTGCATTTTGTAAGTAAGAAAAAATTGGTTGATCGCTTAACTTCTCCACTTTTACTAACCAAAGCACTTACTTTTGATGTAAGTACAGTTTACACACACACACACACACACACACACACACACACACACACACACACACATTATATACGTATAAAAATTATTGTTGTTATTTTGTACTCAGCAGAACGATCTTCATCATGATCAAAGGCAAGAGTTTCCTGTTATTATTGATAAATGCAAAAGATGTTTATGAATAACAGAAACATGTTTTATGTATGTTCGACGAAGTTTTGAAGTGTTACTTGATATATTTATGTTTTGCGTTTTCTTATTTTACCTATTTTTAGAAAATTGTGTTTCCTAGCACTATATGAGAAATCTGTATTGTTTTCTTCATTTTTACTACAACATCCCTCTTTTTCGCGTTAAAAATAAACAATTTTCGAATAAATGCTGAATTAAACATTTACAGTTTCAATTTTACTATAAATACTGTTTATTCTTAAGCATTAGATACGAGGATAACTATGTAGAACGAAAAAGTTCCGTGGTTTACCTGGTCCTTTATATATCCTCACTCAGTTTCGAGTCGGTTCGCCGCTTCCGATTTTTCGGGGAATCTAGTAAAACAATGATCGCATGCCTAAAAAAAGCGATCGTTATGAGGCAACGCCTGATAGGTATGCAACACACTCATTGTTCAAATAATGCGGTGCGACCTTAACTCACCAAAGCTACCAGATTAACTACCGTAGTCCACTCTTACTTATGGTTGTCTGTTGTAGTCAATGGTAGTTTTACAGCTCTGAACAGGACATAGCAACTGTGCTTGTAAAATGATCCTAACCGACGAAGCTGGAGACGACTGACAAGTCTTGTCAAAGATAAAAGGTTACAAACCGAATGGGGTTTGCTCTCATCAGTGCGTGTACCTCCATCTCACCCAGAAAAATATTCTTTGCGTCAGTCTAGTCGCACTTTTATCTTGTCCAATGACAGCTGGTTTCGGTAAAAAGCACTGCAATTATTAAGCCATCCACAGGCGCAAAGTCGTCAAACTCCCTTACTCACGTAGGCGTGTCAACCGGTCAACCAGGATGCGAGCGAAAATCGTGAAGGGAACAGCATCCAATGGACATTCGGAGTAGAGTCTCTCGCAAACGGCCATTGATCACAGCTGCACAAAATAGCTCCACAATCTCAATGGTCCAGCTACACAGAACTTGGGTAATTACCGACTGGAAACGTATAGTGTTTGAGACGTCGTGATTTTGGCTCTCTTCAAGTGTTGCAATGAATCGAGTGCACCGACAGCCCAATGAAATGTTTAACAGAGGGTGTGGAGGGTGCAGTTAAGGTCAGAGGTTGTTCTGCAAAGTTTCAGAGATGGGGAGAGGGGGATGGTGATGATGATGTTTGGTTTGTGGGGCGCTCAACTGCGTGGTTATCAGCGCCCGTACAAGTATCCAATCTTTGCTCAGTCCAATTGCGCCACTTTCCTGGATGATGATGAAATGATGAGGACAACACAAACACCCAGTCATCTCGAGGCGGGTGAAAATCCCTGACCCCGCCGGGAATCGAACCCGGGACCCCGTGCTCGGGAAGCGAGAACGCTACCGCGAGACCACGAGCGGCGGACAGAGGGGGATGGTGTTCGGACTAAGACTTGGTTCAGATTACCGTGAATGCTAACATTCTCAGTGACCAAGTGTTGCTCATTTTTCTACATCTCCCTGCGTACACTGCCGTCTTCCAGGTTGTTAGTTGCAAACATACGTTCCTAGCTTGATGAACGCTCAGGCACCACGTTGCACTTTCCAGGAACGCTGAATCATCTGATCTTAAACTAATAGAAAATGTCTAGGACTATTTGGAACACCAGGTAAACACAGAAGTCAACATCCCCCCAAAATTTCGTACTTCTGTGGGGTCTGATCATCAATAATTGTCTTCAGCTTTTTATGCCATACGCGAAGAAACTTCTGGAGTCTCTTCCTCGCCGAATTTACGTATTATCTGGGTTGGTGATGGGCTCATAATACGTCTCCTGGGGTGAAAAGGTAATTCTAGTCTTCTTACCAGCCGGCCGCGGTGGTCTAGCGGTTCTAGGCGCTCAGCCCGGAACCGCGCGACTGCTACGGTCGCAGGTCCGAATCCTGCCTCGGGCATGGATGTGTGTGATGTCCTTAGGTTAGTTAGGTTTAAGTAGTTCTAAGTTCTAGGAGACTGATGACCACAGATGTTAAGTCCCATAGTGCTCAGAGCCATTTGAATTTGTTTGTTCTTATCAGCCACAATGCTAGATGAGTAGCTAGTACTACCAGCCTGTACTTTGTAACACGTCTCGATAGAAAGACGCACAAATTTCCTGGTGTACGGGCAAGAAAAGTTTTACTGAATGGAGATGTTGAACGGTTACAAGCTACGCGAGTTAACAGGCAGCAGTGTAGTGGTAAAGACGCCAGTCCCCTTCTCTTCCCCACCGCGCCATGTCGCGAGGCTCCTAGCCCCTGTGAACGGAACTGATAGTCGATTCTGGCCGTGTAGTGCCAAGTGCTCATTCCGGGTCGTGTCCCCCCACACTTCGCGCATGAAACTTTCACAGTCTAATTACTCGAAATGTATCATATAAAATATCACGTCCGAACGCCGCCCCCCACCGCGCGCCGGTTCTCCGTTCTCTAATTAAAATCCATTAAACACGCACGGGGCTGCTCCAGTATCGCGCAGTGTGACACTGCGCTCGCACAACGAGCAGCTCTTTAGCGTAAATACTCATCAGTAATTACGGCACAGCCCGGCCTAATTACGCAACAGCCTTTGATGTGCTGCCCAAGACGAGCGGATCGTGCGAGAGGGTGAGGACAGCGAACCCAGGCCCGGGGGCTGTAAGCGTAGTTTATTTTCGCCACAGAAGTTTACTACTGCCTAGAGCAAATGCACCATCTGCAGTTCTACAATGGGGAAAACATTCTCTATCACGGTCTATATAAACACTCCAGCTTACAGTTGGGTTCTGTGTACTGCTGTTTTTTTTTTTTTTAATCATAATAAACGATTCTCAAATACACGAGTTCCGTGGGTGTATTTATCCTTAACTAATAGTCGTTCGTTTATCGAAGGCTGAAATCCCACTGCTTCAGACAATGTTTGAGACGAATGAATGGTTCAAAATGACTCTAAGCACTATGCGACATAACATCTGAGGTCATCAGTCGCCTAGAACTTAGAACTACTTAAACCTAACTAACCTACGGACATCACACACATCCACGCCCGAGGCAGGATTCGAACCTGCAACCGTAGCGGTCGGTTCCAGACTGTAGCGCCTAGAACCGCTCGGCCACTCAGGCCGGCCGACGAATGAATGGTTGAAAGAGAACACACAAAAGCTTTTACCAACTTTTGTTGATTATCAGTCAACACAAAACAAAGACAGACTGCTCCACTTCAGTGTGGCGCAGTCATCGTTGCTAACATTCCGTTTATTACAACCAAATCGTCCGCAGCTCGTGGTCGTGCGGTAGCGTTCTCGCTTCCCACGCCCGGGTTCCCGGGTTCCATTCCCGGCGGGGTCAGGGATTTTCTCTGCCTCGTGATGACTGGGTGTTGTGTGATGTCCTTAGGTTAGTTAGGTTTAAGTAGTTCTAAGTTCTAGGGGACTGCTGACCATAGATGTTACGTCCCATAGTACTCAGAGCCATTTGAACCATTTGACTTTGATGCCTCCAGGTAAAAGAATCTCGTACGTTATCAATGAATTTCTATCGATTTTTTTAAAATTAAACGTCTTCTTTTGAATGAAAGAAATTACTTGTTCGTGATATTTCACTTCGCCCGCATCTCGTGGTCGTGCGGTAGCGTTCTCGCTTCCCACGCACGGGTTCCCGGGTTCGATTCCCGGCGGGGTCGGGGATTTTCTCTGCCTCGTGATGGCTGGGTGTTGTGTGCTGTCCTTAGGTTAGTTAGGTTTAAGTACTTCTCAGTTCTAGGGGACTTATGAACACAGCAGTTGAGTCCCATAGTGCTCAGAGTCATCTGAACCATTTTTTTGATATATCACTTACTTCAGAATTTCTTTTCAAAAAATGCCGAAAAGTAGGTTGAAGCTGTATTCTTATATCAGGTTTCGCGCGGATAGTTCCTAAAATATAAATCAAATACGAAAACTTCTCTCTGACGAGGAAGTTGGTAAAGTAAATACAAGTAAAATGATTGATATTGAAAAAGAGAGGTAATTTCAGTTTTATGTGGTAATCGAAACTGTCTATTATGTCCCATTAAAAACAAATTTTTCTACACGAAAAGTTTGTAGTCGACCTTTGATTTCCGAGTCACGAAAGAAGCGAAGCATTCAACAGAATTATTTTGCACAGTGTCATTGCTTGCTACTGAACAATTTCATAATGCTACAGGTTGATTAACAATGAACAATCAAACACGAGCTTAACAGCGTCTACAAAAGGAACGTATGAAATTTCTATGTTGGTATTTTACTGCATAATAATACGGTGATACCAAGCAGAAAACGAATATGCTGCTTTTTTGAGAGGCTTAAACATGAAGAGAGACTAATGCGCCGATTCGTCGGGTACGAACTACCAGACGTCAATTTGGACGTCGACGACCTCCTGTGACGTCAGTCGGAAGACGATGTGACTGTTTACGGCCAAACGATTCATTCTCATCGGTGAACTGGACGCGCCAGGAGGCTAAGTGTGAATAATTCCTGCAGATGAAATGCGTTAAGCTTGCTATGGAATCTGCAGAAAGGGGTGCACGCACAGTAGTTAACATAATCAAGTGTTTGGAATATGCTACGGCAGACGTTATGACGAATCCTACACGAAACTGGTGTTCACTTGCATCCTTATAACAGTTAATTTTATTTGCATTAAAGTAATAGATGAAGGTTTGTCAGCATGCAGAACTATAAATGAAAATGCGGTGTTTTATTTGTCTCGAAAAGTCAGTAGGCACAATGTCGAAATATAGGATTGTGGGGAACACAACATAGGCACCGAAATTAAAACATGCCCATTCAAAAGAGAACATGTTTTGTTCTTTGCTTTGTGCAGTTTCTATCAGATGCGTGTAAGGCTGTTTTCCATCTCAGTCGGCAAAAAAGTCAAGTAGTCCATCAGCGACCGCTTTTAATACTTTTACTGCCGGTCTAGATCGCTTACTTTACAATTCATTGATAATCACCGGTTTCGGCTGTAGTTAACTGCCGGCCGTAGTGGCCGAGGGGTTCTAGGCGCTACAGTTTGGAACCGCGCGACCGCTACGGCCGCCGGTTCGAATCCTGCCTCGGGCATGGATGTGTGTGATGTCCTTAGGTTAGTTAGGTTTAAGTAGTTCTAAGTTCTAGCGGACTGGTGACCAAAGAAGTTAAGTCCCATAGTGCTCAGAGCCATTTTGTAGTTAACTTCAAATATGTTTCCTTCAGTGTGTGCTACAAATGTATCTCGTCGTCTCGATTGTTAGCATGAAATTAGTTTGCCCCTTGGAGGTCCGATCTACTGTTATCATTTCTGATTGTTGCAAACGTGGTCCGTGGATCTCTAGCTGTTCTCTATAGCACATCTATGTGGGTATGCAGACTTGCACGGAAATGTAGAGGGTATCCGTAAATGCTTACCCTGATTTCAATGTTAAATATTAATTATATTTGTGATGGTAACATTTATTTTTGTTATGGGTGTACTAGGGAACACACGAAGCCTCTGTGCAACTGTTTTTCTTTCAAAACTTGCGCCTCAAGGGGCCCCAGCTGTGTGAGCTGTTTCATAAAAATGGCTTCCTCCCAGGAGAAAGCTCAGTGTGTTGTGTGGCTAGCAGAAACCAAATCACCGATTATTGTGCAGCGAAAGTTTATAGGAAGAAACCACCTGATGTCAAGTTAATCAGAACATGGATGGAAACTTTTTTAGATACGGGGTCGGTTCAGAAATGGACAAGCAGCGGCAGACCGTCTTTTCGGACGAGGTTGTGCAGGCAGCTCAGGCCGCATTCACAAGGTCGCCACAGAAATCGATTAGACAGGCTTCACGAGAGCTTCAAGTGCCGAAGAGTACAGTGCATAAAGTGGTTAGCAAACTTCTTAAATTGTATGCGAACAAGAGCCAAATTGTTCAGGCATTACAACCAGATGATCACCCAAAACATGAACAATTTGCAATGGAGATACTGAAACGTTTGGATGATGACAATTATTTCTTCAAACGTGTGTGTTTTTCCTAAGAAGCTGCATTTCATGTTCGTGGCTCAGTTAACCTGCATAGTGTATGGCTCTGGGGATCAGAAAGTCCTCGTGTCGTACGAGAGCACATTCGGGACAGTCCAGAGGTTAATGTGGGATGTGGGCTAATTTGTGGTCGAGTGACTGGCCCATTTTTCTTCCTTGAAAACTGGATGTGTTTACGTTGACATGTTTGTGAATTATGCCGTTCGCCAGCAACAGGATAAGCTAGATACTATCATCCTTCAGTAAGGTGGCGCTGCCCCTCTTTGGGCTCGAGAAGTCCGCGATTTTCTTAATGAAACCTTCCCCAACAGGTGGATTGGCAGAGATGCCAGATCCCCTGCCCCTCATCCCCCTCCCCCCTCGCCCCTTAGATTTCCTCCTTTTGGGAGCATGTAAAAGATAATGTGTACAAAACAAAAGTTCCTGTTATCGTGACATTGTAACAACGCATCTGAGATGCCACTGGCACAGTCATACCAGACATGTTGCAGAATGTGTGGCAAAAGACTGCATTCCGCCTTGATATTTGTTGAAGTGATTTAAACACTTAAGTGTATTACCTGTATTAAATGTTTATTTAAGGTTCAAAATTTAATGGGTAGAGGCATATATGTTGTAACACATGTTTCACTAACTATATAGAATAAAGAGTTGCTCTGTTTTGTTGTCAGGGTAAACATTTATGGATATCCTGCATTGTCAATTCCTCCTTCCTGGAGCACCGCATTTGGAGCGTATCCTACTAAACATACCGGACCACGTATTAGTCACCCAGCTAGAAGCGCACATTGACCTCTGTGAAGCGCCGTAGATGGTGTGGAACTGGTGCTAGGGCTGACGTAAGTCACAGCAGTGAAATGGTGTGTATGTGTCAGGCGGTTTTACACAATTAGCGCAGTAGGATTTATAGGCTTCTGCAGGTGACAGAATGGCAAAAAGAAGCTATCGTTTTTGTGCATGCCCATGGCATCCAGCATGAATGAAGTTGCACGATACGTTGGTGTATCAACGCGGTCTGTCTGTCGTATCTACAAAAAACAGTGTAGAACTTCCAACAATGTAACACTGGGTGTGAACTGTGGTCGTAAAAAATTCCTAACCAATAAGGAGCGGAGACAAGTATCACGTCTTACCAGTGGAAATTGGTTTCAGATCCGATAATAGTTCCTCCTGTCAGTGACTGCAGGTTCGTATCAACCAGTTACCGAGCAATTTTTTTGCAAGGAGACTATAGGCTAAACGGCATTTGAAATCTGATACGCCACGAAACGCCATTGCTGACAGTGGTACACGTTTTCAAGGAGCAAAACAACAAAAAATTACATAGTAACTTGTAAGTAGGCTGTTTATGTTTTATTATTGGCAACGTTACGTAGCGCTCTGTATGAAAATCACTAGCTGTGCTGTGTGCAGTCTGAGGCTAGTTTGCATTGTTGTCTGCCATTGTAGTGTTGGGCAGATGGATGGGATGTTAACAGCGCGTAGCGTTGAGCAGTTGGAGGTGAGCCGCCAGCAGTGGTGGATGTGGGGAGAGAAATGGCGGAGTTTTGAAATTTGTAAGACTGGATGTCACAACCCCTGCTATATATATTATGACTTTTGGACGCTATTAAGGTAAATACATTGTTTGTTCTCCATCAAAATCTTTCATTTGCTAACTATGCCTATCAGTAGTTAGTGCCTTCAGTAGTTTGAATCTTTTATTTAGCTGGCAGTAGTGGCGCTCGCTGTATTGCAGTAGTTCGAGTAACGAAGACTTTTGTTGAGGTAAGTGATTTGTGAAAGGTATAGGTTATTGTTAGTCAGGGCCATTGTAGGGATTTTTAAAAGTCAGATTGCGTTGCGCTAAAAATATTGTGTGTCAGTTTAAGCACAGTCATTTATAATTGTTCTAATGGGACGTTACAAACTGACAGGTGACATGTTGTGTTGACCGACGAGTCGCTCTTCAGTCTCTTTTCACTCACACAAGTTTCAAATTCAAATGGCTCTATTCATTATGGGACTTAACATCTCAGGTCATCAGTCCCCTAGACTTAGAACTACTTAAACCTAACTAACCTAAGGACACTACCCACGTCCATGCCCGACGCAGGACTCGAACCTGCAAGCGTAGCAGCAGCGCGGTGCTGGACTGAAGCGCTTAGAATCGCTCGGTCACAGCGGACAGCACACAAGTTTCCAAGAACATGAATCACGATAACTGTTTCAACATTTCCGGTGAGCAAGTGTTTCTTATACGTCTTCATGGTAAGTTTGCCGGGGTGCTCCTGTCTTCCAAGACGATAACAGCTGTGTTCTCGGAGCAGCACAGATACGTTCCTGATTTGACGGACACTCGGGTGCCTTATCACATCTTGACCAACTTATGGGTGAAACGTAACCAGCAACATTCCCGCAATTTGGTAGCTCAAAAGAATTTAATAATCAATGAGAGGCTTCAGCTCTACATGGCACACATGAAGAAACTTGTGCGTTCTCTTCCTCGCCGATGGAGGCCGTTTTCAAGACTAGAGGCGGTGGTACAATGTATTATCATGGCATCTCCTTGGGGTGACAACAATCTGAACGTTTGCTACCTTTAGCCAACAGTGTCAACTAGGAAAGCTTTTTTTCTTTCATTTACTACGCTATGTCAGCTTCTCATCTACAGGGGTTCGCCGGCCGGAGTGGCCGAGCGTTTGTAGGCGCTATAGTCTGGAACGGCGCGACCGCTACGGTCCCAGGTTCGAATCCTGCCTCGGGCATGAATGTGTGTGATGTCCTTAGGTTAGTTAGGTTTAAGTAGTTCTAAGTTCTAGGGGACTGATGACCTGAGAAGTTAAGTCCCATAGTGCTCAGAGCCACTTGAATTTTTTTTTTCTTTTTTCTTTTTTTACAGGGGTTCGAGGAAAAGATGGAAACACGAACAAATACAAGAAATTACCTTGCCAAATGCGGTGCACGAAATCCACTGCCATTCAAAACAGCTTCCAGTCGTCTAGGAATGGGCAAAGAGGAGTCGTGTATGGCTTTCAAACGAATCTTGTACGTTTCCACCTGCAAAATAGGGGCAAAAAAAATGGCTCTGAGCACTATGAGACTTAACTGCTGTGGCCATCAGTCCCCTAGAACTTAGAACTACTTAAACCTGACTAACCTAAGGACATCACACACATCCATGCCCGAGGCAGGAAAATAGGGGCAACTTCAGGTGACGATGAAGGAGGTCAACAGCGATCACGCACCCTTCTCTCCAAAGTGGATCACAAATACTGAAATAATCATGGCTTCGTATGACAGTGGCGGGTAGCAGTTCTCAAGTCTCCGGTACGTTGCATGTATGTTTCATATATCGACAACTTCATTTGTTTGTTTTAACGAACTTGCGTATGTTTTTCATTTCCAGTCATTTCACACTGGATATGTATTTTAATAATTTTCCCATAACTGTAGAGAATTCACGCAGTAACGTCACGTTTAACACCTACAGAAACGGTCGACAAGGACTGGCGTATGCGACCTTCACTTTCCGGAACACTGACGCAATTCGGGCTCATTGTGCGAGAGGAGTGGCTTCGTATGTAGCATATTGTATATGCAAACTTATTTCCAGACTACGTATAGTTGCAGATTAAAATAGTTGGCAATTTCCGCTAAGTCGTCAGCGGCGACCGTAGTGCTATGTGAAGTGGGATGAGCTCATCGTGAAGACCCCCATTCACCATTACTCTGAGGAAACGACGCTGAACAGAATATTCTCGAAAATGGACCTTACGTTAGCCTCAAGTGCTGGAGCCGGGGCGGTTCGGAGCGAATGTTCATCACCCCTCCAGCAAGTTGTAACGGCAGTTGCTCTGAGTGGGGAGGGAAGTTGGCAAGGCCGCAGCGCACACATGAGCTACGTCCATGTGTTCAGCCAGCCACTGCTGAACATAGACTCTCTCTCGCCAAGACCTTAGCCTGTAATCTGAGTTTAGAGAAACTTGGAATTCGTATTGGCGGTAAAACGCAATTCTCACGAAATTCGTAAACTAAGAACCTATAAATGAAATCTCTCATCTCAGCAACTAAGAAAAAATTTGCGTATTATGATAGCAATGAATACTTGAAAACATTACAGTTACGTGCGGTTCCTCTGGTGCGCTGGGTAGAGTTCAAATGATAGTGTTCAAGTGATACTCCGTTTAATATATCACTGACCTGCTTGTATAGTGCAGTTCATATAGCATTAGATAGTGGAAACAGAAAGATGTGAAGACTGGAATTGGTATCATACACCGGTCACACCTTTCGGAGTGTTTTCCATTTCAGATATACAATACGAAACATTTACACTAGTAAAGCACGTATAACGCTTACAAAAACAAAGCACGCAGCTGTGCGACTCTACACTTCATTACGATCGGTTCCGGTTTTAGACCATAATTACGGTGACTATACTTTTTTTTTTTTTTTGTAGGTGGGAGCCCCTCCACGCTCGCACAAGCATGGTGACCAACTCAAAAGGTCTACTGTCACCTCTGCATTGTTAGTAATTAGAATCGAGGAGATCGCAGGAGTGAGGAACTGCGATGTTATCCGTACATCTGGGTAAGGTTACCCATTACTACGGGCGCATCTGGGCGATACAAGTGGTCGAAAAAGCTTGACAGAATCAAGCTTGAAAGAAGAGCGGTTTTCAAGGCAGAGGGAAGAAAGTGCCAAAGCAAGTACCAAGGGAAAAAACCTCTGCGACAGTGTCGAAAAAAAAAACGTTGAAATTAGAATGTGGAGTTCTTTAAATTTCAGTGTTTTTCCGTTATCGTCTAGGACCAAAACCAATTGTACTAAAGTGTTCAATCATACTTGTGCGTGTCATGAATTTTTATTAGTATTTAAGAGCTAATGGCAGCCACGTAACTACATACAGAATGGAGCTTTTAAGCGTAATTCCTTTACGCCTTTAAGTTTCCTTGCTTACACTTATTCCTCCTAAGCCACAGCTAAATAAGATGTGGCACCGAAATTCAGAGACGAATAGGAATCTGGAACGTGGAGACATATACGCTCCTCTTATTGCTTATTGTGTCTTGTCTCCGCTGTCTCTTTGCGGACGGCGAACAAAGTTCCACGTCGAGAGAGTAGTAACACTTCTTCGCACAGAATGCGCAAAAGCATGCAAATTAGACAGGATTTCAATGCATGAGAAGTTAGAACTCTAGAGATCTGCAAGTCAGTTTGCATTTTACTCTGTGAACAGCCGAGCGGCCTTCTACCCTGAGGACAACAGAACATTAGAGGCCTTACAGAGCGCGAAAACGTTTCGAAACATTCACTGGAACTTCTGCAGGTGCCCGGCTCCGCTCACTACTATTCTAGTGGCACGGGAATCGCCGTCACAGGCAGCATCAGGAACTCATGGCTGATAGTCTAAAAAGGTAAAATACGCTAATGGAGAAAAATCGAAATACCAAAAATAATTTAAGTAGAATAATGAAATTTAGGGAATACATTGATGTAGGTCACATATTTAAATGATTAAAATTGCAAGACAATCTATTGCAAATGTGAAATGCTGGTAGGTTAATAGCCGGTGTAGCGACCAGAATGTTGAATGCAAGCGCACACACGTGCATGCATTTGTTGTATAGATGCCGGATGTCAGTTGGTGGGATGGAGTTCCATGCCTGTTGCACTTGGTCAGTCAATATAGGGACAGTTAATGCCCGTTGTGGATGATGTTGGAGTTTCAGCTAATGATTGCCATATGTATTCGATTTAAGACAGATCTGGTGATCGAGCAGGCCAAGGCAACATGAATGACATCCTGTTCCCCATGTTCGGCTACAACAGCGGTATGTGGGCAGGCGTTATCCTGTTGGAAAACACCTACTGGAATGCAGTTCATGAACGGTAGCACATTAGGTCGAATCACCAGACTGACGCACTAATTTGCAATTAGGTTGCACTGAATAACCAATACAGTGCTCTTCACGTCATACGAAATCGCATCCCAGACCATAAATTCAGATGAAGGTCTAATGTGTGTAGCACGCAGACATGTTGGTTGAGGGTCCTCTCTACTTGCTTCCTTCTGACCTACACACGATCGTCACTGGCACCGAGGCAGAGCAAGCTTTCATCACAAAATACAACAGACCTCCTCCATCCTGCCCTCCAATGAGCTCTCGCTTGACACCACTGAGGTCGCAAAAGGTGTTGGTTTAGGGTCAGTGGGACGCAGGCCACAGGGCGTCTTATTCGGAGCTGTCTTTGAAGTAATCGATTTGTGGCAGTTCGCTGTGTCACTGTGGTGCCAACTGCTGCTCAGATTGTTGTTGCAGATGCGGTACGATGCGCTAGAGCCACACGCCAGACACGATGGTCATCCTCTCAGTAGTGCCACGTGGTCGTCCGGAGTTCGATCTTCTTGCGAACGTACATTCTCGTGACCACCTTTTCCAGCTGTTATGTACTCTAGCCACATTCCTACCAAGTCTTTCTGCGGTGTAGCAAAAGAAACATCCAGTTTCTCGTAACCTTTTTACACGACATCGTTCAATCTCAGTGAGGCATTGATAATGGCGTCTTCGTCGCCTTAAAGGCGTTCTTGACTAACATCAACTCACCACGTCCAATCTCAAAGGTAACTAACGCTCATAACCGTTAAAGCCTGTATTTAATGCAAACCTCATTTGCATCCTCATATTGGCGCTACTAGCGCCACTCTTGTACAACTGATTCGAAATTTAAACTGACACCATGTTTCTGATGTAGAAACACACTTACCAATTTGCAAAGCTCCTTCTTGGTGTCGCGATTTTTTTCCATCAGTGTATGTAATTTATTTTTCGTAACTAGTAGATTCGAATTGCTACAGACGTATGTATCCCTTGCACAATGTTTTTGGACGCCTATAGCTTCACGTTCTATGTCAATTAATTTAAAAAGTTAGATTATGAAAAAAAATATAATGAGTCAATTGTAATAGTAATATCAGTAATATAGTAATATAGCTAACACTTGGTTCAAGAATCATAAACGAAGGTTGTTTACATGGAAGAATCCTGGAGATACTAGTAGGTGTCAGAGGGATTATGTAATGGTAAGAGAGAGATTTAGGAACCAGGTTTTAAACTGTAAGACATTTCCAGGTGCAAATGTGGACTCTGACCTTTAATCTATTGGTTATGAACTTTAGATTAAAACTGAAGAAACTGCAAAAAGGTGGGAATTTAAGGAGATGGGACCTGGATAAACTTACTAAACCAGAGGTTGTACAGAGTTTCAGGGAGAGCATAAGGGAACAATTGACAGGAATGGGGGAAAGAAATACAGTAGAAGAAGAATGGGTAGGTTAGAGAGATGAAGTAGTGAAGGCAGCAGACGATCCAGTAGGTAATGATACGAGTGCTAGTAGAAATCCTTGGGTAACAGAAGAAACACTGAATTTAATTGATGAAAGGAGAAAATATAAAAATGCAGTAAATGAAACAAGCAAAAAGGAAAACAAACGTCTCAAAAATGAGATCGACAGGATGTGCAAAATGGCTAAGCAGGGATGGCTAGAGGACAAATGTAAGGATGTAGAGGCTTATCTCAATAAGGGCAAGATAGATACTGCCTACAGTAAAATTAAAGAGACCTTTGGAGAAAACTGAGCCACTTGTATGAATATGAAGAGCTCAGATGGAAACCCAGTTTTAAGCAAAGAAGGGAAAGCAGAAAAGTGGAAGGAGTATATAGAGGGTCTATACAAGGGCGATGTAATTGAGGACAATATTATAGAAATGGAAGAGGAAGTAGATGAAGATGAAATGGGAGATACGATACTGCGTGAATAGTTTGACAGAGCAGTGAAAGACCTGAGTCGAAACAAGGCCCCGGGAGTAGACAACATTCCATTAGAGCTACTGACGGCCTTGGGAGAGCCAGTCCTGACAAAACTCTACCATCTGCTGAGCAAGATGTATGAGACAGGCGAAATACCCTCAGACTTCAAGCAGAATATAATAATTCCAATCCCAAAGAAAGCAGGTGTTGTTGCCGGCCGCGGTGGTCGTGCGGTTCTAGGCGCTGCAGTCCGGAACCGCGGGACTGCTACGGTCGCAGGTTCGAATCCTGCCTCGGTCATGGATGTGTGTGATGTCCTTAGGTTAGTTAGGTTTAAGTAGTTCTAGGTGACTGATGACCTAAGATGTTAAGTCCCATAGTGTTCAGAGCCATTTGAACCATTTTTTTTTTTGAAAGCAGGTGTTGACAGATGCGAAAATTACCGAACTATCAGTTTAATAAGTCACAGCTGCAAAATACTAACGCGAATTCTTTACAGATGAATGGAAAAACTGGTAGAAGCCGACCGCGGGGAAGATCAGTTTGGATTCCGTAGAAACGTTGGAACACACGAGGAAATACTGACGGTACGTCTTATCTTAGGAAATATTTTAAGGAAAGGGAAATTTACGTTTATAGCATTTGTAGACTTAGAGAAAGCTTTTGACAATGTTGACTGGAATACTCTCTTTCAAATTCTAAAGGTGGCAGGGATAAAATACAGGGAATGAAAGGCTATTTACAATTTGTACAGAAACCAGATGGCAGTTATAAGAGTCGAGGGGCATGAAAGGGAAACAGTGGTTGGGAAGGAAGTGAGACAGGGTTGTAGCCTATCCGCAGTGTTATTCAATGTGTATATAGAGCAAGCAGTAAAGGAAACAAAACAAAAGTTCGGAGTAGGCATTAAAATCCATGGTGAAAAAATAAAAAGTTTGAGGTTCGCAGATGACATTGTAATTCTGTCAGAGACAGCAAAGGACTTGGAAGAAAAGTTGAATGGAATGGACAGTGTCTTGAAGTGAGTATACAAGATGAACATCAACAAAAGCAAAACGAGGATAATGGAATGTAGTCGAATTAAGTCTGGTGATGCTGAGGGAATTAGATTAGGAAATGAGACACTTAGTGAAGTAAAGGAGTTTTGCTATTTGGGGAGCAGAATAACTGACGATGGTAGAAGTAGAGAGGATACAAAATGTAGACTGGCAATGGAAAGGAAAGCGTTTCTGAAGAAGAGAAATTTGTTAACATCGGGTATAGATTTAAGTGTCAAGAAGTCGTTGCTGGAAGTATTTGTATGGAGTGTAGCCATGTGTGGAAGTGAAACATGGACGATAAATAGTTTGGACAAGAAGAGAATAGAAGCTTTCGAAATGTGGTGCTACAGAAGAATGCTGAAGATTAGATGGGTAGATCACATAACTAATGAGGAGGTGTTGAAGGGAATTGGGGAGAAGAGGAGTTTGCGGCACAACTTGACTAGAAGAAGGGATCGGGTGGTATGACATGTTCTGAGGCATCAGGGAATCACAAATTTAGCATTGGAGGGCAGTGTGGATTGTAAAAATCGTAGAGGGAGACCAAGAGATGAATACACTATGCAGATTCAGAAGGATGTAGGTTGCAGTAAGTACTGGGAGATGAAGAAGCTTGCGCAGGATAGAGTAGCATGGAGAGCTGCATCAAACCAGCGTCAGGACTGGAGACCACAACAACAACAATATCAGAGACTATAGTAGTCCATGTCGAATAGTTAGATTTAATATTTACTGCCATTAAATCAAATTTTCTGTTCACATTGACACACACTTGTGAAATGTACAACATTTCGTGATGACATGTAGAAGCGGAGTAAAGATTTACATCTGATGCAGGCGAAAGCTGTATAATGTAAAAGATACAGGTGAAAAGTTAGGTAAAATATGTATGCAAATGTTTTACTTCAGAACACGTTTAAATTGAGAAGTTAGAGTTGCCGACAAAGTTCTAGGAGTGACAAAATTATGTTGCTTTTGTTTTCGTCATAACTTATGCGCTGCAAGCCGTGTGGCTGTGTCTCGTTCACATTCTAAAAATAAGGCAAAGGCCCCTTTCTCTACACGTCTCCCAAACGCTTGCGCGATTACGTCATAGAGCGGTGGGCGAGTCAAGTGAGATATCGATTTTCTTTTTTTTCTTTATAAGCAACACAAGATTACAAAGATTAAAATCACACGCACACGCTGAGGTGGGCAAATAGAGCAACAATATTCGACAAAAGAAATGGGAACGAGATTGAGCGAAAACAGTATACTCTAAACAATCAAAATAGCTTAGTAATAAGTCTACATAACAAATAAAAAAGTATGAACGCGCTATAATACTATGTCATCAGGTGTACTGAGGGGACGGAGGGTTAAATAGGCTAATAGATAGGTGCAAGAGATGTTTATAGACGCAGAAAACGACTGTCCATTCTGAGCAGTTGTCACTTCAGATCTGATCATATGACCGTGTAAAGCGAGCAATCATTTCATGTGATTCACTTGCAACTTTCATTATTAAAACATTTTACTGAATATTTTCAAACTTTAATAAAACTTCTACTTTCTTGTCTCCATCCTAACCAGGTCAGGAATTAAGTGTTTTGATTTAGCCTTTGATGCTCTTTGATAATAAGTAGTATATTAATAGGAACAGACAAAAAATTATAAACAGCAAGTAAATTGAACAAAAGGAAAAATTAAAGATCTAAAGGAAAAATAAAAGATCTTGGTCTAGACATTAAGCCGCTCAGACGCTTTAGAACTGGAGTGATGTTGTTCTTCCGATGAAAGCTCGCAATGAGCCATCCTGAACGACATGCAAAATCGTCCGCGCCACCTCGCATTAGTCATAGCTTGGAGGTCTGATATTCGTCCGCTGTAGATAGCTTCAGCTGTTCTCTATGTCCGCATAGCTGATTCGTTTCAGACTGCGCCAACTGGCATGAGGAAGATTGCTGCCCGGCAGTTTGATAGCTGGGTTTTCGACTCGTATGGAGCGTTACTGTGGTTGAGATTACTGTTTAGGTGCCCAGGCAGCTACAGGATGGAAATATCTGTTTTACAGGCGCATGATGCTTTTCCATACAAGCTGACGAGAGTTCAGTCGGATAAATAGTACCTTGAGGGATGATATCGCTATGGGTCTTTTTGCATCCTTGGTCATGAGAGCATGTTGACTTCATATGCGGTGTAGAGTGATGTAGCGTAGCACTAGGAGCGACTGAACAGTCCTTGGCAGAAGCGTACGAGGTACAATTCGCGTGGCTTGTGGGTGCTGAATATCCATTAGATGGATGTGGGAACTCTTCAACGACTCAAAAATACCTAGCTGATAGATAAGGGAAAGCCAGTGCTGTTGTTCTGTTAGTATTTTTGTTGGCTCCTCACGAAGATCCAGTTATCATTTGCAATAAATTATTGCGGCTCTTCAACATTGCAGCTATTTCCCGAGGCTGGTACTGGTAGGTAAGTATTCTTGTTGTAAGTCTTTATGGTGCTGCATTATTATGGGAAACCACAGCACACTAACCATCTCACACGTGCTGGTCATTGATAATAGTTCCTGGGATGTTATAGTCAAAGGATAAATCGAGATACAACTTGAGTAAGTTGCAAAAAATGGTTCAAATGGCTCTGAGCACTATGGGACTTAACTTCTAAGGTCATCAGTCCCCTAGAACTGAGAACTACTTAAATCTAACTAACCTAAGGACATCACACACATCCATGCCCGAGAAAGGATTCGAACCTGCGACCGTAGCGGTCGCGCGGTTCCAGACTGTAGCGCCTAGAGCCGCTCGGCCACCCCGGCCGGCTGAGTAGGTTGCAGACGAGTCAGAAGGTATCTTCCTCAGCTGTCAGTTAAGCGCAGTTTGTCTTGTAGAAATGTTCAACTGCTACTCGTCCTTTGCAACTGAATATTAAATTCTTTCTTAACCAAAAATACATCGCCTAATTAATTTAGGCCGTTTTAGCCTACGAAAGAAAAACTGCCAAATTAGTCGTCCATCTAAAAAATATTTACAGTAGGAGAGTGGGCCTAGTTATAATAATAATTCCCGGTGTAGATCTGTGAAGACGACTTAGTCACTTACTGCCAACAGAAGGAATTTAACGTAATCCAGTGAAAGCAAATTGTGTACTTAATACAAGAATTTTTTTTTCAAGAACATCATAGTGTGAACTTTCTGTACACCCAACCATTAGCGATCAACTAGTTTGCATTAATATGTTAACAAATGTTAAGTTTTTGCCACACCTATCACTATTGAGCTCAAGGAAGAATGGAACACTGAGAGACATTCTCGTAAGTAAAATTAAGTTGCGCTATGCTCAATAATTCTTAATAACTTTCTGAATTATAGAGTAAATATCTCATTCGTCAGCGGAGTGTGTGAAGTATACTCACAGTTAAAATTCTACATTGGGGCCATAAATGAGCCAGAAAACTAATCTGCTATTTTCCAATTCGGCACACCTCCTGGAGTGATGAAAGATGTTACAAAAGTAGCGATTCTTCCAGAACTTGGCCGTGTCTGAGGATTGTCAACTTTCTGTTGTCGAAACTGCAACTTCCTTTCATCAAGAGGACCAAATTTTTGTTGTGCTTCAGCAGGAAGCACTTCATATCATTTACAGAATTTTGTGTGTTTCCTTTAATCAATGTAGCAGAGAACGGGAGGCACTAATTTTAAATAGCGTAAGACTGTTCAGACTGTCCATGTCACTTGAGAATGCTGAATATCTTCTTCGTCGAGATGAAAAACTGGAATTCTTCATGTCTGCCTTTTTGTGAAAATAAATACGTCATTTCAACAAACAGCACAGTCTGAACAGAGTACCAATTATACAAGTTACTTAAAGATTTCCGATGAACGAAAGTAGGTTAAGCAAAGAGTAATGCGCAAGACACTCACCCTGCTTCTTGTTCTTCTTCTTCTTCTCCTCTCTCTCTCGTTTCCAAGCGTACTCCAAACGCAAAAGGAACGGATTCTAATAATCAAAAGAGTTTTCTATAGCAATCAGTAGTTTCGGTTCACCTCGAATGCTAATGATTTTTCTCACTCCTATGTGTTTACCAAATGCCATTATTTACCCATTACCTCGGTTCATGGACGAATTTCGAGGAAAAATGGAAAGAGAAACATCCATAGATCAATGTGATTAATTTTACAGTAAACAATAAGTTTCGAGACTCCTAAACAAACTGCAGCAAATTCATTTTATTTATGTGCTGTTACAGCTTTATGAGAAGTTATCCTGAAGTTCCAAAACAGATTGTGCATATTACTCCATTTTAAATCCCCTCATATTTGTGCCATACAGGAATAGATTAAATTTTATTAATATTACAAAAAAGAAAATTGAATAAAAAATAAAGAAATTAAGAAGAAATCCAGAAGACAAATGCAGCACACTCTGCTTCAAATGAAATCATCTGTCACCTAAGATCCTAAAATGAAAGATCAGTATCTAACTAGAAAGTGGTTAAATTTTTCGAATTTCGAACTACATCTGGTTCTAATATCTCTAATTCCTTTCTTTTCTTCTATATCGATTTCTGTCAGCCTGCGTTTGTAACTAAATGAACGTCAACAAATTTTTAGCAAATTTATATACTGCCAATATGTGGGCAGGGATTTTGATGCAGCTAATTTCGCTGATGATATCGTGCTGCCACTACATAAACTTAAGAAATTGCCATCAACAAGTGCTGCCATTCAATTGTATTTCGTGTGGATAGAGATCAATGATTATTCTTGACGGCATATCACCGACACTGAGCTACACTCACAGCACATTCGGCTTCAAATTGAGAGAGGACAAGTTACTCTCTCACCTATTTTTCATATACGGAAATTATTAAGGATTTTGTTACAGCCTTGCGCACCTTGAGCGAGACTAGAAAGTTAACAGCCTGAGCAGATGTTGATAGAGCCTGGTAGGGCGCTAAAAGCATGAGGAATTTTTATGCTTCTTAGCTCGCAGAAAACGGCATGCTGAAAGTTGTAAGCAATTGGCGGCGAGCCCATCCCTCAGTAAATCTTGCCAGACAGGCCCACAGCCCTAAAGGGCAGACAGAGCAGCTCCTAGTCAAGACAGGTCTCTAGCAGAACAATGCCGAGCTATCTGCGGTGGTGCCAGCAGAAGGCTGGGCTGGTGGCGACGGACTGAAGGGACATTCTACACAGTGGAGTCGTGAACTGGGCATTGTGTGCAGAGCCATGTGTAATAAAAATTAAAAAGTTTATATGTTCACCAATACTGCAAAAGGGCCTGTGACCCACTTTCATCGGCCGCGTTGGTTGTATAAGAAACTCTGGCGTCTGAGAAACATTTAGAGACAGAATGTTTATTACGCCTCATAGCTAGGACTAACCTGTTCCAAGACACAGGCGATTTAGATAAAGATCTGTAAGATTGTATCTGTTTGCTTGTTGAAGCGCGAAATGACACGACTTCGGAGAAAACCATCTTTCCCCTCCGCAAAAACCTAAAAAAAGCTAGTAATTCGTAGTTTCTTTTTTTTCAGAGATGCAGATTTCTTAACTCTTGTGCTGGTTCGACATTAGTTTGTGCTGTCGTGTAGAAGGGGAGATTTAGCGCTTCCAAAGCCCTGTGATTGGCTCAAGATGGGGAGAAGCCAGTGTCGTTCGTGCACTTTGCTGGAAAACGTTTTTTTTTTTTTTTTTTTTTTTTTATTTGGAGAGGTGCGAAGCACTCGGGTTCTGGACTTCGGTCTGGAAGCATCTTCTGGTCGAAGTTCTTGCATGTGTGGTTGGTGCTTGGGACCTGTCCTGAGACTGACATCACTTGCAAGTAGTTAGACTGGGGAGTCTGTGGTGAAGTTCTTACTGTACTGAGAGTGTGACTTCAAATATCTCAGACTACTCGTTTGCCGAGGGTACACTTATTCGGTTTCGTTTACCAGTATCGACGTTTGGTATCCTTGTGTGCTCTGTTGTATGAGTGAGACAAATTGGTCCTTGGTACGACCAGCGAATGGGTGTGCCACACACTGAAATGTACAGTAATTTCAGGGCTCTGGTAGAGAGTGAATTGCGATCCGTCTGCTTGGTCGTTTCAGACTGCATTATCCACATTTTAGGGCCAGAGTACTTGGCTCTCTTAACCCAACATTTGTTTGTTTACAGCATTCAATCAATAACTATAATTTATGTCTGTTTTTTCTTTTAAAAAATAAATGTTGTTAGTAAAATTTTACTACATTCCCAATCTTTTTATATATTCAGCATCAAGCGTAAAGTTTCATTGTGGCGCACCATGCCTAGATAACTTTCAAAATTAACCACTGACAAGAACACTACGCCTCGCCATCATCACCGATTTCGTCCAAATGTATGGTATATGCTGGGATTGGTCTGAAGTTAAACTGACAGAACTGTGTGCTCCAGATGCCATGCATTTAGACAAAAAATAGCATTTTTGGCGCGTTTTGTGTGAGGCATGAGCTATTTACTTTAGTGTAGTTTACAAGCAGCGATGGCACAGCGGAAAGAGTGAAGAACGGCGTCCGAAAGTCGTGGAATCGAATTTTTACTTCCAATTTGCAGATACTCCCGAATGTTGTATGTTGTACTTATTAACATGTTCATAAAAAGCTTGAAAAGGAATTGCAAAGAAAAAGTTGGGATTGTAAATCAATTTTATGGAAGGAATTGTACATGGGAATTTCATATATAAAATTAGATACTCCTATTATTTTACAGTCCATGATTTACACGTGCTGGAGTAATATTTATCACGGAAACAAAAGAAGTAGTAATTTTCTTGGCGTCTTGCACACGCTATAAACGCTGCATTTTTATAGCTAGGTGGTTGCTTTGAAGCTCTTATAGAGAAATCAGCTTTGTTTACAATTGCAAACGGTTTTCGCTCATCGCTCAATGGGGCATCGCTCAGTCCCTAGCACTTACACACTTCTTAAACTAACTTACGCTAAGAACAACACACACCTATGTCCGAGGGAGGACTCGAAGCTCCGGTGGGAGGGGCCGCGCAATCCGTGACATGACGCCTCAAACCGCGCGGCCACTACGCGCGGCACCAGGTCTCCATAGGTGTTCTATAGGCGCCTGTTAATATTTGAGATGTTCTGGTTTCCTGCCAAAATAATTTCAGTGATGTTGTTGGATGTGAGGCTGCCAGTTATGTAAAACACCGTTTTTTCTCAGTACCCAAACATGTTTCGGCACCACTGTGCCACCATCAGTGGGTTTTCATTTCTATTTATTCTGCAATGTGAACATTTCTGTTAAATTATTATAAAATTATGTGTATTTTTAGTTCAAACAACAGATTGTTTCTTTTGTAAATACCTTTACATTTGGTGTGCATGAATTTTCTGGATCAGATCGCTTGTGTGTTAATTACTACAGGTAGCTTGTTATCGACAACCAAACGATTTTGATAAGAAAGTTTTTTGCTGGGAGTTAACCTATCTTCTAGAATTTAATTTAGTTTGTCGCGATGTTTTTGCGCCTATATTCGGTTTTACTTACGTTTCCATGTGGCAAGCACCTCCATTCTCCGCGTCATGCTGGGATGTTGTGATGCACACGTAACTTAACTTTAACTGCGAACACGGCCAATATAAGGAGCTGCAAAACAAAATGATGAATATTTCAGTGATAGATGTCTGCTTGGAATGCATCTCCGTTACAGACGCCCTTTTGTAGGCTACGTATAGTATCGCCTCTTATCAGAGCTTCGTGAAATCATAAAGACTAAAGCGGGAATGTGCACGATGTCCCACAAAGAATTCGGCATTTTTTCGACCGAAACTGGCCGAGAAAAAAGATGTGTTGCATTACTTATGCATGCTCCTCGTATTTAGATGCATTCTTTTCGGGATGCGGTATCTTGTCGAGAGAGAGACGAGGTAAGTGCAGTCTTAAAGCTTCTACATCTACATCTACATCTACATCTTCATTTATACTCCACAAGCCACCCAAAGGTGTGTGGCGGAGGGCACTTTACGTGCCACTGTCATTACCTCCCTTTCCTATTCCAGTTGCGTATGGTTCGCGGGAAGAACGACTGTCTGAAAGAGTCCGTGCGCGCTCTAATCTCTCTAATTTTACATTCGTGATCTCCTCGGGAGGTATAAGTAGGGGGAAGCAATATATTCGATACCTCATCCAGAAACGCACCCTCTCGAAACCTGGCGAGCAAGCTACACCGCGATGCAGAGCGCCTCTCTTGCAGTCTGCCACTTGAGTTTGTTGAACATCTCCGTAACGCTATCACGGTTACCAAATAACCCTGTGACGAAACGCGCCACTCTTCTTTGGATCTTCTCTATCTCCTCCGTCAACCCGATCTGGTACGGATCCCACACTGATGAGCAATACTCAAGTATAGGTCGAACGAGTGTTTTGTAAGCCACCTCCTTTGTTGATGGACTACATTTTCTAAGGACTCTCCCAATGAATCTCAACCTGGTACCCGCCTTACCAACAATTAATTTTGTATGATCATTCCTACTCCCAGATATTTTACAGAAGTAACTTCTACCAGTGTTTGTTCCGCTATCATATAATCATACAATAAAGGCTCCTTCTTTATATGTACTCCCAATACATTACATTTGTCTATGTTAAAGGTCAGTTGCCACTCCCTGCACCAAGTACCTATCCGCTGCAGATCTTCCTGCATTTCGCTACAACTTTCTAATGCTGCAACTTCTCTGTATACTACAGCATCATCCGCGAAAAGCCGCATGGAACTTCCGACACTATCTACTAGGTCATTTATACATATTGTGAAAAGCAATGGTCCCATAACACTCCCCTGTGGCACGCCAGAGGTTACTTTAACGCCTGTAGACGTCTCTCCATTGATAACAACATGCTGTGTTCTGTTTCCTAAAAACTCTTCAATCCAGCCACACAGCTGGTCTGATATTCCGTAGGCCCTTATTTTACCTATCAGGCGACAGTGCGGAACTGTATCGAATGCCTTCCGGAAGTCAAGAAAAATAGCATCTACCTGGGAGCCTGTATCTAATATTTTCTGGGTCTCATGAACAAATAAAGCGAGTTGGGTCTCACACGATCGCTATTAGCAAAAGAAGTTTGTTCTCGTTCACATCAAATCAAATCAAATGAAATACAATAAATTGGGCATTATCTCGATTTATTTAGAATGCAAGCAACGTAAAAAGTAAAAATAAATAAAAATTTTCCGTACAGGGAGTCGATCCCAACTATCCTCGGGTTACCTGTCCGTACTCTTTCCGCTGCGCCGACAGCTGCCTTGAAATTACATCAACGTACATTTCTCGTGCTTCAACCGACTTGCGCGAAAATGGTATTTTTTTCTAAATTCTTGGCATCTGGAGCTACCAGTTTTATCATTTTTGTTTCTGGTCAGCCGTTGCATATACCATAAATTTGGACGAAATGGTGATGGCCGTGGGGCGCGGTCACTTGTAAACCACTTTCTCGGTGAAACGTATACTAGTTATGTTAGACCAGAAATAAATGAAGGACAGCCTCAGAGAGGTCTAGAAAGGCAAAGGAAAAGAATGGAGGACTACATGGAAAGTTGAGTGATATAGATATTAGTGTTATCGGCGTTGAGGAACAGTTTAAATTGTCATAATTAAACAAGACACCAGGGCCTGATGGAATCCTATTCAGATTTTATACAGAGTTTGCAGGTGAATTAGTTCGTTTTTTAACCACAGGACGTCGTCGAGTCCTTGAACAAAGAACTATACCCAATTATTGGAGGGAAGCACAAGTTACACCTGTCTATACGCGTGGTATCAGTAGTCACCCATAAAACTATTCTCGGACATCAATGCGTTGTAGAATTGTAGAATATATTCTGAGCTGAAACGTAATGCCGTATCTCGAACAGAATGACCTCGTTGCCAACCAGCATGTGAAACCATACTTGCAATTTCCTCACACGACTTTCTTAGACCCATGGATCAAAGGGATCGCATGGAGACAGTGATTTTTTACTCCCGAAAAACATGTGCCTCGGTACCACACCAGCGTTTGTGGATAAAATTACGACTGTTTGAGGCATACAAAATTTGCGATTGATGACGAGTTTTTAGTTGGGGAGATACAGTACGTTATCGTAGATGGAGAATCATCAACAGCAGTAGAATTGTATAAAGAATTCCCCGCTGACCTTGGCACGAATGTGCTGAAATTTGGTTTGGTTTATGTAATGCCTTGTTTGCATGACAGGCGGCCCTGAAAGAGAAAAAGTAGAACTAGCTTCACGCGAGCTCGAAGAAGATGTGTTGGGACCTTTGTTGTTCATGCTGCATATTAACGATCTGGCAGACAACACTAATAGAAGCTGCAACGTTTTCTTTTTTTATGACGCAGCTATGTACTGGGTGTTATGAAATGATACCGACAAACTTCGAGAGGTGGTAGAGGATGACGCGATAGACAAATTGAGGGTAGGAACCCGTGTCCGAAAAAACCTATCCATCTACTCTATAAGAGTGTCGACGTTAGGTATAGACGCCGGCCCCTGCTGCTAGGCCACCTCTTCGACAGCAAACATGACGTTGTACGCTGACGCACCATAGGCAGAACGTCTTGCAGTGTCGTTTGTTGTTTATCGATTGGGACTGATCGGCACGATCGTCAGTACAGATGTTGCAGCTTGCTGCTGCGTAGACGGGCTATGTCCCATTTGAATGCGATGCTCTCTATCGTCGGTGGATCACGCTTTCGGACATTGGTTACATCCACAGTTTATTTTTCTCCTGGAAACCTCTAAAATCTTGATTAATTTTCTGTATACACGGGTTCCTAGTCTCAATTTGTTACTCGCCGCACCCTATACAGCACCTCGAAGTTTGTCGTTTCGTTTCGCAACACCATGTATGAGGGGCAGTCAAATGAAAACGAGATATGTGGAAAACAAAAAACAGGACAAGTGCGAGTGGAGCTAGCGCACTGAGGGTCCCGTGTAAACTTAACTATTGTAAACAGATAATAATAATTTCGTGTCGTTCAGTGGCCTGGTACAAGTCTTTCTATTCTATGCCACTTCGGCGACTTGCGTGTCCGTAGTCTACCCCACTTAACCAACCGGGGGAAAGGGCCTTACAGTTTAACGGAGAATCCGAACCACATGTTGTTTCTGGCGACTCCTGTTGACGTTGGAAGGCGAACGCTGGGTTAAAACGAAAACTGAAAAACTCGTGACTTGATCAACATTAGATCCTGTAAGTAGCCTTTTTATATGTGTGTATGGTGGCAGCACGCTAGACTGCATTAATAACTCTGACACCGCTGTGCGCCCTCTGTAAGAGACTCTGTGTTTGGTCCGACTCGCAGTTGGAAGTTAATAGTAAGCAGTGGTGTCAGTTGTAAGTGAATAGCCAGCAGTGATGGAGGTTGGGAGTTTATAATTAGCAGTGATGGAGGTAAGAAGTGTGAAGTGTAAGAGGGAGTGGACGGCTGGAAGTGCGTCCGTCACGGAGATGCAATATTTGTTGACGATTATATAATTTTTATTTAGCTGGCTGTATTGTTGCTTGCTGTATCGCTGTAGTTCGTTTAATGAAGATTTACTGTGAGGTAAATGAC
Source organism: Schistocerca cancellata (assembly GCF_023864275.1). Taxonomy (NCBI): domain Eukaryota; kingdom Metazoa; phylum Arthropoda; class Insecta; order Orthoptera; family Acrididae; genus Schistocerca; species Schistocerca cancellata. Next base: position 852,359,006 of record NC_064626.1, read on the forward strand.
TTATGAAATGTATGGGCTATTGTTGGGATTTCTTCTAATTCAGGGCCATTCTTTTGTGTTAAGTAATAATCAAAATAGTTCAAATGGCTCTGAGCACTATGAGACATAACATCTGAGCTCATCAGTCCCCTAGAACTTAGGACTACTTAAACCTAACTGTCCTAAGGACATAACACACATCCATGCCCGAGGCAGGATTCGAACCTGCGACCGTAGTGGTCGCGCGGTTCCAAACTGAAGTGCCTAGAACCGCTCGGCCACTGTGGCCGGCTAAGTAGTAGTCAAATTGCATTGCGTTTGTATATTGAGGGACGAATAGAATAAGTTTGAGCTGTATTTGTCAGGAACAATTCTGTAGGTCAGATATAAAATGATAAAGACAACCAAAGAGACAGTACGTTCAGTTTCACTCTGCAGTTATAGAAGGTTCAGTTGCATTACGCAATTTAAGTAAAACTGCAGAAGTTTCACCTTCTCAGTTATTTCAGTCCAAGTAAGCAGAATTATAATAAAGAAGTTTCAACCTCGCGATTTCTCTGTTTCCCAACTAGCACATTACCAGACTCGACATGTTAGTATGTACATCATCTGTAGTTTTTGATGAGTAGGTTTGCGAGTATCAAAATATGTGACATGTGTGGCTGTATTTATTAGTTAGATTGACTTAGAAGCTCAAGATATTTACTCTGCTAAGCGGCCGTAGGTCTTAGTATTTGACACAAATCCGAACTTGATACTTTTACCTGTTCCTGCTTGATTGCATTGACTTAGAACAACAAATTCATAGCAAATGAGTCGTAGACATTAGTATTTCTCATAATTTTCACTTGATACCTCTACCAGTCTTAAGAGTCGGATAGACAGACGGACAATGTATGAGCCTATAAGGGTACCATTTTTACCGACTGAGCTACGCAACTCTAAAAATTAAGTAAATTATCACTTCAAAAGTAATCGCCGTAACTGATAATACATTTATCCCACTGTGAGACAAGATGTTCAATGCCTTCATGGAAACATATTTGCGGTTGTCTGCTGATCCGTGATTGTACCCAGGAGTACACTTCTTCGTCCCAAGCTAATGGACGGTCTCCAGTATCTTTCTTAAGGGCTCCAAAAACGTGAAAATCACTTGGAGAGAGATTGGGACTTAACGGAGGATGTGTAAGGGCTTCCCAGCGAAACATCTGCAGCGTACAACCTTGTGAATATGTGTACGGGCCCGTCTTGTCTCACAGTGACATAAATGGATTAAGAGTTATGGCTATTGCATTTGAAATAATAAACAGTTTACTTGCTTATTTCCATCCGTCTCGTTTTTATTTGACTGCCCCTTATATAGGGTGTTTGTTTTATCCTGAGACAACTAAATACCTCGAAAATGACGCGTTGTACGAAAAAAATGTTCTATATGAAAAGCTAATGTTAGTAAAGGGGACATATGTCTGTGCTAGACCCGGTCACCTCCTAATCACCCCTTCTGCACAGCTGGAGTTAATTTTGTATTTTCAAACGAGAAGCCCTCCCCCCCCCCCCCCAACCTCTATTTTTATTGCACATGCTGACTCAACGCCAAACAATTGTTTCCCGTTCGCGGTACAAGGCGCTGCAATCGACAAATATCAAGCCTGCCTGGTCTTTCTTCGTTTTTTTTTTTTTTTCACTTAAGAACCGGCGCATTTTATTCTATACTTCATTTACCATGTATATGTAAACCTTTGTGTCCTGACGGTTGATGTTCATTGATTATACAACACAATATGGTCAGCCGTTTGAATGTCTGGATAGAAAGAACGTACAGCGTGATCCAGAAACAACGACGTGGATATGACAGTGTTTTGTTCCAGTTGGGGTGCTTGATTTCGCTGAGTTATCTTGGCTCTCACCGAAATCAAGCATCCTGGATGGGAACCAAACACTGTCATATGAAGATCGTAAATGAAATGTAGAATTATACGCATTGCTTATTAATTGCAAAAACAAGCACACTTGATATTTGTCGATTGCAGCGTCACCTACCACGATCGGGAAACAATGATGTGAATAAACCGTACGTATCTTGTGCCGTAGAATCCGCATATGCAATTAAAATGGGGGGGTGGGGGGATTTCACACCGTAGCAGGCGCAGATCCAAATTCCTAATATTGATATGAAACCTACGACCAAGGGAGCGGTTTTCCGTCACTGGAACCGTGAATGGTATGTATCTAAGCAACGTAAGGACAGGTATCTAACGGGCATACAACAGGAGACCTCTCCTCGACCGTGGTTCCGCTTTGTGAAGCTAAGTAAACATCATGCGACGTCCGTCCCATTTGAAAATACAAAATTGATCCCTCCCACGCCGGAGGGTTTGTTGCCAGGTGGTCAGTTGTAGCACAGACAGATGTCGCCTTTGCTTGTATCAGCTTCTCACAAGGGAACCTCCCCATCGCACCCCCCTCAGATTTACTTATAAGCTGGCACAGTTGATAGGCCTTGAAAAACTGAACACAGATCAATCAAGAAAGCAGGAAGAAGTTGTGTGGAACTATGAAAAAAATAAGCAAAATATACAAACTGAGTAGTCTATGTCCAAGATAGGCAACACAAGGACAGTGTGATATCAGGAGCGCGGTGGTCCCGTGGTTAGCGTGAGCAGTTGTGGAACGAGAGGTTCTTGGTTCAAGTCTTCCCTCGAGTGAAAAGTTTAATTTATTTATTTTCGCAGTTATGATCCGTTCATTGACGTCTCTGTTCATTGTAATAAGTTTAGTGTCTGTGTTTTGGGACCGCACCCCAAAACCGTGCGATTAGTAGACGAAAGGACGTGCCTCTCCAATGGGAACCGAAAACATTTGATCGCAAGGTCATAGGTCAACCGATTCCTCCACAGGAAAACACGTCTGATATATCCTATACGACACTGGTGACGGCATGTGCGTCACATACCAGGAATATGTTGTCGACCCACCTAACTTGTACACTTGGCGAATGGTAAAAAGATTCTTCTACCTTGCCCGATTTAGGTTTTCTTGTGGATGTGATAATCACTCCCAAAAAAGTGATGAAAACATAAGAGTTTGTCACATAAACTGCAACAAATGAATGCAACAGTTTCACAGTCGCACAGTTTTCCCTCTGCTCTGTCAAACCAAATGTTTTTAACTTTTTGAAATTTTTCCGTGCGTAGACCGTCAAATCCTGCATATGTCCAAGCAAATCTGAACATATCCTGGAATTTTGGAGAGCGAAGTTGATTGTGTGTGAGTGCCTGAACTTTGATACTTGTCTGAAAATAAAAAAATTAAATTTTCACTCTAGGGAATACTTGAACCAAGGACCTATCCTTCCGCAGCTGCTAAAGTTAACCACAGGACCACGGCGCGGCGCTACTGAGCTCATCCTCTTCTTAATGTTGCCTATCATCACCACGGACTACTCAGTTTGTATATTTTGCTTATTTTTTTCATAGGGGTGCGATGGGGAGGTTCCCTTGTCAGTAGAACATTTTTCCCGTACGAAGTGTCGTTTTCGAGATATATAGTTGCCTCAGGTTAAAACAAACACCATATACAATAATGAAATGTACCTGAGAAAGGTTACGCAAACATCCGGCCGAGTGCAGGCGGTCTCCGCATCAGACAGAACTCCCGTTGTATTTCGGGTGTTGAGGCGAGAGGCGGCACAACGGTTCCTGCGGGATCGACGGGCCGGTATCGATTAGCGCGCGGGAGTCGCGTTACACGGACACTTCGCAACTCGTTACGCGCCGCTACAAATGCGCCGCGGCCACGTCGCTGCGGGGGTGGAGGGTTTGTTGAGCGGGGGTGGGGGGAGCGGCCTGCAGACACGTGTGTGCACGTGTCCGGCGCTCGCGGCCGCCAGCCATGCCGCTCCGGCCCGCTACCCACGCCCCCGCGCTATTTGCTGTACCTTCCCAGCAGTTAAACTGTTGTCGTCTGCATCGATATCAGGGTATCCTGATAGCAAATAACGTAGAGACTAAGAGAATATACGCTCATTAACCATGCGACGCGCCTGGCATCTTCCAGCACAGTCGGACGAAAAGCCACACTGGAATAACTCCCGCATTACCGATGCATGCCAAATTCCCAGTCAGGAGCACCGCAGGCAGCAATGCACGATTTGCGTGCGACAGACACTCGACGAGGTTCCTGTGGTGTTCAGTATTTGTGTAGTCTCATTTCTCCCTCAACGCGACTGGCAGTTAACAAAGGGTGCAAGAAGGCGGACGCACACTTCTTCTGAGAGCATGCCATCTGCGTGTTCTACTCAACGCGTGTTCGGCAATTATCAGGTACACTCCGCTACATACGAGCTATGTATCACTCCGTAGCAGGCGTAGATCCAAATTCCTAATATTGATATGAAACCTACGATTAAGGAAGCTGTTTTCCGTCAGTGGAACCGTGAATGGTATGTATCTCAACAACATAAGGACAGACACCTAACGGCCGTGGTTCCGCTTTGTGAAGCTAAGTAAACATCTTGAGACGTCCGTCGTTCGTATGACGCTGGGACACGGATGTTACCCTGCACATTAACATCGAATGAAAGATCTAGTGCCAGCATACCGTGATGATCAGACTGATGTGGCAGATATGAATCATGTAATACTGACGTGTACAATTACATGAAAACAAAAGAAGCACTCCACAGGAGACTGGTTGCAAGGGATTTTCCACACCTACAAGTGTTACCTTCTTACAAAAAATGGTTCAAATGGCTCTGAGCACTATGGGTCTAAACAGCGGAGGTCATCACTCCCCTAGAACTTAGAACTACTTAAACCTAATCAACCTAAGGACATCACACACATCCATGCCCCAGTCAGGATTCGAACCTGCGACCGTAGCGGCCGCGCAGTTCCAGACTGAAGCGCCTAGAACCGCTCGGCCACTCAAGCCGGCTACGTTCTTACCCTGTTGGCTCTAAGTAACTAAGTATAACTTGCTAGCCTAATCCTTAAAAGAAGCTAATATACAGTTTTAAACCTTGCCCATAAGTCCACGTAGCTCAAATACTCAGGGGACAGACCGGTTAGAATAATGTGTTATAATTTTGTATATATATATATATATATATATATATATTTTTTTAAGTAAGAACTTTATATATACACTCCTGGAAATTGAAATAAGAACACCGTGAATTCATTGTCCCAGGAAGGTGAAACTTTATTGACACATTCCTGGGGTCAGATACATCACATGATCACACTGACAGAACCACAGGCACATAGACACAGGCAACAGAGCATGCACAATGTCGGCACTAGTACAGTGCATATCCACCTTTCGCAGCAATGCAGGCTGCTATTCTCGTAGAGATGCTGGATGTAGTCCTGTGGAACGGCTTGCCATGCCATTTCCACCTGGCGCCTCAGTTGGACCAGCGTTCGTGCTGGACGTGCAGACCGCGTGAGACGACGCTTCATCCAGTCCCAAACATGCTCAATGGGGGACAGATCCGGAGATCTTGCTGGCCAGGGTAGTTGACTTACACCTTCTAGAGCACGTTGGGTGGCACGGGATACATGCGGACGTGCATTGTCCTGTTGGAACAGCAAGTTCCCTTGCCGGTCTAGGAATGGTAGAACGATGGGTTCGATGACGGTTTGGATGTACCGTGCACTATTCAGTGTCCCCTCGACGATCACCAGTGGTGTACGGCCAGTGTAGGAGATCGCTCCCCACACCATGATGCCGGGTGTTGGCCCTGTGTGCCTCGGTCGTATGCAGTCCTGATTGTGGCGCTCACCTGCACGGCGCCAAACACGCATACGACCATCATTGGCACCAAGGCAGAAGCGACTCTCATCGCTGAAGACGACACGTCTCCATTCGTCCCTCCATTCACGCCTGTCGCGACACCACTGGAGGCGGGCTGCACGATGTTGGGGCGTGAGCGGACGACGGCCTAACGGTGTGCGGGACCGTAGCCCAGCTTCATGGAGACGGTTGCGAATGGTCCTCGCCGATACCCCAGGAGCAACAGTGTCCCTAATTTGCTGGGAAGTGGCGGTGCGGTCCCCTACGGCACTGCGTAGGATCCTACGGTCTTGGCGTGCATCCGTGCGTCGCAGCGGTCCGGTCCCAGGTCGACGGGCACGTGCACCTTCCGCCGACCACTGGCGACAACATCGATGTACTGTGGAGACCTCACGCCCCACGTGTTGAGCAATTCGGCGGTACGTCCACCCGGCCTCCCGCATGCCCACTATACGCCCTCGCTCAAAGTCCGTCAACTGCACATACGGTTCACGTCCACGCTGTCGCGGCATGCTACCAGTGTTAAAGACTGCGATGGAGCTCCGTATGCCACGGCAAACTGGCTGACACTGACGGCGGCGGTGCACAAATGCTGCGCAGCTAGCGCCATTCGACGGCCAACACCGCGGTTCCTGGTGTGTCCGCTGTGCCGTGCGTGTGATCATTGCTTGTACAGCCCTCTCGCAGTGTCCGGAGCAAGTATGGTGGGTCTGACACACCGGTGTCAATGTGTTCATTTTTCCATTTCCAGGAGTATATATATATATATATATATATATATATATATATATATATATATATATATAAAAGTAAGAACTTATATTTGTATGTGGAGACTTATTATTCTTCATTTGTATAATTTTTAAATTACGAACTGCTATATCTACATGTGGGCTGAAACTATCTTGAATAGCACACTCCCAATGAAAACATTATTAGAATAGAATTGCACATAATGCGGTCTACTTAATACACTGGTAGAGTAAGAAATTATATTTGTATATGAAGACTCATTATTCTTCTTTTCTATACTTTTAAAGTTACGGACTGGTGAGTGTGTATTTGGGCTGAATCTATCTTGAATAGTACACTCCAAATGAAAGCATCATAAGAATACAATTGCACCTAATGTGGCTTCCTTGGTATACTGGTTAACTCGAGTTATGGTTACTCTGTTATTTTAGTTTAACTCAAAGTTCGTATGCTGACTCTGTAGGGGAGAGTATTGTACCTGGAGGATAATGCACCTATGAACACATGGTCTTTTCTGCTGGTGTTTCAGTTTCTTGACTGACTGTAGAACCATGAAAAGGAATGAGCACTAGCGACCATGTTACGAAGATATCAGAATTTTCTACTTCTTTTGTTGTTGTAAGACATGCGGTTGAGTTTTACGCAGAACTTGTAAATATTTCGAGTTCCACACACTTAAGTGATGTATAATATATTAAAGCTATTTAGAGGGTATTGTTAATTTTTCTGTTACGGTCTTTGACTACGAGTAAAATTCTATATATTTCCAAGGCTGTTTATATAAAGTCTGAACGGTTGAGCCATACTTCATCCGTTGTGCATCATCTTGTACCCTCAAACGGAAGAAGGTATTTTACCATGGAACATGTCATATTTGCAGATGAACTGAGTTTCTTTAATCTCTTAAAGATTTTGCCTAACCTCACAGTTGAAATTTGTGTTAGTTTCCAGTAGATTGTACTTCAAAATGTATTCAACTTTTAATAGGGGAGAACACTTTAGTCACCAGAAGAGAAGTAATGAAAGTTCAATATATTTTCTTATTCCATTTTTAAATATTGGCATTCATTATGAACGTTCGACAGCCTTTTTCTGAAATTACAAAAATCAAAAATGAGTAAGGTTTTTCCAAATGCGAAGTCGTGTTCCGAGGCACAATGTGATCCTTATTATTCCATAGCATCCCAGCAATCGGTAAGTGACATCAGTTAAGTAGAACTATTATCAGAAAGCAGATATAAGTTAAATGCATTTTGAATTACGACATATTTAAAAACTATCACAAATTTCCGTATTCAGGACAGGTAAACTTTTGAAGACACTAAAGAAGCTTAGTTCATTGTTAAATGTCAGCTGTTCCGTGGTAGAAGACCTTCTTCCTTATCGCGGTACAAGATGGTGTACGACTGATGAATCATGCCTTAAGGTGGTAGCCTTCTTTGAACGCACAAAAAATACGTGATGTTGCTGATTTTTTTAAGCAAAATAAAGGGTAATGATAAATCAGATGATGCGGTTTTTATCAGTACACTTTTGTAAGAAATCATTTTTGTGTTCGCATCGGACGTTTCTTGTAAGCGCTGTACCAGGAGGAAGGACCCCTTGCTGCCGGAACACTGGTCACCGACGGGAATTCCCAAAGCCCTCCTATTGGACGTGTAACAAAACAATTTTGTATAAATCATTTTCAGAATATTTTCTATTACCATGCATTGGATAACTGAAAAATATTAAGTTCCAACAAGATGGTGACTTGTTGAAAAAAGTAATTTTCTTCACCCACAAAATCGAGACAAATGTGTGCACAAAAAACAGACGTTGTAAGGTATCGCAGAACAGATACATACGCTGACACAGAATTCAATTTAGAATGCCGCCATTTGATTCCGATCAAATTCGTACCTACCGTTCCCGAGTTATGTTTCGCGCTAAAGTGAAAAATATGGTTTCGAAAAAACGCGTTTAAAGTTTAAGGTTACATTTTTCGTAGTCAACTTCAACGTAAGTCTAGTAATCTAGTCAGCGATCCCTGGACCCCATCTCAGTCCTTCCAGATCCAAACAAAGGTCATGCTCCAACTTCTTCGTGGCCATGGCGGTCCCGCCGGTCTTCGCGGATTCGGTCATCCGCCGCACTACTCGGACTATACGCTTCTCGTACGCTTTTGTGCAGAAGTTGTATCAGGCTCATCTGACCTCAAGTCGAGCACGTTCATAACATCCGTAATTATTGCTAGGCTGTTGTTGAAATTACATACCGGTTCTTTGACCGTGATGTCTACTACTTCCTCCGGCTATCCATAGTTTTCGGAGGCACTTTGCCACAAATCGTAATGTAACTCAATAACTGATTTTCTGGTGGACTTGGGATGACCACTAGAATAAGGTAGAGATAGCAAGGAACATTTTAAGTCAAAAAGAATCTATTTATTGACATTTTCAAAGAGGATTACCCCCTTAACTGTCGACATGTTATGTAACTTGTTTTAAAAATCTATTTTTATTCACTATAAAATTCGCTGACAGAAGAATTAACAGTATTGTGTCTGATCATACAATGTAAGCTTTCACGGCCGGTATTGTCTTCACTTAAAACTTCCGGGCTGGTAGGCCATGGTCGAAGTATAAAACTCTCTCCTGACGTTTCGTCTCCGACTGCGGGAGACATCCTCGGAGGTAAAGCGGCGAACTGCGAGTATTATATCTTCGAACAGCTTTAACATATTACCAGCATTTAAATGTACAGAACCAAAAATATTCCAAATGCTGTGCAAAATACATCACCTTGTCTCACAATAACAAAAAATGTAGAAAACGTCGAAACTGCTTATAGCTATACCTTACTCTGATTCTAAAGTCGATCACTAGATTGAACAACGACCAGGAAACATCATGTGTTGCTACGTACACAATCTTCCAGGTACAACACTAACCGCTACTTCTACTTAATTTGATTTCACTGACTGATTATGACTGGTGTGTAGTGGAGTAATAATGTAAGAGATAGACTATTAAATTCGGTACTGACAAGTATTCTGAATTGCAGCACTTTCAGATTGAAATAAAAGATTTGTTCCTAGCTGTATGACTGTGTTTCCACTGTGACTGTGTTTTGTAATTTGAGGAAAATGCCAAAGCACAGAAAAAATGAATGCTATCATTTAAAAATAGGATAAGGAAATATATTACACTTCTGAAAATCTGAAAAATGGTCAGAGATAAACCACTCTGCCCTATTGTGATAACTGTTTCTGGCTCTATAGTCAATCTTGCCCTCAGCATAATATAAATGAATAAAATAATAGAAAGGGTGGAGTCAAACGTTAAGTTGTGAAAGTCTGTTGCTATTATAGGTTTTAAAAATAGCGCATGACAAATGGACTTCTCAAATTTTTGGCCAAATGCTTTTCAAATGATGTATTTGTTTGAATGGCAGTTACTTGGAAGTTCCGCTGTACTAAGCTCTGGCGTATAGAAATAATATTTAAATATTATAAGACAGTAATAACAATTATAAAATTTACTAGTCATGGGTGACTGGAATTCGATAGTAGGAAATGGAAGAGAAGGAAACGTAGTAAGTCAATATGGAATGGGGCTAAGGAATGAAAGAGGAACCCGCCTGGTAGAATTTTGCACAGAGCATAACTTAATCATAGCTAACACATGGTTCAAGAATCATGAAAGAAGGTTGTATACATGGAAGAAGCCTGAAGATGCTGGAAGGTGTCAGATAGATTATATAACGGTAAGACAGAGATTTAGGAACCAGGTTTTAAATTGTAAGACATTTCCAGGGGCAGGTGTGGACTCTGAACACAATCTATTGGTTATGAACTGTAGATTAAAACTGAAGAAACTGCAAAAACGTGGAAATTTAAGGAAATGGGACCTGGATAAACTGAAAGAACCACAGGTCGTAGAGAGCTTCAGGGAGAGCATTAGGGAACGAGTGACAAGAATGGGGGAAAGAAATACAGTAGAAGAAGAATGGGTAGCTTGGAGAGACGAAATAGTGAAGGCAGCAGAGGATCAAGTAGGGAAAAAGACGAGGGCTAACAGAATCCCTTGGGTGACAGAAGAGATATTGAATTTAATTGACGAAACGACATCTTGTACTCCTTGAACACTTTTCACAGCTGCAAGAAGAACACGCAGTTGTTTCTCTTGCAACAGCAGATTCGTTCAGCTACGATATCACGCTACTTTGTTCTCCCCTGCTTACTGCTCCCATCGCACCCGCAACGCTAAAAGCGGCTTGGCTGCCCACTTGCCCTTTCACGACCAAAACGTTCTTAGCCATTGATTGCACCCAATAATCTAGCACTACAACTGATTGTTCCGGCCTTTTATAGCCTACTGGAGTCACGATCTACAGACTGTCTGCATTGCCTTTTCAAATACGTAACATTTGCAACAATTTCATGTACAGACCGTTTGTCACTGATCTCTGGAAATACCTTCATGCGGATCCCTGCAACGTAGCTACAGATGTTCGACTGTTGTCGTTACTTACATATTGTGAACTGCATCATTTTCTCTCTCCAGAATGAAGATAATATGGATCACTCATCACCAGAAAGTCAGTAATTTACTGTTTCAAGTTATATTCTACACATCAACAAAAATGTTGCCTTGATGCACATATTGTTCTATACCAACAACTCTAATTGGTTCCTCGGCTTTTTTAATTTCTTAGAAGAAACCGAGGGCATAAGGAGGGTGGAGGTATCCCTAGATTTAAGTGGGTCTAGTCTTTGAGTTACTGGGCCGTATATAGCCGTATAAGAAAGCTTGAATGTTGTTAGTTTCTGCTGGACGTTGCATTTCTTCAGATATCATCACCCACCATCTATTTTTCAGAGCACGATTTCTCCTCTACACCTCCACCTTCGCTTCTTGATATTATCTTTTCTTCGTGATTGACTTAGGACTTCTGTGCCTAGCTTCGTGTGCCTTTCTCTTTTTGTTTAGTAGTGCCTGATTTTCTTATTCATTTTCGTCAAGCCAGTCTTGGTGTTCGGCCTTACAGTATCCAACTGATTCTTCAGCAGCTAAAATTATTGCAGTCTTTAGTGTCGGCCAGTGTTCTTCAGTGCTTTCAGGATATTTATAGGGGAACCTTTCATCCAACAGTTTCTGGAATTTTTCTTTATTGCTACTATCCTCAATATGGTCTGTTTTCAATTTAGATCTTGCAAGCATTCCCCGCTTCACGCGTTGTAAGTTAATGTGAAGAGTCATTACAGACCGTATCCGTAGATGGTACGTCCATCAGTCATTAGTACTTGTCAGTGCCTTCGTGATAATGGCACTGCGTTGGTCTCTGGCACACATAATTACATAATCAGTCATGTGCCAGTGTTTTGATTGTGGATGTTACCATGAGGTTCAAAATTTATCCTTCTGCCTGAAGATGATAGTTGTGCTCTAAGTATTTCGTGAGCCGAAGAGTTCCATTAGAATTGCACTTCCCTACCCCTGTTTTCCAGTTCCTTTGGGCCTGTGCTGAGTCGCTATCAACCCGTGCGTTGTAGTCTCCAAAGAGAATGATTTTGTCAAACATCAAATGGCTCTAACCCCTATGGGACTTACAATCTGAGATCATCACATGGTTCACGTGGCTCTGAGCACTATGAGACTTAACAGCTGAGGTCATCAGTCCCCTAGAACTTAGAACTACTTAAACCTAACTAACCTAAGGACATCACACACATCCATGCCCGACGCAGGATTCGAAACGGCGACCGTAGCACAGGGCGGTTCCGGACTGAGGCGCCTAGAACCACTCGGCCACAGCGGCCGGCATGATTTTGTCATCTTGGTGTATTATTGTTTGAAGCATTTCAAGTTGTGAGTAGAAGGCTTCCTCTACTTCTCCTTCACAAGTGGCAGTGGGGGCGTATGCACTGATAACCGTAGCGCGTTGGTTACTGGTGAATTTGAGGTGTAGGCTTATGAGTGTTTCGTTTATGCCAGAAGATAGTTCATCAAGGTGAGGAACAAGTTCATCTGTGATAGCAAAGCCAACACCATGAGTGCGGGGTTCGTGACTTTCTTTTCCTTTACAAAAGAAAGTATAGCCACATCCTTGTTCGTTGATTTTTCCTTCGCCTAGTCTTCTAGTTTCACTCATTGGTGCAATATCTTTTAATTTCTCGAGAAACAATATCTGTTCGTCTTTCTCGCCGATTTACCGTATCATCATCCAGTAGAGTTCGGGAGTTCAAAGTACCAAAGTTCATCTTCATTTTGTGTTGATTCATGTGGTGTATCATCCGAGTGCGGCTTCCCAGTTGGGTTAAAATTTGCACTGATTCTGTTTAGGGCACCTTTTATAGCCCTTCCCCATTTGGGGTGAGCAGAGTGGTTCCTGAATAGGCCTGTTCAGTCACGAGAGCAACACAGGAGTTGTTTCCAGCCTCTCCTCGAGCAGCGCGGCGACCACACTTACGTCGCCTACGTGATTGTTCCTCTCTAGAAACATGCTCCTGCTCCCGTCACAGCTCCACAATCGCCGCAGGACTTGTCGTTTTGTGCTGTGTTCTTCAGAAGATTCCTGTGTGTGATGACGTTTAGTGTGAGAATGCTGTGGCTGGTCCTGGCAGAGGTTCGAGTCCTGCCTTGGGCATGGGTGTGTGTGTTTGTCCTTAGGATAATTTAGGTTAAGTAGCGTGTAAGCTCAGGGACTGATGACCTCAGCAGTTAAGTCCCATAAGATTTCACACACATTTGAACATATTTTGGGAATGCTGCTGCACAACAACAATCACACATTTCTTGACAGGCTGAGGGCCTGTGCCGCGTGGCATAGTAGTTACGACAACTGGAGATTTCAACCAGCTGCAGCCTGCACCCGCCTTTCCAACCACAGGGCAAACTTTGGTTGCCCCTGCACCTAAGTAGTGGGACGAGGTTTGTGCCAGGCCACGCTGCATTGTTGCCAAATTTATTCAAGATGGAGTCGATAACGACATCCAAGATGGCGGCATGTAGACTTGGCAACAGCGCAGGACGTCATCCAAGATGGCGGCTGTTGGCGGGAAAATAGGCCAATTGTGCTACGTCCACTAACCTAACCCTCAAGAAAAAATGGCGTGAAGTTTGAGTTTTGGCGGGGAAATAGACCAATTGTGCTATGTCCACTAACCTAAGCCACCAGAAGAAAAAATGATGGGAAGTTTGAATTGCAACAGGATAAAGCATCCAAAGACTGTACTTGTCTTTCTGTTATTATTGCTTATCATTCATTGACATTCATTATTATTTATTATTATTTAATATCATTCCTTATCATTTATTATTATTATAGGCCTACCTCCACTAGAAAATTGCTCCAAATTCAAATTCCATCACGATAATAGCTGCAAAACCTTACTTTTGTTAATTATTATTCATTATTATTTATTACATTCATTATCATTCATTGTCATTTATTATCATTCATTATCAATTATTATAATTCATTATCATTTATTATCATTATTATTATTGTTTACTATTATAGCCCTACATCCACTAGAAAATTGCGCCAAATTCAAATTCCAACATGATAATGTCTCAAAAACTGTACTTCTATCTATTATTATCATTCCTTATTTATTCAAGATGTCCGATTTTCTCGGCGAGGAAGCCATTTTCCTTACATCCATAACAAAAATCTATCACACGTTCAAATCCCAACACCATAATTAATCACACGTCCAAACTTTCTCCCTCACATATCTTTTTTCACTGGTAGCCTATCATAATCGCGTCAAATAATAAACTGCTCTTATAGTAACGTAATTCACGTCCTTTGATTGTGCAGGGGGGAAGGGACTGAAGACTTTATTTCAAGCAGTACGGTCATCACTTGTTCTCCAACACAGTCAGCGCACACATCTTTGATATTGCAGTGCAGTCCCCACGATGTCCGCGCTCCAACTGAATTACTTCAAATCCTCGCCACCGCCTGTCAGCGCACGGAGACACTGCCTACGCCTGTCACGTGAGGCGGCCAGCCACTAGCGCAGGGGGCGAGCCCAGCGATCGCTCCCACGTCGTAAACATGTTTTCGCTGGACACACTGGAACTTGCCAAGTTTGACGTTACAGCGGCCTCTTGTTCGCTCACCACGTGTATTCGTCGCCTCCGCACGTTTCCCGCCAAAATTGTCTGCCTCGGAGCTCAACCACACCACGGTCGACCGTTGGCTGCCACACTTTTGACGCCATGTTCAAACCTGTCGATGCTGACCGCTCACCATCAACCACGTGTCCCTGTGCGAGCAAGAAAGCAGTGCTACACTTTTGGTGGCAAAGTTTGCTCGACGGTGGAATCTGCCATGACTATAAAACAGCACGTTTGGTCCGCACTAGAACGCCCGCTAATTGATTCGCTCTCGCGTGCGCGTAATAACTGTACAATCACCATTAACGATCGTAAGTAGACAGCGCTTTAAACCACATACCGAACACCTAGCTGCATGTGACTAGAACGCTGGCTATATCACGTGACTAAAGCATCCAAATAGAATACTGGAAAAAAAAATCTACCTTCCTGAACGGACGTATGTGTGTGCTTTGACCGCTGACGAGCGCGTTGACTGCGCCAACTCACGCTTGTGGAAGCCGAGCAGGGGCTGTGTGAGGTGTGAAATCAGACGGATGGGTGACTTCACGATCCTGTGGCCAGGGTGCAGAGTGGGGGTACCTGTACACGTCTGCTGAGTTACTTTGTGAGCGGATCTGCAGGCTCTGCTATGCGTTATTAGGATAGTTTACGAGTACTGAGCATATCTACACATCTGTGTGATGTATTATTTAGTAGCAGTTTGCTATAGTGTGTACTGAAATTATGATTGGGTGCGTGTCTGTGGGCTATGCAACATGGCCCAGGGCACATCTGGGATTGGTGTTTTGTGATGGCGTGATAGATACACTGTATAGTTAAATAAGTTGTTCGAAAAAAATAAATAGAGTGTTCTCAATGATTACACGCACTCAGAGTGATTGGTTTTCTGTCACCATCTCGGTTGCATGCGAGTAGTAAATGGTTCCCCGGCTGCGTTAATCGAGTGTGTCAACGAGCTATGAGCTATTCTCACAACAGACATGAAGGCAGGTCCAGACCTGAGACGCAGGCGGTATACATGAGAAGAACAATGCAGCTTTCACATGTGTCGGCTGTCACGACTGCTCGGAAGCTGAACTTGGCTGGAGATGTGGAACCCCCTTCCCCACCGACTGCACGCGTGCGCATCCTGCCTTGGAGTGTAACCTAAGGCGCATAAGCGATATCAATTTCTCCGGTGATATGTGTGAATGCGACTGTGTTGAGGTCATGTTTGGGGGATGCCGAGCAGAGACTTTTGGTCGGTTTGGCAGCTGGTGGTGTTTGGGCGCATCTGTTGTACTATTTTGCTAGCATGTCTGTGCACTGTGCGTTGCTTAATTTGGAGAGTTTAAGAGTACAGAGCTCGTCTGCTGATATTTTGTACTGCATTATTTAAGAGCAGTTTGCTATTGTGTGCTGAAACTAGAGTTGTTTACGTATTTGTGGCCTGTTTCAGATGACCACAGTCGGATCAGTGCGGGTGTTTTGTGACAAATATACTACACGACTAAATAAAAGGCCTCCAAATAATTAGAGTGCAGCCTTTCCTTACTTCCCCAAGCAGCACAGCGCAGTCTGAGCTGTTTTTGCGCAATAACGGCAATCTGGTCAGAATGTGAGTGAGTAGACAAATAACTGGACAAATTTATCTGTAGAGGAGTTACAGGTCTGGATTGGAATGAATATCTTGATGGGTATGGTTGTGTTACCAAGTGTAGTGCACTACTGGAGTTCAGAAACTGCCTTATTTCAGCCTTACATATCGAAACCTATGAGAAGTAAAAGTTTCAAAAAGATATGTCGCAAATAAATAAAGTACACTCATTCTTCCTTCCATCAGCCTATGCACTGAAATTATTTCCGAAAATTAGCAGTTGTTTGGCTATTTGGAGGTAAATGTTTTGCATTATTTTCGAGCGGTTTGCATGTCTGTAGGCTGTGCTATGAGTTATTTTTAACTGTTTACAATTAGCAAGCGCGTGTCTAGAACATTATAAATGAGTTATGTAGGAGTGTTTTGCAGGTCTGTATGATGTGGGACATATCGGTGTGATACATATACTCCATTCCTAAATAAAGTAAATTTGTTCCTCCATCCATGGACCTAGTGCAGTGTGAGTCCTTTTACCAGAAACGTGTGTGAAGAGGTTGAGTGCTGATGGCTTAGTTTGAAACAATTTTCTTAGGCTGGTGGGGGAAGCGCAAGTGAGCTTTGTTTACTGGCAGATTTCAAATTTGGCGCTGGTTCCTAGGAGGAGGAGGTGGCGGTCTGGTCCTAGAAAAGTAATTGAATTTAGGGAGTTGAACACGTTTGCATACGTATATGAAATTGTAAATTCAGTTATTTAATATAGCGGGGTGGTGAGAGTGAATTAGCGAGCGTTCTCGCGACGAGCAAACGCGCTGTTATATGATCATGGTGGATTCCACTGTCGGTCAAAATCTGCCGCCAGATGTATCCTTTGTCCGGCACGCAGTCGTCAGTTTCCATCCTGTCCAGCGTTAAGTGCTCGCGGGCGCGGAAAGATGTTTACGTAGTCGGATTCTGAGGCGAGCGCAGCTGACCGTTTGTGGCGGGACCCTGAGAGGCGCCGCTCGCCGCCTACCTGGCGTGCTGGCCGTGGGGGTGTGCGGGCACCGCTGGTCGCTTGACGTCAGCCGGCCAGGGAGCTGCCGATGGAGCGGGCTCAGCCAGGCGCGTGCGTCAGCTGCGCTCTGGAGTTTCGCTGTGTGAGCATGGAGAAGTCAGTTGGGACACACCTGCATGACCGTAATGTCTGAAATAAAGAGCCATTTTCCAGGTATTTACAAAAGGCTATGTCCGTCGCGTGTATGGAGGGTGTGTAACGTATGCGGGGCAGCGGCGCAGCGATTGTACAGTTATGACTGTTAGCGCAAACAGAGGCCTTCTAGCGATCTATCGTCACATCCTTCACAATGAATGGGAATGACAGAAGTATGAGAATTCTCAATTCGCGTAAATGACGGGAAACTGCTTATCTGCTATGACATGGCGCTCCAGTCACGTCACGGTTGGAGAAATGTGAAGCGAGGCAGAGCGCTTTAGTAGTCGGACACGGGTATGGTCCATGAGCCAAAATTTAGGCCACCCCTGATTTATACACTACTGGCCATTAAAATTGCTACACCAAGAAGAAATGCAGATGATATACGGGTATTCATTGGAGAAATATGTTGTACTAGAACTGACATGTGATTACACTTTCACGCAGTTTGGGTGCATAGATCCTGAGAAATCAGTACCCAAAACAACCACGTCTGGCCGTAATAGCGGCCTTGATACGCCTGAGCATTGAGTGAAACATAGCTTGGATGGCGTGTACAGGTACAGCTGCCCACGCGCTCCTGTCTGTGATGGAGCGTCAAGGGTAACCGCAGCCATGGTCTCCGAGCTGATAGTCCATGCTGCTGCAAACGTGATCGAACTGATCGTGCAGATGGCTGTTGTCTTGCAAACGTCCCTATCTCTTGACTCAGGGATCGAGACGTGGCTGCACGATCCGTTACAGCCATGAGGATAAGATGCCTGTCATGTCGACTGCTAGTGATACGAGGCCGTTGGGATCCAGCACGGCGTTCCGTATTACCCTCCAGAACGCACCGATTCCATATTCTGCTAACAGTCATTGGATCTCGACCAACGCGACAACAGCAATGTCGCGATACGATAAACCGCAATCGCGATAGGCTACAATCCGACCTTTATCAAAGTCGGAAACGTAATGGTACGCATTTCTCCTACTTACGAGGCATCACAGAAACGTCTCACCAGGCAACGCCGGTCAAATTCTGTTTGTGTATGAGAAATCGGTTCGAAACTTTCCTCATGTCAGCATGTTGTAGGTGTTGCCACCGGCGCCAACCTTGTGTGAATGCTCTGAAAAGCTAATCATTTGCATCATCTTCCAGTCGGTTATATTTCGCGTCTGTAGCACGTCATCTTCGAGGTGTAGCAATTGTAATGGCCAGTAGTGTATTTGAGCCATGCTGCGGCTCGCGTTGGTGCCGTGTGTAGGCTTTTGCCAGACCGTATCGTTTAGTTGGCATGGTTGCGTTGTTTGTCTTCCTCTCCTGTTCAATGGCGCCACTCGGGTTCGTAAGCGTTGTCTGTCCGCTAGTGGCAGCAGCGGCACTTATCGATATCTAGTTCTGCTGCCCTATCTATGGAGCGACCTCGTGCCTTTTCCGTGTGGTATGAGAAGAGTTCGGTTGGGGATGCAGGAGCAGCGAGCGACAACACGCAGGGACCATGGACAGCGTGTATGGAGTGCCAGATCGAAGGGCAGTGGTCACGAGGGTGCACGACCTAGTCGAAACCGGATCCTGCATGTTTACGTTGAGAGCACTGCAATTCGCGTAGAGAACCGTTGTGAAATCTCGTGATTCTCGAGTGACTTGGGTTCGTGTTGCTGCTCGTAGTGTCGCCGAGGCGAAAAGCAGCGACTGGAGTAGCTGGGGAAGGCGGATCTGATTAACCTTCATGAGCTTGTAATTACTATTTACTATTTTCAGCTTCTTACATTGTTAAGTTCAACTAGCGGCATTTTTCTGTCTTGTGGACTCTAACACCCCAATTACCTGCCCTGGGGGCTATTGTATGTAACGGCAGTGTACATTTCCTCGTCTTGCCGCCGTTGTCCGATGAGGCGTCTAAGTTTGACAGCTTCTTGATTGTAGGTTGGGTGGCGTTCTTCTACCTTAAGCGGTAGTCATTCATTCTTGTTCTGGGCGCTCTAAGCACAGTATCCTGCAGGCGGAGCCCGGACCGCCGGTTCCGGCTTTGGCGTAATTTTACATCTTGCATTTGTTTTGTTGGATGGCAGGTAGCCTCACCAAGATTATCATTAGTCGCTCGTTAGACTGCCACTAGTCCGAGTTACCATCTTGTGATCTGAATGGAACTCTTGGCTGCCTTTCTCTTCGCTCACGAAAGTGTTGGGGTGACCTACTCAGAGGTCCATTCCTGGAGCACCGTCTGTCACTGGCCCTTGCGTTTTATTTTAATATTGTATTATTAAGTTACCATCATTTGTCTCACCTGTTTAGTGATCTGGTGTTTTTTATTAACTTTTGCTATGCCATTCACCGTTTGACAGTATATTTGTTAAATTTTTTATAACTGCTATTTTGTGCGTTAAAGGCCTTCAGCCGTGATTGTGGTTACTTGCCCTAAAATTCTGATTTCGACCACATTGGCTTGTCTCAAAATTATTGGCTGTCTGTATTTTATGTATTTGTTAAATTTCAAATAACTGTCATTTTTCGCGTTAAAGGCCTTCAGCCATGATTGTGGTCACGTGCCTTAAAAGTCTGATTGCGACCTCACTGGCTTCTTTTCAAAAATATTTACTACAATAAATGAGTCAAATTGCAAAGCAAATCAATAGTAATTGATTCGGGCCCCGTCCACAATCGTAACCCAATCCTGCTATCCTTAAATACCAAGTTTGAATATCATCGTACAACTTTTCCATGGTCAGGACAGCCACTAGTAATAAATATAACCTGTGCACAGTGACTTAACGTTCAGTTATTTAAGAGTTCAGAGGAAAGAGGTAGCACTGCATTTGCTCGTCTTATATCATCAAGGATTTGTTTCACAACCAGCATTGCATTTACGTTCCCCGACTTTGATGCAGAACTAGAATCCAGCATTCATACTAAAAAATTAGTCAAAAACACTAAATAAAAACACTATTTGAGGACTAGTTAATATATATGCTGTGTGGTGTTTAGTGATATAGAAATTGTGTGGCACCAGTGAGAACTTTGCCGCCAGTATGATATGTGGTGCAGTATAATATTAATTGGGTGATTTATCATAGTCATATTTTGTTTAATACAAAACTACAAAGTGTTTCTTTCTCCTGTTGCGGTTATCGCTTCGCCAGATTGAGCATCCACTTCGTTAACAGCCACCCAACGCGAGAAACTAACGAGGTCACCGCATCTCTCCATGACTGAGAACGTTTGGATCATTATGAGCAGGGCCCTGTAACCAGCTCGGTATTTTGACGATCTAAAGCGCCAGTTGGACAGAATTTGGTACAATATCCCTCAGGAGCACATCCAACAACTTTGTCAAACAATGCCAAGCCGAATAAATGCTTGCATAAGGGCCAAAGTAGGGCCAACCGGCTATTGACTAGCTCAATTTGTGAAGCTCTTTCTCTTGAATGAATCATCCAAACTTTCTGAAACTATAATCGTTTGTCTGACATGTACATCACATCTGCCTACTTCCACCACATTTGGACAATTTCTCCGTGTGTCGTCGTTAGAGTATATTTGGAGACCTAGGAACACACAGTCGGATGCTTAAACATCAAACCTCGAACCATAAGAAAGTTTATCCGACATGGAATGGAAAATAAGGACGTCACAAAGTGATGACAGACATCAGAACCAACGTAGGAATCACTTCTTCTCAGGCACTCTGGATCATTTGTAACACGCCCGGGAGGAAAGGGGGTTGTTATGCAGTACTAATAAAAGGTTGCCTTTAGCACTCCAGTGTGTATAACACTCTTTAGACACAGGAACGGGGCTGGATATTTAACGACCGTGTGTAAACCCTCGTACCTAATCCTTCCCGCGGCGGTTGAGCTGCTGCTCTCTGCACTGCCTACTATTATGTGTCCTGTAATAACTATTGTCTAGTAGAGAGAGGAGACATTCACACCAACAATACCAAGTTGAACCGGTAGAATTCACTGTATTCTGCCAAACAAAGGGTGGGGCTGCACTGTTCACAATTGACATTATTCCATAATGGACGTGATCGTTATTTGTACCTAAAGTACGTGTCCGTCATGACGTATAAAGTTGCTGTCTAAATAATGGTATCAAATGCATAACACGCTGCATAGAACACAAAATAATCATTGTACAGCGGTGTGTTATTAGTCGGCTACTGGCCCAGTTCTTCCAACAGTAATAAACAATTCATTGGCTTATAACACGAGCATACGCGTGACCCAATCGCGACACGGATGCTCCATAAAATTTCTTGCACGATATACGAACGAGAAAGTACCTGCGCTCGTCATATTCAGCCAGACAAAACGATATGTGTTTCTTTCACTTATAACTTGCAATTAGGATCATACCAGTCCACACTATTTTTCCGTAATCGTCGCGACTCGGTTGGTTGTTGTTCTCCCGACACGGCACACGAAACCGAGAAACATCACCTTTTGGATGAACATTGATACTGCGTCGCTAACGCTGAAACCGAACGCATAAGTTTTGTGGCAAACATTTTCAGTTACTTCACCATAACTTGTAAGACACGTGCTGCAGCCACGGCATCAACACACTAGTCCGCCCACGCTCCGTGAAAGCTACGCCATGACTTCCGACTGTTGCTCTGCGCTCGGCAGAGAGGCGACTATCGATAGTGAACGATACAATTCTATGCTCTTCCAGACCGATGATTCACCGCCCATCTGATGAAACCTTTTCTCTCACTAATAAATCTATTAATTTTGGAACACTGTGCGTGTGGGGCTCACGATACTCTTTAAGGCCTGTACTATGGTAAGTTTACGGGCTACACCTTATGAGAAAGGATTTTCGTATAGATATTGACCGCGTGTACCTGAATGGAGGCAAATCAGACTTACACCCAATCTGTACTAACAATGATACGTCAAGCAAGTCCGAAATGCAACTACACGTCAGGACGGACAAGAAACAACACAGAAGAAGCTATCAATTTGTTTATAATACGGTCGCCAGCCTAATTAGGCATTAACTGAGTTTCTTCCCTGTACAAGTTGATGTACGTTCATGCAAAACAACACGTAATAACACTGCATAATATGGTAAATTTTAGAACCAGAAAATCTGCTGAACTGATAATTTCACTTTCTGTACTGATATGGATAAACCATAGATACATGACACTACACTATAATGTTTACTACAAAACTTCGTACTGTCTATTGATCTGATTAAAATCGGGCATAGGTTACCCTAGAAATAGCTCTTTCGAAACACACACACAATGTCAATTTTGATAAAGGTAAAACACTGATAAATTTTGGTTTTTATATTGACTTTAACTTTGCTGGTCAAATCAGTTTAGAACACTTCAGAACTCAAATGAATAAAAAGGGGGGGGGGGGGACCCTGAAACTGTTATGATCACTGTATTAAAAATTTGATTACTGAAATCATTATGTGCTCAAGATTTCCAATATATGAGTTACTAATCTTTTCATCTTATTTCCTGCTCATTTAAATACCATTATATCTGTCTCGAAATAATTAAACTTCATTACTAAATCAATATCAAAATTATCTTCCAACTTTGTCAGACCTTTGTTATTCGTCTATTGATTCATTAACAAAATAGTTCTTTAAACATCATTTTAACATAGCTAGGTCTGCAGATAATTATTATTAACATAAACTTTAATTCTTCATTTCGGGACACTCGCATTGCACAACATTTGGAAAGGACCCTGTCTAGGTTAGTTGTGAGGATAATTAAATGGTAGGACAGTTCTGGTAAAATTTAAGTTGTTATTGAACAGTAGGGAACAAAAGTAACACTGGTCCACACGAATACAGTACTAAAAGTTTCAACCTATTCGTATCGATGCGGCGGTTGGCAGGCGGCGAGACGGCGAGGCACAAAGCACACATACAACCACAGCTATGGCTCTTGGTGTATCGACACTTTACTTCTTCTTAGCGTCGCAATACTTTCCATTTAGTGCCTATGGAATTTTGCCATGCTGTATAGGCGTTGGAACGGCATACCCGAGGCTCAATGAAACCACGTCTTCCAGGAGAGCCTCCTCGATCCAGAACGTGTTGCTCAGACCGATGCCCAACTCCGACTACTACTGCTGAGCCCGTTATGCCGTGCAGCGTCCGTGTGCATTTTCCCGCGCTCGCCTGCCATCCACCTTTTACCACTCCCCTACAGACAGGGTATTCACCCGAGGTTTTGCATTCTACATATCCTAATACATTGCCTACGTATGGACCAGACGCTCAGTTACAATTTTAAACATTTTACAATAGTTTCAACGTTTCTTACATTTCAATTCTGTTACAATATTGTCTGACATTTGACATAAACATTAATATTCACATCGAAATTTGTTTACAGTTTTCTTAACACAATGACATGAAACAAAAAGGAAATGAAATCAGAACATCGATTACACTAATTTATCGAAAAATCGGAAGAGAAAAATATTATATGTATAATAGTACAGCGTTGTTGTTGTTACAATGTTATATGTCACTAATCATTTTACATCACGGCTGCTCCTGTAGACGAAACTGTGGAACGAATCAGAAGGCGTGAATTGCCTCTTGGACTGGCATTATAAGATTTTTTGAAAGTTTTTCATTCCAACATAACCTGTGATAGCAGTTCTTAAGAAAAAAGACATACACTCAACCCAACTTACAAGACAAGGCCACGACGTTGGAATCACATATTTACTTCTATCTTCGTACGTATTTAGTAATCCGTTAAAACAACATAATGTGCAAGTACTCAGGTGCACTACTCTGGCAATTCCAGGAAAATCGCGAAAGACGTTTTACGCGTCTATTATATGACATATGTACCTGTGTGTAAGTGCTGGGTGGTAGAGTTCATGGTGGTCAGGAGCTAGCCGGCACCGTGTCTCAGCTTGTTCGATCAAAGGAACAAAAGGAACAAAAAAAGAAAAACGAACAAAAGAAGAAAAAAGTGGTTACCATTCGAACTTTGTAATATGAACGTCTATGAGGCGATGGTTCGCCTCCAACTCAAACTTAATTTTTAGTGTGCCGGGTGATCAAAAAGTGAGTATAAATTTGAAAACTGAATAAATCGCGGATTAATGTGGATAGGTACAAATTGACACACATGCTTGGAATGACTTGGGGTTTTATTAGAACAAAAAAAAATACAAAAGTTCAAAATATGGCTGACAGATGGCGCTTCATCTGATCAGAATAGCAATAATTAGCATAACAAAGTAAGACAAAGCGTAGATGATGTTCTTTACAGGAAATGCTCAATATGTCCATCATCATTTCTCAACAATAGCTATAGTCGAGGAATAATGTTGTGAACAGCACTGTAAAGCATGTCCGGAGTTATGGTGAGGTATTGGCGTCGGATGTTGTCTTTCAGCATCCCTAGAGATGCCGGTCGATCACAATTCACTTGCGACTTCAGGTAACCCCAAAGCCAATAATCACAGGGACAGGTCTGGGGACCTGGGAGGCCAAGCACGACGAAAGTGGCGGGTGAGCACACGATCATCACCAAACGACGCGCGCAAGAGATCTTTCACGCGTCTAGCAATACTTTTTTTTTTTGGTTCTAATAAAACTCCATGTCTTTCCAAGCGTGTGCGTCAATATTTACCTCTATCTGCATTATTCCGTGGTTTATTAAGTTTTCAAATTTATACTGACTTTTTAATCACCCGGTATACTATCGGAAGAAAGATAAATTTTTCAAAATGTTAACGAGATGTATTTTTCCTTAGAAACTCCTAACATTCTCTGCAAATGTGGGAAAACTGCATTAATTCGATGTAGTAGATGCCGTTGCAATTTGTTTTCCATGTCAGTATGACAAAAAGGATCCTGCAGCGTGCCATTTCGCGAGTACTCTTGTGGTCTGGCACATTGCAACCTACCATATTATTGAATAATGCCTTCGCATCATTATTGATCGATATCTGATTTGGACTTTCCAAGCCTGTCCCTCGTCTTTGAAAATTTAATTAAAAATAATAAATAGACAAATGATATATAAAACTCACTACAACTTCATGAAATTGCACGTGGGTTTTTTTTCATTGTATTACCTCTTCAGTGTCGTATAAATTAAATAATGTGACCAGTGATGAAAAAAAATATAAATTAAAAAAGAAATGTTTGCAGGATTCGAACACTCGTCTCACCTACGACCCTCTTACCATGCGCAATCGCTAACCACTTTTTTATGTCATTTTCTTAGTTGTCGTTCGTTGCATTTGTTCGGGGCTGACGTCACCAGACACCCGTTGAAGTTCATTCTTCATCCATTCACTCAGGTTTTTTTTTTTATTTTTTGCAGAGGGCAGCCAATCCTCTGACCGAACACACTGAGCTATCGTGCAGGAACCGCTTGACCACAATTACTTTTTACAGCCTGCACATTCGCACAGACACATCAGTTACATAACAGGCTTCCCTTGCCATTATCTCGGAATTTCCAGATTAGTGCACCTTACGACTTGCACATTATGTCCTTTTAATGGCCTACTACAGGTGTACAAAGGTTGAGGTAAATACGTGATCCCAACGTCGTGGCCTCACCTTCTTAGTATACTGCAGTCCACATAAGTCAATTCTACAACATCTCTTTCACTTCATCGGTACAGCTGTAATTCCAGAAGTGAAAAAGGAGCCAGGAACAGGGATTCCATATCATCAAATCTATTCTCAGCCGTCCTAACGATAGTTTTCAGATAACTTAACGGGAAAACGATGAAGCATGCAGATTAATTGAATATACCTTAAGCTATATTTAAGTATTTGTATTGTTATTTTTTACTCTAATGAAAAAGTAAAAACATGCGTTCTTGAAATTTGGTGCGCAAATCGATTACAACAAGTCTAATGCAAGCTATAATCAACACATCGCAAACAAATCTGTGCAGATTAACAATGAAGTCACAGAACAATATAATGATCTCTCGTAATTAAGAAAGTTGGAGACAGCCACAGGATGGGCAGTCAGAGATATTCCTCTTCGTTGATTTTTGCTTTATTCATAGTAGATCGAGGACCAAGGCAAGCTGCTGTGTCTGATGTGTCGCCCCCTGGTGCTGCAGGCGTCATCAGGCGTCATAAAGACTTAGACAGTTGTTTCAAACTCAAACAATCTCAGCAGGTGGTCTTCAGCATCAAATTTCTCTCTGACCGGTGTCGGAAGTTCGCATCTGTGTAAAAATACAGTGTCCAAATGTAAGGGTTTATCGAATTTGTAACGAAAAAACTTTGGTAACTATAACGAGAAATAAAAGTAATCAGAACTACGTACTACTATTAGCACAAATACCTAAAACTGGAACTGCCTAAGTAACATGCCTACCATCTGTGAACAGCTTCTTTTTTTTTCTTTGTTTGTGCTGTCTTATTTACGCGAGAAAATCATACGTACATCATGTCTTAAGTAGTTTGACACATATGACACTAATATTATTACATATCCGAAGATTGTCGTCGCCACATAAACATAAGACGTTTGGTTGCCTACAAATGCCTGTCAGTGACCGTTCATTTTAATGTTAACTTGCATTATTATACGAGCATTGAATTATCTGGTTCTTTTTTTAATTTATTTACGTCCTTCGTATATAGTTACAGCGACAAAAAATGTAAAGAAATAATGAAAAATGCATCTCTAGCCCAGAGACAAGATGAAAGTGGAATACGCAGACATAATTGAGCTAAGGATCAAACAGAATACTTATCTCTATAATGAACTTTCAGAATTGGCCGTTCAATAATAACGTTGGAGATTAAGATTTTCTCAAATCGTTTAAGGCGAACAGAAAACTCTTTTGTGTAGAAGATACGGTCAGTTTCCATCTCTGTCGTCGTTTGTTTACAGCTTGTGCTCGGTCTCTAACGATCTGATCGTTGAAGGGACGCTAAACTCTGCTGTTTCTTATTTTTTATCTGTCCATCACGAATTCTTCGAAAACGGATTTAAACTACGAAACATTTCCGTGGGCAAATGTGCACTCTCAACAAAATTTGATTATCAATTGCAGATTAAAACTGAAGAAACTGCAGAAAGATAGGAAATTAACGAGGTAGGGCGCGGATAAATTGAAAGAATCAGAAGTTGCTGAGAGAATCAAACAGAGCATTATGCAACGATTGAATGAAATTGAGGAAAGGACTGCGATAGTACACTCTTGGGTTGCTTTGGGGGATGAAGGAGCGAAAGCAGCAAAGGATCAAACAGGTAAAAAGAGAAGATCTATTAGTAATCCTTGGATAACACAGAATATATTGAATTTAACTGACAAAAGAAGAAAATACAAGATGCAGTAAATAGAGCAGACGAAAGGGAATACAGACGTCTAAAAATGAGATTGACAGAAAGTGAAAAAAGTCTAATCAGCATCGTGATCGTTTTGATAGAAAAACGTCACGGTACCTCAAGGGCAAGGGCCAGTATGGTACTCTTGCTCAACGAGTCATGTTCAAACCCTTGCCTACATTACCACCCGTATCTTCTGAAGAGAAAAGTTACTAAACCGTCACGGCATATCCAGGGCTGTAATATTGCTGAAGCAACAGAAAGATGAGATACCAAGGCTGTGGTGTCATGGTTGCCCAAGAACCACCCCTCGCACGTCGATGTTGCTGTAATGTAGGGGAGGGGAAGTGTTGACATTTCAGAAACAGTGGCAGACAGAGGTTATATAAACTTTGATCATTTTAGACATGCAGTATCAATTATAGTCGGGAGAACTGTATAGGAGTCATCACCCAAACATACGACATCTAGCTGTTGATCGCGGGCACTGTCTTTCCTTGTGGGTTGACCAGCCGTTCCAAAGTCTGAATTACTCCTGGTTTGGTGCCTTCCATCCAGAGGTGCCGCATACTGGTAGCGACAGTAAATGAATGGTTTTCGTCAGTGTGATTAATGCCAGGCCAGATGATAACAATATGTCACAAGGGTTATTAGTTACTCCTTTAGATATTCTAGACGAGGATGCTCTAGAAAGGTTAAATTCGGAACTTAGCTGTAAGCAAACTACCGACATAACAGCATTCAGTGCGAAAGTGGAACATTTGGAAGGAGGGGAGAGAGTGGCACTGGTCAAGCTGTTGTTAGAATTTGAGCACCGCAGCCCATCCCTTCCAACCCTAATGATGCAGCATGGGATTCCAACTAGAGATAAATCAGCTGTGTAGTGTAAGCCAATTAGGGTACTCCATCTCTTTCAATCATTTATGGAAGAAATTCATGAACCAACAAAAGGGCGATGGTAGCACTACAGAAAGTACTAGTCCATGGGTGCATCTGTCGTCAATGTGCCAAGAAAGGTCTGCAAACGGGACAAAGAAATATTGATTCTGCTGTGACTATGATTATTTCAAAAATGGCTCTGAGCACTATGGGACTCAACATCTTAGGTCATAAGTCCCCTAGAACTTAGAACTACTTAAACCTAACTAACCTAAGGACATCACACACACCCATGCCCGAGGCAGGATTCGAACCTGCGACCGTAGCAGTCCCGCGGTTCCGGGCTGCAGCGCCAGAACCGCTAGACCACCGCGGCCGGCTATGATTATTTGGATAGAAGGACAGTTACAGATGCATATCCACCACTCAATATTATTGAAACCCTCGATAACTTGGGACTGTGTGGATACTTTTCCATAATAGGTCTCTAAAGTGGATATCATTAATTAGAAGTAGTCACAGAGGGCTGACCAAAGATTGCATTTACACTTCACCAGTATCGGTGCATGTCATTTGGTTTAAAAATTGGCCAGCCATATTTCAGTGATTTCTGGATGCGGTTTTTGAGGGTTTTAAGCTAAGAAAATGTTTGGTGTACAGCGGACTGCCAAGTTGTGTTTGAAAGATTGCTCTTGACCTTCCCTGATTACAAAAAGGAATTTGTTTCCTCAAGTGATCCTAGCAACTATGCCATCAGTTGCCTATCCTTCACAACAATTGAATACGACCAAGAAAAACCACTCACCCAGTGACAAGGGGATGGTAAGTGTGATATGTGGTTTGACATGCTACCAGTGTTATCTGTATGGGAAGAAGATTAACGTACTGACAGATAACATGGCATTAAAGTGGCTGTTAGGTTTGAAGAATCCACCAAGTATACTTACACAGAGAATATTAAAACTAAATGAGTTTGACTTTGAGGTGATAAACAAATCCTGTATGAAAAATAGTAATGCAGATGGACTTAGCAGTAGGTTTAGTGTAATATAATCTCTACGGAAGAGCCTTGCAGTATGGTAGAGAGCACAAGTTTCTGTTGCAGGTTGCAATCTTTCTGTAATACAATATGCATTCACAATGAGGTGTTATTTTGGACAATGAGACTTGGTCCATCTGTGGTAGTGTCTACTGCTTTGTTTGAGGAAGTATTAAGCGAAACACATGATAATGTGTTACCTGGGCATGATGGTCACAGCAGCATGTATTGGAGAGTAGCTGAGTGTTACTGATGGAGAATTAATTAAAAGTGAACAAAGCACTAGGGCCCAATGGAGTCCCTGTCAGATTCTTTACTGAATTTGGGCTGAGTTAGCCACCCATTTAACTATAATCTATTGTAGATCCGTGGAACAAAAAATCATGCCCAATAGCTGGAAGAATGCACAGATCACACCTCTCTGAAAGAAGGATAGCAGAAGTGATCCACAAAACTACCGCCCAACACCCTTGATATCGATTTGTTGAGAATCTTAGTGCATATTTTGAGCTGAAATATAATGATGTATCTCAAACAGAATGACCTCCTTCACGCCAACCAGCATGGGTTCTGAAAACACTGATCATGTGAAACCCAAGTTGCACTTTTCCCACATCACATACTGAAAGCTTTGGATCAGAGCACATAGGTAGTGCAGTACTTCTTGATTTCCGAAAAGCATTTGACTCAGTACCACATCAACGCTTATTATCAAATGTACATCAACATATGTAGAAGTAGCTTGGGGTGGCTCAGGGATGTGTGTTGGCACAGTTGCTGTTCGTGCTGCATACTAATGACCCTGCACACAATATTAACAGCAACCTCATACTTTTAGCACATGATGCCATTATCAATAATGACATACTGTCTGAAAGAAGCTGCATAAATATTCAGTCAGTTCTTGATGAGGCTTCAAAGTGGTGCATACATTGGCGATGTGCTTTCGAAGTTCAGGAAAGTAAAGCTGTACACTTCACAAAACGAAAAACCTTAGTATCCTGTGACTATGATATCAGTGAGTTACAGTTGAATCAGTTAACTCACACTAACACCTGAGTATAATACTTCGTAGGGATGTGAAATGGATAGGCTTGGTTGTGGGTAAAGTAGGTAGACTTTGGTTTATTGGCAGAATGCTGGGGAAATTCAATCAACTACAATGGAGATAGCTTGCAAATCACTCGCGTGACCCATCCTAGAAAACTGCTGAAGTGTGGGACCTTTACCAAATACTACTAACAGGGGATATTGAACGTATGCAGAGAAGAGCAGCACGAATTGTCACAGGTTTGTTTGATCTGCAGGAGATAGTTGCAGAGATCCTGAAGAAACTGAACTGACCGACTGTTGAAGATAGACGTAAATTATCCCAAGGAAACCTACTTACAAAGTTTCTAGAACCGATTTTATATGATGATTCTGAAAATATACAACTCCCTACATATCGCTTCTGCAGGGATAGGAATAGGTACAAGTAAAATAGCTGCAAAGAAACCTTAGGTAACAGTTGAAACGCGTCAAATGATCTACAAAAATGTTCAGGAAAAGACAGGAATACAGAGGCATAAATCCCATAAGAATGAAATAAGTGGTAAAAGCAGGGCAGCCAAGGCAAAATTCCTACAGTACAGACGTAACACGAGCGAAAAAGAAATGGTAGTCGAGAGGACTGACTCACATACAGATAAGTCAAAACAACCTTCATTGAAATGAAAATCCAGGGTGGTAACATTAAGAATGCATTGGGAATTCCACTGTTAAATACAGAACAGAGAGTGAACAGGTGGAAGGAGTGTATTAAAGGGCTCTGTGAGAGGGAGAACTTGTATGATGACGTGATAGACGAAGAAAAGGGATTCGATTTGCGTGGCACAGCATTAGTCAGTATTTAAAAGAACTCTGGAAGATTTGAGATCAAGTAAGGCAGAAGGCATAAATAACATTCCACCGGACTTTCTAAAATCATTGGGGCAAATGGCAACTAGACGAATATTGAAGTTGGTGCGCACAATCTATGAGACTGGCTACATACCACCACACATCTACATCCACACTACATCATACTCTGCAAGCCACCTAACGGTGTGTAGCGTAGGGTATTTCCGGTACCATTAACATCCCCCCTACCCTGTTCCACTTCCGGAAAAATATAATCCACTTAATTCCGATAGCAAGGACAGATAAGTGCGGAAATTATCACACACTCAGCTTAACAGTTCATGCATCCAACCTTCTGACAATAAGGATATACAGAAAAATGTAAACAAAAACTGAGAATCAGTTATATGACATTCAAAAAATGGTTCAAATGGTTCTAAGCACTAAACATGTGAGGTCATCAGTCCCCTAGACTTAGAACTACTTAAACCTAATTAACCTAAGGACATCACACACACCCATGCCCGAGGCAGGATTTGAACCTGCAACCGTAGCTGCAGCTCGGTTCCGGACTGAAGCGCCTAGGACCGCTCGGCCGCAGCCGCCGGCTATATAACATTCAATTGGGCTTTAGGAGAGTTAAAGGAAGAAGAGGAGCAGTTTTCACATTGCGCTTGATAATGGAAATGAGACTGAAAATAAATTCAGCACACTCATAGCATTCACTGAAGTCTAAAAAAGCATTCAACAATGTAAAATGACGTAAGTTGTTTGAAATTCTGTGAAAAATAGATGGAAGGTGTAGGGAAAGAGGGTAACACACAGTAAGTACAAGAACCAAGAGGGAACAATAAGACTGGATGGCCAAAACTAAGGGTTCAGATTGCAGTCTTTCACCGCTCCTATCCGCTCTTTACATTAAAAACGCAATGTCGGAAATAAAAGAAAGGCGCAAGACCGGGATTAAAATTCAGGGTGAAACGATATCGATGATAAGATTCGTTAATAACTTTGCTATCATTAGTGTATGTGAAGAACAATTATCGGATCTGTGGAATGGAATGAACAGCCTAATGAGTACAGAATGCAGAGTGATAGTAAACCAGAAAAAGGCAAAAATAATCGGATGGAGCATGCAGATGCATGAAAATGATGAGAAACTTAACATCAAAATTGGTGATCATGACGTAGAGGAAATTAAGGAATTTTGCTGTCTTCGAAGCAGCATTACTCACGATGGACGAAGCAAGGACATAAAAAACAAAAGATTACATTTTTTGAGCAAGGACATAAAAATCATACTATCACAGCAAAGAGGGAATTCCCTGCCAAGAGAAGTCTACTGGTATAAAACATAGGCGTTAATTTGAGGAAGAAATTTCTGAGAATGTTTGTTTGGAGGACAGCACTGTGAGGTAGTGTATCATCGACATTGGAAAAACTGGAGCAGAATAGGATCTGAGTGTTTGATAGGACGTCTGTTCGTATTATCGTTCTCTGATACTGAGGTCTTCCCAAAAAAAAATTTCTTTGATTTTCTCACGTCTTCTAGCACTGTGTGCCTCTTCGTGTTTTTGTGGCGCAATAGTTTATCCATTAAATGTAGGGTATGGAATCGGATAAAAAATATTTATTCTTCTAATAATTTGACCGTATACCTTTCGGCCATCAAAATGAGTAGACAGAACGGAGCTGCAACACTCAGACCGTCCTTTCAAACCCATGGACGGAGCCACTGCGAATGCGGCCGCAGCTACACAAGCGCCATGGACGTTGAGCGGCGGCAAAAAAGTATACACAAATTCAGTGTGTGGCTAACTGGTCGATGCGTGCTGGGATATCGATGCATCATTATCAGCTGCACTATAGGGACGTGTTTGCGATTAAATAAAAGAAAGCGGCGGATTTCTTAATTTGTCCAAGCTGAAACCACTACCTCGATTAGTGAAATTCTTCGCCAAATTAATTTCAGCTGCCTCTTTCGCCACTGACTCAAAAAAATATGATATCAGCGCTAGGATTTCGACATTTTCATACCATATAGAGTGACCTGTGTCGATGCAGTGCTCTGCCACAGCTTATTTATTGGGCTTTTGGAGCGGGCTGCGCCTTCGGTATTCCGTGCATCTTTAAAGGGCATTACGAGTCGTCTGCCCGATGTATGCAAGGTCACACTCGCGGGGGATCTTGTAAATCCCAACCTTGCGGAGGATCAAGTCGCCTTTAACGGAACCCAAACGTGCTGACCTCTTCGGTGAAGAGCGCAAAATCATATTAACTTTGTACTTGGTGAGGATCCAACTTACCTTTGACAAGTTTCACACATGTGACAAGAAGCCATGCATTTTAATCTCAGTATTTCTTCTTGCTCGTTTCCTAAGTCCACCTTATGTTTTATTCGCAGCGCCTTACGCATTTGTTATGGAGAACAGACATTTACATCAAAAAACTCCCTTTAAGTGTGGGGACTTATCGTACAGACAGCTTTCGTCAGCAATGGCATGTGCTTCTACATTTAAGACCTCCAAGTTGTAGAAGTGGTACGTGGTGTTGACGCATTCGAATATTGCTCTTAGGTTTTTGTCGCTTTTTTATTGCTTTTGTGCTCGGTGGATTACAAGCGTAGGCCTTCTTATTGTTTTGTTGTGGTTCTGGAGCAATACGTGTAGTCGGCAACTTGATAGTTTCTGCTAACGCAGAAAATTTATTGTGTGTCTAAATTTTCATCTACCTTCATCTTGTGTCATTTGTTTTTCGATGTACAAATCTCATAGGAGATATTTCTGTGAATTTCACTTCTTTGTCGTGTTCTGTGGCGTAATTAATGTTTTTTTTTTCTCCTAATACCTGGTCGTCACTCGAGTATTCTTCACTGTGTTCCTCTCAGCTGCTTTCTTCTTCCACTAGTAGCTATATACGTCTCATATCTTCTAGCACCATTTTTCTTCATCATTTTCTTGATTGCTTGTCTCGGTTATGGATTTTCTCTTTATTTCGAGAAGTTCTTCTTATTCTATGGCCTGTGCCGTGTTAGTTGCTGGTCCCACCACCAGCGTGCAGAGTTCCCTATTGACAACTTGGGTCCATGGCTTCGTGGTGTCTGCACCACGGCAAACCCTACCATCAGCTCTTACCAAATGATATCTGACCAGGCTACGGTTTTCAGTCGTCTAAGGTCCAACTGATATGTTCACAAGTCCAGAAGAGGCACTGCACACGGCCTCATGCTGTTAGCAAAGGCAGTCGTTTTTCTCGTCTGCTGTCACAAACCGTTAATGCCAGACTTAGCCGCATTTTCCTACCGGGTAAGATCATCATACATCCCACATACAGTATTGCTTGTCCTTTAGCACTGACAACTCTTGGCAAACGCAGTTGCTCTCGGTCGTTAAGTGAAGGCCGTCGGCCACTGCTTTGTCCGTGGTGAGAAGCAATGCCTGAAATTTGGTATTCCCGGCTCGCTCTTGATCCTCAAAATATTGAATTCCCTAACGATTTCCGCAATGGAATGTCCCATCCGTCGAGCTCCAGCTACTCCAAGACCTTCCTCTTCGTTAGCGATAACAATTTTTGTCATATACGTATTGGAATTCGATGACAGAGTTTGTGATCACCTCGGCCACAGCTCTTAATCTACTAAAACTGAAATCCAACCATCCATCCTGTACGCTGTTTCATCTTCCTATAACAGCTTTCCTTCAATGATGTTTAGCTAAGTTCCAACATATATTCAAAACAAGGTAGGAGCAATCACACATGCTTGCTTAATTCCTGTTTTGATTTCGAAAGCTTCTGCGTGTCCACTGTAATTACTGAGGATGGTACTTGAATCGTTTAGGCAGGAGAACTGTACAAACATACCGTCGTTTGTCCATCGCACAGAGACCCTTATGGATGACATTGCATCCCTGGCTTAGAGAAACAACTGCAACGTGGTGGAAACGAACGTCTTAAGGTCTGGATGGAAGCCTAAATCACCGGACGGAGTGGCCGAGCGGTTCTAGGCACTACAGTGTGGAACTGCGCGACTGCTACGGTCGCAGGTTCGAATCCTGCCTCGGGCATAGATGTGTATGATGTCCTTAGGTTAGTTAAGTTTAAGAAGTTCTAGGGGACTGATGACCTCAGATGACAATGGCTCAGAGCCATTTGAACAATTATGTGTTCTCTTTGTTGTAACCCTTCATGTATTCGAAATTCATCCACTCTCCAGGAACTGCATCTGGAAATAACGTTTGAAATTATTAATAATAGCATTTTGTTACTACCCGTTCCCAATGACTCTTGTTCAGTCGTCAACTCCTATCACATTTATGACTTTGATAACATGAGAGGCTTTAACCTGTCTTCCACGTCGTTTTCGCTGTAAAAGCAGTTGAATCTATACACAGCTTTATTTCTGTCTGACTTTCTCCATTTGTTTTAGTTTGTTCTTTATTCCTGTTCCTAGGTGTAGCATATAACTCCACTTGGGCTCTAAATCAGGAATTTAGCATCCCCTCCATCTCTAGGCTGGATTGTGTTTTAGTAATTTATCAATAGTACATTTTACTATTTTTTCTCAGCAGATGGAAACATATCCAGACTACGAAGGAATGAATAAAACATGTCCACTACCTTTTGGTTGCCCAAACAATTTTGAAGGACATAATCTTAAGGTTCATTTAGTTTTCCCTTTATAAGGGAGAAGATGCAACAACGAAAAGAATTCAGCTAGAGCATCATTTTTTTATTTTTGTCTGCTTTACTGGCTTAGGAAATTGTTATAAGAAAGAGACTAACGCTATGACAGATTCTAGTTCATCAGCGAACAATCAGAAATGTAAGTCGCTTGATCTTAAGAACGAGCGGAGGCAAACCTAGTTGAAAGAACGCAAACTGGAAGTGCTCGAGGTAAAAACAGCGAAGTGAAGACCTACTAGACCCTACAGAAAGAGACACAAGCATAAATAGCATTGTGGGTCGCAATTCTCCATTAATTTAACACGAAGTCCCTTTCGATGTGAAAGACAAGAGGAAAGAGCAAGAAAGAAGACTTTTATGATCCAAGATTTATATTTTCAAAAATAATGACAAAATTTTTCTTAAGAGACCGACAAAGTAGAGTGACTTTTGCTTGCTCACTTCGCATATAATTACGCTAATACTACCACAATAACAAACTATCGTGGAAATTAACTGAACAAAATCTTAGAAAGGGGAAACAACTTTCAGAAACAGCAAATAAAACTGTACTAAAGTCTTTGACACCTGAACACCATTCTCCAGTATTGCGTCAAATAGACAGGTAGATATTTGGAACATTTCACTTCATTTGCATTCACACAAGAGAAAAATAATGAACACGAAGGGGATTAGAGTAAGTTATTCCTGAAACCAATGTAACATACGTGAGTAAAAGAGCTCAAAGAAAGACACTAATCGGATCATTTGCAAATAAAGCAATACAAATAGTTCACCGTGTCTAACTCTTCGCTATAGCATCTTAGCGAAACAAATTCCTCTGCTTTTGAGACGGCGAAACTGAGAAGCAGACGTTGTGCTATGTGCTCAGCCAGCGTTACAAGGAGAGCAAGTCAATAACTTTATTGAACGAGAAAAGAAGTTCTGCATCAAGGAAGCGTAAACTTTTCTCGAATTAACGTTAGGTAGCTCTGCAACTTTTGTCTCAGTAACTTAATAAATAAGGTTGAGAGGAAGCCTTTAAAATAATTTAAAGTGACTACCCGCCTTTTGTCTCTCCATTTTTTTCTTGTTATGCTCAATTTTCCGTCACTGGGATGGAACTGTGCTTCACTGAAAGGCTTATAACCAAATTCCAAGAAACTTACGAAGTATGTCCGGAAAAAAGCCCTTTTTTTAACCAACAGATTTATTGTAGATACCCCCCATGAACCATGGACCTTGCCGTTGGTGGGGAGGCTTGCGTGCCTCAGCGATAAAGATCGCCGTACCATAGGTGCAACCACAACGGATGGGTATCTGTTGAGAGGCCAGACAAACGTGTGGTTCCTGAAGAGGGGCAGCAGCCTTTTCAGTAGTTGCAGGGGCAACAGTCTGGGTGATTGACTGATCTGGCCTTGTAACACTAACCAAAAAGGCCTTGCTGTTGTGGTACTGCGAACGGCTGAAAGTAAGGGGAAACTATAGCCGTAATTTTTCCCGAGGGCATGCAGCTTTACTGTATGATTAAATGATGATGGCGTCCTCTTGAGTAAAATATTCCGGACGTAAAATAGTCCCCCAATCGGATCTTCGGGCGGGGACTACTCAGGAGGACGTCGTTATCAGGAGAAAGAAAACTGGCGTTCTACGGATCGGAGCGTAGAATGTCAGATTCCTTAATCGGGCAGGTAGGTTAGAAAATTTAAAAAGGGAAATAAATAGGTTAAAGTTAGATATAGTGGGAATTAGTGAAGTTCGGTGGCAGGAGGAACAAGACTTCTGGTCAGGTGAAAACAGGGTTATAAATACAAAATCAAATAGCGGTAACACGGGAGTAGGTTTAATAATGAATAAAAAAAATAGGAGTGCGGGTAAGCTACTACAAACTGCATAGTGAACGCATTATTGTGGCCAAGACAGACATGAGGCCCACGCCTACTACAGTAGTACAAGTTTATACGCCAACTAGCTCTGCAGATGATGAAGAAATTGATGAAATGTATGGTGAGATAATAGAAATTATTCAGGTAGTAAAGGGAGACGAAAATTTAATAGTCATGGGTGACTGGAATTCGAGAGTAGGGAAAGGGAGAGAAGGAAACATAGTAGGTGAATATGGATTGGGGGTAAGAAATGAAAGAGGAAGCCGTCTGGTAGAATTTTGCACAGGGCATAAATTAATAATAGCTAACAATTGGTTCAAGAATCATGAAAGAAGGTTGTATACATGGAAGAACCCTGGAGATACTAAAAAGTATCAGATAGATTATATAATGATAAGACAGAGATTTAGGAAACAGGTTTTAAATTGTAAGACATTTCCAGGGGCAGATGTTGACTCTGACCACAATCTATTGGTTGTGAACTGTAGATTAAAACTGAAGAAACTGCAAAAAGGTGGGAAATTAAGGAGATGGGACCTGGATAAACTGACTAAACCAGAGGTCATAGAGAGTTTCAGGGAGAGCATTAGGGAACAATTGACAGGAATGGGGGAAAGAAATACATTAGAAGAAGAATGGGTAGCTCTGAGGGATGAAGTAGTGAAGGCAGCAGAGGATCAAGTAGGTAAAAAGACGAGGGCTAGTAGAAATACTTTGGTGACAGAAGAAATATTGAATTTAATTGACGAAAGGAGAAAATATAAAAATGCAGTAAATGAAGCAGGCAAAAAGGAATACAAACGCCTCAAAAATGGCTAAGCAGGGATGGCTAGAGGACAAATGCAAGGATGTAGAGGCTTATCTCACTAGGGGTAAGATAGATGCTTCCTACAGGAAAATTAAAGAGACCTTTGGAGAAAAGAGAACCACTTGTATGAATATCAAGAGCTCAGATGGAAACCCAGTTCTAAGCAAAGAAGGGAAAGCAGAAAGGTGGAAGGAGTATAAAGAGGGTCTATGCAAGGGCAATGTACTTGAGGACAGTATTATGGAAATGGAAGAGGATGTAGATGAAGATGAAATGGGAGATACAATACTGCGTCAAGAGTCTGACAGAGCACTGAAAGACCTGAGTCGAAACAAGGCCTCGGGAGTAGAAAACATTCCATTAGAAATACTGACGGCCTTGGGAGAGCCAGTCATGACAAAACTCTACCGTCTGGTGAGAAAGATGTATGAGACAGGCGAAATTCCCTCAGACTTCAAGAAGAATATAATAACTCCAGTCCCAAAGAAGGCAGGTGTTGACAGATGTGAAAATTACCGAGCTATCAGTTTAATAAGCCACAGCTTCAAAATACTAACGCGAATACATTACAGACGAATGGAAAAACTGGTAGGACCCGACCTCGGGGAAGATCAGTTTGGATTCCGTAAAAATGTTGGAACACGTGGGGCAATACTGACCTTACGCTTGATCTTAGAAGAAAGATTAAGGAAAGCCAACCTACGTTTCTAGCATTTGTAGACTTAGAGAAAGCTTTTGACAATGTTGACGGGAATACTCTCTTTCAAATTCTGAAGATGGAAAGAGTAAAACACAGGGAGCGAAAGGCTATTTACAATTTGTACAGAAAGCAGATGGACATTGTAATTCTGTCTGAGCCAACAAAAGGAATGGACAGTGTCTTGAAAGGAGGGTATAAGATATACATCAACAAAAGCAAAACGATGATGACGGAATGTAGTCGAATTAAATCGTGTGATGCTGAGGGAATTGGATTAGGAAATGAGACACTTAAAGTAGTGAAGGACTTTTGCTATTTGGGGAGAAAAATAACCAATGATGGTCGAAGTAGAAAGGATATAAAATGTAGACTGACAATGGCAAGGAAAGCGTTTCTGAAGAAGAGGAATTTGTGAACATCGAGTGTAGATTTGTGTGTCAGGAAGTCGTTTCTGAAAGTATTTGTATGGAGTGTAGCCATGTATGGAAGTGAAACATGGACGGTAAATAGTTTGGACAAGAAGAGAATAGAAGCTTTCGAAATGTGGTGCTACAGAATAATGCTGAAGATTAGATGGGTTGATCACGTAACAAATGAGGAGGTATTGAATAGAATAGGGGAGAAGAGGAGTTTGTGGCACAACTTGACAA
Source organism: Schistocerca cancellata (assembly GCF_023864275.1). NCBI lineage: Eukaryota > Metazoa > Arthropoda > Insecta > Orthoptera > Acrididae > Schistocerca > Schistocerca cancellata. The sequence continues at coordinate 852,399,219 of NC_064626.1, forward strand.
GAAGAAGGGACTGGTTGGTAGGGCATGTTCTGAGGCATCAAGGGCTCGCAAAATTAGCATTGGAGGGCAGCGTGGAGGGTAAAAATCGTAGAGGGAGACCAAGAGATGAATACAGTAAGCAGATTCAGAAGGATGTAGGTTGCAATAAGTACTTGGAGATGAAGAAACTTGCACAGGATAGAGTAGCATGGAGAGCTCCATCAAACCAGTCTCAGGACTGAAGACCACAACAACAACAACCCATACAGACATTAATGTTCCTCGAGGTAGCTTCCTTGGGAATTTACACACTTTTCCACAGGCTCTGCCACACACAGTACGCGTCTTAGGATGTTTCAATGGGGACCTCGGCAAGAGCTCTCGTCACGCGCTTTGGACTGCTTCAGTCGATCCAAAACGGATTCCTTCCAGGCGGTGTTCATCGTAAAGAAGAGAAAGGAGTCGGCCGGACAGTAGGGAAATGGTGGCACCATTGCCAACTCGTGCTTCGCCAGGTACGGACGCACAGAGCATTGTGGCTTTGGACCGTTGTCGTGGTGGAGCGCCCAGGTCTCTCTATGGCGACCCTTTTTCGTGCTTTTTCCTGACATTTAAGTAATAAGCAGCGGTCATTGTTTGGTCTTGAGAAACGAACTCTGTGTGGACCACACCTTTGGCGGCGAAGTCACCCGGTCACCTGGTGATTCTGCTAATCATCCGTCAAAAACATGGGAACCAGCTTGGCACACACATTCCTTATGTGCAATTTATCGGTTGATCGGTTGTTTTGGGAATGCTGAGAAACTCTGCAGTATCAGGACACTCAGCCTGAGGTCAGAATTTAACACAACGCGCACACGACCAAAACTGTCGTCAGTTTATCTACATCTACACGGATACTACCCAAATCACACTTAAGTGCCTGGCAGAGGTTTCATCGAACCACCTTCACAACAATTCTTTATTATTCCAATCTTGAACAGCGCGCGGAGAAAGACGAACACCTATATCTTTCCGTGCAAGTTCTGATTTCCCTTATTGTATTATGAGGATCGTTTCTCCTTATGTAGGTCGGCGTCAACAAAATATTTCCGCATTCGGAGGAGGAAGTAGGTGATTGAAATTTCGTGAAATGATTACCCTGCAACGAAAGAGGCCTTTGTATTAATTATGTCGACCACAAATCCTGTATCATGTCAGTGTCACTGTCTCTCTCCTATTTCAGGATAATGCAAAACGTGCTGCTCTTCGTTGGACTCTCTTGATGTACTCCGTTAATCCTATCTGGTAAGGATCGCCGACCGCGCAGCAGTATTCCAAAAGAGCACGGACAAGCGTAGTGTAGGCAATCTCTTTAGTTGACCTGCTAAATTCTCTAAGTGTTTTGCCAATAAAACACAGTGTTTCGTTTGCCTTCTCCACAAAATTTTTTATGTGTTCTTTCCAATTTAAAGTGTTCGTAATTGTAATTGCAAGGCATCTAGTTGAACTTACGACCTTTAGATTTGACGGATTTACCGTGTAACCGAAGTTTAATGAATTTCTTTTAGCACTCATGTGGATGTCGTCACACTTTTCATTATTTAGGGTCACTTGCCAGTTTTTGCTACGTACATATAGCTTTTCTAAATGGTTTTGCTATTTTTTTTGTTCCTTTGATGACTTTACTTGACGAGAAACGACAGCATCATCTGCATACAACCGAAGACGGCTCCTCATATTGTCTCCTAAATCGTTTATATAGATAAGGAATAGCAGAGGGCCGGTAACCGTGAGGAACGCCAGAAACAACTTCTGTTTTGCTCGATGACCGCTTGTGTAGTGCAATGTCAAACGCCTTTTGGGAATCTAGAAATACGGAATCTGTTTGAAATCCCTTGTCAATAGCACTCAAAATTTCATGGGAACGATGTTTTCTAAATCCGCGCTGACTGTGCGTCAAAAGACCTTCTCTTCGAGATATTGCATAATATTCGAATGCAATATACGTTCCAGAATCCTGCTGCATACCGAGCATAATGTTATGGGCCTGTAATTTAGTGGATTACTCCTACTACCTTCCTTGAATATTGGTGTGACTTGTGCAACTTACCAGTCTTTGTGTACGTATCTTTCGTCGAGCGAGTGGTTGTATATGATTGTTAAGGATGGAGCTATTGCATCAGCATACTCTGAAAGGAAAGTAATTGGTATAGTCTCTGGACCGGAAGACTTGCTTTTATTGAGTGATTTCAGTTGCTTTACTGCTCTGAGGACATCCACTTCTGAGTTAATCATGTTGACACCTGTTCTCGATTCGACTTCTGGTATATTTACTGCGTCTTCTTTGGTGAAGGAATTTCGGAAGGCTATGTTTAGTAAATTTGCTTTGGCAGCACTGACCTCGATAGTATTTCCATTGTTATCGCTCAGAGAAACCACTGATTGTGTCTTTCCGCTAGCATACTTTACATACAACCAGAACCTCTTTGGGCTTTCTGCCAGGTTTCGAAACAAGTTTTCGCTGTGGAACTTATTACAAGCATCTCGCACTGAAGTGCGCCCTAAATTTCGGGCTTCTGCAAAAGACAGCTAATCTCCGAGATTTTGCGTTCCTTTAAATTTGGCATGCTTTTCTCTTTGTTTCTGCAACGGTGTTCTGAACCGTTTAGTGTACCATGGGGGATAAGCTCCGTCGTTTGTTAATTTATTTGGTATAAATCTCTTAATTGGCGACGATACTATTTCTTTGAATTCAAGCGACGTCTGGCCTACGCTTACGTTGTTAATTTGGAAGGAGTGGAGATTTTCTCTCGGGAAGGCGTGAAGCGGATTTTTATATGCTTTTTTGAATAGGTATATTTTACGTTTATTTTTGGAGGATTTGGGGGTTACAACATTCATTTTTGCTGTAACACTGAGTTCACTAAACCTTGTAGCCGTTTCGATGCTCGTTATTAGCTCAGGATCATTTGTTGCTTAGAGGTCAAGTGTGTTTTCATAACCGTTTACTATTCGTGTAGGGTCATGAACTAGATGCTCGTAATAATTTTCAAAGAATGCGTTTCGCACAATTCCGGATGATGTTTTATGTGTATCTCCGGATTTAAACATGTACTTTCGCCAACATATCAAGGTAAATTAAAGTCCCCACCAACTATAATAGTATGAGCCGGGTACGTGTTTGAAATTAGAGTCAAGTTTCTTTGAACCTTTCAGCAAATGTATCATCTTAGTTGGGAGGTCGGTAAAAGGATCTAGTTATTATTTTATTCCGGTTGCCGAGAATGACCTCTGCCCACACTCACAGGAACTGTCTACTTCAATTTCACTACAAGATAAACTACTTTTAACAGCAATAAACACATCACCGCTACTTGTGTTTAGCCTATCGTTTCGGCTCATCGTTCGCAAAAATTTCGGCTGAGCTTATATCTGGCTTTAGCCAGCTTTCAGTGCCTGTAACGATTTGAGCATCAGTGCTTTCTATTAGCGCTTCGAATCTCTGGTATTTTCACAACACAACTACGACAGTTTATAACTGTTATATCTATGATTCCTGTATCCACATCTACATCCATACTCCGCAAGCCACCTGACGGTGTGTGGCGGAGGGTACCTTGAGTGCCTCTATCGGTTCTCCCTTCTATTCCAGTCTCGTACTGTTCGTGGAAAGAAGGATTGTCGGTATGCCTCTGTGTGGGCTCTAATCTCTCTGATTTTATCCTCATGGTCTCTTCGCGAGATATACGTAGGAGGGAGCAATATACTGCTTGACTCTTCGGTGAAGGTATGTTCTCGAAATTTTAGCAAAAGACCATACCGAGCTACAGAGCGTCTCTCCTGCAGAGTCTTCCACTGGACTTCATCTATCATCTCCGTAACGCTTTCGCGATTACTAAATGATCCTGTAACGAAGCTCGCTGCTCTCCGTTGGATCTTCTCTATATCTCCTATCAACCCTATCTGGTACGGATCCCACACTGCTGAGCACTATGCAAGCAGTGGGCGAACAAGCGTACTGTAACCTACTTCCTTTGTTTTCGGATTGCATTTCCTTAGGATTCTTCCAATGAATCTCAGTCTGGCATCTGCCCAACCGACGATCAACATTATATGATCATTCCATTTTAAATCACTCCTAATGCGTACTCCCAGATAATTTATGGTATTAACTGCTTCCAGTTGCTGACCTGCTATTTTGTAGCTAAATGATTAAGGATCTATCTTTCTGTGTATTCGCAGCACGTTACACTTGTCTACATTGAGATTCAATTGCCATTCCCTGCACCATGCGTCAATTCGCTGTAGATCCTCCTGCATTTCAGTACAATTTTCCATTGTTACAACCTCTCGATACACCACAGCATCATCTGCAAAAGCCCCAGTGAACTTCCGATGTCATCCACCAGGTCATTTATGTATATTGTGAATAGCAACGGTTCTATGACACTCCCTTGCGGCACACTTGAAATCACTCTTACTTCGGAAGACTTCTCTCCATTGAGAATGACATGCTGCGTCCTGTTATCTAGGAACTCCTCAATCCAATCACACAATTGGTCTGATAGTCCATATGCTCTTACTTTGTTCATTAAACGACTGTGGGGAACTGTATCGAACGCCTTGCGGAAGTCAAGAAACACGGCATCTACCTGTGAACCCGTGTCTATGGCCCTCTGAGTCTCGTGGACGAATAGCGCGAGCTTGGTTTCACATGACCGTCTTTTTCGAAACCCATGCTGATTCCTACAGAGTAGATTTCTAGTCTCCAGAAAAGTCATTATACTCGAACACAATACGTGTTCCAAAATTCTACAACTGATCGAGTTAGAGATATAGATCTATAGTTCTGCACATCTGCTCGACGTCCCTTCTTGAAAACGGGGATGACCTGTGCCCTTTTTCCAGTCCTTCGGAACGCTACGCTCTTCTAGAGACCTACGGTACACCGCTGCAAGAAAAGGGGCAAGTTCCTTCGCGTACTCTGTGTAAAATTGAACTGGTATCCCATCAGGTCCAGAGGCCTTTCCTCTTTTGAGCGATTTTAATTGTTTCTCTATCCCTCTGTCGTCTATTTCGATATCTACCATTTTGTCATCTGTGCGACAATCTAGAGAAGGAACTACAGTGCAATCTTACTCTGTGAAACAACTTTGAAAAAGACATTTAGTATTTCGGCCTTTAGTTTGTCATCCTCTGTTTCAGTACCATTTTGGTCACAGAGTGTCTGGACATTTTGTTTTGATCCACCTACCGCTTTGACATAAAACCAAAATTTCTTAGGATTTTCTGCCAAGTCAGTACATAGAACTTTACTTTCGAATTCATTGAACGCCTCTCGCATAGCCCTCCTCACACTACATTTCGCTTCGCGTAATTTTTGTTTGTCTGCAAGGCTTTGGCTATGTTTATGTTTGCTGTGAAGTTCCCTTTGCTTCCGCAGCAGTTTTCTAACTCGGTTGTTGTACCACGGTGGCTCTTTTCCATCTCTTACGATCTAGCTTGGCACATACTCATCTAACGCATTATGTACGACGGTTTTGAACTTTGTCCACTGATCCTCAACACTATCTGTAGTTGAGAGAAAACTTTTGTGTTGAGCCAACAGGTACTCTGAAATCTGCTTTTTGTCACTTTTTCTAAACAGAATAGTCTTCCTTCCTGTTTTACTATTCCTATTTACGGCTGAAATCATCGATGCCGTAATCGCTTTATGATCGCTGATTCCCTGTTCTGCGTTAACTTTTTCAAATAGTTCGGGTCTGTTTGTCACCAGAAGGTCTAATATGTTATCGCCACGAGTCGGTTCTCTGTTTAACTGCTCAAGGTAGTTTTCAGATAAAGCACTTAAAAAAATTTCACTGGATTCTTTGTCCCTGCCACCCGTTATGAACGTCTGAGTCTCCCAGTCTATATCCGGCATATTAAAATCTCCACCCAGAACTATAACATGGTGGGGAAATCTACTCGAAATATTTTCCAAATTATCCTTCAGGTGCTCAGTCACAACAGCTGCTGAGCCAGGGGGCCTATAGAGACATCCAATTACCATGTCTGAGCCTGCTTTAACCGTGACCGTCACCCAAATCATTTCACATTTCGGATCTCCGTCAATTTCCTTCGATACTATTGCACTTCTTATCGCTATAAACACACCTCCCCCTTCACTGTTCAGCCTGTCTCTGCCGTATACATTCCAATCCGTGTTTAGGATTTCATTACTGTTTACGTCTGGTTTCAGCCAACTTTCTGTCCCCAGTACTATATGGGCGTTATGACCGTTTATTAATGAGAGCAGTTCTGGGACCTTTCTATAGACGCTCCTGCAGTTTACTATTAGCACATTAATATTGTTATTCCCTGTTGCATTTTGCCTACTCCTACCTTGCCGCGTCTCAGGAGGCGTCTTGTCGGGCCTAGGGAGGGGATTCTCTAACCTAAAAAACCCCCATGTGCACTCCACACGTACTCCGCTACCCTTGTAGCCGCTTCCGGCGTGTAGTGCACGCCTGACCTATTCAGGGGGACCCTACATTTCTCCACCCGATATCTACGTTCTTCCTGTGTTCCAACTGCACCCTTTAAGACTGAAGCCATTTTTGTGTTTCTCCGAGACACTCTAACCTAGAAAATCTCCCCGGTCGACGCCACACAGCGCCTGCTACCCGTGTAGCCGCCTCCAGCGTTTAGTGGACTCCTGACCTCTTCAATGGACCCCGAAATCCAACCGCCCCATGGCGCAGCCTACACGTTTGTGCTGGCTGGTAGGAGTTGTTCGTCGACCACCTCTTCCCGGCCTTCATTAAACGCTTTCAATTACCATAAAACATGCGAATACGATACTGCAATATCCCCGTAAGCTTGCACAATAATTGGTGGGTCTCGGCATGGCATTTATTCAGTTTTGAACAAACCTGTATCACACAACGTTTCACGAGTGACGATTCCATCGCGTTTCACGACACAGTGACTAAACAGGGGTGCACGGAAACATCATCCTGAACCCCCAACTGCTCGGAGCAGATTCAAATGGTTCAAATGGCTCTGAGCACTATGGGACTTAACTTCTGAGGTCATCAGTCCCCTAGCACTCAGAACTACTTAAACCTAACTAAGCTAGGGACATCACACACATCCATGCCCGAGGCAGGATTCGAACCTGCGACCGTAGCGGTCGCGCGGTTCCAGACTGTAGCGCCTAGAACCGCTTGGCCACTCCAGCCGGCTCGGAGCAGTTCGGTGAAGCCATAGCTTGGAAGAACCTCCCCGACCTAACCATACCAGTCGGAACGCTTTGTGGTCATTTTAAGTACCAACGCAAAAAATCCATTACTTTTCCGATACACCTCGTGTGACTTCCGCAGTAGTTCATACTGTACGACGAACATGAGAGTGGTATTAGACAAATCCTGGCTTGTGTGAAGAAGGTCGTTGTCCCAGCGCACTGTCTGTGAGTAGGAATAGAGGAAAATAATGCCGCTAGGCTGCGCACGCTCCGACTCATTCAATACAATGGCTAGAGAAACAAAGCAGATGCGCATGCGGAAACTCGTCTCGAAACTAAAGACACAAAGCAGTTGGCAGTCAACAGCGCTTTGGGGTCAGACCTGAAAATATTTGATATGCAATGACTTCTCGCTAAACCCGATAAGATAAAAGATTTTTTGCGAAGATATCGAAGCAAGTCAGAGACGGGCAGCTACCATTGTTACCGGTGGGTAAGAAGAACACGCAAATATTACGGAGATGCTTCAGGAACTCAAATGTGAATCCAAGGAGGAAAACTGACGCTCTTTTCGCGGAGCGCTGTTGAGAAAATTTTGAGAACTGGCATTTGGTGCTGACTGCAGAACGATTCTCCTGACGTCATCATACATTTCGCGTAAGGTCTGCAAAGATAAGAGTAATTAGGGCTCCTACGGAGGCATTAGACAGTCGTTTTTCCTTCGCTCTATTTGCGAGTAGAACAGGAAAGGCAATGACCATAAGTGGTACATAGTACGGTCCGCCATGCACAGTATGGTGGCTTACGGAGTGTGTATGTCGATGAGGATGTGTATATGGGAAGTGAAATGAAAAAAAAATGGAACTGGAAAAAAAGTAAGTGAAATATTTATTAATTCAAAGGTACACGACCTGACGTTAAAATATTTATCCCACTGTGAGACAACATGGTCAATGCCTTGACAGAAAAATCTTTGCGTTTGCCTACGGAGCCATTATTGCACGCAGGTGTGCACCTCTTCGTCCGAAGCAAATCGACGGTCACGGAAATCTTTCTTGGGGGCTCCAAAAAAATAAAAACGGCATGGGTAGAAATCGGGACTGTATGGAAGATGTTGAAGCACTTTCAACAGGAACTTCTACAGCCTACTCGAAACAACTTATCGAAAAAAAAAAAAAATGTGAACTGGCCCACATATCACCAAGGTTCTTTCAATTAGGCTGCAGCAGTTTCTCTTGGAAACCCTTAAACATCCTTCATACAGTCCCGATCTCTCGCCAAGTGGTTTCCATAGTTTTGGATCCTTAACGAAAGACATTTGTGACCATCGATTTGCTTCGGACGAAGAGGCGCACACCCGTGTACAATCATTGTTCCGCAGTCAACCACAAACGTTCTTCCATGAAGGCATTGATCGTCTCGTCTCATAGCTTATTGCTTTTGAAATAATTAAGAGTTTACTGACGTCTTTTCTAGCTGTCTCGTTTTCATTTGACTGCCTCTTATTGTAACCAACAAAAATAAAATGAGCAGTGCTTAGTAACGAAGTTGGAAAAAAAACGGTTTGGCTCACTTAGTGTAGCATATAAAGATGTTTCCTAGCACACTTAGTAACCAGTTTATACCCTCCTTCACGTTACAGCAAAGTAGAGGTCGGTGGAGTAGACGTGTTTACCTAACGAGGTCAGTCCCACATCTCTGTTGATATATCTTAGAATTCTTGGGTGTACCGTATTGGGTTCAAATGGCTCTGAGCACTATGGGAATTAACATCTATGGTCATCAGTCCCCTAGAACTTAGAACTACTTAAACCTAACTAACCTAAGGACAGCACACAACACCCAGCCATCACGAGGCAGAGAAAATCCCTGACCCCGCCGGGAATCGAACCCGGGAACCCGGGCGTGGGAAGCGAGAACGCTACCGCACGACCACGAGATGCGGGCGTACCGTATTGGGTACCTATTTGAACTAATGGGTAAGAGGTGGCCGAGCGGTTCTAGGCGCTTCAGTCTGGAACCGCGCAACCGCTACGGTCGCAGGTTCGAATCCTGCCTCTGGCATGGATGTGTGTGATGTCCTTAGGTTAGTTAGGTTTAAGTAGTTCTAAGTTCTAGGGGACTGATGACCTCAGATGTTAAGTCCCGTAGTGCTCAGAACCATTTGAACCATTTTTGAATGGATCAGAGGCTGTCAAATGAAAAGGAGACAGTTAGAAAAGACGTCAGTAAACTCTTAATTTTTTCAGAAGAAGCCCTCTGGTGGCCAGCCCTAAGTTACTGTACACGGAGGAGACAAAAGACATGGGATAGCGATATTCATATACACAGATGGCAATAGTATCCCGTACACAAAGTATAAAGGTGGAGTGCACTGGCGGAGCTGTCATTTGCATAATACGTGGGAAAAGGTTTCCGATGCAACAGCGTTTGCGTGGAGTCGTCAGTGCTAAAAGAAAAGCAACACTGTGTGAAGTAATCGCAGAAATCAATGTGGGGCATGCGACGATCGAATCCATTTGGACAGTGCGGCTAAAATTGACGTATAGGGCTATGGCAGCAGACGGGCGACGCTAGTCCCTTTGCTAAGAACACGACGTCGCCTGCAGCGCCTCCTTTGGGCTTGTGACCATATGGGTTGGATCGTAGACGCCTGGAACACCGTGGCCTGGTCAAATGAGTCTCAATTTCAGTTGGTAAGAGCTGATGGTAGTGTTCGAGTGTGGCGCAGACCTCCTGAATCCATGGACACAAGTTGTCAACAAGGTACTGAGCAAGCTGCTGGTGGCTCCATAGTGATGTAGGCTGTGTTTACATGGAATGGACTGAGTCCTATGGTCCAACGGAACCGATCATTGACTGTAAATGGTTATTTTTGGCTACTTGGAAACAATTTGGAGCAAACAACGATGTAATATTTGTGGATGACATTGCGCCATGTCACCGGTCCACAATTGTCCGCGATTGCCTTGAAGTACATTCTGGTTTGAACCAATGATTTGACCTCCCAGATCGCCCGACATTAATTCCATCGAACATTTATGGGAGGTCAGTTCGTGTACAAAATCCTGTACTGGCAACACTCTCGCAGTTATGGACTTTTACTGGAGTAGCATGGCTCAATGTTCCTGCAGGGGACTTCCAACTACTTGTTGAGTCCATGTCACGTCGAGGTGCTGTACTAAGCCGAGGAAAAGGAGGTCCGACACGAAATTAGGTGTTCAACGAGTTTTGTCACCTCATTGTAATACGCAGCTGCCTTGGTAGCGGAGCGCTGGCAACGTCGTGTAAGACAGGAGCGAACACCGCCGATGCCACACATTCGTCTCCCCCAAATTTTCGCACCGTCGTCACGTAGCGTGCGTGCGGGCGACAGTGTGTTCGAGGCCTGTGCTGTGGTGGAAGTGGTGGAGTCGGATGGATGACTACGGCAAATCACACCGGCCAACCTACGTCAAAAAATTTGTCTTGCGAATTTCCGCAAACATGTGCTGGAAAATCGGATATAGGACGATCATCGAAGTCCCAGGAGACTGCAGCATTGGCGCTGATCATGAAGACGCTGATCTTGATCGTGGCTATGTCTCTCACAGCGGAGACAAATGATGTGTGGGCGGTTGAGGCGGCTGCTGCATAGGCGGTTGCGGCGTAGGCGGGCTTTGATCGACTTCCATGGACATTAGGTATTCGAGTGAGCCGTGCGACTGGAGCTCTGGCATTGCCAATTACTGTGCTGAAGTAATGGTCTGGTTTTCTGGCAGAGGCTGTGAAAAGAGAATATCTACGACAGTATCGGTATATACTCGAAGCAGATTTTGGTGCCGCCTGCGTGTGCCTGTTTCGCCATGAACTATATGGTTTGTTGGACCGGTCGTCTCAATGATAGTTCCTGCGTCCCAGCTGTGTGCTTTATTGTACATGTAACAGAAGACATTATTCCTCTTGCGATATTAGCCTCTGAAGCAGCCTTCTCGGGATGCAGTAAATGTATAAAAGTCCGACGAGGACGACGATGCATCAGATCTGCCCGGGATTTGTATCCAAAAGGCATTGTACCGTAAGTACTAAGAAACAACGTATCTTTCCGTGTGAGCTTTGAACGTGTGTACAATGCTCTCGGCTTCGCCGTCCGACTGAGTAGAGAATGGAATCGCTCTGATAAGTTGAACTTCGTTTTGTTGAGAGAATCTCTGAAATTTCCAGGACGATAGTTGGGGACCATTCTCTGAAACGATGGCTTCAGGCAGTCTTCAGGGACAGAAAACAGAAGTGATCGCTCTGATAGTGGTAGCGCAGGTCATGGAAATCACTAGGATGACAAAAGAATGTTTATCGAATGAGTCGACGATCATTAGCCATCATGTCTCAAAAGGGACCAGTAAAGCCCACGTGACTGCTTTGCCAAGGGCCATCGGTATTGAACTGAAAAATTCTTGGCCCTATGCTTCCTGTTTTTCGGCGCAAGATTTCGCAGATTGCTTTGGAATCCTGCGTCTATTAAGACGTCAAAACGGCATTGTACGTTACTGATATGGTCTTCCGATGTGTTTCCGGCCAATATTACATTGTCCAAATAATAAGGACATGTCAGCACCTTCGTCATCATTGGTTCTAAAAAAAAGTAGCTGATTCTGATAAAAGTCTTCATGCGTATTAATTAACACCCTTTTCTTTATTTAATTGTCAAAAGAAACTTGCAAGTAAGCGTCTTCTAAATTTGTTATCGAAGAGAAATCGTCCCTCTGCTAATCTGTCATTAATTTCTCGGTACTTGGTAGTATGCATGAATCTGTAACTGTCTAAGCATTTACAGTGAGTTCCAAATCTGCAGAGATCCTAACCATCCCGTTTGCCTTCCTGGTGTTTACCAGAGGAGAAGCCCAAAACTTGCTGGAATAGGTTCCAGGACGGTATTTGTTCCGGTCGTTTCAGTTCAGTAGCTACTTCAATTCGAATAGCGTGTGGTACAGAATGTACTCTGTAAATTTTACATTTATTGTCTTTAAGCGTAATATGCCCTTTGAAACCTTCGTGATACCCAGTGTGCCATGTAACAAATTTAGATACGTTTTTCGAAGGGCACAGGTCCTGAAAGCATATATTCTTTCTCCGTTATAAGCTGTGAGATGCACTTATGATTAATGAAGGTTTGGGCGCCCCAATTATTTGCTTGTTAGCTGATTAAGGAAAGTGACTGAAGCATCAGAATCTTGCTAATATTTTATATTTTGATTGATAATTTCTAAAGTAGAGGACAAATTGTCGTTTTTCCTTATAATTTGAGTGTCGGTACTTTCTTTTTCTGAGAGACGGTTACGCAGTGAAACTTGGTCCAGTGCAAGCTGAGAATTTAGTCTGTTTGGGGAGAGCTGATATCACATGTCAGCAGAGGAATTTTGCTTTGCGCTTTCAATTTTTCACTTGGAGCGGTTCCTCTTTCGTTTGGAATGAGTTCTGCTACGAGGAGCGCCTTTGAATTTCGGCTGCGAGATCATGTTTATTTCCATTTTCTGCAGTTGTGGTCTACGTGGAACTGAATTCACTTTACTGTTCTTTTGCTGAGTGTATCCGATTTTATGACGATGTCGGAATCGTGCTTGGTGGAAAAAGCAATGTTTACGGCTGTGCGTTAGGAAGCACTTAGCACATTTCTCTGGCGTGAGGCGGCTGTTGTGCCGGCCCGGACGCGCTGGGAATTTATTGTGTGCGTTCGTCGCGCTGAGTAACGTGAACTGTTTGCGACTCGCGGACCCTTGCAGAACACTTAGCGTCCACAGTTTCGACTAGGCGTGCGGGAAAAATCTAATTCCGAGAACACTCGTGCTTCCAGAGGTTCGGTAAGTCGTAAGACCTCCCTCAGACACGGATTGTAGTGCTTTAAGATTTCTGATCCAGTTCTACTGTGGGCTGTATTTTGGATAATGGCATCATAAAGCATTTCGTCCCCAAATGATACTCTACAATTACATTTAAAATTGTCATGTCTAGTTATACTTTTAAGTTCTGCTAGCTATTCACTATAGGACTAGTTAGATTTACTACGTGTTCTGAAAAATTTGTAGCGAGCAGCAGCCACATGTGCGTGATATTCACAATAATCATCTAATTTATTCACTAGATTGTCGTAGAACGAAATCTGGAGATTTAGAAACAATTTTCTACGGAATCCAAAGGTTTATACTCCAACCCAAAATAATAACAATGAACGCCGTGGTTCCCCGTGAGTGTTGTATGCGGAGAAGTGCTGCTCTGTTTTTGTTTTGAACGGCCAATGTCGGTTGGTCACAGTCAGTGTGCTCCCTGCCGCCGTTGGATAAGCAGCTGCAGCAGCAAGTCGTATACTCCTAGCTCACTCATTTGTTACATAGTTTAATTCTTAATTTGTTTGCGTGTTTTTGGTACTTGCATTGTTTAATTCATAAATTTCGGGCGTATTATAGTATTTGAGAGTTGCAGCATCGCGTTTTAATACCTGAATAGTGTAAAATCGCGTAGTCTCCTTCCGCCGCCGAGCAGTGTGTCAGCAGTGCACAAGTGGCAGCATTACTGCATTTACTAGGCAATCTTGTATTTTAATAACCGTTTAAATTTTGTGTCGATTTGTTTGCGCTCTCTGTAGATTAGTTCAGACGTTCTTTGCACAACAGTTTTTAGCATGGATAGGGACTGCAACTGCTGTGTTCGGATGCAGGCTGAGTTGGCATCCCTTCGCTCCCAGCTTCAGGCAGTGTTGGCTTCGGTCACACAGCTTGAGGCTGTTGCCAATGGTCATCACTGTGGGGGTCCGGATGGGGGTTTGTCGGGGACAGCCAGCTCGTCCCACGCATCCCCCTATCGGACTACGACTGTGGTTGCCCGGGATACTGCCCGCATTGAGGCTGATCTCTCACCTGTGGTAGAGTGGGAGGTCGTCTCAAGGTGTGGCAGGGGGCGAAAGACATTCCGGAGGGCATAGCGGAAGGCCTCTCCAGTTTGTCTGACGAACCGGTTTCAGGCTCTGTCTCAGGCTGATACTGATCTTCGGCCTGACATGGCTGCTTGTCCTGTTCCAGAGGTTGCCCCTCAGTCTGCGAGATCCGGGCGGTCGCAGAGGGTGGGCTTACTGGTAGTTGGGAGCTCCAACGTCAGGCGCGTAATGGGGCCCCTTAGGGATATGGCAGCAAGGGAGGGGAAGAAAACCAAAGTGCACTCCGTGTGCATACCGGGGGGAGTCATTCCAGATGTGGAAAGGGTCCTTCCGGATGCCATGAAGGGTACAGGGTGCACCCATCTGCAGGTGGTCGCTCATGTCGGCACCAATGATGTGTGTCGCTATGGATCGGAGGAAATCCTCTCTGGCTTCCAGCGGCTATCTGATTTGGTGAAGACTGCCAGTCTCGCTAGCGGGATGAAAACAGAGCTCACCATCTGCAGCATCGTCGACAGGACTGACTGCGTACCTTTGGTACAGAGCCGAGTGGAGGGTCTGAATCAGAGGCTGAGACGGTTCTGCGACCGTGTGGGCTGCAGATTCCTCGACTTGCGCCATAGGGTGGTGGGGTTTCGGGTTCCGCTGGATAGGTCAGGAGTCCACTACACGCAACAAGCGGCTACACGGGTAGCAGGGGTTGTGTGGCGTGGGCTGGGCGGTTTTTTAGATTAGATGGCCTCGGGCAAGTACAGAAAGGGCAACAGCCTCAACGGGTGCGGGGCAAAGTCAGGACATGCGGGGACCAAGCAGCAATCGGTATTGTAATTGTAAACTGTCGAAGCTGCGTTGGTAAAGTACCGGAACTTCAAGCGCTGATAGAAAGCACCGAAGCTGAAATCGTTATAGGTACAGAAAGCTGGCTGAAGCCAGAGATAAATTCTGCCGAAATTTTTACAAACGTACAGACGGTGTTTAGAAAGGATAGATTGCATGCAACCGGTGGTGGAGTGTTCGTTGCTGTTAGTAGTAGTTTATCCTGTAGTGAAGTAGAAGTGGATAGTTCCTGTGAATTATTATGGGTGGAGGTTACACTCAACAACCGAGCTAGGTTAATAATTGGCTCCTTTCACCGACCCCCCGAGTCAGCAGCATTAGTGGCAGAACAGCTGAGAGAAAATTTGGAATACATTTCACATAAATTTTCTCAGCATGTTATAGTCTTAGGTGGAGATTTCAATTTACCAGATATAGACTGGGACACTCAGATGTTTAGGACGGGTGGTAGGGACAGAGCATCGAGTGACATTATACTGAGTGCACTATCCGAAAATTACCTCGAGCAATTAAACAGAGAACCGACTCGTGGAGATAACATCTTGAACCTACTGATAACAAACAGACCCGAACTTTTCGACTCTGTAAGCGCAGAACAGGGAATCAGTGATCATAAGGCCGTTGCAGCATCCCTGAATATGGAAGTTAATAGGAATATAAAAAAAAGGGAGGAAGGTTTATCTGTTTAGCAAGAGTAATAGAAGGCAGATTTCAGGCTACCTAACAGATCAAAACGAAAATTTCTGTTCCGACACTGACAATGTTGAGTGTTTATGGAAAAAGTTCAAGGCAATCGTAAAATGCGTTTTAGACAGGTACGTGCCGAGTAAAACTGTGGTACAACAACAAAGTTAGGAAATTACTGCGAAAGCAAAGAGAGCTTCACTCCAAATTTAAACGCAGCCAAAACCTCTCAGACAAACAGAAGCTAAACGATGTCAAAAGCGTAAGGAGGGCTATGCGTGAAGCGTTTAGTGAATTCGAAAGTAAAATACTAGGTACAGACTTGACAGAAAATCCTAGGAAGTTCTGGTCTTACGTTAAATCAGTAAGTGGCTCGAAACAGCATATCCAGACACTCCGGGATGATGATGGCATTGAAACAGAGGATGACAAGCGTAAGGCTGAAATACTAAACACCTTTTCCAAAGATGTTTCACAGAGGAAGACCGCACTGCAGTTCCTTCTCTAAATCCTCGCACAAACGAAAAAATGGCTGACATCGAAATAAGTGTCCAAGGAATAGAAAAGCAACTGGAATCACTCAACAGAGGAAAGTCCACTGGACCTGACGGGATACCAATTCGATTCTACACAGAGTACGCGAAAGAACTTGCCCCCCTTATAACAGCCGTATACCGCAAGTCTCTAGAGGAACGGAAGGTTCCAAATGATTGGAAAAGAGCACAGGTAGTCCCAGTCTTCAAGAAGGGTCGTCGAGCAGATGCGCAAAACTATAGACCTATATCTCTGACGTCGATCTGTTGTAGAATTTTAGAACATGTTTTTTGCTCGAGTATCATGTCGTTTTTGGAAACTCAGAATCTACTATGTAGGAATCAACATGGATTCCGGAAACAGCGATCGTGTGAGACCCAACTCGCTCTATTTGTTCATAAGACCCAGAAAATATTAGATACAGGCTCCCAGGTAGATGCTATTTTTCTTGACTTCCGGAAGGCGTTCGATACAGTTCCGCACTGTCGCCTGATAAACAAAGTAAGAGCCTACGGAATATCAGACCAGCTGTGTGGCTGGATTGAAGAGTTTTTAGCAAACAGAACACAGCATGTTGTTATCAACGGAGAGACGTCTATAGACGTTAAAGTAACCTCTGGCGTGCCACAGGGGAGTGTTATGGGACCATTGCTTTTCACAATATATATAAATGACCTAGTAGATAGTGTCGGAAGTTCCATGCGGCTTTTCGCGGATGATGCTGTAGTATACAGAGAAGTTGCAGCATTAGAAAATTGTAGCGAAATGCAGGAAGATCTGCAGCGGATAGGCACTTGGTGCAGGGAGTGGCAACTGACCCTTAACATAGACAAATGTAATGTATTGAGAATACATAGAAAGAAGGATCCTTTATTGTATGATTATATGATAGCGGAACAAACACTGGTAGCAGTTACTTCTGTAAAATATCTGGGAGTATGCGTGCGGAACGATTTGAAGTGGAATGATCATATAAAATTAATTGTTGATAAGGCGGGTACCAGGTTGAGATTCATTGGGAGAGTCCTTAGAAAATGTAGTCCATCAACAAAGGAGGTGGCTTACAAAACACTCGTTCGACCTATACTTGAGTATTGCTCATCAGTGTGGGATCCGTACCAGATCGGGTTGACAGAGGAGACAGAGAAGATCCAAAGAAGAGCGGCGCGTTTCGTCACAGGGTTATTTGGTAACCGTGATAGCGTTACGGAGATGTTTAACAAACTCAAGTGGCAGACTCTGCAAGAGAGGCGCTCTGCATCGCGGTGTAGCTTGCTCGACAGGTTTCGAGAGGGTGCGTTTCTGGATGAGGTATCGAATATATTGCTTCCCCCTACTTATACCTCCCAAGGAGATCACGAATGTAAAATTAGAGAGATTAGAGCGCGCACAGAGGCTTTCAGACAGTCGTTCTTCCCGCGAACCATACGCGACTGGAACAGGAAAGGGAGGTAATGACAGTGGCACGTAAAGTGCCCTCCGCCACACACCGTTGGGTGGCTTGCGGAGTATAAATGTAGATGTAGATGTAGATGTACATTCGGGACATTCTTTAACATAGGCGTGGAATGGCCGAAATGTTGTGTGCAGCAGAGGAACTTCGTAATTATGAATTTCATTAGTTGCTTTTTGTACTTCTTGCTGATTTTGTTGTCCTTGTACCAGTTGTGTGGCAACGGCCTCGCCGCAGTGGATACACCGGTCCACGTGAGATCGCCAAAGTTAAGCGCTGTCGGGCGTGGTCGGCACTTGGATGGGTGACCATCCCGGCCGCCATGCGTTGTTGCCATTTTTCGGGGTGCACTCAGCCTCGTGGCGCCAATTGAGGAGCTACTCGACCGACTAGTAGCGGCGTCGGTCAAGATTACCATCATAACGACTGTAAGAGCGGTGTGCTGACGCCACTCCCCTCCAAGCCGCGTCCTCCGCTGAGGATGACACGGCGGTCGGATGGTTCCTGTAGGCCACTTGTGGCCTGACGACGGAGTGCTTTGTACGAGTTCTGCAATACATCTAACAGCTAGCTAGTTTTATGAATCTGCAACTGGGCGAGCATCGTGAGTAATTGCTTTCCACTGAATGCTATTTTCAGAGTATTCAGTAAAATTAAAGAATAGAAAGTCCTTCTTTTGGTGTTACGAAGCACGGATAAAAGTAAATTTTTTATACTTCTTCAAATGTGACTCTCCAGTCTGTAAGAAATAATTAAACGCATTTTCACAGAATTGACACGAACCGCATCACAAAGAAAGCTAGTATAAAAATTATCTTTACCTCAAAAAACTCTATTGATCAACCAATAGCTCGAAACATTCTCTCATCTGAGTAGATTTTACTCACAATTATTACACAACTAGAGCATTTGCTACTCGTGTCCTATTAAACTCCGCAATACCAACGTGGCGCGTCCGTGGGGGGGGGGGGGGGGGGGGGGGGGGGGGGGCAGGGGGGCAGCCGTACGCTGTGCTGTGCGGCCATTGTTGTTGAAAAAGTGTTGGTATTTCCAGGGTTAAGGCAGCTTGGATTAAATCAACTGCTATCAGACATCTCTCACTCCGATCGATATTTCAATAGCAAGCCGACCCTCGTCGTCAGAGATGTGTCTGCAGCTGTGTGAGGTGGATTCCAGGTAGACTTGTATAGTTGAAGCGGTACAGTTAGTACGCTCCATTTAAACAGTTTACACACCAGTAATTTTTAAATGTTACTAGATCGATTTTAGTGGAAGTCAGTGGCATAAAAAATTTCTGAGTGTGTGGTTGGATGAAGTTTAGATATAATGGGATACGGAAAGGTGTGGGCCTGGCCAAAGGTAGTTACAGAGTAGTGAGCTTTGTCAAAGTATAACCTGTGGGAAAGCTAAATAAAGAGATTGCCTTTAGGATTCAGGAAAGGTAGACAGAAACGACAGTTGTGGGTGTCAGGTGGCAATGACCAATGGGAGAGGTTCACGTCGTGGCTGTTGTCTCCTGAATTCCGCCGCGCTGGGGTACTTTTCAAATGTTCAAATGTGCGTGATATCCTATGGGACTTAACTGCTAAGGTCATCAGACCCTAAGCTTACACACTACTTAATCTAAATTATTCTAAGGACAAACACACATACCCTTGTCCGAGGGAGGACTCGAACCTCCGCCGCGACCAGCCGCACAGTCTGTGACTGCAGCGCCCGAGACCGCTTGGCTAATCCCGCACGGCACGCTGGGTTACTGTTAGATGGGCTACCAAGAGATGCTGACGCTGCTGTTTCGGAGTCCTTGCTGATGTTGTATAAAAGGTATAAAAATGAGTTATATTATCGTAGATAGCGTTGTTAGTAATGTCTCGTTTTGAATTATAAAAGTGTCAGAAGACTGTTTAATTATCACAATTTGTTGGTATGAAGTAAATGGTAAACTGCGCTCGTGAACATTAAGTGTGAGTGCTGGCCATCAGTTGTGCGCTCTGTTTGTGTAATAATTGTGAGTAAAATCTATTCAGATGAGAGAATGTTTCCACTTATTGGTTAATTAATAGAGTTTTTTTTGGGATAAAGATAAATTTTATAGTACTTTTCTTTGTGATGTGGTCATGACCACATGTTTGCGTCAATTCTGTGAATGCAGATTCACATCTCGAAAGCCAACATTTTGCGAGAGGATAAGCACCTTACATGCTTACTAAAGAGAGTAGAAGCCGGGCAATAGTATTCTCACTTGATTATTTTATAAATTTTAGGCAGTTTTCTTGTCACTTGTGAAACATCGACTGTGCTCGCCAATTGGGTGCGTGGAATCTGTTCTGGAACCAATTGAGGTAGCAGAGTGTGCTAAAGTGAATGAATGTTTTCCAAAAGTGATTCTATGAAGAGTTTTTGTTCCATTTTAAGTTGTTCTTTGTGAGTGAGGTTTGGTCATATGTATAGTAGTAGTTCACGTGGTACATAAATTTGATACTGATTCAGATGTTATTTAATTTCCTGTAGTATGATATAATGATTTTGATGCCCATCAGTAAAGACTTACGTAATGATTTGGTAATGATGAGTGAGTTCTTTTTGTAAATTCATGGACCCAATCTGGTACCGTCATTGTGAGTTCATTACCCCAGTCCGTGCATATAGTTTGTTTCAACCCTTTGTTGTGGAATAGTAACCCGTAAAAAGTAAATTCATTAATTTATCCTAAATTTTAAACATCGGGTGGACCTTATTTGTTGAGTCCATCCACACTAATGTGCTCTGCCAAATGATATTGGATTCAATGACTATTCTGAGAGTGTGTAACGTAATTTGTGTACAAAGCCCCTCAGGAATCTGTTTTGTTTCGCTGTCCTGCAGAGCGTAGCTTTTACCTACTACCGTGTGATTATCATGTTACACGCTGCTATGTTGAACAACATTGTGTTTAATCCCTACCATTTCCATATAGTGTGACGGAAGTTCCCTTTTTGTACATAGGAGATCAAAAAACAAAAAATTCGTAACTATTTTCACTAGTGAAAACTTGATTATCATATTAGGATCAGTGTCATATAAATATTACCTAATGTTGAAGGTAGTGTTTAAGATCAATAAATGTACATGATTATAAAGAACAACACTTTGAGGTCATTGTAACGAGGTCACCATTTCACTTTCCTTACTAAATGGAGATTGTGTTTAACCCCAGTGCAAAGAATTATTTGAAAAATCAAATAACAGGGTGCAGAAAGAATGATTAAAAATTAATGAAAAAATAAACAAATAATCATTCGATTTTCGTTATGATCAAATTCATTACGTTCAGGTTCCACGTAGAACAAATATATATATAATTAAAATCGGGCTGTTATTGCTAATTAGTATCGCTCACCAAGAACCCTAGCATCCAGTAAGAGTTTAAGAAGTGCATAGGAAGTATGTAGACCAGATATAGGTATAACTCCAGATTAAATAGTCTTGAATACAGAGAAAAATAGCGCATACTACGAGAGTATTTGTGATCATGAGAAACTGACTTACAGTTAACCACTACAACGGTAATCGTAGGACGTTGCAGGGGTAAAGTGCACACGTTTTTAAGCAAGCTGGCAAAGACAAATAATTGACGTAGTTAACTTCCTCTTTTACATTTACAGTTGTTCGTTTGACTGAATGCTGTCCTTGGTTCAGTGACTAGTAACTGAAGATCGTGCCGCGGGCGTCGATGGCAACCTTCCAAGGTTTGCCCTGTCTTCTGCCCGAGATCTCGGTGTGCGCCAGCTTATAAAGAGATGCGGAAGAATACTGTTAGCTCCGCTGTTGGCGAGGCCATTAGCAGCGACCTCTATCTGCATATGTAGCATCACCCGACGGTCTTACGGAGATTCCAGTGTGAGCAAGGAGGCCGCTGATGGCCAGCCTGGAGTTGTTAGGTTGATGCGTAGGTTCGTAGCGTTTTCTTTTTGCGTGTTGGTATTCTGAACGCTATGGATTGATTTATCGATTGTTATATCTTATTTGTAGTTCACTGTTGCTATTTATGTTTACATATTGTCATTTTGTCATTTGGAGATAGTCAGTGGAGCTGTGGACGGAAGAATAGGGAGTGCCAAGCGCAGAAATCGGAACATTTCCGACATACTCTTCTGTTTGAGTTCAGTAGAGGGGTGACAGCAGGGGAGGCAGACAGAAATATTTTCACCGTGTATGTGGACAATGCCAATTGTGGCAAAAATCGTTTTGATATTAGTGACTTTCCAGGTTGAGGAAGACCTTCGATGAAGATTCTTTAAACGCACTTATCCACAATGATCCACGTTAGTGCACTGTAAAACGGGAAAATCTGATGAGCAGTGATCATTCTATCATCGTGCGATATCTGCATGCAATGGGGAAGGATGAAAAATCGGATGTACGGTTACCGCAGGCTCTACGCCAAAGTAACAAAAGTCAGTGGATGGCCATGTGTACACCTCTGCTTGCTCGTCATCGATTGGCTCGTGAACAACGTATACCATTCCTATCTTATGTTGTTACTGATGATAAGAAATGGTAGTCATTATGCTAACATAAGAAAAAGAAAGGAATGGTTGAGTCCAAACAAAGAACCAAATCTCCGTAGTAAGATCGGCACGCATCCACATAATGTGTTATGCACCTGGTGGAAGAGTGACCATGTGGTGTGCTAAGAATTGTTTAACGGAGGTACAACCACAACTGTTGACATTTACTGCCAACAGCTGAGGACCAGGAAGACCGTGAAGTGATGCTACTCCACGATTACGCCTGCACGCGTTATTCAAGCTGACAAGAAACACTACACAACAGTAGGGCTGGAAAGTCACTCCGCACCCACCTTATTCGCCTGACCTTGCAGCCGTAGATTTTTACCTTTTCCGCTCTGTATCGAACAACCTTCA
Organism: Schistocerca cancellata; assembly: GCF_023864275.1. Lineage (NCBI taxonomy): Eukaryota > Metazoa > Arthropoda > Insecta > Orthoptera > Acrididae > Schistocerca > Schistocerca cancellata. Next base: position 852,421,727 of record NC_064626.1, read on the forward strand.
CGCAACTTTCTTTCAGGATGACAATGCGCTCCGAACATAGCTCGACGAGTTCTTCGCCTCAAATGACGTGATTTCTATAGTCTCAGAATCTAAACGTTACCCTAGCGCTGGCAGACTGTTGTAAATAGTTAAGGAGAGTGTATTATTGATGACTAAAGTCTCTGTTATATGTATATGCTGTGTTTATTAAACTTAGGGGAAAACGCTACGAACTTGTACACCAACCCAATACCGCACTCGGATGACTAGGGGATAGTACACTGACAGCGCGGTGCGTGGTGGCGTAAACTCCACCTACGTCGAAAAAATTATTTATTTTCCCCGCCTTTGCAAGAAAATGAGAAAGTATTGGATATCTTGAAGTATCCCACCCACTGGCTACATCTGACCCATAAGAAGAAGAGCTTTTTCGGAATCAGGGCAGAAGATGCATTCCTTACCGCGATGTCGTCTCATCTACTCCATTGCCTACAGGATAGCAAACTGCTGCGCGTAGTATATTGGTTCACATATTGCTTACTAGCGAGGTGGCTCAGTGGCTAACACACTAGACTCGCATTCGGGAGGACGACGGTTCAATCCCGCGTTCGGCCATCCTGATTTAGGTTTTCTGTCATTATCTAAATCGCTCCAGGCAAATGCCGGGGTGGTTCCCTTGAAAGGGCACGGCCGACTTCCTTCCCCGTCCTTCCCTAATCCGGCGAGACCGACGACCTCTCTGTCTGGTCTCCTTCCCCAGACAACCCAACTCAAGATATTGGTTATTGTTTTATAGTGGCTACCCGGCCTAGTTCCTGTGAGCTGTACGCGATTCCGAGACTGGAGCCGTAGGTAGTGTTGCTCTATGACGGTACGGCATCGGAAGTCCAGAGACTCTCACGCATTTATTCAGAACGACTCACAACGTTCTGGAACCACACCGGTTCCGCGTGCAACAGACGAGCGGCGGGCAGCCCATGGGTAGCAAACAAGGCTGCGTGATGGGCTATGTACTCGCCGGACACACAGAGACTGGGTCGGCAATGCTAGTCATACACACCGGTTACAGTTCGTAGTTGTCGTTACCTGCTGGGCTAGTAGATCTCTTCTGCTGTTTGACACTCAGCCTGCTTACGATCGCGACGAATCGAACTTTGTGGTGCAACACGCCGATAGCTCGAGAAGCTTCCACGAATATGTCAGCACTACAAAGTCAAATTTAAGCAGATAATAAAGTGAGGACAACAATATTTTCAGGTAAGGAATTGGTCGGGTTACGCTTTATTTGTCATTATAAAGAATTGTGTGGCACTTCGATACTGGTGGTGGCAGGTTGCAAACCAAACACAATTGTCCGTGATGCATCTACGGCCATGGTTGCTGTTGTTTACAGGACATGTGCGAGTGGTTCCCAGAGTTGGAGTTTGCTCTGAAGTTTCAGACGTGATTCCAATGCATTTGGTATCAGAATGTATTCACTGGAAAGCTGAGCTATTTGCAGGGACAGGTTGCGTAACAAGCGTCATATTTATTAAACTTCCTGACAGATTAAAACTGTGTGCCGGACCGAGACTGGAACTCGGGACCTTTGCCTTTCGCGGGCAAGTGCTCTGCCAACTGAGCTACTCAACCACGACTCACGACCCGTCCTCACAGCTTCAATTCTGCCAGTACCTCGTATCCTACCTTCCAAACTTCACAGAAGCTCTTCTGCCAGGTTCGCAGAGTTTGCCGGCACGGTAGCTCAGCGTGTTCGGTCAGAGGACTTGCGTGCTTTCTGTAATAATAATAATAATAAAAACTGAGTCAAGGCATCAAAGATCAGGTTGAACCGATTTCTTGTGACGTCCGCCCAGACCAAACGCGACGAACTATATCGAACAAAACGAAAAAAAAGAAGTTGGTAGAGCACTTGCCCGCGAAAGGCAAAGGTCCCGAGTTCGACTTTCGGTCCGGCACACAGTTTTAATTTGTCAGGAAGTTTCATATCAGCGCACACTCCGCTGCAGAGTGAAAATCTTATTCTGGAAACAAAGCGTCATATTCCTTTACTTCACGTTATGGTCAGAAATTTTTATGTCATCAGACTACCAGTTTCGGCTTATAATGACTGATCTTCAGATCTGTTATATAAAAACATGTCCTAGTATACTGAAGCTATAGTGCCACTACGTAGTTCTGAAGATTATCATTATAGACCGAAACCAGTAGTCTGATGATATAAAAATTAGTGACCATAGACGTGAAGTAAAGGATTTTATTCCATTTTCGTGTTACTGATCAGTTCGCTACCATGTCGCAGCTTGAGAAAGCGTCATATTTATGGAAACATTTTGTCACAGTGGAGAAAAAAGTAGCCTACAAGTGGCTAGATCGTACAGGAGACTGTCATACGAACTTTCCGTCAAACGCACTCTTAAAACGACCCTGTGTGGAGAGTACTTGTGAAGCAGTAATTGCACCTGTCGCAATGGAGAAAAAAAACAGGAAGCGCTGCAGGCCAAATTATTTTGAACATAGAGTTCAGTTCTGCCAATGCATTATATAGCACTGTATTGCAGTGCCAAACAACCTACAGAATTACATGCAGTAATTAGGATTCCAGCATGAGTTTAATCCGATGAGCCTCTGATTGGCAGGGCAGCAGACAGTTGCCATGGCTATTTGAGGGTCAGCCACAAAAGTTTATGTTCAATTTTAATGGGTGTATCGAGGCTGTAATTCTTCTTTCTTTTCGTAGTTTTGAGATAATGCAATCAGTTTTTTTGTTGCTGAAGTCATAGTTAGAATTTAGTTTCAATTTCTTTGGGGTGGACACTCAATGCGTAGAAAATTTTCGCTACAGTGTTTTCTGTGTCGATAGTACATTCCAGAGAAAAATAATAAACATTTGACTGTGCACAGTAGCGACCACTCATTCCTTCGTTCTTTTCAAGATCGTCAACACTACACAGCGAAATCTTTCAAAGGTAGAAAGTTTTCGACTGGCGCGATACTGAAAAGCAGTACTGAATGTGTGGATCACATAAAATCAGTATTAGCAAAGTCGAATGGAAAACTGTTGGTAGGGTTCTGGAAAACTGCGGTACATCTGTAAAGGAAATCGCGTATAATGCACTAGAGAAACCAGTTCCAGAGTACAGAGTCCGTATAAGACAGCCACGACAACAGGCAACGAATGAATTCTGAGACGCACTGCTAGATTCGTAACAGAATGGTACACCCACAAGAAAGTGTATCAGAAATGCTCGAAAATGTATATGAGATTTTTTGGAAGAAAGATGATATAATTCTTGAGAAACCCTATTGGGTAAATATAGAGGATTACATTCAAGGAAGACTGTTTCCTCCTCAGACTTCATTGTGTGTACCTCCTAGTACCTGGGAACGCACATCGTCTCGCGGCTTCCAGCGATCAGAATTAGTTTACGAGAAGAAAAGGAAGAGGTCGTCAGAGACAGAACAATACTAATTAATTTTCAGGATTCTGGAAGGCAAAACACTGCAGAGAACCGTCCATGTTGCAATATTAATTTTCTGTAGTACTTAATGAATGAAGTTCAGCGCTGCTCCACTTTACAAGACGTATTTATCTGGAATAAACAGTCATGTGACTGTCCTAATGGATGTTATTGCTTAGCTTAGTCGATGATTTGATAACGAGCTTAGGCATGAAATTAGTCATCAAATAATAAAGGAAATTAATATTTCAACTTGGATCGTTCTCTGAAATTTATTGCATAATTCTGAAAAACAGTAGTTCTTATTGGAGAAAGGACTCGGCCTGGCTCTTTTGATGGAAGCGTTCCAGTATTTGCCTTACGCGATATAGAGAAGCCACCGCTGTTTTATCAGAGTACTCTTCTCTTGAGAACTGAAATGCGGCAAGGTTGACAGGAATTATCATGATTTTGCTATTACTTGTGACGAAAAAATTAATTGCCTGAGCCCTAGCTTGCACTGCGACTTGACACAAGCACCATGGAATCCCCGTTCTGTCATTCACAGTCAAGTATCCTTAGCATCCTTGATCCACTAAACACAAATGCCACGACGGCTTCTTTGAAGATGATACGACTGATTTATTTTCCATTCTTGCCTTATCCGAGTTTTTGCTCCATCTCTTATGTCTTCGACAATATATTAAATCAAAATATTTCTTCTTTCTTCTGAATTACAAGAGGTTAGGAAAACGCTGAAGCACTGGGTACACGGGGATATAAATCTTGAATTCCTTAATACAAGGCTAGTGACGTTGGTCAGTGCGCCATCAAGCCCAATCGTTATAAACGGAGAGTTATCTTAGTAGGGCAAACATACAGGAGGGAATCGATTCTTCAGTCATTGAGATAATCATCATGGTAATCATTTGAAGTGCAAGAATACCAGAAGAAAGCTCGAAAATTTTATGCATTATATTTCAGTGTAGCCATAGTGGCTACTCTTGGAAAACCAAGATTCTGAAATAAATGAAAAATCAAAATATAAAATCGCTCTACTGTCCTTAACGCAGTTGAATTGTACCTGTGTTCATTTATAAGCTTCATCGTCATGGTGTCTGTTGTTACGCAAGCAGCAACAGTGAGACGTCAGCATGCCAGAAACGCGTATTTACGCAAGCTACAGTTGGTTCTTGACTGCAGTGTGCAAAATTGTGGTGAACATATACAAGGTTTGTAAAAAAATTCCATACTTTTATAGGTGATAATATGGACCAAAATAAGACCAAAGTCCAATAAATATGAGTTCAAAAATTAACAGCGTAAGAGCTGTGAGCATGTGTTCGTCTTTGTAACTGTTAAAGACATGTATTGTACTGTTGACTCTTTGCGGTTACGAACTACCTGCAGAATGCAGAAAACAAATGAGGACGCATTCGTCTACTTCTGTCCGTGCCTACAGCGTGCAAAAAACAATTGGTACTTTTGTTACTGTAAACTATATTCACAGTTCTGGGTCAGAACAGAGCACGCATTAGTTCTAGTGGAACCAGTCTGTGATTTGATAATTCTGTAAAATGCTTTTACATTGTAGTTTTATCTTTGTACTTATTAGCATAACGGAAGGCTATTGTTCTCCACTGGAAATGACCTACGTGATCTTCTGGTATGGTCTTATAAATGGTAGCAAGCGATCAATAGATTCGGTGTATGTTGAAAATGGTGCAGAACGGAAGGTACCGTCTTCACAATTACTCAGCCGTCTTTTCCAGCGGCTAACAGACATCGGCTGAGTAGCTCCAACAACGGTATATCGTGGCAGACCATTCGTACTCCTGTTTTGGAGGAGCTAGTACAGCAACAGATAGAAGAAATCCTGGAACTGACGTACGTAGAATTTCAGCACTTATCGGGGTTAGTCATCCTGTAGTCAGGGCGATTCTGCATGAACAGTGCTATACCCGTATCGTTTACTGTGTGTACAGACCTGTTGGCCACAAGATTAGCCTCCCAGGATGCAGTTCTGAAAATAGCTGCAGTACGGATATAGTGAAGAGCCACTTTTCACAAAAAAGATACTCTTCAAGTCAGAGGCTGGTTTGGCGGAAGGTGGGATTGTCTATTTCAGCAACCAACATGCGTGGGTCGATGCAAATCCATAAGCAGTTGTAGAAGCAAGATATCTGTGGCGATTTTGAATTAATGTTCGTGTGTTGTCAGTTCCTATCAAACAGTTTGCATATCTTGCTAGAGCAGGTGCCAACCCAGCAATGGCAGTGACTAGTTCGTGCATGATGGAGGATCAGTCCACTTTCTCTGAAATGTCCAAGAACGCCTCACACAAACATTTAAAGGGGAGTAGACTGGTTGGAGAGGCCCAGTACGTCCGCCACCTCGTTCGCTTGTTCTTAACCTTTCGATTTTTGGTTGTGGAGACATTTGAAAACTTCGTTGTATGCCAGTCCATTGATGATGTACAAACACTAAAGGAAAATGTCATCAATTCATTCCAGCGCATTCGTGAGCAACCTGCAGTTTTTCATAGAGTGAGTAAATCACTAAGACGTCGGAAAGTAGGATCTCTTACTATAAATGGACAGCACATTGAGAACCTTCTTTGTCGATAGCTCGTAAGGGTAGGACAAGCAGCTAACGTTACAAACTTCGCTATTTCCCAGTAACAGAATAACGTGTACTTACTTGTTTACTCATTTGTTTATTGCCTTCTGTAGGTCGTTCGTAATACCAAAGAGCTTGCTGTAGAAGAGATGTGTTTTACAGTAGTTCAGATGAACAAGCGCTCACAGCTCTTAACATATGCATTTAGGTGCCCATAATTACTGGATATTTTTTCTTGGTTTTGTCGGTACTAACACGTCTCAAAATATATAACAATTTTTTTGTCACCCTGTATAGAACTTTATACGGTTATTTGTATTTTTTAATAAGATCTGTTATATACTTCTGACTTTTGTTGATTTATCATGTATGTGGCATAACAGGAGCCTTGATGATGAACTCGAAATGTAAAAAAGATATAAGACCAGTAGATGACTACATTGTGATGCACTATACTCGGATCTGGACCCTCCCTGCTCCCGCACTGGAGGACTGATTTCCCTATGGCTTGAAGACACGTCCTGAAAGGGGTGGTCGGCCATATACGAGTACCTCGGCAAAAACTACACTCCTGGAAATGGAAAAAAGAACACATTGACACCGGTGTGTCAGACCCACCATACTTGCTCCGGACACTGCGAGAGGGCTGTACAAGCAATGATCACAGGCACGGCACAGCGGACACACCAGGAACCGCGGTGTTGGCCGTCGAATGGCGCTAGCTGCGCAGCATTTGTGCACCGCCGCCGTCAGTGTCAGCCAGTTTGCCGTGGCATACGGAGCTCCATCGCAGTCGTTAACACTGGTAGCATGCCGCGACAGCGTGGACGTGAACCGTATGTGCAGTTGACGGACTTGGAGCGAGGGCGTATAGTGGGCATGCGGGAGGCCGGGTGGACGTACCGCCGAATTGCTCAACACGTGGGGCGTGAGGTCTCCATAGTACATCGATGTTGTCGCCAGTGGTCGGCGCAAGGTGCACGTGCCCGTCGACCTGGGACCGGACCGCAGCGACGCACGGATGCACGCCAAGACCGTAGGATCCTACGCAGTGCCGTAGGGGACCGCACCGCCACTTCCCAGCAAATTAGGGACACTGTTGCTCCTGGGGTATCGGCGAGGACCATTCGCAACCGTCTCCATGAAGCTGGGCTACGGTCCCGCACACCGTTAGGCCGTCTTCCGCTCACGCCCCAACATCGTGCAGCCCGCCTCCAGCGGTGTCGCGACAGGCGTGAATGGAGGGACGAATGGAGACGTGTCGTCTTCAGCGATGAGAGTCGCTTCTGCCTTGGTGCCAATGATGGTAGTATGCGTGTTTGGCGCCGTGCAGGTGAGCGCCACAATCAGGACTGCATACGACCGAGGCACACAGGGCCAACACCCGGCATCATGGTGTGGGGAGCGATCTCCTACACTGGCCGGACACCACTGGCGATCGTCGAGGGGACACTGAATAGTGCACGGTACATCCAAACCGTCATCGAACCCATCGTTCTACCATTCTTAGACCGGCAAGGGAACTTGCTGTTCCAACAGGACAATGCACGTCCGCATGTATCCCGTGCCACCCAACGTGCTCTAGAAGGTGTAAGTCAACTACCCTGGCCAGCAAGATCTCCGGATCTGTCCCCCATTGAGCATGTTTGGGACTGGATGAAGCGTCGTCTCACGCGGTCTGCACGTCCAGCACGAACGCTGGTCCAACTGAGGCGCCAGGTGGAAATGGCATGGCAAGCCGTTCCACAGGACTACATCCAGCATCTCTACGATCGTCTCCATGGGAGAATAGCAGCCTGCATTGCTGCGAAAGGTGGATATACACTGTACTAGTGGCGACATTGTGCATGCTCTGTTGCCTGTGTCTATGTGCTTGTGGTTCTGTGAAAATCTGAGGGCGCTAGACCAGACGAATAAGGTGGCTGCGGAATGACGTCCCAACCCAACACCGGTATACTTTTTTTTTGTCAGTCTAGCAGAATGCATCACTTCACGCAGTCTTCCTAGTTGTTGCTCTTGGTTTGCGTCTGCAAGACGTCTCAGTTGTTGACAATAAATATCAACAGTGATGGTTACACCTCGGGGAAGTAGTTTCTTAGTACACCAGACCGTCGATGTTCCACGAGATACATAAAATTATCTTTTGTGGATACGCGCAGGTCATTGTATAGAGAGTTGCGGCTTTGTCTGGAATCAACATTTTCTTTCTTTCCCTTATGTTAGCATATAGACACTATTTCTCGTCACCATTCAATATACAGGATAGGAATGGTCGGTGTTGTTCACGAGTCAATAGGTGAAGGGCAAGCAAAGACGTACGTATGACCATCTGTTCTTTCCTGCGATTTTAGCTTAGAGCATGCGATAACCATACACCCTATTTTTGAACCTTTCCCACTGCATGAAAATGCCGATCGCTGGTGGAATGATTATAGTTCATCGCATTTTCCAGTTGTCCAGTACACTGACGTGGATCGTTGTGGATTAATGCGTTTAAACGATCTTCATCAAACACCGAAGGTCTTCCTGAACGTGGAGAGTCAAAAAGATCCTCATTAAAACGAAAAAATCATTCTTTTCCCGTGCTTACTCCAGTGGCGTTATCCCCAAACGCGATGCAAATCTTTCTGGCTGCCTCCACTGCTGTTAACCCTCTATTGAACTCAAACAGAAGAATACGTCGCAAATGTTTCAATTTCTCGACTTGGAGCTTCATTTTATAGCGTCCACAGCTCCACTCGCTTGCTCCAAATGACAAAATGACCATATGTAAACTCAGACAGCAACAGTGAACTACAAATAAAAAATGGTAATCGGTAAATAAACCTATAGTACCCGGAATACCAACATGCAAAACTAAAAAAAGTCACGAACTTATGCACCAACCTAACAGAAACGTCTTTAGTTACTAGCGGAATTATTCACCAGTTCAACACGCAGCTGCAGAGCAGCAGCGCTCAGCAAACGTGGAGAAACTAATAATAAGAACCGTACCAGTAAAAAGGCTCTAACCAATGAGGATCGTGGATGAATGTCATGCCTTGCCAACTATAATCGACTTCAAACCACACAGGAATTGCTGTTGTCAGTGAATCCAGATCCATATCAGCCAGTGTCCGACCGATCATTCCGAAGAGAAATGCGTACATTATATTTCTGGAGTCGGGTACATCGTGAGAGGCCATTGCCACACTGTGCTCCATAAGGCTGCACATCTTGAAGTATAGTAACTGAGCAGTAGCTCATGTTTTTTGCTCGCGTATCACGTCATTTCTGGAAACCCAGAATCTACTCCGTAGGAATCAACATGGATTTCGGCAACAGCGATCGTGTGGGACCCAACTCGCTTTATTTGTTCATGAGACCCAGAAAATATTAGATACAGGCTACCAGGTAGATGCCATTTTCCTTGACTTACGGATGGCGTTCGATACAGTTCCGCACTGTCGCCTGATAAACAATGCAGAGCCTACGGAATATCAGACCATCTGTGTGGCTGGACTGAAGAGTTTTTAGCAAACAGATCACCGCATGTCGTTCTCAATGGAGAGATGTCTACAGACGTTAAAGTAACCTCTGGCGTGCCACAGGGGAGTGTTATGGGACCATTCCTTTTCACAATATATATAAATGACCTAGTAGATAGTGTCGGAAGTTCCATGCGGCTTTTCGCGGATGATGCTGTAGTATACAGAGAAGTTGCAGCATTAGAAAATTGCAGCGAAATGCAGGAAGATCTGCAGCAGATAGGGACTTGATGCAGGGAGTGGCAACTGACCCTTAACATAGACAAATATAATGTATTGCGAATACATAGAAAGAAGGAACCTTTATTGTGTGATTATATGATAGCGGAACAAACACTGGTAGCAGTTACTTCTGTAAAATATCTGGGAGTTTGCGTACGGAAAGACCTTAGAAAATGTAGTCCATCAACAAATGAGGTGGCTTACAAAACATTCGTTCGACCTATACTTGAGTATTGCTCATCAGTGTGGGATCCATACCAGGTCGGATTGACAGAGGAGATAGAGAAGATTCAATGAAGAGCGGCGCGTTTCGTCACAGGGTTTTGTGGTAAGAGTGATAACGTTACGGAGATGTTTAGCAAACTCAAGTGGCAGACTCTGAAAGAGAGGCGCTCTGCATCGCGATGTAGCTTGCTGTCCAGGTTTCGAGAGGGTGCGTTTCTCCTTTTGCTTTGGGTTTATTTACAGATTGTCATTTTTCATTTATATTTCGCTGTTGTTATTTGAGTTTACATATTGTCATTTTGTCATTTGGAGATAGTGAGTCGAGCTGTGGACGCGAGAATATTAGGTGCCAAGTGGAGAAATCGGAACATTTCCGACATATTCTTCTGCTTGACTTGAGTGGAAGGGCGATAGCAGCGCAGGCAGACAGAAATATTGGCGCCGTACATAAGGATAATGTCACTGGACAGAGCACGACAAGAGAATCGTTTTCTCGTTTTAAACAGGATCTTTTCTCATTAGTGACTCTCCGCGTTCACGAAAACTTTCAGGGTTTAAAGAAGATCGTTTAGACCCATTAATGCACAATGATCCACATCTGCACTCGAAAATTGACATATGTAATGAACTGTGATCATTCCACCACCATAGCGCGACATTTGCAAGTAATGGGGAAGGTTCAACTATTGGGCGTATGGGTACCGCATGCTATAAGCCAAAATCACAAAAATCGTCGGGTGGTCATATGTGCATCTTTGATTGCTCCTCATCAATTGAATTGACTCGTGAACAACACCGACCATTCCTGTCCTGTATCGTTACTGGTGACGAGAAATGGTGTCTTTATGCTACAATACGGAAGAGAAAGGAAAGGTTGAGCCCAAACAAAGCAGCAACTTCCTTTACAAAGACCAGCGCGCGTCCACAAAAGAAAAGATTATGCATCTGGTGGAACTGCGACGGTGTGGTGTACTACGAATTACTTCCCCGAGCTGTAACCATCACTGCTGACATTTATTATCGACAACTGAGACGTTTTTCAGACCAAATCCGCGGACAAGGACCAAGGAGACTGCGTGAAGATTTGTTACTTCACGATAACGCTCGCCCGCATTCTTCTAGACTGACGAAAAACACTATATGGGGGTTGAGTTCGGAAGTCACCACCTTTGTCGCATGATCTTGCACGCACAGGCTTTTACATTTTCCGCTGTTTATCGAACAGCCTTCACCTTTCCGGACGAAAACGCTCTGCGAACGTGGCTCGACGAGTTCTTTGCCTCAAAACCACATGATTTCTACAGTCGCATAATCGAAAAGTTACCCCAGGATTGGCAGACTGTTGTAAATAGTGTGAGAGGTGCCATGCCTTTAGGCGCACACAGTGACTTTCCCCCTCTCATATTTATATCTTGCTCTGAGTAATTCGATTTGAGGAAGTATGGCCGAGTATTCCATTACTAGGCTAGTATTGAGAACTCAGAAGATACGAATATTTTCCTCTCTAATTGCATGTGGTGAAAAGTTGCTATTCCTTCACACGCGGACTTCCCACGCAGCACCTCTCGTCACCCGGATGGTCCGGTGACAGGCAGGTTCTGCTTATCTTGAAAGGGTTATGCCGACAGGTGTGAGGGAGTCAAGTGGATGCTTTCCAGAAGCCTTCATTGTCATAAGAGCGGGGACGACACTCCCACAGGGACCTGAAGGAGCGGCTGGGCTAGAGATTCCGTTACTTCACAGATACTTAGTGAAAACACTTTCTGGCGGGCTACCAGCGAGGCGTGGGAATGACTTGTGTTCCCAGGCAGTCTTGGCGGGCAAATTCCCTTGCTTTCTGCAAAATCATGACTGTGATTGGCATGCTCAGGGTATAGCACCGTGACGTAGTAAAATCGGCACAGAAATTGGCGCCAAGTATCTCCATTGGTGGAGTAGTAGTGCGTCGGCAACAGAGTGGAATTTTCCGCCGGTTTTCGAGCTGCTGATTGGAACGTTTAACCACGGCCACTGTCGTGGGGGCGGGAATGTTCTGTGTTCGGCTTGTACGGGTGTTCTTGAGAGAGTCGGCTCTCGCCTTTTGGTCAGAGTAGGTTACAAGACTGAGCTCTCACGGCTCTGGACAGCCTGCCTTCCGTTGGCTGTCTAATATACTTTCTTTTAATTGTAACTGTTTGAGGAAGTTGCTTAAGTTTTGACTTCAACGTAACTTTCCGAGTACAGTTGGCAATTGAGCGTTCTGTGTACAAGCGGCCTATGTTGTCTTGAGCAGTTTTGGCTAAAGTTGACTGTATCGGAGTTACTGTGTGACTTCGCTTGTTGAAATCAATCACTGTACCGTCAGTGATTGTGTAGCGAGCCTTCTTTGTCTCCCTCAGAGGCGCATTTGTGTTGCTAAGAAGTCTTTAGTCTGGAACAACCAGACCAGGATAATTTGTTTCGGGCTATAGTGGCGACATTATCATCACCACGACGGGACGTCGAAGCAACCAGCCATCGCTTCCAGTACGCCAGATTGTGTCCTTGCATTTAAGATAACAGCCTGGTAATGTATGTCCGCAGCAACGGCAGATTAGGGAATTTAACTATGTAACAATCAGAGCTCAGCAGAGCGCTCCTGTTCCCGTCTCTTCTAATGTGGTTGTATCTTGGGTGTTCATTGTCTGAGTTCTCACTACTGTAGCAGCAATTGATGTTGGGTTGGCTGGGTGTTTATCTTAAGATTTGAGTTGCAAGGAATTGGCTCCACGTACCACTTGGTCATAAATGTCACAACCTAGTTTATGGACAACTTCACCTTCACTGCATTTATTTGAGTATCAAATTTGACGTAATGTAAATGTTTCATGTGTTTTGTTTATTATTTTGAGTTTAGTCATTATTTTGGACAGAACTTTCATTCTGTTGATCGGTAGAGCAACCCTTTCTTTTCTCACTACGTTAATGAAACTTTCTTTTATCAAATTAATTTCTATCAAATTAAATTATTGCAGGTGTCAAATTCTTTTCCACTCCACTTGCAGGGTCGATTAGAGTCAGTTCGTGTTTCTTCTTAATCCATGTGCAACAGCAAAAGTCGGAGTTAGAAAAGAGGGGGGGGCTTAGAGCATCGTTTCCATATGAAGATTCTAGAAGAATTTAGTGTTAAATACACTGCTATACCCGGCACCTTGCAAGTGAAGAAGGATATGTTCTTGTCTCTGTTATGTGTGTGTATTGTGTTTTTTAAGCTTATGAAAATACACTTCGAACCTATACACAAATCTAATGGAAATCAAGGTCCCCACAATAACAGTATCTAATCTCGAATGAGTCGCTTCACCTGAATGTGACACAAATGAAGGAAATTATGTGGCCACACTGAGGTGATTACGAAGGCTACAGATATTAGCGTAATGCCTGCTGGGGGTGACAAACTTCTCGAATGGTGTTCTTATTTCCATGAAACTTGGAAGACGGGCGATAGCAGGCGAGTCGTCTGAATAAATCTGGGCTCAGTTCTGGCAGGTGGACGACGCACTTCCGCCTGCTCGCCACGGCCAGAATGTCGCGAGGATTCGCCGGCATAGAAGTGCGACGCGACGCGTCGAGACGGCACGGAGGCAGTAGCTGAAGGAAGCAGTGCCGTTACTGCCGCGGAGCCGTTACTGTGGATCCAATCTCACTTCACTGTTGCGGCCATTACATTTTAGTGCTGCCGCGCAGATGCGATTATGATTCCTGAGAGCTCACGCGAACGTGCTCAGCCACCTCCACCCAGACCAGACGCAAATCTATCGAGATAAAAATCGAAGCATCTACCCAGAGAAGGAGAGTCACGAACGCGATACAATCGAGAAACCCAGTAACGTGCCCCAGCGGCAAAACACTGCACTTTCATTCCTGGGGACGTGGTTCGAATCGCTGTTCGGAACAGTTACTTAGTTATTACACGATTTCAACGATGGAACTGTTTATAGAGTCTTCCGCACGTTTTAGTGCTTGCGGCACCAAAGAAACATCCATCGCACTGTTAGGGACCTACCGTTTGTACGTCGCTCTTATGCTCCCAATAAAGTACGAGATAAAATAAAACATATTTATCCATTTTGACACCGATTTCACTTCCTTATAAGCTGAAGGCATAATTTCATTTCCGTACACATCACTGCACTTGAAAAAAAGTTGGATCATTTCAACTGTTTTTTACATCATTATTCTAATTGGTTTGATGGGACCTGCCATGGCTCTACTGTGCCTATTTCTTCATATCATAGCAGGTTTACACCCCAACGTTATCGATTATTTGTTGGAAGTGTTCCAGTCTGTGTCTTCCACTACAGCTCATCCCCCTCCTTGTACCCTTCTAGTAAGAAACTGTTTTACCTTGAGACAGTTTTCAGACTTTCACCTCTGTCCACTTCTGTAATAGAAGTTGAATATATTTTCTTATTTCGTTCCTAATTATGGCATTCACCCTCTATGTGCTCCAGTCTTTTTCTGAAATTGCAAAAATTATTCCGGAAACTTTAGGTTTTCTCAAATGCAAAAACATGTTCCAAAGTAAGACATGGCCAGGTATCTATGAAAAAATATTCTACTGAAATTTAAAAGCACTGCAGTCGCTAAAATCTTGTTAATGATGTATTCAGTCCTCTACGCGTTACGTTGCTCTAAGACATACCAATAACCAATAAGAGAAATCAGACTAAGCAGAAGTATTATCAAAAACTACTTAAAACTTAAGCCGGCCAGTGTGGCCGAGCGGTTCTATGCGCTGCAGTCTGGAACCGCGCGACCGCTACGGTCGCAGGTTCGAATCCTGCCTCGGGCGTGGATTTGTGTGATGTCCTTAGGTTAGTTAGGTTTAAGTAGTTCTAAGTTCTAGGGGACTGATGACCTTAGAACTTAAGTCCCATAGTGCTCAGAACCAACCACTTAAAACTTAAATACGTTTTGAAACTGAAGCTACTGGAAACTATCAGAAATTTCCATTTTCAATGCAGGTGAAGTTGTTGACATTGACGAAACACAGTTAATTTGCAAATATCCCAGGTTCCGTGGTAAAAGACCCTCTTTTGTTGCAAGATATAAAATTGCGCACGATCAAAGAAAAAACATTCTATGTAATTTATGTATATATGAAATTCTGAAAACTGTTTTTCCAAAAACTATCTCTTCGTGTAACCTGTTCTTCAAATGTCGTTTTCGACTGCTGAGCAACATTAACTTTCGATTTGCCCTTTATTGCTCTCGTGGATCATGAAACAAAACTTTAATCTTAGTGAAATGCTGATTTTGAAATACTGAAAATGGATCTAATCAAATCCCAAGAAAACTAACTGGGTACTCAGTGAAACTATGTAACTGAAATTCAGTATTTAAGTACGCTATGAAAGTTACGTAGTATAGTATGCAGTGCAGTATCTGACTCGAAATATCCACAAAATAAAACACTGCTCAGCACGGACGAAAATAACTGTTTAAGATAACCTTCACTGTAAATTAATCTACTTACCTAGTACAACAGCCGAAAATTCTGACAAAGTACTGTTTGCTCACAAGAATGCAATGCGAAATCTTCTCTGAAAGAAAAGCAACTTACTTCTTATTCTGCATGCTGTTTTATGTCTGGTGAGCTTACGTTCTTGAAAGCAAACTGAAATCAGCAAATGCAGCAGCTACAGAAAAAATAATCTACTCACCATTAAAATTACGACAATATACTAAAAATTTACTAAGAAGAATGGAGGAGGATTTTATTTTGAAGAGTTCACGAAAAATTAAAATCTGATTATGGCCAAAAAAGATTGTTCGATATAAGAACACTCTAACAGTTACGATACCTACTCATAAAAAAATTATAGAGATTTAGACTAATTGCTGTATTTGTGGAATAATGACAAAAAAATTTCATTCTTGCGCGTGCATTGGCTACCTTGAAATATTCCTCCAAATACCTTCTCCATCCATACAGTCAAGAGAATATCTTTACAAAAGAGTTTTCATCTCCATAATAAAGTTTTCGAGATAATTTCTCCCAGATTAACAAATGTCAGATCTACTTCTCTAAAATCATCTGCTCGCTACAATGTCTCTAATAAGAACTCCCTAGCGCTGCACAACTGACTGGCGTACAAGCGCATAACAAATTACTTAAACACGGAGACATGAATCTCACCCATTACTCGTCCAGCGCGGCCATGCATCTTTCTTCCAGTGTAGCAAAGATGAAATATTTACAATGGCAGAAAATATATAAAAATTTTCATTATACTTTACATAACTACTTTTAAAAGTATACAGAATTCCATTCGCCATAAACTTTTGTAACTGAAGAACTTACAGAACATTCCTAATAGCTTCGGTGTATTATACGTCACTTAAATATCTAAAACTTGAAATATTTACAAATTCTGGGCCAAAGTGAAGTTCATGTGTAACAATTAAAACCGTATAAAACGACAAAAGCTGCTTATGGCGGTCTTCAGTGAGCATTCCTTCACGTGATTATAAAATCAGTCACAAGTCTGAACTCCCGACAAAAAACTATCATGTGCGCCTAGGTATCATATCATCTAAGTACAACAGTCTCCCGTACCATAGACGTTATCCCCTGATATCTTAACACAGCTCTTCGTCTAGTCAGTGTTTCTCACACATCCCTTTTCTCTCCTATTCTGCGGAGAACATTCTTATTTCGTAACTCATCAGTTCACATAATCTTTAGCATCCGTGTGTAACATGTCAAACGCTTCAGTTCTCTTCCTCCTCACTTGTCTCGCAGTCTGTCATTCACTTCCACGTAATGTTGAGCTCCAGGAATGCATTGTCATAAACTTCTTCATCTCATTTTACAAGGAATATTGAGTGTCGTCCTTCTGTTACTGATACTTATACATGAAACCAGTCTCCTGCAGAGCTTTAGCAATCATCTGAGACACATTCGCACTCTGTTTCGTCCATCAACTTGTCCAGCCGCCTACACCTTCTGCTGACAAATTATCTTTCTTGGATGGAATTACATTTGGCCCAAATATCTGAGTTTATTTATACTAAAAGCTCTTGCCACGTTTTTATGGCTTTTTAGTACTCTTTTCTAATTTCGTAGACATTAAATAAACAGGGTGTTCGGAAACAGTCTAAAAAGATTGTAAGTATGTTGCAGGATAGGTTGTATTAAGAAATAATTGTTAAGAATAAATTTGATGCGTTACTTCGTTTCAGAGTTAGTTAGCATTGAAGTTAGCCTATTAGGCTGTTGCGCGCACAACTTCAAGCGGCCCGCCAGAGATGTCTCCAAACATGTTCTTCATTTGGTTTCCGGAAACCTAACAAAAGGGTTATACAAAAATTGGACGACAGGGGATAGTAAGGATCGAATTATGATCTACGCTAAGGGGACAACTCATACTACATTGAAGAGCCAAAGAAACTGGTACACCTGCCTAATATCGTGTTGGGCCCCCTCGAGCACACGATGTGGCACGGACTCGTCTAATGTCTGAAGTACTGCTCGAGGGAATGGACATCATGAATGCTGCAGGGCTGTCCATACATCCGTAAGAGTACGATGGGGTGGAGATCACTTCTGAGCAATAGGTTGCAGGGCATCCCAGATATGCTTAATAATGTTCGTGTCTGGAGAGTTTGGTGGCCAGCGGAAGTGTTTAAACTCAGAAGAGTGTTCCTGGAGCCACTTTCTAGCAATTGTGGACGTGTGGGGCGTCGCGTTGGCCTGCTGGAATTGCCCAAATCCTTCGGAATGCACAACGGATGGAAGCGACTAGACAGGATGGTAACGTACGTATCACCTGTCAGAGTCGTATCTAGACGTATCAGGGATCCATATCACTCCAGCTGCACAAGCCTCACACCATTACAGAGCCTCCACCAGCTTGAACAGTTTCCTGCTGACATACAGGGTCCTTGGATTCATGAGGTTGTGTACCTACCCGTACACGTCCATCCGCTCAATAAAGTTGAAACGAGGCTCGTCCGACCAGGCAATATATTTCCTGTCATCAACAGTCGAATGTCGGTGTTGACGGGCCCACGCGACACGCGAGGTATAAAGCTTTGTGTCGTGCAGTCCTCAAGGGTACACAAATGGGACTTTGGCTCCGAAAGTCCATATCGATGACGTTTCGTTGAATGGTTCGCACGCTGACACTTGTTGATGGCCCAGCATTAAAATCAGCAGCAATTTGCAGAAGGATTGCACTTCTGTCACGTTGAACTATTCTCCCCCGTTCTTGAAAGATCTTTTCCTGGTCGCAGCGATGTCGGAGATTTGATGTTTTACCAGATTCCCGATATTCACGGTACGCTAGTGAAATGGTCGTAAGGGAAAATCCCCACTTCATCACTCGCTCGGAGATGTTTTGTCCCATCGCTCATGCGTCGGCTATAACGCCACGTTCAAACTCACTTAAATCTTGATAAGCTGCCAGTGTAGCAACAGTAACCGATCTAACAACCGCGCTAGACACTTGTTGTCTTATATAGGCGTTGCCGACAGCAGTGCCGTATTCTGCTTGTTTACATATCGCTGTATTTGAATATATATACCTATACCAGTTTATTTGGCGTTTCAGTGTAATTGCACCTGGCTGGCCACTTGAAGCTGCGCGCGCAACGGCCTCATTGGCTAACTTCAATGCCTGTCAACTCAGAAACGGCGTAATGTACGGAATTTTTTTCGTAACAGTTATTCCTCAGTTTACCCTGCAACACCTTTTCAGCCTTTTGAGACTGTTTCGGACCACCCTGTGTACATATCAAGAAAATAAACAGAGTCCAATGGCACTCTGGGACGCTTTTCCATCTCACCATCCTACTTTGCCTGATTCGAGCCAGATTCAAACCTCTTCTATCTTGGTTGCCACTTCCCAGCTATGAAGTGAACAATTGTTGGGCTTTCTCCCTAATCCCATAACACTCCAAAATATTCGAAATACGAGGGTAATCCCAAAAGTAAGGTCTCCTATTTTTTTATGAGTACATAGACCTGTTTCTTCTAGAATGGTTTACATCAGTTTACAGCTCGTACATTTAGCTATTTTTCGACATAATCACCATTTCTGTCGATGGATTTTTCTAGACACTGGGGCAGTTTTTGTATGCCCATGTCATACCAGCTCGCCACCATGCTGTTCACAAAGTTATGAAGCTCTTCTTTCACCTCGTCGTCGGAGCTGAATCGATGGGACCACAATTAACGCTGACAGGTTCTGTGAGACTCTGAAAAAACTCAAACGAGCAATTCAGTACCGTAGAAGAGGAATGTTGAGCAACGGCGTACACATTATCCATGACAATGATCGCCTACACATCGCTCGGCAAACCGTTGCTCTCCTGCAACAATTTCAGTGGAACATGATCACCCACCAACCCACCCTATAGTCCTGACTTGGCGCCCAGTGACTATCGCCTGCTCCCTAGGTTAAAAGAACATTTGGCCGGAAAGCAATTCAGCTCCGACGACGAGGTGAAAGAAGAGGCTCATAACTTTCGGAACAGCTTGGCAGCGGGCTGGTATGATATGGGCATACAAAAACTGCCACAGCGTCTACAAAAATGCATCGACAGAAATGGTGATTATGTCGAAAAATAGCTAAATGTTCAAGCTGTAAACTGATGTAAATCATTGCCGGCCGCAGTGGCCGAGTGGTTCTAGGCGCTACAGTCTGGAACGGTCGCAGGTTAGAATCCTGCCTCAGGCTTGGATGTGTGTGATGCCCTTAGGTTAGTTAGGTTTAAGTAGTTCTAAATTCTAGGGGACTGATAACCTCAGATGTTAAGTCCCATAATGCTCAGAGTCATTTGAACAATTTTTTCTAAACCATTGTAGAAAAAACAGGTCTATGTACTTATAAAAAATAGGAGAACTTACTTTTGGGATTACCCTTTTAATTACACAATCAAATTCGTTTGTGAAATGAAAGATGCCCTGCTACTGCCCTCCACACGCAGTAGCTCACACTTCCTTTTGAAGACCTGGAGGTGCCTGGTGCTCTGTGTAGTCACTGGAATACGTCGACATAGATAACGCCATGACACCACGTCTAAGACTTAGAGCTAATAACGTTTCGATTGAGTGCCCCATACCCCACTCTCGGATGGAGCTAGGCACGCAGGGTGCGAACACCATGTCGTCTCGACCCTACACAACCAAGTACCACACGTGGCATGTTAACTGGACCCATGGGTTGTATAGTACAGGGATAATGTTGTCACAGAGGGAAACCGAGAAGGGAGAAATGTTGGTATCCCAGTACACCCTGGCATTTCTGTCATGCAGCAATGTTTCAGTCTTGCTATAACGATTCTGGCAGGGAGTCTTCTCGAACATGATTCACTGCCACAGCGTCAAGACAATGAATTTATCTGAAAACCACTCGCAACTACTCTCCATGTTCTTTTATCATCGGCTAACGATCTGAGCTCGCAAACGACATCCAATAAATCGTTGCTGTTATCTGATACGCATTATTCAGCCTAAGCCTTCATCTTTTGTATGTTGTCGTAATGCATGTCTTCGACTGCAGATATATCCAGGCGATTTGTTTGTAACAATTTTCCCCTAAACCAGACGAGAAAGATTTTAAATAAAATGAGAAATTTTTGTTTTCTTCTTGATTTTTCTGTACGGTTAGCTCAGAAATATCGAAAATATAGTAACATTTTATTATGTAAAAACTATATTTACAGACACATTCTGAAAATGTAAAGAGGGATGTCGGAATGTAAAGGCTTGGTCTGTTTATCGAGACAAAGCGTACATCATTTCTTTAACAGAAACAATGAGCTCCAGAGGAATAATAGTATATATAATCTGCTGGCGTTCCGCAATTTGCACGTTTCTTCGCCGTAAGTACCCTGTTTACTCGCATTTCAAGTTTTCCGCTAATTATATGCACACAGTCGTTGGCGATAACACTTTCGCTCCAATGAGTGATTTGGCCTTGGACTTGTTGTACCTCAGATACAATCTTAGAAATAACTAAGGGCTAAAATATTTATTACTCTTATTTAAGATTACAATTTTTTAAGAGGTCTAAAGCTTCTACATAATTTTTCAGGTTAATGATCGGGTAGTTTAATGTATAAGTGATTGTAGCGTACGTTCTTTCAGTTTAGAAGTGATCCATTCATTTACGTCCATAAGGTGTAGTTACCACTTACATCATTACACAGCTTGAATTATTAACGAAATATTCTTAATGAACAATGTAGAGGCTTATCTCACTAGGGGTAAGATAGATACTGCCTACTGGAAAATTAAAGAGACCTTTGGAGAAAAGAGAACCACTTGGAAGAATATCAAGAGCTCAGATGGAAACTCAGTTCTAAGCAAAGAAGGAAAAGCAGAAAGGCGGAAGGGGTATTTCGAGTGTCTATACAAGGACGATGTACTTCAGGGCAATATTATGGAAATGGAAGAGGATGTAGATGAAGATGAAATGGGAGATACGATATTGCGTGAAGAGTTTGACAGACCACTGAAAGACCTGAGTCGAAACAAGGCCTCAGGAGTAGACAACATTCCATTAGAACTACTGACGGCCTTGGGAGAGCCAGTCCTGACAAAACTCTACCATCTGATGAGCAAGATGTATGACACAGGCGAAATACCCTCAGACTTCAAGCAGAATATAATAATTCCAATCCCAAAGAAAGCAGGTGTTGACAGATGTGAAAATTGCTAACGCAAAATACTAACGCGAATTCTTTACAGATGAATGGAAAAACTGGTAGAAGCCGACCTCGGGGAAGATCAGTTTGGATTCCGTGGAAATATTGGAACACGTGAGGCAATACAGATCCTACGACTTATCTTAGAAGCTAGATGAAGGAAAGGCAAACTACGTTTCTAATATTTGTAGACTTAGAGAAAGCTTTTGACAATGTTGACGGGAATACTCTCTTTCAAATTCTGAAGATGGCAAGGGTAAAATACAGGGAGCGAAAGGCTATTTACAATTTGTACAGAAAGCTGATGGACATTGTAATTCTGTCAGAGACAACAAAAGGACTTGGAAGAGCTGTTGAATGGAATGGACAGTGTCTTTAAAGGAGGGTATAAGATGAACATCAACAAAAGCAAAAAGAGGATAATAGAATGTAGTCGAATTAAATCGGGTGATGCTGAGGGAATTAGATTAGGAAACGAGACACTTAAAGTAGTAAAGGAGTTTTGCTATTTGGGGAGCAAAGTAAATGATGATGGTCGAAGTAGAGAGGAAATAAAATGTAGACTGGCAACGGCAAGGAAAGCGTTTCTGAAGAAGAGAAATTTGTTAACATCGAGTATAGATTTATGTGTCAGGAAGTCGTTTCTGAAAGTATTTGTATGGAGTTTAGCCATGTATGTAATTGAAACATGGACGATAAATAGTTTGATCAAGAAGAGAATAGAAGCTTTCTAAATGTGGTATTACAGAAGAATGCTGAAGATTAGATGGGTAGATCACATAACTAATGAGGAGGTATTGAATAGAAATGGAGAGAAGAGGAGTTTGTGGCACAGCTTGACTAGAAGAAGGGACCGGTTGGTAGGACATATTCTGAGGCATCAAGGGATCACCAGTTTAGTATTGGAGAGCAGCGTGGAGGGTAAAAATCGTAGAGGGAGACCAAGAAATGAATACACTGAGCAGATTCAGAAGGTTGTAGGCTGCAGTACGTACTGGGAGATGAAGCAGCTTGCACAGGATAGAGTAGCATGGAGAGCTGCATCAAACCAGTCTCAGGACTGAAGACCACAACAACAACAACAACAACAACAACAACATGTGGCTCATTACCTTCGGACATAATTGCACCCTTTGTAATGAACGTCGCTGTAATCACTTGTTTATGCGAAATACGCAAAATACGACAAACAAGTGAAACATGGTTAACTACTATGACGACACGTGAGAGAGATCGAATAACATTTGCTGCAAGTACTTTGACTTTTTAAACATAATTCTGTACCAGAACACGCCCTTATTTTGTTAACGACGTGTTCACCGATATCACAAAACCTATTGAGACTGAGTCAAATCCTGCTGTGGACAATGAACGAGAAACAAACTGCACACTTTTGTACAAGACCGCTCTATGAAATGACAAATGCATTACATATATGGCAGTGTACACTGCAGATCAAAAGTGTGCAGAAGACCCTATGTGAAGAAGTTCTGTCGACTAAACATCACGAGAGGCGGACCTGCTAGAATAAAAGGATGTAGCGAGTACTGTGGGTTCAGTAGAGATGCAGTAACAGCAGAATGGGTAGTTATTTCGAACATGGACTGGTCATTCGATATCACGTGAGAAACAAATCCATTAGGGACATTTCAGCTCTCCTAAAGCAGACCATATCGACTGTTGGTGACGTGACTGTGAAATGGAATCGCGGAGGAACAGCCACATCGAAACCAGCACCACGTGAACCTCATGTATCGACATACAATGACCGTCCAGCCCTGCGAGGGGTGGTTGTAAAAAATCTCATGAAACCAGTGGGAAGGAATCACTCGTGAGCTCTGAAGCTACACGTTTCTACACTACTGGCCTTTAAAATTGCTACACCAAGAAGAAATGCAGATGATAAACGGGTATTCATTGGACAAATATATTATTCTAGAACTGACATGTGATTACATTTTCACGCAATTTGGGTGCATAGATTCTGAGAAATCAGTACCCGGAACAAACACCTCTGGACGTAATAACAGCCTTGATACTCCTGGGCATTGAGTCAAACAGAGTTTGGATGGCGTGTACAGGTACAGCTGCCCATGCAGCTTCAACACGATACCTCAGTTCATCAAGAGTAGTGACTGGCGTATTGTGACGAGCCAGTTGATCGGCTACCATTAACCGCACGTTCTCAATTGGTGAGAGATCTGGAGAATGTGCTGGCCAGGGCAGCAGTCAAACATTTTATGTATCCAGAAAGGCCCGTACAGGTACTGCAACATGCGGTCGTGCGTTATCCTGCTAAAATGTAGGGTTTCGCAGGGATAGAATGAAGGGTAGAACCACGGGTCGTAACGCATCTGAAATGTAACGTCCACTGTTCAAAGTGCCGTCAATGCGAACAAGAGGTGACCGAGACGTGTAACCAATGGCACCTCATACCATCACACCGGGTTATACACCAGTATAGCGATGACGAATACTCGCTTTCGATGTGCGTTCACCGCGATGTCGCCAAACACGGATGCGACCATCATGGTGCTGTAAAGAGAACCTGGATTCATCCGAAAAAATCACGTTTTGCGATTCGTGCAGCCATGTTCGTAGTGGAATACACCATCGCAGGCGCTCCTGTCTGTCTGTCCAGCGTCAAGGGTAACCGCAGCCATAGTCTCAGAGCTGATACCTCACGCTGCTCCAAACGTCGTCGAACTGTTCGTGCAGATGGTTGTTGTCTTGCAAACGTCCCCATCTGTTGACTCAGGGATCGAGACGTGGCTGCACGATCCGTTACAGCCATGCGGATAAGATGCCTGTCATCTCGACTGCTCGTGATACTAGGCCATTGGGATCCAGCACGGCGTTCCGTCTTACCCTCCTGAACCCACCGATTCCATATTCTGCTAACAGTAATTGGATCTCGACCAACGCGAGCAGCAACGTCGCGATACGATAAACCGCAATCGCGATAGGCTACAATCCGACCTTTATCAAAGTCGGAAACTTTATGGTACCCATATCTCTTCCTTACACGAGGCATCACAACGACGTTTCACCAGGAAACGCCGGTCACTGCTGCTTGTGTATGCGAAATCGGTTGGAAACTTTCCTCATGTCAGCACGTTACAGGTGTCGCCACCGGCGCCAACCTTGTGTGAATGCTCTGAAAAGCTAACCATTTGCATATCACAGCATCTTCTTCCTGTCGGTTAAATTTCGCGTCTGTAGCACGTCACCTTCGTGGTGTAGCAACTTCAATGCCCAGTAGTGTATAGTCACTGCCAATAGACGTTTGAGAAGGTGCAGAGAGAGACACCGCTCAACACTGGATAGTAATTACTGATCAGATTTGAAAAACATTGCTTTAAGCAACTCATTAAGACGTACAATCTTACGTTAAAATTTTCAGACAGAATTAAACAAAGAAACTGTGCATATGTCTTGAGACTGCGCGAATTATCCAGACTATATTCCTCCATTATTTGAGAGTGAAAGCACTTCGACTTCGAACGAACTTTACCCATAATTTTAAACCTTCAAAATCCTTTCTCACTGATACCCCACACCAAAAATTAATGAAACGAAGAAAGTTTTTACTATATTTTTCGCTATACGTGCCGTAAAGCTCACTATGGCGTATAATTTCTTACTTCTTTCTCAATAATTCTAATCAAAAAAATGTTTTGCAGACAGTATCCAACGTCTTCAGCCACAAAAGTTGGCGGCCGACGGGTTCTAGGCGCTTCAGTCCGGAACCACGCGGTTGCTACGGTCGCAGGTTCGAATTCTGCCTCGGGCATGCATGTGTATGATGTCCTTCGGTTAGTTAGGTTTAAGTGGTTCTAAGTCTAGCGGACTGATGACCTCAGATGTTAACTCACGTAGTGCTCAGAGCTATTTGAACCATTTGAAAGAGAAAAGTACCGGTCGATCAAGTGTACCAGATGCAGACATGGAGAGGGAGAGGGAAAGTTTCGTACGCAATTCAAAAAAATAAACAGTCTGCGCAAGTCTCGAACATGAAATGTCGCAGCAATCTGTGTGGATGTTTTTGCAGCGGCGGTTACGTTACAAATTGTACGGTCTGCAGCTCGCGCAGCAATTGAAACCGGAAGAATGTTGCCGGCGCTTTCAGTTTTGCCTCACAATGCAGGAAGCACACTAGGATGAACATTTCGCCGGAACGATTATCGCTACAAGACGAGAGTGTGTGGCATGAACATCCTCACGAAATTGTGGCACATCAACGAAATTCGCCGAAAGGTTAATGTTTTCTGTGCAGTGTAACAGATGAAGCTGTATGGACCGTTTTTCCTCTGTGATAAGACTGACACTACTTTTTACCTTGATACGTTGCATTTTTAGCTGTTACCACGACTGATTGCTGATATTCAGAATTTCATCTTCCATCAAGAGGGGGCACCCCCCTCTGGAGCACCGATGTTCGTCGCTGCCTAAACGAGGAACATCCGCATGGCTGAACTCGCGTTTCCTAGCACCTTGTGACTTTTTCCTTAGGGGATAGGCAACATTAAGAACACTGCCAAGAACAGTTCAGAGAAGGCATCAACGCTGTTGTGATGACCACTGTCAGCAAGTTGCTACATAAGGTACGGACTATCGATTAGACGTGTGACCAGAGAACATTTCTAAAACGCAGACTACAAGCTTGGTGAGGATACACTTCTGTTCTTGCATCAGTCACATATGTAGATGTAATACATTGGAAAATACAGAGCTTCGCAACCTAATGTATCATTTATAGTAGCCCTGTCCAATGAAACCATTCTTCCTACGAGAGACAGAGTGAGCAGCCGACCGCTGTGACCGACCGATTCTAGGCGCTTCAGTCCGGAACCGCGCTGCTCTTATGGTCGCAGGTTCGAATCCTGCCTCGGGCATGGATGTGTGTGATGTCCTTAGGTTAGTTAGGTTTAAGTAGTTCTAAGTTCTAGGGGACTGTTGACCTCAGATGTTAACTCCCATAGTCTCAGAGCCATTTGAACCACAGAAGTTGTACTTGGTTTACGTGAAGTAACTTCAAATGGTTCAAATGGCTCTGAGCACTATGGGACTTAACATCTGTGGTCATCAGTCCCCTAGAACTTTGAACTACTTGAACTTAACGAACCTAAGGACATCACACACATCGATGCCCGTGGCAGGATTCGAACCTGCGACCGTAGCAGTCGCGCGGTTCCGGACTGAGCGCCCAGAACCGCGAGACCACCGCGGCCGGCGTCAAGTAACTAATCAGACTTTTGAAGTTGTTGTCTACATGGGAGTTCGATTTTTTAATGAGTCGGTGGTGGGAAGTGAGGGATGTTACTGGTACTTACTAAACGATCTGCGGGTACCTGAGCGTCAAATTACATCGCAACAGGTACGGCCCTCGGTATTAGTTGAAAAAATGTTCAAATGTGAGTGAAATCTTACGGATCTTAACTGCTAAGGTCATCAGTCCCTAAGCTTACACACTACTTAACCTAAATTATTCTAAGGAGAAACACACACACCCGTGCCCGACGGAGGACTCGAACCTCCTCTGGGACCAGCCGAACAGTCCATGACTGCAGCGCATGAGACCGCTCGGCTAATCCCGTGCGGCCTCGGCAATAGTCCACAGGCTATCACGGTATGGAGTGTAAAATCAGAAAGAAGAGGCGGGACCAGAAATAACTAGATTTTGATACGATATTGCACGTTACGCAAGCAGGGTCACGATGAGCAGAGAAAGTACGAAATTCCAGACTATTTCATAAAAGCTGAAAGCAAGTAGGAAAAGAGGGAGAAAACGAGACAAGAGGGTATCATTGCGGATTTGCTGCGACAACTCCGAGGGCCTGAACAGCAATTACAGGGAAAGAAAGAGCTACTGTGCTGTGCACCGGCCGGTAATTAATAAGGAAGGAACGAGACGAGGTGCACAGTGGCTGCGCCCCGCGTGGCGAGCGACCTTGCCTGCTCACGACAACGTCGCCCCCCCTCCCACCCTCCTCTCTCCCCACCTCCCTCTCCACCCTTCTCATCCCTCCGCCCCCCCCCCCCACCTCCACCACTCAGACAAACTTCTACACAAATATTCATTTCCCACTCCCCACTTTTTTCACCGTTGTGTATAGAAAAAAGGGACGGTGGAGGCTGCTGGGGAGGCAGAGAACTCTGTGTGTGTATGTGTGTGTGTGTGTGTGTGTGTGTGTGTGTGAGCGCGCGCGGTGTGGGGGGAAGGGGTGTTATATGCTGCCATGGTAACAGCCCAAATGACGTATCGATCCACTCTTTCTCTTTCACTGTTTCGCTTTTTTTTATTCTTCTCTCGAAAAACTCCCATCACATATTCACCATATTACCTTCCCCCTTGTTTTTCTTTCCGCCATTTCAGGCTCTGTCTCTCTCCTTCCTCGAGCCTCTCGCTCTTTCGCTTCCTGCACCCCCTCCCCACCAGTGCCGTCCCCCTCCCACCACCACCCCCCCTTACGCGACCCCCTCTGCTCTGCTTCTCTCTCTTTAGTGTTATTCTCTGTTCAGAGTGCGCAAGTCATTTCCAGAGAAAGTTTACTTTTAGCTGTTTCAATATTCTGTTTCTCATTTCTCAACAAAAATAAAAAGTCCGCGGAAGTAAAATAAGATGGAGGGAGAAAATATCGCTTTATAAAAGAGACATGTGAGGCTGTCGGAATTGAATTTGGATATTAAAATAAACATATAACCTTTGTCATAATGCAAGAAATACAACGGGAACGTGTTTCACAAGAGTCGACGGGCAATGACCAGCGGCAACTGCGTCCCTAGCCCCGAGCAAAACTTGTAACGTCGCGCTACTGGGAAACTTTGCTGCTCACAAATTCGGAACATTAAATTCCTTTACGTATGACAGGCACTTCCAACTAGGCGAGGTTGTTTGCATTACGACACATATCCCGCTATGTTGTTCCGTTTGTTCCAAGCGCCTTATCGCACTACTCCTGCATTCATTCCGCATTCTTACAACCATGTTCAAAATAAAACAGTCATTGGTCACCAACACACACATTACTTGTCACGTTTCTTTGAGTTTAGTACTGTTCACGTTGCTCATTACTGTGTAGTTAGCAGCAGATGCGACGTCGTCAAAATTTATTTCTGTACAGAATTACATAACTGGAAAATTGTTTCATTCCCATTCCTTCCAACATTAACGAGCTTCCGTTGTTGTAATCATCATCATTTCGTCCCCATCGTCGCGCATTTCACCGAAATGGCGCCAAACCTAAAGACTCGCGCCCGGCGAACGGTCTACCCGACGGGAGGCCCTAATCACACAATATTTACATGTTTACACCTCCCATTTTCCCTACGCTGTGGACAAAAATTATCTTAACGATTCACCAGAAAACCCACTGCTTATTTTCTTTAGAAAAGCACATGGCGGCGAGTTGATTACTTTTGTATTGTTACAGAATGTTGATAGATGACTGTTGATGAAAAATTAGCCTGTGTAAGCTTTTAAGTAAACACTTCCCACATAATTTCGATTAGAACGTTATGTAGTCGTTCGTATCTTTTCAGTGACAACTGCTTGTTTACAATTCGGAAGATGCCACTGCCTACAATCTGTGTTGTGTTTAAAGCCGGTATCTTATTCCTCGCATATACAGTGCGCTACTACCTTCACTTACTGATTAAGTTTCATCTGTGATGCGTATTTTCCAGTTTGATAGAAGCAGGGCAACGAAAACAAGTAGAAATATTTACATGTTCAGTAACCCTGTCATACCTCAATTAGGAAACTAAATCTCTTACTTGTAAATACCCAGATTTCAGCTATCAGTCGTTCTTTTTTCAATTTTATTGGTAGATCTAGATTTCAGCTATATTAAGCAGTATTCAATGAACTGTGGATGAAGCCCGACCAACAGGCATTACATGCATTGATCAAAAATAATAATGCATTGAGAATGGCTAGTTTCAAGCTGAAATCTAGATCTGCCAATAAAATTTAAAAAGGACGACTGATAGCTTAAATCTATTATTTACAAGTCAATAACAGTCGCTGCGTTCAACAGCCTTCTGAATGGAAGGTAACCTGATAAATCTCTTAGCTCAGGACAGGAACAAGTAGAGCAACTGTGACTCAAGTTTAAAGAAGGGTTGACCATGACTGACTAGATACGTACCCAACAGTACAGTTCATGTTGTGAGGGACCCTCCATGGTATACAGTCTCTGAAAAGAAACTTCTACAGAAACAGAGGTTACTAAATAATAAGTGTAAAAAAGCACACCCCTGTAGATAGAAAGACACTGAATGAAACGCGCTTGGCTGTCAAGAGATAGATGAGTGAAGTCTTCAATGACTACCGTGGCAGAAGATTGCAGAAATACCTTTCACAAAATAAAGAAAAAAAAAAAAACAGAAGAAATTCTAGCTCATGTAAATGCTGTTCGTGTCATCAGAGTTAGTATCCAGTCACTCACGGACTAGAAACGAACCCATATTAAGGGTATCAAAGGAAAGCAGAAATGCTTTACTCAATTTTCAAATTTCTCTTTACAAAGGAAAACTCGGAAGTATTGCCACCACTGAAAACATGAGTCAAATACACTCAAGAGCCAAAGAAACTGGTACACCTGGCTAATATCGCGTAGGGCTCCCACTAGCACGCAGAATTGCCGCAGTACGTCGTGGCATGGACTCAACTAATGTCTGACGTAGTGCTGGAGGGAATCGACATCATGAATCCTGCAGGACTGCCCATAAATCCGTAAGAGAACGAGGGGGCGGAAATCTCTTCTGAATAGCACGTCAAGGCATCCAAGATATGCTCAATAATGTTCATATCTGGTGAGTTTTCTGGCCAGCGGAAGTGTTTACACTCAGAAGAGTGTTCCTGGAGCCACCCTGTAACAATTCTGGACATGTGGGATGTCGCATTGTCCTGCTGGAATTGCCAAGTCCGTCGGAATACACAATGGACATGAATGGATGCAGGTGATCAGATAGGATGCTTACGTACGTGTCACATGCCAGAGTTGTATCTACGCGTACCAGGGGTCCTATATCACTCCATCTGCACATGCCCCACACCATTACAGAGCCTCCACCAGCTTGAACAGTTTCCTGCTGACATACAGGCTCCATTGAATCATGAGATTGTCTCCATACCCGTAAACATCCATCCACTCTATACGATTTGAAACTAGACTCGTCCGACCAGACAACATGTTTCCAGTCATCAACAGTCGAATGTCGGTGTTGACGGGCCCAGTCGAGGCGTAAAGCTTCATGTCGTGTAGTCACCAAGAGTACACAAGTGGGCCATCGGCTCCGAAACCCCTAATCGATGATGTTTCGTTCAATGGTTCCCACGCTGACACTTGTTGATGGCCCAGCATTGAAATCTGCAGCAGTTCGCAGGTTCTCTTCAGTCGTTGTTGGTCCCGTTCTTACAGCGTCTTTTTCCGGCCGCAGCGATGTCGTAGATTTGATGTTCTGCCGTATTCCTGATATTCACGGTACACTCTTGAAATGGTCTTACGGAAAAATCCCCAGTTCATTGCCAACTGTAACACCACATTCAAATTCGCTTAAATCTTGATACCTTTCCATTGTAGCAGCAGTAACCAATCTAACAACTGCGTCAGACACTTGTTGCCTTGTATAGGCGTTGCCGACCGAGGCGCCGTATTCTGCCTGTTTACATATCTTTGAATTTGAATACGCATGCCTATACCAGTTTCTTTGGCGCTGCAGTGTAGATGTTAGTGTCAATGGCGTTAATAAACAGTTGGAATCACTAAAACTGAACAAAGCTCCAGTGCCCTCTGGGATATCTATCAGATCCTGATCGTCTGAGGTGTCATTTCTCTTCTTAGCGGGACCCGTTTGGTTGTCTGCCGCGGCACACTTATAGCACAGCGGTATGTCGACGATATTCTACGCTCCGTTTCGTTGCCCTTCATGGAAAGACATCATGGGATCACGGGGGTGTAAAGCTAGTGCGCGACCGTAGTATAACACTACACGTGCACCCTGGGTAACCCTAAATCAACGAGCACATACTGGTAGTCAGCTAATCTGAGGATCTCCTGACTATAAGACACTTTCAGAAAGTCACCAGACAGACCAAACGGCCCTTCTCAGGTCCTTCTGACCATGAAACTCGGACCTGTTGTTCGAATTTGTCACATAAACATAGAAGGCATAAGATATGCTAAGTGCCAGTTTCTATCAAAATTATTAAAAAATGACAACATTGACTTGATTCCTATACAGGAAACCCATTGTGATATAGTGCTACAACTAAATAAATACCAGGCTATGAGCTGTTGGGAGCGACCTATCAAAGGTCTTATGGAGTAGCCACATATGTCAAACAAGATATTGAAAACGCTTTCCTAATCAACCGAGCGAGGTGGCGCAGTGGCAAGCACACTGGACTCACATTCGGGAGGACGACGGTTCAATCCCGCGTCCGACCATCCTGATTTAGGTTTTCCGTGATTTCCTTTGAAAGGGCACGGCCGATTTCCTTCCCCGTCCTTCCCCAATCTGATGAGACCGATGACCTCGCTGTCTGGTCTCCTCCCACAAACAATGCAATCCGCTTTCCTAATTTCTACATCCTCCAACGAAGATATTCATAATGTTGTCAGAAAAATCGCAAGCATTACCATCTCCAATATTTATAAGCCACCTGCTACACATTGGCCAGCCCACGTTCTTCAAAGTCAACCACATCCTGCTGTATACGTTGGGGATTTCAATAGGCATCATGAACAGTGGAAGTATAAAGACAATTATGCAAATAGAGAAGCATTAGAAAATGGGCAGAAGACGAATACTTACACCATGTATTCGATGCTAAGGATCGATTTACGTTTAAATCAGCTGCCTGGAGACAGGAATACAACCCTGACCTGTGTTTCGTCTCGTCCAACAACAGAGACCAACCTCTCATGGCCTCGCGTAGAGTTCTGCCCGATTTTCCTCACAGTCAACACCGTCCAATCATAGTAGAGGTCGTAACTCAAAGTCCCGTAATTACCTCTATTCCTCGCCTATGACGGAATTTTAAAATAGCCAATTGGGCTGGCTTCTCCACAGATCTGGACAAATGTTTGGAATGGGTACTACCTACTAGCAAAAATTACCAAAGATTTGTTGGTGCCATGACAAGCACGGCCAAGAAGCACATACAAAGAGAGTACCGCAAAGAGTACATCCCTGGATGCTCCCAAACGAGCGGAGAACTATACCACAGCTTCCTTGAATCCGGAGATCAGGAAATAGCGGATGAACTGCTTCACAGCTTGGATGCTGCCAGAAGATCGTGGTGTCTGTTTGTTCTATATCGTGTCGCCCTACCACTTTCGCGCAACGACGCTCTGAGCGTGTTTTTTAGGGAATTGACTAGTTTGAACCTGGGACCTGTTGCTGGTAAGGAGACGCCAGACCACACATGACATGTAGAATTCAGAAGAGTTCAGTGAGACTTGCGATGATATAACCAAATACTTAATGATTTCAGCGTCAGCTCCACTGCACTCCCTGTAAAAGAATCTTAATACTAACTAAATTTAGTGGAAGGGGTTCAAGGCTTTCCTATATTTACAGGGTTATTACAAATGATTGAAGCGATTTCACAGCTCTACAATAACTTTATTATTTGAGATATTTTCACAATGCTTTGCACACACATACAAAAACTCAAAAAGTTTTTTTAGGCATTCACAAATGTTCGATATGTGCCCCTTTAGTGATTCGGCAGACATCAAGTCGATAATCAAGTTCCTCCCACACTCGGCGCAGCATGTCCCCATCAATGAGTTCGAATGCATCGTTGATGCGAGCTCGCAGTTCTGGCACGTTTCTTGGTAGAGGAGGTTTAAACACTGAATCTTTCACGTAACCCCACAGAAAGAAATCGCATGGGGTTAAGTCGGGAGAGCGTGGAGGCCATGACATGAATTGCTGATCATGATCTCCACCACGACCGATCCATCGGTTTTCCAATCTCCTGTTTAAGAAATGCCGAACATCATGATGGAAGTGCGGTGGAGCACCATCCTGTTGAAAGATGAAGTCGGCGCTGTCGGTCTCCAGTTGTGGCATGAGCCAATTTTCCGCGGGCTACGCGTGAAACTTGCCCGCACGCGTTCAACCGTTTCTTCGCTCACTGCAGGCCGACCCGTTGATTTCCCCTTACAGAGGCATCCAGAAGCTTTAAACTGCGCATACCATCGCCGAATGGAGTTAGCAGTTGGTGGATCTTTGTTGAACTTAGTCCTGAAGTGTCGTTGCACTGTTATGACTGACTGATGTGAGTGCATTTCAAGCACGACATACGCTTTCTCGACTACTGTCGCCATTTTGTCTCACTGCGCTCCCGAACTCTCTGACGGCAGAAACCTGAAGTGCGGCTTCAGCCGAACAAAACTTTATGAGTTTTTCTACATATCTGTAGTGTGTCGTGACCATATGTCAATGAATGGAGCTACAGTGAATTTATGAAATCGCTTCAATCATTTGTAATAGCCCTGTAGTTAGCTGGTAAAATAACGTCGAAAAAGCAGTTATGTTTACCATTGGAAATTTTATTCTACTCACAAAACATCGTTTATAAATTGCACTATTGATAAAAGGAAATGTTTTAATACAGGATGCGTTCAACAAAAATGTGAACGAATATTCCCTGAATGGGTTTCCAAGTTCTACAATGGATCTAAGGATGACCTATGCCATATCACATCTATAATCTTGGTTAAAATTAAGTTTCACAAAAGAGAAAACTATCAAAATGGTCTACAGTGACCCTCAATTATCTTTAATTACTTATCTAACTTGTCGTAAATTACAGTGGCTGATGTTGCTTCTCAATAACTATATAACAGAAAAATCATCGCGTTTCAGATTTTTACTTCAAGTGGCAAATGTGAACACCATGAGCTTTAATTGATGATCGACACTAGTATTACGCAAAAAGGAGGTGTAACAGATGAGACTTCTGCAGTTCTGAGTGAAGCTTAATGCGCTGTTATGCGGCATCGCATGCGTTCATTACCTTGTCGGTGTTCATCAGGGGGCGGCGGCAACACAGCTCCGCTCGCCTCGCCGTCTCGGAAGGAACTCTCCTCCTAACTTCTCCTTACTACAATTTACCGAAGTTGGTTTAAAAAAACTATCTGGCTGTGTTTTCATCTGACCAATCAGGGTCCCAATGTTAACCTTAAGCTCCGCCTACAAAATTGTGTTTATCCAATGAGAAACGTTATACTTTTCGTGGTAGGGCAATGTTTTTAAAGTTTGCAACGTAACAGAGACGCGAAAAAGTCTCACGCTAAAACTTGCAGCTGGTGTGGTCCTTTTACTGTTACCGTAATATCTATACTGTTCTTCTGGAGGGCTCTATCTTTTAACATGGGCTGGGGGTGGTCCTGACATAACAGAGACGCGAAAAAGTCTCACGCTAAAACTTGCGGGCTGGGGTGGCCCTTTTTGTGTTATTGTAAGATCTATACTGTTCTTCTGGAGGGCTCTAGCTTTTGACATCGGCTGGGGGGTGGTCCTAGCGGTTAGCTGGTGACTTGAGTGTCCATCCCTTATCGTAGGGCCTTCCAGCCTAACACGGTTCTGTTCTCGACTTCTCGTTTCTCCCCTCGGAACTGCATCTGTCTCACAGTGGGAAGGTATGACATGCATTTAGGCATTCTTGTGTTAGTCTGTGGTATTCCATTTGCTCACTCGTTACTCGTATTACTTTGGTTAATTTAATGTCACGATTTATTCGGAGCTATGTGACATACTACTGGATTTGCTTATCATGTCAGGGTTTTCATGGAAGGTGTTGGATTCGCCTGACACCTTACAAAGACAAGTGGACGGGAACTGTAGGAAGCCTCAATTTCAAAACATCTAGCAGGCAAGCATGGTCACTGCTGAGAGAACTAGGAAGCGGCCACCACCACAAAGACAAAAAGCAGCTGTAAGACCAAATGTCATAGCTGCACATCTAGTTAACACGTCTAGGACACCAAAGGATAAAACACATACAATCCAAGTGAAGTGAGAACTCAAAATCTTGAAAAATGAAGCCGCAGAAACTGCACACTCTCGCCCTTTCTCAAGCGAAGACATAGAAAAAGCTCTGAAAGGTGTCAAACCAAGAAAGGCACCAGGTTTCGATAACATTCCCCCTGAATTCATAATAAACTGTGGCAAGTATACAAAAGTATGGCTGGCTCGATTTTTCACAAACATCATGCAGACTGGCAATATCCCACAAGAACTCAAACGCTCTAAGGTAATAGCTATTCTAAAGTCTGGGAAGCCAGTTGACAAGCCAAAAAGCTACAGACCAATTGTCCTGCTGTCTGAAATTTAAAAATTACTGGAGAGGCTTATATATAACAGAATTAGCCCACAATTGCTCAGGGTGATCCCAGATGAACACGCAGGCTTTCGGCCAGGAAGAAGCTGTACTGACCAGGTGTTGTCACTCACTACCTACATTGAGGCGGAATTCTAGAGAAAATTGAAAACATCAGTGGCCTTTATTGACCTCTCAGCAGCTTACGACACTGTGTGGAGAGAGGGCATCATGTACAAAATTCTCCGAGTAATTCCTTGCAAATCTATAGCACGCTTAATAGACAGCATGCTCAATGATAGGGTGTTCCAAATAAGTATGACTACAGCTCCATCATAAAACTAAAGAATGCCTTACCACAAGGATCAGTGCTCGCACCACTGCTGTTTTTGCCTCTATATTGCAGACTTGCCGGAAACATGCTGACGATTGGGCTCTCGCTACAGGATGTAGCACAATTGAAGCATCTGAGGACATCCTAATGAAAGACCTGAAGATAATGGGCGAATATTTCCGTAAGTGGAGACTTCAACCAAATGCTTCCAAAACAGAGGTTAGTTGCTTCCCTCTCAACAACAAACTCGCTGGAAAGGAATTCAACATTCGATTTGAAAACACCGTTCTCAGGCACAATAAAACACTCCGAAGCACTTGGGCATGATGCTGGACAGAACACTATCTTTTAAAGACCACCTAACTGCCGAAAAATTAAAGAGAAGAAACAACATTATTCAAAAGCTCTGTGATACTACCTGAGGAGCAACGGCCTCCACTCTCCGCACCTCTGCTTTAGCAATTGTAGTCTCGGCTGACAAATACTGTGCTCCGATTTGGCTAAACAGCCCACATGTAAAAAAGGTGGATGTCTAGTTGCATAACACTCTAAGGATGATTTCTGGAGTAATTTAACCCACTCCAACGCAATGGCTCCCAATATTAAGCCACATCCCGCCGCCACACCTGCGACGTACTGACGCCCTTGTACGTGAATACAAAAACATCATGGGAAATCGAAGCCTGCCAATAAACCAAGACATTGAGGCTGCGAACACTAATAGGCTTCGATCTAGGAACCCACCAACAAGAACAGCAAGGACATGTGTACAAAAATGTTTCAGTATCACAAACGTATGGTCCGAAAAATGGAACGCATGGCAGAATCATAACATGCCTTGCAACACACAAAAGCCACCTGGTTTTGACCTACCACACAAAACGTGGTCCACTCTAAATAGGATTCGAACTCGTCATGGCAGATGTGCTTACTCCCTGTATAAATGGGGTAAAATACCACCCTCTCAGTGTGACTGCGGAGAAAATCAGACCATCAGCCACATTGTTGAAGAGTGTTCCAGAAGAGCCTATAATGGGAGCCCCGACGACTTCCTGCTCACAACTCCAGAGTCGATAGATTATATTAATGGACTTGACGTTTGTTTGTAATCCTTAAACTTTGTTATATTAGTGATTTGTCTGTTTCTTTCTTATGTGTCTGTATTGCCATACGATAAAATAATAATAAAATGGGCTTACATTTCAACAAGATAATTCCCCCCTCCCGCTAACGGCGAGAGTTTCTTCTATTAGTCTTCGTGGGTGCAAATCATACCTTGGGCAAGAAGGGTGCCGTGTCTCTCATAAATTGGGAAGATTTGCAGCATTATAGGCAGGACTCTCCAACCAGTTCGAGATTTTGACCATCTAACGCGCCAATTGGACAATTTGGAACGTGGAGGACATCCCACAACTCTATCAATCAATTCCAAGCCGAATAACTGCTCGCTTGAGAGACAGAGATGGACCAACTCGTTTTTGACTTGCTCAATTTGTGAAGCTCCTTCTCTTGAACAAATCATCCAATTTTTCTAAAACTGTAATCATTTGTTTGTCTGTATAGTTAAATCACATCTATCGATCTCAGTCCCACTCGGTAATTAGTTCGTGGTGTGTCGTCTTTTCGGCCTTAGAATGAATTACAACTCCCTACGTATCGCTGCCATACGAAACGTGAAAGCAAGATTAGACTAATTACAGCATGCACAGAGGTATTTAAGCAATCATTCTTCCCGCTTTCGATTCGTGAGTTAGTACGATTGGACATATCCATTGCCATGCACTTCACAGTGGATTGCAGAGTATAAATGTAGATGTAGAAATTTGTGGCAATGATTCTGGGTTGTCGTGCAAGTTTCACGTATCGTAAGACGTATCTAAACTGTACTGCCACACGGGTGAAATTAGTTCTGTGAGTCAGGACCAGTGTATCCATGGAACAGTGTAGAGGAGATTTTGACCAATTAGGAGCTGAAGTCTAGAGAGCGACTGGGATGCACGTGTTTGCACCAACTGCAACGGTATTCAGTCCGCTTCACAGCATGTAATTACAGTTCTAGCGACAGATCCGACGTGTGCTGTTAGAACATAGACTGCTCGTCTAGAGGAGAACTTGGGATAAGTCAGTATCGTAATAGGGGGTTGGGTGCATGATGTAACGTCGAGCCTGCAAATGACTATGGGACTTAACATCTGAGGTCATCAGTTCCCTAGAACTTAGAACTACTTAAACCTAACTAATCTAAGGACATCGTACATATTCATGCCCGAGGCAGTATTCGAACCTGCGACCGTAGCGGTCGCGCGGTTCCAAACGGAAGCGCCTAGAACCGCTCGGTCACAGCGGCCGGCGACTATGTCTAAATTCGAAAATATGTGCGATAGTAGAAAACATTGTCCTGAAGTCACCTGACAACATTCTAGCTGTTACTGCTGTGATTCTAAGCAAAACAGCGCTTTCCAATGTAATATGTTTGCCGCAACCTATGAAACCGAAAGCGGAACTATCTGCCTCATAAATAATATCGCATCCACTTTCCGTTTCTGTCTCTGTATCGCTCAAGTGGCGGAGTATAAGTTATACGACAGTAATATATACCAATAATGAAATGTCTCAAATTACAGACAAAAAATAGCTGTGTATGTAAGAGGGGCGTTCAATAAGTAATGGGACACATTTTTCTTTTCTCGGACAGTTTCGATAGCAAAAATGCAGAATTTTTTGCGAGCCAAAGTGGAATATTCTCGTTTGAGCCCCTATAGTTTCATGAAGTTCCTATAGGTGGCAGCGCTATACGTGGCCTTCAGAATGGTGTGCGTAACGGAGGTGCATTCCAAGCAAAGACCTATCACCGAGTTTCTTTTGGTGGGAAAACAGAGCACAGCAGATTTTCATAGGAGCTTGCAGAATGTCTACTAAGACCTGGCAGTACACAAAAGCACGGGAGTCGTTGGGCGAGGAGTCTGTCATCATCGAAAAAAGGTCGCGCAAACCCGTCCGAACTCCAGTGTGGCAGCCAACCGCACGCATCTGTGACTCTGCAATGTTGGAGTGTGCGAACAATTTCATTCGAGGTGGTCGACGGATCATGACAACGTAATGCGCCACACAAGTCTGCGCTCCCGAAAAGAGCTCACAAAAGTAACTGGACTGTTCTACCTCATCCACACTACAACCCGGAGCCTTTCCGATTTCCATCGGTTTGGCGCCATGTAGGATGCTCTCTGCAGGAGGCAGTACATGGATGATGGGGTGCTCATTGATGCAGCAAGACGTTGGCTCCGACGCTGACTATATAAGTGGTATCACACAGGCATACCAGCCGTCCCAGTAAGGGACAACCACAGGTCCCATGAAAGCCCAGCTGAGTGTCCCCACGGCGTAATACTGCTCCCACCGGATTGTGTCCGTGGGATGGTACTTGTTTCGAGTAGCCGTTTCTGGATAACAGAGGCTTCGGTCACGGCCTAGTGTAAGAAGAAATGCAATTCATCCGACCAGGCTATAGGTTTCTATTAATGCACAGTGAAGTTTCAATGACCCCGTGCCCACTACAATCGTAATTGACAACGTTGTTGCGTGAAAATGGAAGTCTGTAGGATTCGTCTGCAGCACACCCCAATGTTAAAAAGTGTGCTCCGAACGGCGTGTGTTGAAATTATATGTGCTTGCAGCAACATTGGACCCTGCCATAAGATTTCTCACAATTCGCCGCTGTCCTGCTTCACAGACCGGGCAAGCCTCCGACACATACTTCTGTGTTGAGGTGTAGACGTCCAACACATTCCGGCCTGTTAGTGATTTCACCGCCCTTCAAATTGTCTCCATTGATGCTCACGACAACAGAACGCAAACTGTCGACCAGTTTCGCCTTTACCAAGATTCTCGTTCCCAGACACCAGGCAATAACAACCTGCTCATTGCCAAATTCGCTTACATCATTGGATATCTCCATTTTGCAGCGAGTATCGTCACCATATTGTTTCCCCGTTTCTCATGCCGCCAAGTGCCCGCAACGCCACAGGCGGCATTGTGTTTCACGGTGGGCAATAGCCACAATGTTTTAGCACATAACCATATTTTGTAATGCAATACCGTCGTAATGCCTGCAATGATATCCGCATTTTTTTGCAAATACTCTTCATAGGTTCTTACCACAGCAGCCATAAAATCATCGTCCTTCAAGCCTTTTACTGGATACCTTCTGAACCCTATGAGTTCGCTCACGACGGACAGTCGCTAACACTTGCCCTCACAGCTGCTTTTAGTCCCACTAGATAGCCGCAAAATCATCGTACAATGACGTTGTTTACTGGGCACCTCCCCATCCCTATGACTTTCATGAAAAAAGAAAAAAAATAAATGGTTCAAATGGCTCTGAGCACTATGCGACTTAACTTCTGAGGTCATCAGTCGCCTAGAACTTAGAACTACTTAAACATAACCAACCTAAGGACATCACACACATCCATGCCCGAGGCAGGATTCAAACCTGCGATCGTAGCGGTCGCTCGGTTCCAGACTGTAGCGCCTAGAACCGCACGGCCACTCCGGCCGGCTCGTGAAAAAAGGACGCTCTTTTGCATTACTTGGTCTCTTACAACTTGTTTTAGAGTGCAGATACCAAGATGCCAGATTAAAGATCGACCCACTGTTTCATTTGCTGCACAAATTTCTTTGGTGGATTATTTTTCCTTAGATGCACAG
The DNA here is from genome assembly GCF_023864275.1 of Schistocerca cancellata. Taxonomy (NCBI): domain Eukaryota; kingdom Metazoa; phylum Arthropoda; class Insecta; order Orthoptera; family Acrididae; genus Schistocerca; species Schistocerca cancellata. The sequence goes on from NC_064626.1 coordinate 852,462,797, forward strand.
ATGAAATCTAGTGAACTCATAGACAGGAAAAGATCGGCGATAAGTTGGGAGGAAGTAAGCACTTACAGTAACATGTTCCACTACAGGCAGAAACTTACAGCTTCTGACAGTTGCGAAAAAGCAGATGAAAATGACTTGCCAGAATATAAAGAAGATTGGAGAAACAATTAAGCTTAGATCATTCCGGAGTTCATCGCTGATAGGGGGTGTCTCCGAGGCTTTGTCACCTGAGATGTTGGCATACGTTGTAAGGGGTTCACCACCTTGCTGGAGCAAATGTAATCTAGATGTGTTGCTCACTTGCTAGAACGACAATTCACAGGCGCTGCCTGAGACATAAAATATCTTTGCCCCTCTTAAAAGAGATCTGCAGTAGAGTCGCAGGTCAGAGCAGTCTCTGCCGCAGTTGCAGTCGCTCGCAGCTACAGTGTAGTTGTAGTCTGCCGCTGGTACAACGCAGTTCATAGTTCGTAGTTGTTAAAGTCACAGTGCAGAACAAATTGTAAGGTTTTATTATATTGAACTGAATAATAATTGTGCTCAGGCGCAGAGCTGAATGATAGCACGGAATGAGATGATGATGAACAAATGAATAATTGTTAATATAATGAGAAATCAAGTGTAATTAAGTAACCATCTATTGTAAGGTAAATTTCTTTTTTTTTTACAGGGTGTTTCAAAAATGACCGGTATATTTGAAACGGCAATACAAACTAAACGAGCAGCGATAGAAATACACCGTTTGTTGCAATATGCTTGGGACAACAGTAAATTTTCAGGCGGACAAACTTTCGAAATTACAATAGTTACAATTGTCAACAACAGATGGCGCTGCGGTCTGGGAAACTCTATAGTACGATATTTTCCATATATCCAACATGCGTAGCAATAATATGGCGTAGTCTCTGAATGAAATTACCCGAAACCTTTGACAACGTGTCTGGCGGAATGGCTTCACATGCAGATGAGATGTACTGCTTCAGCTGTTCAATTGTTTCTGGATTCTGGCGGTACACCTGGTCTTTCACGTGTCCCCACAGAAAGAAGTCACAGGGGTTCATGTCTGGCGAATAGTGAGGCCAATCCACGCCGCCTCCTGTATGTTTCGGATAGCCCAAAGCAATCACACGATCATCGAAATATTCATTCAGGAAATTAAAGACGTCGGCCGTGCGATGTGGCCAGGCACCATCTTGCATAAACCACGAGGTGTTCGCAGTGTCGTCTAAGGCAGTTTGTACCGCCACAAATTCACGATGAATGTCCAGATAGCGAGATGCAGTAATAGTTTCGGATCTGAAAAATGGGCCAATGATTCCTTTGGAAGAAATGGCGGCCCAGACCAGTACTTTTTGAGGATGCAGGGACGATGTGACTGCAACATGGGGCTTTTCGGTTCCCCATATGCGCCAGTTCTGTTTATTGACGAAGCCGTCCAGGTAAAAATAAGCTTCGTCAGTAAACCAAATGCTGCCCACATGCATATCGCCGTCATCAATCCTGGACACTATATCGTTAGTGAATGTCTCTCGTGCAGCAATGGTAGCGGCGCTGAGGGGTTGCCGCGTTTGAATTTTGTATGGATAGAGCTGTAAACTCTGGCGCATGAGACGATACATGGACGTTGGCGTCATTTGGACCGCAGCTGCAACACGGCGAACGGAAACCCAAGGCCGCTGTCGGATCAACTGCTGCACTAGCTGCGTGTTGTCCTCTGTGGTTGCCGTACGCGGTCGCCCTACCTTTCCAGCACGTTCATCCGTCACGTTCCCAGTCTGTTGAAATTTTTCAAACGGATCCTTTATTTCATCGCTTTTCGGTCCTTTGGTTACATTAAACCTCCGTTGAAAACTTCGTCTTGTTGCAACAACACTGTGTTCTAGGCGGTGGAATTCCAACACCTCTGTTCTAAGGAATAAACCATGTTGTCCACAGCACACTTGCACGTTGTGAACAGCACACGTTTACAGCAGAAAGACGACGTACAGAATGGCGCACCCACAGACTGCATTGTCTTCCATATCTTTCACATCACTTGCAGCGCCATCTGTTGTTGAAAATTGTAACTACTGTAATTTCGAAAGTTTGTCCGCCTGAAAATGTACTGTTGTCCCAAGCATATTGCAACAAACGGTGTATTTCTATCGCTGCTCATTTAGTTTTTATTGCCGTTTCAAATATACCGGTCATTTTTGAAACACCCTGTATATGCCCGTAGTTAAGTCACTTGTCTGAGATATTAATATGAATTTGTTTCAATCTTTTCTTTGGTGATTCGTCAGCACCAGTTGACCCAGATTTGTAATATATTCAATTTTCCCGTGTAATAATCAATAACGTAAAAAATTAATGAATATAATTTATCATGGAATGAAGACTTTCACAGCAGGTGTTCTCATCACTTAACACTTCCGGGCTGAGATGCCGTGGTCCATACATAAGAGTCTGCCCTGACGTTTCGCCTTCGACTGCGGAAGGCATCCTCCGAGGACGATCGGCGAACTGCAGTTCCTTGAGGATGCGTTCCGCACTCGAAGTCGAAACGTCAGGGGAGAGTCTTATGAATCGACCACGGCATCTCAAACCGGAGGTGTTAAGTGAAGTCAGAATATAATTGTTTTTACCAGTGAACTACAAAAGTATAATTCCCCCTTAAGTCATTGCCAAACCTGATCCAGTCATTTATCTAAATCAAAATATTCCAGAATTTTGCCAGATCATAGTCATGTGTTCTTTAGTAATCAGACGACCAGCTGCGCAGCTGTGTCACTAAGTAAAGTCAGCCCGCATCTCGTGGTCGTGCGGTAGCGTTCTCGCTTCCCACGCCCGGGTTCCCGGGTTCGATTCCCGGCGGGGTTAGGGATTTTCTCTGCCTCGTGATAGCTGGGTGTTATGTGCTGTCCTTAGGTTAGTTAGGTTTAAGTAGTTCTAAGTTCTAGGGGACTGATGACCATAGATGTTAAGTCCCATAGTGCTCAGAGCCATTTGAACCATTTTTGAACTAAGTAAAGTCAGTTTTTCTCGTAATTTAGATTCCAGACAAATGTTATCCAGTGTTAGTAGCTAGGCCAGCATTGCACTAAGCTGTGCCATTTACGAACAGATATACAGACAGCGTTATCCGGCGACACCATCGCGAGGTAAGAGTTTTTCAGTTTATTTCTCACAGACAGATTCAGATTGATTTCACAGGGTGATGGCGAAGCGCTGCTTACGTCAAAATTTGTCAGTTTTTCATGAATGAAGATATATAAGTTTTCGTACGTCAGAATTTAATTATTCAAATTTAATTATTTTTACTTTTTATTTTATGTTGGGGAAGGTTACACATCATTACTTTATATTTTTTTTATTTATACGGGAGTTTACAACGTTTTCGCCAAATGACTGTCCTCACCAGTGCATCGAAATGCTCAGAGGCCAGTCGCCAACTGCTTAATGTGTCTACAGTCTCGGTGAGGCGGACAAAGTGATCTGCAAGCCTGCACTATGAAAACTCGCCATGTCCGACATAACAAGCCTGGATTCTGAAGTGCCAACCTCATTAAGCTGCCCGATGAATGTTTGTGATGTATCATGCAAATGCGTTCAGGAACTCAAAGCTGATAATAATGAACGTGCCGTTTATCTTCAACCCACACCAAGTGATTGAGACTTAAGCAACCAGGCAATTGTTTAAATTTCTCGTTTCAATGAACAAATACGTCAAATAGTCTATTGCTGTATTGCAATGCATGTAATTTACCATGAACCAATTTTCCTTTATGTAACTACACTACTGGCCATTAAAATTGCTACAACACGAAGATGACTTGCTACAGTCGCGAAATTTAACCGACAGGAAGACGATGCTTTGATGCGCAAATGATTGGCTTTTCAGAGCATTCACATAAGGTTGGCGCCGGTGGCGACACCTACAACGTGCTGACATGAGGAAAGTTTCCAACCGATTGCACATACACAAACAGCAGTTGACCGGCGTTGCCTGGTGAAACGTTGTTGTGATGCCTCGTGTAAGGAGGAGAAATGCGTACCATCACGTATCCGACTTTGATAAAGGTCGGATTGTGGCCTATCACGATTGCGGTTTAGCGTATCGCGACATTGCTGCTCGCGTTGGTCGAGATCCAATGACTGTTAGCAGAATATGGAATCGGTGGGTTCAGGAGGGTAATACGGAACGCCGTGTTGGATCCCTAAGGCCTGTATCACTAGCAGTCGAGATGACAGGCATCTTATCCGCATGGCTGTAACGGATCGTGCAGCCACGTCTCGATCCCTGAGTCAGCAGATGGGGACGTTTGCAAGACAACAACCATCTGCACGAACAGTTCGACGACGTTTGCAGCAGCATGGACTATCAGCTCGGAGACCATGGCTGCGGTTACCCTTGACGCTGCATCACAGACAGGAGCGCCTGCGATGGTGTACTTAATGACGATCCTGTGTGCACGAATGGCAAAACGCCATTTTTTCGGATGAATCCAGGTTCTGTTTACAGCATCATCATGGTCGCATCCGTGTTTGGCGACATTGCGGTGAACGCACATTGGAAGCGAGTATTCGTCATCGCCATACTGGCGTATCTCCCGGCTTGATGGTATGGGGTGCCACTGGTTACACGCCTCGGTCACGTCTTGTTCGCATTGACGACACTTTGATCAGTGGACGTTACGTTTCAGATGTGCTACGACCCGTGGTTCTACCCTTCAGTCGATCCCTACGAAACCCTACATTTCAGCAGGATAATGCACGACCGCATGTTGTAGGTCCTGTACGGGCCATTCTGGACACAGAAAATTTCCTACTGCTGCCCTGTCCAGCACATTCTCCAGATCTCTCACCAAATCAAAACGTCTGGTCAATGGTGGCCGAGCAACTGGCTCGTCACACTACGCCAAACACTACTTTTGATGACGTGTGGAATCGTGTTGAAGCTGCACACGTCATCCAAGCTCTGTCTGACTGAATGCCCAGGCGTATCAAGACCGTTATTACGGCCAGAGGTGTTTGTTCTGGGTACTGACTTTTCAGGATATAGTCACCGTAATTGCGTGAAAATGTAATCACATGTCAGTTCTAGTTACAATAAATTTGTCCAATGAATACCCGTTTATCATCTGCATTTATTCTTGGTGTAGCAATTTCAATGGCCAGTAGTGTATGTACCACGTCGAATGGCACGGTCGATTTTCCCCACTTCCAGAGATTCTTTTCCAGTCATGTGTCGTACGCGTGCCGCGAGAGGGCAGACGGAGAGGGTCATGTGATGAACACTGCGGTCAAGATGGTGAAACTCGCGGACGGCGGTAGGGAGACAGGTGCAGCGATCGAAACTGGCCGCACCTCTCGGATTCCACCTCCGTGTCCATCGTCGGTGTCTGATGCACATCGTTGGCAGTCAGCACGGAACACGGAGGGCTGTGGCTGCGGTCGACGCTGGCGGCTCGGGCAGTGCATGGAGGTGAGCAGCAAAGTGCAGAATGGGGCTGTACAGCGTACAGACCGGGCAGAGACGGTGTTTTCGTTGAGTGACACGAGGCAGCCAGTCTTGGGCGAAGCGAATTCTGAAGGATCTCAAGAAATGGTGCATGTGTGTGTGTGTGTGTGTGTGTGTGTGTGTGTGTGTGTGCGTGCGGCATGGTTGCTGGTAGAGAAGACGGGCAGCCCAGGCGGAGCTCCCGTGTGGGCAACAACGTGTTGAAGTAGCTACTGTCTCTACCCGGCCTGATGCACAGCAGTTCCAGAAAATGGGAAGAAACGGCTTTTGCTAGTTATAAGGAGCACTGCCTGAATGCTTTCGCAACTGATGATGTAACCTGGTGGCTTTGTGATTGAAGTAGCGCACCTTGTTATATGCAAACGTGCTTTCAGTGTAGCGACTTGTGAAACAACATCGTGAACGGAAGTCTGTGAACGCTGAAGAAAGGTTTGTTTGTATTTATGGCACATGGGATTTGGGACATGATGTGTTGAGATACAGAGAAGGCATAACGGCGTCAGTTGCATTGTGGGGGTTGATAAGCAAATTAAATAGAAACTGATCGTGTTTGCCATGATTGTGAGTCAGTTGATGTTGTACTTGAATTCTTGTAATTGATCTGGTTGTTTACCCCTGCGTATTAATATTTTGTTTTGTTATTGGCTTGTGTCATTGAACTATCATATATGTAATGAACTACCATGTAAAAACAGGGGGTATCAAAAAGAATCATTCGATTTGGCACGTCTGTATTTCTGAAACTAGTAAACATATACAAGGAATTTTGTTTTTTGGTGAACGGGAAACTGAAAGAGTTTTTGTTTTTTTTCCATACCTGTTCATAGGTTTTCACGCCGTATGGTCTCAGGCGCCTTGCCACGGTTCGCGCGGCTTTTCTCGGCTGAAGTTCGACTCCTCCCTCGAGAATGGGTATGTGTGTTGTCTTTAGCATAAGCTGGTTTAAGTTGGATTAAGTAGTGTGTAAGCCTAAGGACCGATGACCTCAGCAGTTTGGTCCCATACGAACTTACCACAAATTACGAAAAACAGGTTTTGAATATGCCCCCATTGAAATGCACGGCATATATCAGTGCGGCATTGAAATCGTTGCCATACTGCAGCGAGCATGTCTTGAGTTACAGCTACACAGCTGCTGTTATCTGATACCTCAGTTCATTCACTGCTGTTGATAATGAAGGCGCATAAACAGTCTTTTGTAAACATCCACAGGAAATAATCACATAGTCAGGTTCGTTGACCTAGCAGGCCAGTTCTGTAAGGCTGAATCATTTGGTCCAGTGAGACCTATCCATCGTTCAGTAAGTCTTTGATTTAAAAATTCCCACACAACCAGATGCCAGTGTGGCGGTGCCCCATCCTGTTGCTTATTGAAGTTGTTCGAATCAGTCTCCAATTATGGGAAAATAAAGTTCCCAAGCATATCGAGATATGTGCTTCTTTAAGTGTTCTCGGCAAATAAAAAAGGACCATACACCTTTTCCCGTGAAACTGCACAAAACAAATTAAATTCTGGAGAGTCCGTCTCACGTTATACAACTTCATGTGGTTGTGCCGTACCCCATATTCTCACATTATGTCTGTTCACTTTTCCATTTAAATGGAATGTGGCCTCGTGACTAAACACTAAGCGTGGAAGAAAACTGTCATCCTCCACCTTGCCAAGAACGAAATTACAGAACTCCACCTTCTTGAAGAGCTTGCAGTAGCAGAATTTTGTATATCTTCACGTGTAAACGTCGAAGCAGCAAACGCCAGACGGACATCGGTGGCATGTTGAGCTGTCGAGCTGCACGGCGAACGGATTTCTATGGACTCCTTTTGAAACTACGGTCAATGCGTTCGACGCCTGTGTCAGACATTCGGGGACGGCCCGTCGATTTGCCTTTACACAAACAACATGTTTCTCGGAATTGTTCATACCGTCGTCTAATGCTCTGTGCTGTACGAGGATCCACACCATACCTAGAACGAAATTCTTGCTAAGCAGTTGTTACTGACCCACACTGTGCAAAATGTAGAACACAAAACGCTTTCTGTTGTCCCTACACCATTTCTACTAGAACTGAAGTGGGTGCACTCTGCTGCTACCTATCGGGAACCATGTAAAACTCGAAGAGTTTGCTCTTTACAACAGTGCGTAGTTCATGCACATATCTCAAATAACATAATAGTTATGATTTTTTTTAATCGGATGATTCTTTTTGATACACCCTATATCTTAAAAGAAGTTATTCAGATATAAGCATGGATAGCTTGATAGTATTGTTGGTAGCTGGTGTCTAAGTTGATAGATATCCAAAGCAATAGTAGAGCAATGTAAGTGTATGTTGTTGGCTGGTGGCCCATTGAGTTTATTCTACATTTCACCTTGTTTTGCTATCGTCAAAAGGATATTTCTTGCTTGGTTATATTTAGCCCTGCTTCTCTTCAGTTAACAGGAAATTATATTCCTTCCCTTCTAAGTCGTTTCTGTTCTGCTAATTGCAAATGTTTGTAGTAAATAAAATAATTGTCAGAAACCACACTCAAAAGCACACAGCGAGTGGCTCTCTTAAGGGTGACTGATCCATACAGTGCTATACCGGCAGAAGCTTTTCTCGTCACTGGGATTATGTCCCGGTGACACCACAGTACGACATCTTAATGCAGCATATTGGTTGCTGTGAAAGAACATAAATAAAATACAAGGGTTTTCAGGTTACAAAATAACTAATAAGTTACGTCTCCGAAAATGGACGCTTGACGAGTGGCAGAGTGACTGGGACAGTGAAAATACTGCACCCCGGGTATGGTCTCCCTCGGAACTTCGGAGAGAGATTACTGTTGAATCATGTCATCCTCACAGAGGTATAGTTCACTTTAAGGCAGAACACGGACCTTACCCCTCCCCCCCATATATTCATACTCTTGGAAAGAGACCATCATAATTGTGTGACTATGGTGATCAAGGATCCCTTGATCATGTTGTGTTCACACGTCCACTCCAAGTGAACGCTAGGAGACATGAACCCACTCAGGGGTTCTTAATTAAGAGTGCTGACGCATTCAAGTTACTGAACATAGCAACAGTATATCTAGAAATGCAAAAAATATGGTGAGAGTAAGTATTAGAGAAAGAAACGCTAGCATGAGGGACTTTATCAGAAGACAGAGGGTGGGGGAAGGAAATATCCCACTGATGAGGAGATATAAATGGATTGCAGTAGCGCCGGGAGTGAGGAAATGATAAGCTAACAAGAGATGTAAAAACCGCTGCGTGAGTAGTGAAGTTTTGTGTTTCGTCGGTTAGAGCGCATCTAATTGTAATTTAGTTTAATGTAAATACATTAATTTTATATTAACAGAATTATAATACTATGGTATTTTAATTTAGTGATAATTTATTGTGACGTCTCGGTATTTTTTGCCGACTCGTTCAACAACTAGATAATAAATTATAATTACAATTTTATATGTTTCATATTTGACGTACAGGCATAACATGTATAGGAAATGAACAGTTGACTGAATTGTAGCCTATTTCCCAGTCAGCGCAGAAAAGATGCGATATACCGAAGTAGCTGCAAACCGAAGGTCACCTAGGGAAATTTATATAAGGAGTAACGTAATACATTCATTTCTTTTCGTTTGTCTCATCACTTACCTTTGTTCTATTTTCTTTATAATAAATTATATATTTTTTGATTTATACTTGCTATGAAATTATATTGCATAAACTAGTGTCTTAATATTGCACTATTAGAGCTTAAGAAAAAGATGTGTGCCATTATGCAGTGAATTCACAATGTACTGAATGTATTGTACGGTCTGTTTTAGATACACAGGAGGACAGATTTTATGAAGATAAAAAAGTTTCATTGGGTCAGTATGGCAATATATACACAGATATTAATAGCAAAAACACAAGATCCAATACATTTTAAAAAGAAACGTAATGTTTCAAAAATAAAAGTTTTGGCTGTGTCTGTGGTTCTAGAAGAGTATAAAATTTTTGTGCTGTTTAAATAAGATACACTGCAGCTCCCTTTTCCATTCGTTATACTAATTGAGCAAGTATTCTCAAGATCCATCTGTAAAAACATGAAAGAACCAAACTCTGTTTAATCATAATTTCGAAACAGGGAAAAAATAATATCACCCACTGACGTCTATGATCAAACTTGTTAACTATGAAGACAGGGAGGATGTGACCTCTCAAATGAAGTCCAGGAAGAGATAAGAAGAAGTAAACACTTGCTAGTTTTCTGCAATCAGTTAAGATATTTGGTCGCATAGACCACAAAAGTTTACTTGAGAAAATGTGATGTTGGAATATTAACAGGATCCCTCTTCCATAACTATAAACAGCAGTCATACTATAAATACATCAGATCTTGATTTAGATCTTCGTATACACATTGCAACCTAATTTACAGTGTGTGGCGCAGATTACTTCAGATAAGAAGTAATATGTCACTTGCCTCTTCTCGGAAAGTTGAACTGTATCCCTCTGCTTGACGCACAACTTTTCCCCACATCCGGCCATCCAGATTTGGGTTCGTCTTGATTTCCTTAAATAGCTTAAAAGGAATGTCGGAATAGATCCTTCGAAAGAGCCCGACCGGTCATTTTCATCAAAGTTCCTCAACCCGATCTTCTGTTTCGTCTACAATGCTTCCACCGTCAACGGAATTTTACAGTTCATCCCTTCTATCGTCTTAAACTGCATCTCTAATACTTTACCACAATTCTTCAAGTATGCTATTTGATCTCTTATACCTGTTGTAGAAGCAGCCAGTTCAAATTAGAATTGTGAAAGATATTTAAATCATCGCAACTACTCCGCTGCTGCCGTTCAGATCGCGATGGACTAGAGAATGTACCATGTACGTCAAATCTCTCGATGGTGTCGCACTGAGTTGGGCTTGTTGTATTGTGAATGGTGACTCTCTTGTCCATTGAACAGCACTTCTCAACCTATTTGAGGAGAATACTATTACACTGGCTGACAACTCAAGTGAGGCACTCAGAAGAGGATGGGGGAACGAAATGAAACTTCACTTGTTGAGAGAATATGTGCCGTATTGCACTGATTACAAAAACAAGTCAAATTAACAAAGATTTTAGCAGTATGAGCTTATTTGTCAGTATATAGTTGAATCCCCTCTGGCCTGCATGCATTAATTCGGTTGAGAAGGCTGCCATCCTCCCCTGGATCAAGCTGGCCCGCAACTCTTCTGACTGGTGCTTGATTCTTGGATAGAGATATGTGGGAAAGAGTTGACGTTCGTGTCGTTTACTCACATTTTCTATAAGGGACACATCTGGGGACCTACCTGACCATGGGACATTAGTAATAACCTCCACGGTACTGGAGCAAACTGTAAAGGGTGAATCTGTAGTGGAAGAGACAGATTAGGATACATGCAGCAAATAATTGATTACACAGATTGATAGAGTGCAAGTGCTACTCCGATGTCATGACAGCTTTTGATTTCTACTAACATATGTATTTCGTAGATTAAGTATAGATGTACACACCTCTTGTACAGAAGGGCCTTGTTCTTCAGAATCCACTTCAAATAGCGTTGTCCTGTTCACAGACAAGTGATAAGCTAGTGTTGTGATTCTGCTGTGCAGCTTAGTCTTTTTTTTTCAGCACGTTTCATTCTATCCCCTGAGAGTGGATGACGGGCCTGCCTACAAAGGTTCGAAATGTGCTCTTTTTCAGCCAGAGCGGTAAAGTTATACTGCTTTGCATCTTTATTCATTTTGGTGCGTTTGATGCTAGGGTACTAAGAGAGGAGTGGAAATTTTTACTAGTGCCTCCCAGCTTGAACTGTAGGAGGAGCTGCAAGGGCAGACCTCACATTCGTCCGAGGGGAAACCTCCAAAACCCTGAGCGGGAACTATTGATGTTGGCTTCTCGCCATTTGCAGTAGGTCCTTTGTCACACTGTCCCAAAAGACTTTCTTCGTACACGTCTTCTTCGCGATGGTTGTCAGCCTATCTCCATAGGTGACTAAGATAGTCTACACACTTTTGCTGATTGTCTCTGGGCGTTGCTTGCGTTCGTCCGAAAGGGAGGCGGCATCCTTATGGAAAATGAGGAGGGGTAACTGGCACGTACACTGATGTGGCACTTATGTTGCGCTGGAAACTGGCAGAATCCTCACGGCAGGGTGTTGGAACTAGAGATGGGTAGTTCGCGAACGAGGAACGATCGGTTCATAGTTCACTTCAGTCGCGGCGGTCTACTTATAGTTCGCGGGAACGAGAAACAATCGGTTCATAGTTCACTTCGGCCGCGGCGGTCTACTTATAGTTCCCGGGAACGAGAAACAATCGGTTCATAGTTCACCTCCGTCGCGGCGGTCTACTTATAGTTCCCGGGAACGAAGAACGATCGCTTCATAGATAGTTGACTTCGGTCGCGGCGGTCACTTCGGCAGTTCTCGTTCCAGCCCCGGTCGCGTGCTCGTCTCAGTCTCGGTCTCCCTCGGCCGCACCCGTTGTTCTTCGCATGACCACCTGTCGCAGTTCCACTGCCGACTGCTCCTAGTTAGTTCAGTATCCAGTTGTTCGTTTAGTTCACTGCGCTCGCATATTTTACATGTGTTCCAAACTGTTCTTGCACTTGGTTCTGGTTATTCAGCGTCCACGACCGATAATCAAAAAATATTTTATAGTTACGTAAATTACATAAAAATTACGTTGTATGTAGTAGGTACGTCTTTTCAGGTAACTAAAGGGCATATCAGCTCACTTCATTATATCGATGAACAGCAGAAGACATACTTATAATAAGGCAAGTTTTTTTTGTTATTCACATATTTTTTAGTTTCATCGACTTGATTAAACAGCTAACTTTCAATAATTTGCTTAATTTTTTGTGTAAGAAAATTCATATAAAACGATTTTCGTGTATCTTTCATATACAAAACATTACATTTTGGAAGGCTCTAATTATTTTTAAGTTTGGTTGTTTCCAATATGCATTACCAGCTAGTTTGGTTTCTTTGAAAAAAAAATGGGTTGTGGGTCATTTTGGCTCAGTAGGAAAAGCGGTGCCTCTCCATTTCAAAATACATAGATTGCCACAAAATCGTATTTACTTATTATCTCAAAAACATTTGCTCAGGAGCAGCTTTCAAACCGAAAACTTTATTACTGCGAACTTAATTATTATTATTATTGCTGCATTGACTTCAATAATGCAACATGAAAACCTAATTTTTGCTAAGCGTGTAACGCAAGTATGAGAAAACCACATTTTATTTTATGCTTCCATAATGTCTCTACTTTGCCTACGAACTCAGAGACAATTCTAAGTATATATAGGGTGTAAACGATTATTGTTTACAAGGTAGCATAGCTATGTAGCGGAAGTCGAAAGGAAGAATTTTATACAAGACACTTGTGGTCTATTAAGTTGGGAAACAGCCACCAACAGGTTTACAAGACTACATGAGCTATAGCTCATGCGCGTCGCGTGAGATTTTCATGTTCTCTTCTCCAGCTCTATACACATCGTCATCGATTGTTTCGCAATTGTTGCTTGCATTAACTTGTTATTTCTTCTGCTCGTAACGGGCAACATATCGTCCGTAATTGGCGAGCAGTCTGCACTCGGTGCCGGTTTTCCGTGCGCCACCATATATTATTTCCCAGCGATCAGCCGCACAAGGCTACAGTTGGCTAAATGAGAGGTTCTGCAGAATCACAGAAATTACTTCTAAAAGTGTGTAAGAATTCTGTAATGAATAAAAACTCTATACTCCAGGGGGGAGGCAAGTGCCCCCTCTTGGTGCCCTCCATCCTTCAGTCACCTACACTACTAGTTTTCAGTTTTTCATAAGAACCATATACCACGCACAAATGAACGGTGAACGAGTAAAATGAACGGTTCCCAAAAAAGAACGATCAGCAATGAACTAGTTCCCAAGGATGAACGAGTTTGCCCACCTCTAGTTGCAATGGTTCCTTTTCGCAGCTCGTTAAGGGCTTTACGATGAACTGGCTGACGAACAGTGCTAAAATTGCCACCGCATCAAAGACTGGGCGTATTTTCATGAGCGGATCCAAGGGGCAGAGGAGTTATGGGTGTCATCTTACCCCATCCTCCATCCCAGGAAAACATTTTTAGTACGAATGTTTGAATTTTACATGTATCAACGACGTCTGCAAATTTCTCAGCCGATTTTAGGAGAATATAATAGCGTGAAAACTAAGAGTGCTGAAAATGGCAACGGGATCTAGAAATTACAAGCTATGTTTAACACAGAATCCTCTCCAGTTGATTGTATGAAGACCTGTCAAGTAGATGGGCTCGCAGTCTGAACATCTCTCGGCATCCCGCAGCGGTTCATTAATATACGTGTCAAGTGTGGAAGAGTTTGTCTATTGAAAGACGAGACTGTGATATTGTTGCATGAGAGTTATTTGTTCTCGGATGGCAGGCGCAGATGTGAACGGGTTACGACGTGCTTGGTGGGCAATACGGCGATCCTCCGTTATGGTTATGAGACGTGATATCCTGGAAACCTGACAACGAACGTGCTTGCTCTCAGATTCCCATGCAGTCCAATACCGAGTCGCTGTCACATTCGGATGCTCCAAAAATCAGGCCCACTGGAGACCCCCAATATAAATCCTTTCAAACTCTATCAGATTGTAATAATACTGTCTCACACACATATGAAGCATAACAGTCTCCTTGAAAGTGTAACTCAACATCTGTCACTGTTCACGCCCGTTATGTACCCTACAAGACTTCGTAAGAAAACTAATGCACTCTGGTGGCCGCTCTATCCGTTACAGTGAATTGCAGCTCTGATCATTTACACGTCCATCTATGGTTTGTACGCGTATGAAGTTACAATAACATCTGAACATGTCTTTCGGGTGCTTCGCTTTTTTTTTTTTTTTTATTTTTGTCAGGCGGTATATTTGTCAGTACCTGTAAACTGATACCGTTGTTGGGTTGTTTGGGGGAAAAGACCAAACTGCGAGGCCATTGGTCTCATTGGATTAGGATTAGGTAAGGATGGGGAAGGAAGTCGGCCGTGCCCTTTCAAAGGAACCATCCCGGCATTATTTGCATGGAGCGATTTAGGGAAATCACAGAAAACCTAAATCAGGATGGCCGGACGCGGGATTGAACTGTTGTCCTCCCGAATACGAGTCCAGTGTGCTAACCACTGCGCCACGTCGCTCGGTGATACCGTTGTGGTCTATCCTTCAAGAACCCCATAGGCGATTATCTCTTCTCACACTATATCCTTTCTTCATAATAAATCAAATGGGTATTTGTTTGTAAATATCTTGCTGTAGACAGAACGTGTTACTCATGTGAAAAGATAAATTTGAGATGACTCAATGATGTGTGGTATTACGACAGCAGCTGTAAACATGTACATCGGTACAAGTTTTTTTTCCATTGCTACTAGGTGCCCTGTTACTGGTTCTGTCAAATGTATTTTATTGTAATATGTTTCAGTGACGCACAACGAATGAAACTACCTGTTAGAAACAGCTAACAATGATTCATTAAAATTTGCTTAAACCAGACGTTTGGTTGATCATGTCCACCAGAGCGATGCGAGGATTCATAATTACAGTTTGAGTTAAAATGAACAGTCGAGATCGGAATAATGTTTGTTAACAAACCGGTTTCGGCTTATGTACAAGCCATCTTCAGAGTTTTTGACCCTGCAAGGGTAGGAACACCAAAGTTACAAACTGTATTGTTACATATGGCCCTAAAATAAGATACAGAAAAGCTGTTGTAAAAATTAAACACAGTACTATTGTATATGGCGTTAAAAAATAGAAAAAGTTTATAAAGTTTATCGCCATGGCCGGTGCTGGCGGCTCCTCGGATTTCTCGTGATACCACGGTAGTACACAGTGGCTGATGGCTGTGGAGCCACGGGTTAAATACTGTGCAGTCCGCCCGCCGACTATGGCTTACGTTATCACCAGCCAATGGCAAACGCTTCACAAGAGTTGTATGCAATTTGCAAGATAAATTCGCGTAGGCCACGTACGTGTACGTAAGATATCAAAACGTTATCAGGCATAAGGCAAGTAGTCATTTACGTTAAAATAAAGTAAACAAACTTACGAAACAACATAAGAAACAGTGTAATATACTGACATTGGTGTGAAAGGCAAACACATGGTTCTCACCAATCTTTTGTCGATAAAAGAATAAACAAGAGATTGGTAATTTTATGCACGTAGATATTACATAAAGAGATAATGACAGGTAAAAATACATTAAAAGGTACAAACATATATATATATATATATATATATATATATATATATATATATATATATATATATATATATATACAGGGTGGTCCAAAAGTCTGGAAACACCCTGATAAAATCCAAATGGAGTAGCAAACAAGGAAACAGAGTCCCTACACACGAGGAACGGGAAGGGGGAAACTTTATAGGCTATGCCACCAACATGGCGGCCATATTGAAAGCCGCCATCTTAGATTCAACTCCAAAATTTCAAATGGGAATGTGGTCATGTGACATATCAAACAGATAGAGAATTTCACCAGAAAAACAAAGCCGTTGTTATTTTAAACATAGCTTTATTCATTCTCGGGTTATAGCAAGTTACATGTGGCAGCGGTGGGACGCTCGGCAGCATGTGTGTTATGGGCTGAAGAGACATTACGCCGATGTTACACAGTCCCGTGAGACCACCAACAGTCATAGTAATGGCTCGATATGTTGTCCATTATGGTGAATTGTTAATGCCATCCTCCGAACTCAGTCCTGATGAACTTTGACCAACACATCTGGCTGAATTTGACCACACGCATCAACAATGCGCTGCTTTAGATGATGCAAATCCCGTATTTTCACAGAGTAAACCAGTGCTTTGACATGACCCCAAAGATAAAAATCCAAAGGAGTCAAATCTGGTGAACGTGGTGGCCACTCTACAGCACCCCTACGACCAATCCACTTTTGGGGAAACTGCACATCCAGGTATGCTCGAACATTGTGCCCATAATGTGGTGGGGCTCCATCATGCTGGAAGAATTCCGGAAATGTCCCGTCCTCCGTTAACAACGAGGGAAACACTTCTTCATTCAATAACCTCAGATAACCGTTGGCGGTTAACGTACCATCAATATAAAATGGTCCAACGACTTTGGTACCCCACAAACTACACCAGACCATCACTTTTTGTGAGTCGACCGTTTTGGAATCATCAATCCAGTGTGGATTAGTGTCGGACCAGTATCTGTGATTCTGCTTGTTCACTTCACCATTGATAAAGAAATTGGCTTCATCACTGAACAGCACCTGATAGGGGAAACGTGGGTTTATCTGCAACTGCTGTGTCACCCATTCTGCGAACTGTACCCGACGGTCTGGGTTATCCTCGTTCAGGTGTTGGAGAAGCTGAATTTTGTATGGGTGCCATTTGTGCTGCGATAAAATTCGCAGTATGGAAGTACGGCTAATCCCACATTCTTGTGATAGGCGACGAGTACTCCGTTGCGGACTCTTGCTAAATGATGCCAACACACTCACTGTTGTTGCATCATCGGTGGCAGATTTTGGTCTTCCAGCCTTAGGTTTATCTGCGACAGAACCTGTTGCTCGGAATTTGGCCAAAAGCTTGGCAACTGCGCTGTGAGTGATGGGCTGGTTGGGTGACGACTGTTGAAATCCTCAGCAACGACCCGTGTGCTTCTTTCTCCTAATATCAAGATGATTTCAATGCGTTCTTCATGTCTTAAGGACATTTTGTAACCTGTAAATAAAGAAACAATGATTAAAACGTTATCATGATTAAATGAAAACCAACAGTTAAACACATGTAACATATCAGGCATGGGATAGTCACTTTGCACCGTTTCAGACTCCATTTTCTGACTTCTCAGTACGTAATACTCACACTGCCGAGCGTCCCATTGCTGCCGCAAGTAATTGGCTATAACCCGAGAATGAATAAAGCTATGTTTAAAATAACAACGGCATTGTTTTTCTGGTGAAATTCTCTATCTGTTTGATATGTCACATGACCACATTCCCATTTGAAATTTTGGAGTTGAATCTAAGATGGCGGCTTTCAAGATGGCCGCCATGTTGGTGGCATAGCCTATAAAGTTTCCCCCTTCCCGTTCCTCGTGTGTAGGGACTCTGTTTCCTTGTTTGCTACTCCATTTGGATTTTATCAGGGTGTTTCCAGGCTTTTGGACCACCCTGTATATATATATATATATATATATATATATATATATATATATATATATATACCAGAGAGCACTGCCAGCACAGCGTATATATATATATATATATATATATATATATATATATATATATATATAGAGAGAGAGAGAGAGAGAGAGAGAGAGATAGAGTCACCTTACATTACCGCTGGATATATTTCGTAAACCACATCAAATACTGACAAATCGATTCCACAGACCGAACGTGAGGAGAGGGGCTAGTATAATTGGTTAATACAAACCATTAAAAAATGCACGGAAGTATGTTTTTTAACACAAACCTACGTTTTTTTAAATGGAACCCCGTTAGTTTTGTTAGCACATCTGAACATATAAACAAATACGTAATCAGTGGCGTTTGTTGCATTGTAAAATGTTAATTACATCCGGAGATATTGTAACCTAAAGTTGACGCTTGAGTACCACACCTCCGCTGTTCGATCGTGTGTATCGGAGAGCACCGAATTACGTAGGGATCCAAAGGGAACGGTGATGGACCTTAGGTACAGAAGAGACTGGAACAGCACATTACGTTCACATGCTAACACCTTTTTATTGGTCTTTTTCACTGACGCACGTGTACATTACCA